>NC_090266.1:105177809-106377809 GCF_040414725.1 Anabrus simplex | reverse complement strand
TCGAATCCACTCGTCTCCTGAATTCATAGCTTGGTTCCATAGTCGTAGTGAGCTAACATGCGTGGCTACTCCACTCGGTAGAGCCCTCGAACAGTGACAGACTCAATTTCATTAAAGAGCTGCTGCCATTCTCTATACGGCATTTTATCTCAATATTATTGATGTCCACAAAACCAAACCAAACTCCACGGCACTTAACGCCCTTGAAAGGGCCTTGGCCTGCCCAGCGAGCACTGCTCAGCCCGAAGGCCTGCAGTTTACGAGGTGTCGTGTGGTCAGCACGACGCATCCTCTCGGCCGTTATTCTGGGCATTCGAGACTGGGTCCGTTATCTCACTGTCAGATAGCTCCTCAATTCTAATCACGTAGGCTGAGTGGACCTCGAACCAGCCCTCAGGTCCAGGTAAAAATTCCTGACCTGGCCGGGAATCGAACCCGGAGCCTCCGTGCTAGAGGCAGGCACGCTACCCCTAATTATTGATGTCCAGTCGTCACAAATACATGTTCGAAATCATATGACGATGACTTTCTTTTAAAACCTCATATGACCCAATGCTTTTCCTATCCATTATATTCCTTAAGACTGGTCACGCCTCCCAGCCACATATTTATATGCAGTCCATCAGGATGATTTTCGTTGTGATCATTTTCCTGTTCTGTCCGGCTCCATGGCTAAACGGGGTCCCGGGTTCGATTCCTGACAGGGTCGGAAATTTTAACCATAATTGGTTAATTCCCTTGGCACTTGGACTGCGTGTATATGTCTCTTTTTTTCTTGTTTTTGCTAGTTGCTTTACGTCGCACCGACACAGGTAGGTCTTATGGTGACGATGGGACAGGAAAGAGCTAGGAGTGGGAAGGAACCAGCCATGGCCTTAATTAAGGTACAGCCCCAGCATTTGCCTGGTGTGGAAATGGGAAACCACGGAAAACCATCTTCAGGGCTGCCGACAGTGGGATTCGAACCTACTATCTCCCGAATACTGGATACTGGCCGCACTTAAGCGACTGCAGCTATCGAGCTCAGTATATGTCGGTTTCGTCCTGAATGCGAACAGTCCAGATTGCGAACAAGTGGGTAGCTGACGGGGAGGATTTGGGTTTGACACACATTAATGAGTCCAGATTGCGAACAAGTGGGCACCTGAAGGGGATAATTTGGGTTTGACACACATTAATGGGTCGAGATTGCGGCCAGGCATAAAGTAGAGGCGCTTAAACAAGAATATATCATGTCACGCTACTTATCTAGGTGGATTGTGACAGCAGTATGCATCACTAGGGAAACCTACAGTCTTCTGAAGTTCTTTAGAAAGCCGCTTTAATTATTACCCGAAATACCAAGTTGCCTAACCCGCTTGACTAGAAATGTTCACTTGGATATGAAGAAAATAATTCTAATTTGACGGGCTGCAGAAAAATTAAACCTCAGTTGGTACACCAAGTTCTGGTACACACAATTGGAATACTGGGTAATAAACAAAAAATAGTTAAAAGCATGTAAGAAAAAACCCACTTGTTTCCAAATATACTATTTCACTTCATATGTATTATTTTGAATAATAATAATAATAATAATAATAATAATAATAATAATAATAATAATAATAATAATAATAATAATAATAATAATAATAATAATAATATCCGACTCGTTGGCGGAATGGTAAGCGTACTGGCCTTCGGTTCAGAGGGTCCCGGGTTCGATTCCCGGCTGGGTCGGGGATTTTAACCTTAATTGGTTAATTTTAATGGCCCGGGGGCTGGGTGTTTATGCTGTCCCCAACATCCCTGCAACTCACACACCACACATAACAGTATCCTCCACCACAATAACACGCAGTTACCTACACATGGCAGATGCCGCCCACCCTCATCGGAGGGTCTGCCTTACAAGGGCTGCACTCGGCTAGAAATAGCCACACGAAATTATTAATAATAATAATAATAATAATAAAAATAGTAATACCGGGCGAGTTGGCCTTTCCGATCCCATCGTCGCCATAAAACCTATCTGTGTCAGTGCGACGTAAAACCACTAGGAAAGAAAGAAAAAATAATAAAATATTAATAATACAACTCTCACTAAACCACCATAAACAACTACCCCGACTAGTTATGTTATACAATCAAAAAGATAATCTTCTAAATAGTTAGATTACCTCAAAATAATTATTAAATATTTTCAATAAGAAAAACATTTTTTTAAATATGGTTAGGTTATCTAAAACTTCCCAATGTACCAGGTAATGTTAATACTACTGGAACAAAAATTACATATGAGACTGTTTTGAAAATTGTTCCTGTTTTATGTATCTCACGTCAACACTAATCTCTTGTTCGCAATCTGGACAGGGTATATTTAGTTGTTCGGAATCTGGGTTTTTTGCCTTGTTCGCAATCTGAACTGTTCGCAATCAAGACACAACCTATGTGTCGTCTTCATCATAATTTCATATTCATCACGACGAGCAGGTCGCCTACGGGTGTCAAATCAAAAGACCTGCACCTAGCGAGCCGAAGTCCTCGGACACAAACCAGCCATTTCGCCATTTCATTTCATTTCCCTCTTCTAATGTGTAAAGAAAATGAACCTTAAATAATATATTATACTGCAGGAGTGCTTAAGTTCACCATTCAAATAATATCTCTACAATAAGTATGGTAAGGTCCATCTTTATAAAACACATTGTACGTACATCAAAAGTACATATTAATAATACAGGAAGTACTAGATATACTAATTAAAAGAAAGTATCAGAAATACATTAATTTCAAGAAGATACTGAAATATCGCCTTCACTTCAGCGGTGAAGAGAATGAATAAGAAGAAGAAGGAGAAAGATCTGTGAAAGGAAGAAGGAAATAAGGATGAAAAGGACGTAGGAGGAGGTGTTTTCAGGTCAAAAGTAGATAATTCATTTATGTTTACCTAGTATTTCCACACAGAGATGCTTAAAAGTTGAGTTGCTGCACATTCTTCTGAGGTCCACTTTTAAGAGATTCCATTGTTATTATGCGGTAACGGTGAATTATTTCCCCTAGATTGTTGTTCTGTGTACAGGAAGAGATTAACACATAGTGCTGCAGGATCGGGTAGCTTTGTTATGGACTGTGGAGAGGAGTTTGATGGGATCACGGAGATAGGCTGGTTGAGAAGAATTAAGAATATTATACGAAAAACCAAAGAGTATGAAGTGTGCGTCGTTCTTGCAAGCGAAGCCACCCGAGCCGCGTGTACAACGGTGTGACATGTTCAGCGTAACGAAGCCTACAGATAAATCTCACACAAGCATTCTGAGCACATTGTAATTTCTTTCCCAATTCTACTCCTAGGTTGCTGTAAACTATATCGCAATAATCAAAATTAGGAAACGCAAGTGACTCAACAAGAATTTCCTTTCGTTTAAACGGGAAAGTGGGTTTAAATGTAAATTTACTGGGACAATATAGCGTTCCGTATATTTTTCTACACACAGATATAATTTGGGCAGATCAGGACAGATGTTCGTAAGATATTATACCAAGGTTCCTTATGTTTTGGCTATACTAGATAGCTGCAGGCGCATAAGTGCGGCCAGTATCCAGTATTCGGGAGATAGTAGGTTCGAACCCCACTGTCGACAGCCCTGAAGATGGTTTTCCGTGGTTTCCCATTTTCACACCAGACAAATACTGGGGCTGTACCTTAATTAAGGCCACGGCCGCTTCCTTTCCACTCCTAGCTCTTTCCTGTCCCATCGTCGCCATAAGACCTATCTGTATCGGTGCGACGTAAAGCAAATTGCAAAAAAAAAGAAAGAGAGTAGTACCATTTATGGACAACACTGTGGTAACGCTGCTCGATTGAGTTTGCAAAGTAATTTAGGATAACCAATAATTATTGAATGGGATTTAGACGGGTTTAATTTTAATCCGTTCTTTCCTTGCCCTATATCTATAGTCGTCAAGTCTTCATTCAGGTGATGTGTTTCAGAGTGTAGGTTTACGTGTTTCCTATGTATGTATATATATATTGAACCCTTTGGTCCATACTGAAGGATACCTACCTTTCTAAATAATGGGGACTGATGACAATGACACCATCCTCATTTGAAACACATGCGGAAGAATTTGAATGTTTTAATACCTATCAGATTTAAATCCTAGGATGTAAAAGCGGCCAACCATTGAAATTTTGCTTTTGAACGTCGCCGGTCTCATCGATTCAATTAAGGGTCCATTCCGTATAACCACTGTGTGGCACACACCGATTGGGCTGCCTTAATTATACCCAGAGTCCAGAGTTCGTGTTACGAGGGCTGGACCATAAATAATCATTATGATGGTACATGTAGTCTCACATGGAAGCCGAATTTAAGGATTTCCAGACTTTCCTTCCTTTAATTATTAATTGAGACAATGGTTTCTTGTAAGGATGCCCATCAGGCAGTTACGTCAAAGGCTCGCACCAGTGTTCTGACCCTCTATGTCAGGGCCTCTCAAACGCCCAAAATCTCACGCGTGCAGAGCGAGGCGCAAGAGCTCCGTGCACTGTGCATCGGTGCCGCTCGGTATAGCTCGGATCAACGCTTCGTCTCTGGGCTACTCGGCTAAGCTCGGCTCTACTCGGCTATGCTCGGCTCAACTCAGCCCGTATTTGGAGCGCTACGGCGCAAGTGGGGCAGAGGGAGACAGGCGGAGCGAGCGAGAGAGGCATGAGGAAAGAGAGAGTAAGCGCTATTGCTCCAAATCGAGGAGTGGGGGGTCTGCACTCTGGTCAACCAAGCCAAGTCGTCTTTTGCACCGTGCACAGTGCATGCACCACGCGCATGCACCCTGAGAGGCCCTGCTCTATGTAAAAATAATTGTGGTGTCCAGTGGACACAATCGAGTTGAATGACACCGTTGATAAATCTTAAATGCTACAAGAATTATTTGAATAAATAGGAACATCCTTTTTAAACAAACTTTTCATTTGAGTAGATAGATTAGAATTACTGAACTCTGCCTTTACCTCAGCAAGTGACGAAGAACCCGATACGACCCAAGAGACAGACGTCATGAACTTTCTCACCATTCTTCAATCCTTTTTACAACCCCTTAAGAGAATTTCCCGAAAACAAAAATACATGTTTCTTTATTTTTAAAGAAGATTCCAAATACTAGTTTCACGTGTGTAATATCTTCAGTTTTGGAGATACCAGCATCCTAATAAAAATAATTTAACCCCATTTTCAGTAATTTTTACTCCCATTAAGTGTTTTTCCAAAAACAAAAATATACGGGTTACTTCATTTTTAAAAGGGATTACAACCGAGTTCGATAGCTGCAGTCGCTTAAGTGCGGCCAGTATCCAGTAATCGGGAGATCGTGGGTTCGAGCCCCACTGTCGGCAGCCCTAAAGATGGTTTTCCGTGGTTTCCCATTTTCACACCAGGCAAATGCCGGGGCTGTACCTTAATTAAGGCCACGGCCGCTTCCTTCCACTTCCTAGGCCTTTTCCATCCCATCGTCGCCATAAGACATATCTGTGTCGGTGCGACGTAAAACAAATAGCAAAAAAAAAAAAAAGGATTACTAATACCTATTTTAACGTTTATAATAATTTATGTTAAGTTTTTGAGATTTACTTTACATATGATCATATGAAAAATTCACCCACTTTAACTCTTCCACTTGAATGAATTCTCAGGAAACAAATTATGTATGTCCTTTTACTTTTACAGGAAATTACAAATACCAATTTTAACGTCTGTAACATTTTACGTTTTTGAAATATATTCTAGATATACTCATTTTAAAAATTCAACTCCTCTGTCACTCCTGTTTACCCCTCTTAAGTAGAGTTTCCAAAAACAAAAAGTATGTGTTTCTTTATTTTTAAGGGTGATTCCAAATACCGATTTTCATGACTGTAAAGTCTTCAGTATTTGAGATATAAGTATAATCATAAAAGGTATTTAATCCTTTTTTGACCTTTCTCACCCTCTTTAAGGGGATTTTCCGAAAACAAAAGATTTGTGTTTCCTTACTCTCAAGGAAGATTCTAAATACCAATTTTCACGTATTTAAACTGTTAAGTTTTTGAGATATAGATACACACATTTTAAAAACTCACCCCCCTTTTCGCCCCCTTAGCGAAGGGATATCCAAAAATCCTCCCTTAGTGAGCACCTGCATTGTAATATAAATGTATCCTCGAATCTTCATTTCCTTGTATCCAGTAGTTTAGGCTCGGCGATGATCAGTCAGTCAGTCAGTCAGTCAGTCGTCAGTCAGTCAGTCAGTCAGTCAGTCAGTCAGTCAGTCGTCAGTCAGTCAGTCAGTCAGTCAGTCAGTCAGTCAGTCAGTCAGTCAGTCAGGACATATTATTTTGTGTATAGAGAGATTTTGTTGTGAAAAGCTTATGGAGGACTGCAAAGAAACATAATAAGTTCCGTCGGAATTTCATCAGGAGCTACTGCTTTATTGGTTTTAGACATGTTCATTGCTCTCCCAGTTTCTTCTTTCATGATTGGAGGTCCTGTTAAATTATCATTCTCAGCATTTTCAAAGGTTGGTCTATCGTCTGAGAAGAGATTCCTAACATAATCTTCCCAGATTCTTTTTCTGAGTATCAAGAATAATTTTATCATATTTTATTAACTGAGAAGCCTCCGTGGCTCAGACGGCGGCGCGTCGGCCTCTCACCGCTGGATACCGTGGTTCAAATCCCGGTCACTCCATGTGAGATTTCTGGTGGACAATGCGGAGGCGGGACAGGTTTTTCTCCGGGTACTCCGGTTTTCCCTGTCATCTTCATTCCAGAAACGCTCTCCATTCTCATTTCATAGCATCTATCAGTCATTAATAAATCACTTTGGGAGTAGCGACCCCATCGTACTAACAGCCTATATCTGCTTCATTCATTACATCCCTGACCCTGTCAATGACTGGAAAACAGGTTGTAGGTTTTCATTTGTTAACTGTCATAGATATATGCCAGCTGCTTCTTTTAGCTTCTTATGTACCCTGAAGTCGCCATGTAAAGCACAGTGGCAATGAAGGAACGGTTTGAATCTTTCTTGTCAGATAGTCAGAGTTTAATTCATGTTATATCTGGTCCTCACACTACAAGTTACTGATTTAATTTTCAACAGTCCAAAGAAGAAAACGATCATTAAAACGAAAATACAATTTTCTGAATTACACTGATGTAGACATATTAATTTCAAAAGCTCTACAATTAATACCGTCCCTGATTTTTGAACTTCAAACTTATGTCCTGAAGTGCAGCTATGCTTGTCTTATACTCTTTAGTTCTGGCACTAAAGAAATATCACATGGGTCGAAAGGAACGAACCAACAGGCAGGCGGCCGGGAGGGCCTAAAATACGTCCAACAGTGTTACATACATTCATGAGGAGGAAAACAGTTAACAATATCTTGAAGGAAATATTACAAGACCTATCACCATGAATACAAACTTTCTCCAGTAAGACGCTGGGGCAGTTTGCTAGTACTGAAATGAATGTGAGAGAAGAAGCCGAAGTCCTGAGAAATACATATTTTATCTTTACTTTCTAAAGAGTATAGACTACAGGTACAATATAGTGGATGTTTATACCTTACTGACAGCAGACAATGCATTTCATTTGAAGAGCTAAATCCATAATGCTATTATGTTCCTTTTTGCACAAATACTTACTCAGATTTACCCTCTATTGAACGGACTAAAGAAAAAGGATCCTTCAGTCATTGTTTCGTTAATGAGCTCACCGCACAGCATCGTGCGTGAGCACGTGATTGTACACTAGGAGTAAGCGAACTGCGCGTTATCTGCAATGAGGGTGCCATTATAGGTAATTGGTGCTATTAAGCAAAGAGAGAAGGGCATCAAATGGCGTTCAGTGAACCCGGTTTGTTTGAGACCCAGTAATGAACAAGTATTCACATCGTATTCCATTAATTTCCTTTCACATACAATGTTATCTCTGCGTCGGGGGAGAGCGCTTGGAAGGCATCAAGCCCTTCAGTACATGGAGAGGATAAATTAGTGTTTAAAATACACAGACGCTATTCCTGGGGTATCTCCATATTTAGTTGGAATCGAACTTCGTTCAGACGCGTTCACATGTCTTCCCAATTAAGTAAAAAGACAAGAAATGAACCTTAATCTCATTTAACTCGGAATTCTAAGGATCATTTTGAATATTTCTTGAAACAATGAATTATCTATCTGACGGTCTTATATCGGAGATTTCGTCTTGGCATAAACTTTCCTTCTAATTGACCTCAGTGGCGCAGTCGGTTAATCGTTGTCCTTCTATTCCCGAAGTAGTGGTTCGAACACTACCATCCACCTTTGGACGAGTTTAAATGTGACAACTTCGCAGACGCTGCACGTTGACGGGCACTTGTAGAACAAAAATTTTGACATCCCAGCGTCTGTTAAGACTGCTTACGGTTTGAACAAACGTTAAACAAATAAACAAATTATTATTTCTTCATATTGTCGCTGCGGTGCCAAAACCGCGAATGTGACAATGGTCTTCCTATCCATTACTTTTCCTTGAGACAAGTCATATATTTACATGCCGTCCATCAGAACATTCTCGCTGTGTTCTTTTACCTATGCGAAAATATAAAGAAAAATGAACCTTAAATACATACTACTCTAGAAGTGGGTGAATATGGCATGCAAACATACATTTCTAATTACGGTACAGTAAGGTTCACTTTCCCTTACACTAGCGCATAGGAAAATGAACTCTACGAAAACTGTTCCGATGGACTGCATATCAATATGTGGCTGGGATGCGTGACCAGTCTTGAGGGAAATAATGGATAGGAAGATCATTGTCACATTCACTGTTTTGGCACCGCAGTGACGATATTTATATCTCCATTATACACTTCTATGGCTCTCAGCGTTCAGTCTGTAAACCATTGTGAATTAACTACACCCTTCCACAATCCTCTATTTGCAATAACCTCAGTGGCTTGGTTTACTTTTACACTTTTTACCTTCAAATCGTCAAAGACTGAGTCGAATACTCGTCACCTTAGTTTCATCCTCCATGATGGAGTCCAAATTTTTCCAATCATCCTGTAATAGTACCTATCCATAAGCAAAGGAACAGCAAAGTCTGTCTCAAAATAGACAGATGTGAAGATAGCTTATCCGAGAACTGACATATTTCTTACGGAACATCTTTGATCGTAACACATTTCTTTATTTTTTTCACGTTGATTCGATTTCATTTAATTCACTACAGAACTTTCCATATAAATCATGACCGCTCACGCGCGGCTGAGCCAAGACTGGCTGACGGATTGCTTCCCCCACACCCGCGGCCCGGCTGGCCACAGCCCGCCTGTAGGCCTACTCTATCTTTGCTTCTCAAGTCTGTAAATAGTCATATAGAGTATAACGAAAGAAACGAAACTAAACTAAACTCATAGAAAATGCTGGAAATGTCGTCCTTCCGCAGGTAAACAGGCATGGTACCTGGTAAACACATTTGAATTTACACGGCTTAGCTTGGTCACTGTAGTGCACGTGCTGTGAGGTCAATTGGTTTTAAATTATGAATACGTGCGCATTTGTGAGGTTTGAGTTTTAATAATGCTGTTGTTTTATGTGCAGAAGTCACTGAAAACCCAACTTGCTGTTCTAATTTCGGTAATTGATTTTCGAAGCGAACGTTGAAGTTTTGCGCCAGTTTCGTCTAATTTCCATTCTGTTAACACAGTACGTCTTCGCGTGTGTTTCTGGTTTAGCACTCAACCAGCAGTCTCAAACTTAATCACACGATCGTGAACTGAATTTCTGGAGGAAGGCAATTGTCCGGGGAACTTCTGACAAACTCCGCACGAACGCGACGAGTCGATTCGTATTTAAAATAACATTTACATACAAGGAAGCCTCCATGGCACAGGTGGCAGTTCGCCGGCCTCTCACTGCTGGGTTCCGTGGTTCAAATCCCGGTCGCTTCATGTGAGATTTGTGCTGGACAAAGCGAAGGTGGGACAGGTTCTTCTCTCGGTACTCTCGTTTTCCCTGTCATCTTTCATTCCAGCAACTCTCTCCAATATCATTTCATTTGTCAGTCATTAATCATTGCCCCAGAGGAGTGCGACAGGCTTCATCAGCCGGCACACTTTTATCGTTCCCGCTAGATGAGGGCTACTTTCATTTCGTTTCTGACCCGGTTGAAACTGGAAAACAGGTTGTATATTTTCATTTACATACAAAACTCGTTGCCCTAAATGTAACTGTCTTCCCATCTTGGCAATCGAACGTGAACTATCGAGTACAGCGTGAAGGATAGGAAGCGAGCCAGATAGTCAGGTAGGCCATGGGTGCGGGGAGAAAGCCAGCCAGCCAGCCTTTCCATTGGCGCGCTAGAACGTTCAGGTTGTAAACAGAAAACCCTATAGTCTACAGTACTGGGGGAATATGGTCTACCTCCAAAATACTAGGAATTATCAACCCCTTCCAGTTCTGTACTCCCAGCTTGAAGTTCAATCTTCTTAGGTTTCAACATTTCGATTTCCCTCAAGGAAATGCTCATTTTCTTATCATAATCGCGGCACTTCACCTCTTCTCAATCTCCAAGACTACTAATTGGGTCATCCTTCATTAAATTAGATCTATAAAACATACGCTCAGCCGTAAAACGAGTATAGGGATTAAGAAATCTTCCCTCCAAAAATGGTTTAAGAATATTGAAAACTGCTTATATATGGATTCAGAGAAAACATATTTCATACACAGCATCAAAACCAAATTAGGGAAAATCCACCGTGTTCATAAATTACAGAACCTAGGAGAAATTCTCACCCCGAATGGAAATAAGAAGGAGGCTATAAATAGAAAGGTGGGAAAGATGAAAATGGCTTTCAGACTATTATTGAAATTATAAATATGTGAGTGGGAGGCATGGCCACTCTTGGGGAATACAATGGGTAGGAAGAGCATTGGGACACACCAGGTTTTAGAAGAAAGCATCTATATTGGACTGCCATGAAATATTTTCCAGCACATAAACATCTGCCGAAAAACTCAGAGTTTTTCGCTGAACACTTGTAAATCATTAAATAAATTTCGAAGTATTTCAATGATTTTGGCCGGGTATTTTTGGAGTTATTAATTTCTATATCTTCGATGCACGGGCAAAACCTCGTATTCCACAATGCTCTTCCTATCCATTATTCTCATTAAGACTGGTTACACCGCCCAGCCACATATGGGTATGCAGTCCATGAGAACCGTATTCGTTGTATTTATTTTTCTATGCAACTCCGTAAAGGAAATTGAACCTTACTGTACCACGCCGTGGGAATTTATGTTTGCATGACGTGTTTACGCACGCCTACAGTATAACGCATTTAAGGTTCATTTTCGTTTACCCATCAACACAGTTAAACGAACACAACACAAATTGTTCCGATGCACTGCATATCCATATATGGCTGGGAGGGGTGGCCAATCTTAAGAAGAATAATGGATACGAAGGGCATTGTGGGATACGAGGTTTTGCCGGTGCATTGAGGATACATGTTTAAGTAAATAATAATCAAGTGAAATTTATCTGGGAATGTTTGTGAAAAATTTCACGAAATTCCACCATGCGGTCTAGACGTGGTGTGATTTCAGAAGGCAAACAAACAAACAAACAGACAAACAAACAGACGGATATCCTATAAGTTTTAAGTGTATATTGAATTCTTTATAGTCGGGCTGATTGCCTCATATGGTAGAACACTGGCCTTTTGAGTCAATGTTGACGGGTTAGGCTCCGGCTCAATCCAGTGGTATTTGAAGATGCTCAAATACGTCAGCCTAGTATGGGTAGATTTTACAGCAGATAAAAGAACTCTTACGGAACAAAATGCCGCCATTTCAACGTCTCCGTAAACTATAAACACACTCTCCTAAGCAATTGCCATAACAATGAGAAGTGTAGTATCCACAGTCTATGTACGAGAAATTAAAAATACATAGATCAGTGATTACATAAATTCGTCAACATCTATGCTTATGATGCGAATATTAAGAAGTAAATTCCATTCTATAGGCCTATTTGAGGAATTTCATTCCGATTCGCTCTGACGTAAATCAGAATTTGAACTGAAATTGAACTTGTTTAATGGAAGCTAATATTCTATATGAAGATAATAAAAAATCACCAAATCGATCTCATTTTGGGGCCTTGTATTGTCCCTTTGTGCTAAATTGAAATGCTCACTGACGTGTAAATTACTTGAAAGGAATGGAGTTCTGGAATTCAAGAGAGTCTACTGGGTTTTTTTCAATTCTTTGAGGGGATGTGTTGACCCATGTCTCCCTGCAGCATAGCGGGCAGTCATCCTCCATGCGATTGGGATCACATTCACCTTCACATGAGTTTATTGTCAATTGGGCATGACCGAAAGCAGGTGGAGCAATAAAGTCCAGCCTTGACCATTGTTTCCCTTACGAATCGTTGATAACGCAAGTAAATGTACGTTTTATTGGGAGCTCGCTGAGCTGTCGTTTTATGATCAAATATCCTGTTATGTCTATGCAAGGTCTGAACTTATGTTTTCCCGTCTTACCAGGTAATAAAATCTTTTCATGTATTTAATCTCCGTGCCAATGTAGGCTTAAGACGTTTAAATCATTGCCCCAAGTTTTACTGATGCTACTTCCATAGAATTCTTCGATATGCTGAAGCAGTTAACTATTATTTTAAAATTGATACAACACTTGTTTAGAATAGCATGGCATGTCATATGAGAAAGTAAACTAAATATGGAACATAAGCATAGGATAGGGAACATAACAGAATATCCTCGCTTATGAAACAAGACATCGTATCCTACAGAGGATTTTCTGTACATTATTTTCTCCAAGACATGTCACGCCTCCCAGCCACATACCGATATGCATTCCGTAAGAACAACTTTCGCTGTATTCATTTTCCTATGCTAACGTGTAAAGGAAAACGGACCTTAGTACATTATACTCTATGAGTGCCTAAATACGTCCTACAAACATACATTCCTACAGTACGGTAAGATAAGGTCCATTTTCCTTTACAATAGCCCATAGGAAAATCAACATAATGATTTTTTTAGAATGGACTGGATAGCCATTATGTGGCTAGGGGCGTGACCAGTCTTAAGGAAAATAATGGATAGGAAGTGCATTGTCAGATACGCGGTATTTTTCCCGCAGCGACGACACATTCCTACACCGAAGTTACAGGATACAGAAAGGCATGACACTTTGTGGATAAAATGAAGGTTCTTTTAATGTTCATATTTTGTACGTTGTTAGTGCCGCGGTGTAGGGGTAGCGTGACTGCCTGTTACCCAGAGGCCCCTGGTTGGATTCCCGGCCATGTCAGGGATCTTTACCTGGATCTGAGGACTGGTTCGAGGTCCACACAGACTACATGATTACAATTGAGGAGCTATCTGATGGTGAGATAGCGGCCCTGGTGTAGAAAGCCAAGGATAACGGCTGAGAGTGTCCGTTGTGCTGACCAGACGACACTCGAAATCTGCAGGCTTCCGGGCTTAGCAGCGGTCATTTGGTAGGTCATGGTCCTTCGGGGCTGTTGCCCGGTGGGATTTATTATTTACTTTTTACATATGTTACTCTTCTTCTTTTCTTAAACGTCGTCTACAGAAAGTAATAGGCATGTTCACTTTTGTATTTATGCAAATTTTGCATTATTGTTTGCATATTCTTGTAATTTTAGAGTATATAAATCCGACGTCAAGTAATTAAAATATTCTTTTTTTTATTTTTTGCTAGTTGCTTTACGTCACACCGACACAGATAGGTCTTATGGCGACGAATTAAAATATTCAGCTCATATATCGGACATTACATAATTACTACTTTGCATAGCAATGCAACTTAGCTCTGACCTAAATAGCGAGTTGTCCTTATTATTCCCAATATGGTGTGTGCGATCCTGGCTGAGGTCCCTGTGAACTGAGGGCGTTTTAATGGGAAAACTCCGCGTCATTGAATTCTAAGTTGTTAAAGATCTTCTGTGGGTAAACATTTCTACATTTCTGTGTTTGAAAACGTATGGCAATTGGAGGGACCTTAAGTAAATAGCTCTAACATAGGTTAACAAGTATGTGACCATTCTGCGGGATCGGAACCCATTCTTTTGGGATACACAAGATGAATTATTATTATTTCTTTCTTAATCTGTTTACCTTCCAGGGTTGGTTTTTCCCGCGGACTCAGCGAGGGATCCCACCTCTACCACCTCAAGGGCAGTGTCCTGGAGCTTGAGACTTTGGGTAGGGGGAATACAACTGGGAGGAGGACCAGTGGCTCGCCCAGGCGGCCTCACCTACTATGCTGCACAGGGGCTTTGGCGGAGGATGGGAAGATTGGAAGGGATAGACAAGGAAGAGGGAAGGAAGCGGCCGTAGCCTTAAGTTAGGTACTATCCCAGCATTTGCCTGAAGGAAAAGTGGGGAAACCACGGAAAACCGCTTCGAGGATGGCTGAGGTGGGAATCGACCACACATCTACTCAGTTGACCGCCCGAGGCTAAGTGGACCCCGTTCCTGCCCTTGTACTACTTTTCGAACCCGAGCCTCCGGGAGTGGCAGCTAATCACGCTAACCACTACACCACATAGGCGACATTATTATTATTATTATTATTATTATTATTATTATTATTATTATTATTATTATTATTATTATTATTATTATTATTATTTCGTGTGGGTATTGCCAGCCTGGTGCATCCCTTGTAAGGCAAACCCTCCGACGAGGCTAGGCGTAGCCGGCATCTGCCCTGCATGAGAAATACGTTTTTTATTTGCAGAGGAAGGTATTGTTGTTTGTGAAGTGTGAGTTGCAGGGATATTGTGAAGATTACGAACACCCAGTCCCCGAGCCAGGGGAATTAACCATTTGATGTTACAATCTACTAACCGGTCCGGTCGGGAATCGAACACGGGATCCTCTCAACCGAAGGCGACTACGTTGACGATTCAGCAAAGGAGCCGGGAAATGTTATAATAAGATGGGTGCCAAATCTCCTTATACTTAAATAGATCATAAACATAATTTGATATAAAATTTAAAATCGTCAAACAGAAGTATATCTGAAATTCGAAGAAAATTGTGAGGGTCGTAATAGGATGAAATGCATTAAACGTGAGCATCGCATTGAGGCTTTCTTGACCATTTCCATTTTCTCGAGTTTGATGGAAATATCAGAGTAACGTAGATGTGCAATACATGATCGTAAATGGGATACTTCGTTGTATATTTGACGTATATCACAACTGAGGTGTAATAATGTATATCTGTTGTAATCGGCTGAAGAACATAATTGTAACACGTTCGTGAAAGGAATTCGATTGACAAGATCCCGTTCACCGTCCGTATTGCTCTGCCAACTACCAGGCAGGCAGTGAAACAAACACCAGCTAGCGGTGTATTATCATCGTATATGTAAGATAGCCGAAGACTGTAATGTTTCTCAGGTTGGACAGCACGCGACATTGCATTAAATATTTATTTACGAAGATATTAGTCTAGATCATAAAAAGAGATTATCTTTCATCGAACGAGAATATCGTAGCTACGTGTCTGACAATATTCTTCGTATCCATTGTTTTCCTTAAGACTGCTCACAGCTCCCAGCCACATATATATAATTATATGCATTCCTTCCTTCTTTCTTTCTTTCCTTCTTTCTTTCTTTCTTTCTTTCTTTCTTTCTTTCTTTCTTTCTTTACTGTCCAGGGTTGGTTTTTCCCTCAGACTCAGCGAGAGATCCCACTTCTACCGCTTGAAGGACAGTGTCATGGAGCGTGAGACTTTGGATCTGGGGATACAACGGGGAAGGAGGACCAGCGGCCTCAGCTGCTATGCTGAACAGGGGGCTTGTCGGGGGATGGGAAGATTGGAAGGGATCGGTAAGGAAGAGGTAAGGAAGCGGCCGTGGCTTTAAGTTAGGTACCATCTCGGCATTTGCCTGGAGGACAAGGGGGAAACCACGGAAAACCACTACTCATTTGACCTTCCGAGTCTGAGTGGACCCCGTTCCAGTCCTCGTACCACGTTTCACATTTCGTGGCAGAACCGAGAATCGAACCCGGGCCTCTGGGGGTGGCAGCTAGTAACATTAATCACTACACCACAGAAGTGGATGGATATACATTGCATGAAAACAATTTTCGTTGTATTCGTTTTCGTATGGTTATTTGGAAAGGGAATTGAACCTTACTGTTCAGCAATGTGCCGGCCCCGCGGTGTAGGGGTAGCGTGCCTGTCTCTTAACCAGAGGCACCGGGTTCTATTCCCGGCCAGTTCGGGTATTTTCATCCGCATCTGATGGCTAGTTCGAGGTCCACTCAGGCTACATGATTACAAATGAGGAGCTATTTGACGTTGTGATAGCTGTCCCGGTCTAGAAAGCCAAGGATAACGGCCGAGAAGTTCCGTCATGCTGACCACACGACACCTCGTAATCTGTCGGCCTTCGGGCTGAGCAGGAGTCGCTTGGTGGGCCATGGTCCTTCGGGGCTGTTGCGCCATGTGGGCGGGGGGGGGGGGGGAGGGTGAGTTCAGCAGTGTAGAAATATATGTGTGCATGGCGTATTTACGCACTTCTACAGTATACTGTATTTAAGCTCCATTTTCATGTACACATTAGCATAGAAAATTGGACACAACGAAAGTTGTTCAAATGAACTGTATATCCATATGTGGCTGGGAGGTACAGCCAGTCTTAAGGAAAATAAGTGCTTAAGAAGAGGGGTCAGATACACAGTATTGCTCGCACAGCGACGATCAAAATATATGGGGAACAGTGGTCTACAAACTACATTTTCAGTTCCTGTAAGTATTTAAACAATATAACTTTTCAGTTATTCTCCAGTTTCGATTAAGATGCTAAACTCTAGACTACGGTGACGGCTAATTCTATTGTAGAACTTGAGTTTATATGTACTTACATTTAACCCATTTCTATACAATGGCGAGTATAACCGTTATCATGTACTGTATTTATATAATAAATGCCGTACCGTGACTTTGCATCTGAATTATGATTTTGTAAATTAATGTTCCTTTTGCACATAGCGCTAGTGTATTTATGGGCCACATGGCCCGGTCATTTCTCAATGTATTGTCCTTACGTTCATTTTCTAAAATAGTCCATCTTTTTCATAAGAACCCTCCTTAAATCTTCGAATATTAAACTGTATCATGACTTTGGGAAATAATAATAATAGTAAACATGTAAAGGCCCATGAAACATTTCGTGTGGGTATTGTTGTAGATGCAGCTCTAGTAAAGCAGACCCTCCAGTTAGAGTGGACGGCTTCTAGGAAGCTGTGTTTTATTATGTTGGAGGATAGCGTTGTGTGTGTTGAGCGAGTTGCAGGAATATTGAGGATATCGCAAACTCCAAGATCCCAAGCCAAGAGAATTGACTGCGTACAAATTAAAATCCCACAATCAATCAATCAATCAATCAATCAATACTGATCGGCATTTAGGGCAGTCGGCCAGGTGGCAGATTCGTATTAAGGCCACGGTCACTTCCTTCCAACTCCTAGGCCTTTCCTATTCCATCGTCGCCATAAGAGCTATCTGTGTCGATGCGACGTTAAGTCACTAGCAAAAAAAATATGCTTTCGTTGCCTTTTCTTAAATCATTTCAAAGAAGTCTGAAATTTATTGAACATCTCCCTTAGTAAGTTATTTCAATCCTTAACTCCTTACTTTGAACGAATATTTGCCCCAATTTGTCCTCTTGAATTCCGACTTTATCTTCATATCCTGATAATTCCTACTTTTAAAGACACCAATCAAATTTATTCGTCTACTAATATCATTCCACCCCATGTCCGACTCGTTGGCTGAACGGTCAGCGTACTGGCCTTCGGTTCAGAGGGTCCCGGGTTCGATTCCCGGCCGGGTCGGGGATTTTAAGCCTTAATTGGTTAATTCCAATGTCACGGGGGCTGGGTGTATGTGTTGTCTTCATCATCATTTCATCGTCATCACGACGCGCAGGTCACCTACGGGTGTCAAATAGAAAGACCTGCACCTGGCGAGCCGAACCCGTCCTGGGATTTCCCGGCACTAAAAGCCATACGACATTTCATTCCACCCCATCTAACCGCTGACAACTCGGAACATACCACATAGCCGGGCTGAATGGCTCAGACGGTTAAGGCGCTGGCCTTCTGACCCCAATTTGGAAGGTTCGATCCTGGCTCAGTCCGATGGTATTTGATGGTGCACAAATACGACAGCCTTGTGTCGGTAGATTTATAGGCACGTAAAAGAACTCCTGCGGGACAAAATTCCGGCACCTAGGCGTCTTCGAAAACCGTAAAAGTAGTTAGTGGGACGTAAATCAAAATAACATGAAACATACCACTTAGTCGAGCACCTCGTCTTCTTTCGCCCAATTCTTCTCAGCCCAAACTTTGCAACATTTTTGTAACGCTAGACCTTTGTCGGAAATCACCCAGAACAAATCGAGCTGCTTTTCTTTGGATTTTTCCAGTCCTTGAATCAAGTAATCCTGGTGAGGGTCCCATACACTGGAACCATACTCTATGTTAGGGTCTTACCAGAGACTTATGTGCCCTCTCCTTTAAATCCTTATTACAACCCCTAATATCCCTCTTAACCATGTGCAGAGATATGTACCCTTTATTTACAATCCCATTTATGTGATTACCCCAATGAAGATATTGCTTTATATTTACACCTAGGTACTTACAATGATCCCCATCAGGAAATTTCACCCCATCAAGAGAGTAATTAAGACTGAGAGGACTTTTCCTATTTGTGAAACTCACAACCTGACTTTTAACCCTGTTTATCATCATACCATTGCCTGCTGTCCATCTCACAACATTATGGAGGTCATTTTGCAGTTGCTCACAATCTTGCAACTTATTTATTACTCTATACATAAAAACATCATCTGCAAAAAGTCTTATCTCTGATTCAACTTCTTTACTCATACCATTTATATCCCTATATAAGCAAAGGTCCAATATGGGGCTCTCTAAAGACTAGGTATGCTCGCCCGCCATTAGGGTTCATTCCTGCACTACGTTGGTAACGCAGTTGACTACCCCAGCCTTGTATACCCTTCCTTTTTTACTGTTCTCCACGCTAGAAAGAAATACTAAACAAATATACTGTAAAAATACTCATTCTCAGTATTACTGAAACGGTTACTCAAAATAAATATTAGTATATTTCGTTCATTATTGTGTAATTTTTACTTGAGACTAGGCATGTACTCTCACTGGAGAAATATTAGAAAAAATAGCTTACTAAAAATCGGTTTATTATTATTATTATTATTATTATTATTATTATTATTATTATTATTATTATTATTATTATTATTATTATATTGATAAGTAGAATAGCTCGTTCGTAAGCTATGCGCCGCCGTACCGTCAAATGAAATGAGGGACACCGTGGAATTGTTATAGACTATGATATAAGCAATGTGAAACCAATGTTAAATCGTGGAATTAGACGTGGAAATCGGTCAGTGTCGAGATTATATAAATTGTTATAAGGCCTAGAAAATGTTGTTACTATATGACCTCAGTCGGTATTTCATACTTGCATGAAATTGATTCACCGCGATTTTCAAAGTTGTCGAAATAATAAGAAAAATAGTTTTCGAACAAAAATAGCACTGAAATGTGATTTGCGAAGACGAACACATCCAAGTAACTGGGATTTTTTAAGTTTATTTCTTTCTTCTATAATTTAGTCCCTTTTCTTATTTACCATAATTAAAAAAGACATTCTATTTGCAAAATAAACTTAATTTCTGGCGAGTGTTACGAAACACATCAGCTTATGCAGTTGTAATGAACAGAGAAGTTTAGTTTATTCAACCGAACATTCATGAAACAAATGTTATGTTATTATAAATTACATTCGTGTATAAAATAGGAATAGAGTAACTACTTCTATAGTTGAATCTTCTCTCCCAACCTGAATATTGCACTGATAATTAGTTCCCAGTGACTTGTAAGGGGAGTGACACACGAGCTGTGGAGAATATTAAAAAAATTTGACTTTGACAAAGTTAACAGTACTTATTTTAAAAGAGATTCCTCTGGTTTGATGAGAAGTAGTACGATTTCTCAACACGGCTCACCTTATTAAACTTCAAATGGTTGCAACATTGGTTAACTTGCTCAGGCAGCACATTTAAAAAATATATATATTTAAGTAATATTTTACAAATTTACTGTCTCCTTTTATTTCAGTATTTACAAAACAATAACATTCCCTTCCTTGTTTACATTTTTCTCGTTCCCGTACATTGTTGTTAAAGTCCACAACAGCATAGGATCGAATTTTGAAGAAGTATGTAACATCTTTTTCTTTTAAATTACCGCACGTTGGAAAATATGTCCTGGTACATTCATCATTCAAAATTTTCTCCATTACAAGATTTGCACCGTTTTGCATTATATAATGCTTATAGTCCCTATAGAAGACCTCACAGTTACATATTAATTTTATAACTTCACAATTTGGTTCCTTTAGACCACCCAAATTTAAAACAAACCTAATGTTTCAGAGCTTGAGTTAGAAAGTTTAAAACCTCTCTGCATATAGGCCTACCACAGATCTTGGTTTTCAATATCGGTTATGCATTGTTGTACTACCACCAATGTTGAACAAATTATTTCTGTCATATGAAGTTAGTTTTAACAAATATTGTAACTGTGTTGTTTGGATGTTGAACTCCTGTTTCCGGACTTTGGGGCAGAATTGAATATTGAATGACCAATGTGACGGTGTAGTAATGTTACTGGGAGTTGGATGCAGGTTTAAGTCAGCAGTTGAAGTAAAAGGTGTAGCAGAGGCAGTGGAGGCATAAAGCAGATCAGAAGGTAATCTAAACAACCTGTATCCTGCAGTAGAAACATTACTACAATTAGGTGCTGAACAACCAACCATTATTCTGTCCATGCACGCGGTGATTAAAGCAAGACGTTCAATGTGACGAAGCGAGCGCTTGTAGGAAAAACTAGAGTTTGATCACATGGCCCATTGCGCATGTATGAACCAAAATGGCGGCTAAGCATACCCATCTTATAGAGCCTTAGTCCTGTGGCTACTCCAACCACTACTCTTATACTTATATCTCCTTCACACAATATACATAACATTTGTTTGAGCGCCAGTTGCTTTTTTAAGAAAAACAACAAAATTCGGTAGAGCATACCTCTTATATCAATTATCTCAAGGCGTGAGGTGATAAACTCACATATCTGGCAATATACAGGGATATGGATCAGGACAATATTAAATTACTGTTGCATTTCCACAATTGAGGATTGTACATGGAACTGGAATCACTTATTATAATTAAAAATAAAACTGAGTTTATGACTAAATTTACGTCACAATGAACAATCATTTACGTCTTTTAATTTAACTAAAGAAATATATCGTGAGATTTGCGGTACTAAGAAAAGGAAAATTTAATCTAAACAAAAAAAGCTATCGGCATGAACTTGAAGTGAGATGTGATATCGCCGCTGATTACACTCTTCTTCATGTTATGAATGCATAACATGTATGATGCTTTAATTACCTGTTGTCTGCATACACCGCTGTTGAACTTGAAAATTCTTGGGAAAACCTGTGAGCTGAAGTCGGGAGCCGTCTGTTGTAATCTTCTTATATAACAAGGAGTTGGCCTACATACCATGTACGCGTGTAGGGAGCTCCAATGTAATTACGTCCACTCAATATATTATAAGAGATTTGAAAATATTATGGAGACATCTTGTGAAGTCCATCCTCACAAGAAGATGATGTTTCTTTATCAGCATAGTACCCGTCTCTGCTCGGATACAACCACCACTTGTAGACTTCCTCGATGATTATCTCTTCCAACACAACTCTTAGCTCTTACCATCACACTAAGACCACTTCTTCCATTTGATACATCTGACTGTTACATATGATCTGCACGATATCAACTGAATACCAACTGAGTATCTTGAACTGAGTACTATGAACTGAGTACTGTGAACTGAACGTGATATGATGAACTGAGTAAGAACAGAATACCTCTCCCCACCGTCGCCTTGACTTTATATAACCTCGCGATGACGACTCCTCTCCCTACTCCTGTTCATCCCTTCCACTTCCACATACAGTAGCTGGCGAATACTGACACTTGGTCGCAATCACGTGTCCACGCACTGATGTCATCAGTCAAGTGTTGTCTAAGCTTACCCAAGCGGTCCGAGAATGACTGTACCGAATGAGTCACCGGGAAATCTCCTTGTACACAACATTCCCAGTTAAACATAGCCTCGATTGCAAAATACTATGCCAGCTCATCTAGCCAAAGTTACAAGCCACAGCATGACAATATGAAACCAACAAATCTCACTTACTACAATACAGAATAATTACAAACATATTCACTTAACCTATGATTAAATACAATAATATACGCGATACCTAATTATTACAGTCTAAATGATGAGAAACAGAATATATAAAATCTAATGAGTCGGGTTAATAATGATAATAATAATAATAATAATAATAATAATAATAATAATAATAATAAATACAGAATGGAGTCTGTAACCCTGTTGTACGGTTACAGAACGCCTCCCTCATGAAATAATCGATTAAATGAATCGATTGATTCATGAAATATCTACACAATCACCTGAAATCGAGTACACCATAGATACATGTATAAAAATGCCCTTTACAAATTTGGCACATAGTATCATCCATCTGGATGTTCGTTGTTACACATATAAAACATTTATCAATTATCATTTTCACTTTGATTATACAGTATTATTTACATACAGATTACATTTCTTTCTCACTTCTGTCGTTTCAAACGTTCATTGAGTGTTCAAAAGTAATTCTCGAAGACATTTCGTTATATACACTGTCTCCAAGCACTGGAGTTTATTGCACTGCCGTGCCTCACTTATTATCACAACACACGCTAATTTCACTGAAGTCCTGTTCGCAATGCCAGCTTCATAAAACATGGTGAATTAACATAATAATGAAAATTAATCAACAAACTCACATGATATATTTCTTAAGATTTCTTATATTGTATGTTCCTACGATATTTCCTTCCTTGTCTTCTAATGAATAAGCACATTTCCCAATCCGTTTCACTACGGTGAAGTATCCCTGATATAACAAGAAAAACTTAGAAAATTGACCAGCTTCTGCTGATGACGGGAGTGGCACTCTGAGTAAAACCTTGTCACCAAGCTCAAATTCATCCAATTTAGTCTTTTTCTGCTGGCGAATACGTTTATCTCCTGCTTTCTTTAAATTCTCCCTAGCCAGCTGGATATAAAAATCCTTAGTTTTCTCCTCTCCCAAGTCCAAACCTAACATACTCGCAATTTCATCAGTAGGCTTCCTGCCGTGATGAATTTCATAGGGCGTAAATCCAGTGGACTCGTGCAACGTGATATTACACCAACGTTCGACATTACCCAACTGTGAAAACCACGAGTTGTGTTTGTCATGCACATATGCCCTAAATATACGTCCTATTTCACGCATCGTTCTTTCAACCATATTGCTCTGCGGGCAACGTACCGATGAAAATATAGTTTTGATCCCCAGTTCATTTAGTTTGGTATTCCAGATCTTCGAAATAAACTGGCTGCCATGATCAGATAATATTCTGAGGGGACATCCGAACTCAGGAATATATCTGTCCACGACCTGTTTGAGACAACCCCTCCCTGTAGCTTTCCTCAATGGGTACATCTTGACATATTTGCTGAAGGCATCAATCAAGACAAAAACAAATTGGTAACCATATCTGGATTTAACTAACGGTCCAAACAGATCAACACTAATAAGCTTCCCGGGTCTGTCAACAATAACAGCCTGCCTGGGCCCCTCTAGAAGTCTAGTCGGGTGCTTAGAGCGTTGGCAGAGATCACACGTAGCGAGTATTTTCCTCACATGCCTTCCCATATTCCTCCACACAAAGTTACCCTGAATAGCATATAAGACCTTATTTGCTCCAAAATGACCCAGCTCCTTATGATAAAACCAAATCATATCCTCTTGCAGGGCTTTAGGTACACATACATTGAACTTCCCAGAATAACATTTCCGAGTGAGAAAACCATTACATAACTTATACGTAAATTTACCGTTCACTAGAACAGTACCTGGTTCCTTATCTCTAAGCGAGGTCAACAGTCCCGCCAACTCTTCTTCTCTTTCCTGCTCGGACAACAGATAACGAAGTCTATCTCTTTCTGCAGTATTATCAGTCATCGAGCCAACACAAATCAAAATACCTTCTTTCACCTCTAAAGAGACAGTATTTTCCTCCTTAGGGAGATACCTGCTGAGAAAGTCAGCCATAACATTATCTTTCCCTTTAATATGACGTATCTTAAAATCATATTCACTTATGGCTAAAATCCAACGAGTCATACGATTACTAGTTAGTTTATAAGTATTTAAGAATACCAAGGCCTGATGGTCAGTCCATATCTCGAATTTATTACCTAAAACATACATTCTGAACTTACTTAATGAATACATGATTGCAAGAAATTCAATCTCAGTGATCGTATATCTCTTTTCAGCCATACTGAGCCCACGGCTTGCCAAGGAAACTATGCCTAAATTGCCGTTACCATCTCTCTGACATAAACATCCAGCAACTCCCTTCTCTGAACCATCAGTCATGAGAATAAATTCACGATCTGACATAGGATATCTCAACATAACAGCTTCATTAAATCCATCCTTCAACTTCTGGAAAGCCTCATCATGTTCTTTCCTCCACTTCCACTTCGCACCTCCTTTCAATAGCTCACGAAACGGCTCTAACAGCGCAGAATATTTACCCACAAAACGTCGAAAGTAATTACACATTCCCAGAAAAGATTTCAATTGCTTAACATTACGTGGAGTAGGAGTGTTGTTTATCTTGTCTAATCTCGTCTGTTCCGGTTTTACCCCCTGTTCAGATACAGTGTGTCCCAAAAATGTGATCTGTTGTGAACACAATGTCGATTTACTCAGTTTTAATGTAAATCCCCCTTCCCTGATTTTCTGTAGAACAATCTGTAAGTGTTTCATGTGTTCGTCAAACGTGTGGGATGCTATAACAATGTCGTCGATGTACATGGTCACAAAACTATCCGTATCTCTCCCTAATACTTTATTCATGGCTCTAACTAATGCTGCAGAAGAAGTACGGGTCCCGAAGGGCACCCTGGCGAACTGATACAAGCAATTCTTGTATGCAAACGCCGTAAGTGGACGGTCGCTTTCTCTAAGTGGAATCTGCCAGAAAGATGACGACAAATCAAAAGTAGAAAACCATTTTCTACCTTCAAAACGTTGAATAAGTTCCTCTACCGTCTCCGCCCTTTGCTGATCGGCTTCTATCCTCATATTCATTAATCTGCCATCAATGCACAGTCTTACCGTGTTATCCTTCTTAGGTATAATAACAAGTGGATTTAAATTAGGACTACATGATGGTTCAATTATATTATAATCTAGCATAATGTCAATCTGCTCTTCAACAGCGCTAGCGTATTTTAACGGAATGGGATATTTCGGTCCTACAAAAGTTGAGTTATCAATAACATTAAATTTGTGTTCGTAAAGATGTGTTCTACCAGGCCGATCGCTAAAAACATCACTATGTGATATCAATAATTCACACAATTCGTCCTTCTGACTTTCCGCTAACTTACATTTCTCCACTGTCTCATACAATTCATCTCTAGAATCTCTCTGTATAGACACATGGCAGACATCAATATTTTTCCTCATATTAGGAATTTCACAAGATCCTTCCGTACTAGAACACACTTTATTCGCACTAATTTCTGACAAATCATCATATGGTAAACTGACTTCCCTGCTACTCTTTCCCCAAATAAGATTGACATTACACAGATCAAAATTTAATTTAGCCTTGTGACACGTTAACCAGTCGGTACCTAAAATAACGGCATAAACTAAATTAGGCACAACTAAGCATGGTTGGAAAATACATTCTCCACTTATGCTAATGGGGACAGCTATTTGTTTATTCACTCTTTGAGACTTGTTCCCAACAGCTGTTACGATGAACGTATTCCTCACTGGAATTTCCGCTACCTCATACTTCTCTCTTAAAACTTCCTCATACAGCTTGGAATTTACACATGACTTCTCACTACCAGAGTCCAACAAAATCTTAACTTTTCTGCCCCATATCAGCAGTTCAATCGTCGGTGTAACAGTAACACTACTTAAATTATCCTCATTACATAATATAAGATCACTTAACAAATCTTGCCTTATATCTAAATTTAAATTACACTTATAAAATTTATTGTTTACGATTAAGTCGTCACTTAAAATATTTGAATTATTGCTACTTAGGTCACAATCATGTTCACTTACAACTATAGGCTGGTCGACATTAACATACTTATCTACCTTATACGTGAACTCACCATTTACGGACTGTCTCAGTGACCTGTTTATACAGTCCGTTGCGCGTTTAAAGTACTTGGTTCGGTTACGACTTGTTGGTTACACACCTCAGTCGGCCTCCCCTGTTGCCTATTTCCTCTAGCGTCATTATTATTATTATTATGGCCTGTATTCTCCCGCCTCCCAGCTTCTGGTTGATTACCATAATCACGCCTCCCAGTCCTGAAATTTTCCGAACTATTTTGATAATTTCTCTCCCTGTGGAAATTATTATTAGGTCTCTCCTGATATTCTCTTCTGTAGTTACGATTATTCATAGTCCTGTCCTGATTATTAGATTGGTTACCCCTTCCTTCTACATTCCTATTTAATGTCCTACTATGATTCAAGCTACTACCTAAAGCATCAAAACTTTCCAACAAAATCTCCATTTCCTTAATAGTCTCCACTCTTTGCATACAAACAGCTTCTCTTATTCTATCGGGATAGTGCTTAGCCATAAGTCTAACTATATCAGCCTCAGGTCCAATACATTCTAAATTTCTCCACACCAAAACATGAGCCAAAAAGTATTCAGTCATTCTAACACCCTCGTTAGAATTATACCTGCCAAACATTACTCTCTCTCTCTCTCTACTCTGAACACCTTCACTCCAAAATTTAGCCATGAATCTCTCCTTAAATTCAGTTAGACTAGACATCGAGCTTTTATATACTTGAAACCAAGACTTAGTCTCTCCTACGAAAGCATTAGATAAGATCTCCAATACAGTTTCCCAGCTAATAATATTGTCTCTTAATTGAACAGCAAATTTCTTCTCTACTACTCTCATAAATTCCATCGGGTTAAATTCTTTCCCAGAAAACTTAGGTAAATCATGATCTCTAGTGATTAAACCATCATTTACAATTATCTCACGTACATTCTTACTATCACGCACTTCTTTCTGGAGTACTCTCTGGCAACTCAGAAATTTTTCTTCCACTGTTTCCTCAGCCTTTTCTTGAATTTTTCTTAATTCCTCCTGCAACTTTTCTTCCGATTCTCTCACCTTCTGTGATAATGATTTTTGTTCACTCTCTAGATCACCTACTTCTCCAAGTTTTCTTTCCACCTGTTCTACCCTACTAATACATTTCCTAGTTTCTTGCCCCACTGTATTGGTTATCTTTTCAAACCTTTCTTCTACTAACTCATTGATTTCTCCTTTATTAGACTCGATCTTGGCGCCTAATTCATCAATCTGTTTGATGCATGTCTCACTAATTTGCTCTATTTCCGTATGGAGATTGCTCCGACCCAATTCCATCTCAGCTCTGATGTCACTACACTCCCTATTTACCTTACTTTCTAAATTATTAATTTGCTTACTTATTTCTAACACCTTATGATCTATCTTATTACTAACATCATCGATCTTCTTATTAATACTAATACACTGAGCTTCAATTTTCTCACTAATGACCGCTTCAATTTTCTTACTCATAATATTATTCTGAGATTCAATTTTCTCACTCATAATATTATTCTGAGATTCAATTTTCTCACTCATAATATTATTCTGAGATTCAATTTTCTCACTAATAACCGTTTCAATTTTCTCACTCATAATAATATTCTGAGATTCAATTTTCTCACTAATGGCATTATTCTGCTCAGTCATTTTGGACATCAGCAAATTAAATAAACCTAGGTCAATCACCCCTTTACTTTGATCTTTCGTGACAGCGTTTTCCTCAGTTTCTACTATTTTCTGACTTTCAGTAGGTCCCACCTTAGTCACCAACTTCCTATTTATGTTACCACCTTGGATTTCCTTGGACACAATAACCTCAGCCTCATCACCTGACTGCATATTGCTATCCTTGTCCATCTTCGGTTTCCTACTAATTTTTCGCGATCTCAAAGCTATTTCCCCTTGCAATTCCTCTGACATTACCCCTTAAATACAAACTTCAACAAAATGACCTTCCTAACATTACTCGGTGAATTTAACATGTGCGTACTCATTAAAAGAACTGATCCATGTATATTGCCATTCAGAAACACTTCTTCTGAACCTTTCGAGTCCCACGTTGCTGGCGACACGTTGTGGCTACTCCAACCACTACTCTTATACTTATATCTCCTTCACACAATATACATAACATTTGTTTGAGCGCCAGTTGCTTTTTTAAGAAAAACAACAAAATTCGGTAGAGCATACCTCTTATATCAATTATCTCAAGGCGTGAGGTGATAAACTCACATATCTGGCAATATACAGGGATATGGATCAGGACAATATTAAATTACTGTTGCATTTCCACAATTGAGGATTGTACATGGAACTGGAATCACTTATTATAATTAAAAATAAAACTGAGTTTATGACTAAATTTACGTCACAATGAACAATCATTTACGTCTTTTAATTTAACTAAAGAAATATATCGTGAGATTTGCGGTACTAAGAAAAGGAAAATTTAATCTAAACAAAAAAAGCTATCGGCATGAACTTGAAGTGAGATGTGATATCGCCGCTGATTACACTCTTCTTCATGTTATGAATGCATAACATGTATGATGCTTTAATTACCTGTTGTCTGCATACACCGCTGTTGAACTTGAAAATTCTTGGGAAAACCTGTGAGCTGAAGTCGGGAGCCGTCTGTTGTAATCTTCTTATATAACAAGGAGTTGGCCTACATACCATGTACGCGTGTAGGGAGCTCCAATGTAATTACGTCCACTCAATATATTATAAGAGATTTGAAAATATTATGGAGACATCTTGTGAAGTCCATCCTCACAAGAAGATGATGTTTCTTTATCAGCATAGTACCCGTCTCTGCTCGGATACAACCACCACTTGTAGACTTCCTCGATGATTATCTCTTCCAACACAACTCTTAGCTCTTACCATCACACTAAGACCACTTCTTCCATTTGATACATCTGACTGTTACATATGATCTGCACGATATCAACTGAATACCAACTGAGTATCTTGAACTGAGTACTATGAACTGAGTACTGTGAACTGAACGTGATATGATGAACTGAGTAAGAACAGAATACCTCTCCCCACCGTCGCCTTGACTTTATATAACCTCGCGATGACGACTCCTCTCCCTACTCCTGTTCATCCCTTCCACTTCCACATACAGTAGCTGGCGAATACTGACACTTGGTCGCAATCACGTGTCCACGCACTGATGTCATCAGTCAAGTGTTGTCTAAGCTTACCCAAGCGGTCCGAGAATGACTGTACCGAATGAGTCACCGGGAAATCTCCTTGTACACAACATTCCCAGTTAAACATAGCCTCGATTGCAAAATACTATGCCAGCTCATCTAGCCAAAGTTACAAGCCACAGCATGACAATATGAAACCAACAAATCTCACTTACTACAATACAGAATAATTACAAACATATTCACTTAACCTATGATTAAATACAATAATATACGCGATACCTAATTATTACAGTCTAAATGATGAGAAACAGAATATATAAAATCTAATGAGTCGGGTTAATAATGATAATAATAATAATAATAATAATAATAATAATAATAAATACAGAATGGAGTCTGTAACCCTGTTGTACGGTTACAGTCCAATAATACTGCCTTGAGGAATTCCCCTCTTAATTATTACAGGGTGAGATAAAGCTTCGCCTACTCTAAGTCTCTGAGATCTACTTTCTAGAAATATAGCAACCAATTCAGTCACTCTTTTGTCTAGTCCAATTGCACGACCCAATTAGAAATTGAACCTAGGTCTCCGAGTCTTGAAATCCAACACACTGACTACTCAGGCACGGAGCAGGGCGAAATAATAATAGTAATGTTAATAATAATAATAATAATAATAATAATAATAATAACCTAAACCTATAACCCCGTGGGGCAACAGCCTCGAAGGGCCATGGCCTACCAAGCGACCGCTGCTCAGCCCGAAGGCCTGAAGATTACGAGGTGTCGTGTGGTCTGCACGACGAATTCTCTCGGCCGTTATTCTTGGTTCTCTAGACTGGGGCTGCCATCTCGCCGTCAGATAGCTCCTCAATTTTAATCACGTAAGCTGAGTGGACTTGGAAATAGCCCTCAGATACAGGTAAAAATCCGTGACCTCGCGGGAATCGGCCGGAGCCTCCGCGTTGGAGGCAGGCACGCTACCCGTACACCATGGGCCCAGCTGAGAATAATAATAATAATAATAATAATAATAATAATAATAATAATTTCGTGTGGCTATTTCTAGCCGAGTGCAGCCCTTGTAAGGCAGACCCTCCGATGAGGGTGGGCGGCATCTGCCATGTGTAGGTAACTGCGTGTTATTGTGGTGGAGGATAGTGTTATGTGTGGTGTGTGAGTTGCAGGTATGTTGGGGACAGCACAAACACCCAGCCCCCGAGCCACTGGAATTAACCAATGAAGGTTAAAATCCCCGACCTAGCCGGGAATCGAACCCGGGGCCCTGTGAACCGAAGGCCAGTACGCTGACCATTCAGCCAACGAGTCGGACATAATAATAATAATAATAATAATAATAATAATAATAATAATAATAATAATAATAATAATAATATATTGTCGTAAGTGCTGTGTCTTACTACAACCAGAAGGAAGAAATAGTTTTCCAATTTCTTATCGATAGTAGAAAAGGTAGGGTCTTAGAAACACCTGAAATTATGACGATTCAGGACCTATATAAAAGGAAAATTTAAAATTGTAGTCGTTCTAAAGGATTTGAACAGGAAATGAAATGGCGTATGGCTTTTAGTGCCGGGAGTGTCCGAGGACATATTCGGCTCGCCAGGTGCAGGTCTTTTTTTATTTGACTCCCGTAGGCGACCTGCGCGTCATGATGAGGATGAAATGATGATGAAGACGACACATACACCCAGCCCCCATGCCGGCGAAATTAACCAATTAAGGTTAAAAGTCCCGACCCTGCCGGGAATCGAACCCGGGACCCCTGTGACCAAAGGCCAGCACGCTAACCATTTAGCCATGGAGCCGGACATTTGAACAGGAATTCCCCTCTATAGGATCATCAGTAGACGAAAACCTTTCAAAACAGTATACGCCTTCAGCGGAGAGGTCATCATTCTCCGAAAGCTTGTCTATGCCACCAATGTTCTCTGTCCTCAGCTCCTTGTTTCATTTCATAATACGAACAATAATGAAGACTGTTCCAAGTCTCGAAGGAATTTTGCGTCGGTCGTCCTCGGCCTTTCTTCCCCGTCATTTTTCCTTCCAGCAAATTGGTAAGAAAGGTATTTTGTCGCAAAACATGGCCAGTGAATTTAGCTCTTCTTATCTGTATCGTTAGCATCAGTTCACCCTTCCCTTGAATTTCTTGCAGAATGCTTTTGTCTGTTCTTTTTCTAATCCATTTAATCCGTAGCATCCGTAGCGGGAAAGTAAGAATCTAAAATGTAACTCATATATTGCTGGTTGCTAAATTAATAATTTGACATGTACAGTAGTCCAAACAGATAATCACATTCTCAGTGCCTTTCCAAACGAAATAATCATATGTCAAAGGGTTGTGAAGCTGAATATTATAATTGAATATTTAAGTTAACAAATACAGTGTGTGGTAACATACAGGAACCATTCTGAGAGGGCGCTGTTGCAACAACCAATGCGCACGAGTCGGAGGTCTAATCAACTGTGGAGAGTAATTCATAAGACACGCTGGTGAAGGGCGTTTCTGCTGCTACTCTGAGCTAGACTAAGAGCTATTGTTCAGACATAAATCCTCATGGCGAGCTCTTGCTTGATATACAATACTTAAAAAACGAAATTCGAGGTAATAGCGTACATTATACAACTATAATCGATAACTGAGCGTATGAGGGTTCCGTACAATGTGAGCATTGTGGAAACATCAGCTCCCTCCATATGCGGGCTGTACAGCTGTGTGCGCCCTCACTGCAGATAAAGTGAACATCTCGTCATGGACAATCACTAAAAATTCGAACTCGTAAATGCACGAAAGGTTTAATATTTTATGTCCCAACCATTTTCGTTGTGCATCGCTTTTTATCCACATAACGATAACTTTATTTCAACTCCTGCATTACCTTTACTTTAATCATCATTATCATTGTACAGTTTCAGTTTCCCGGGTATTGTTAATGAGCTTCTTCCACTTCTTCCTGTCAATATACAACTTGTAACGGAGAACATCATCCACTTCTTATCCTCTGGTAACTAGATCAACCTTGATCATGTCCATCCATCATGTTTTTGATCCTCCTGCAGGTCTCTTCCCCTCAATCTCTCTTTCCAAATTTATCCTGGCTGTTCTTGTAGGCTCCACCCTCACACATGCTCGTACCACAGTAGTCTGGGTGTGCCGATTCGGTCTAATAGGGATGTCTTTATTCCGCCTTATTTCCTCACCTCCTCATTTCCTAAGGTGTCCATCTTGGTCTTCTGGATGGTGGAGCTTAGAAATTTCATTTCTGTTACTTGCAGTTTTGTTGAATATCTTTTTGCGAGGGTACACGCATCAATACCATAGGTCAATATTGTTATGAAATAGTTGTTAAACACCACTAGTTTGGCCGGTTTCAGAATCATATAATCCCATAAAAGTGTTCTTACTTGTTGTTGGAATTCTGATCCCTTTTGCACTCTGTTTGTAATTTCCTTTATGACCAAATTATCACTGAAGATTACACTTCCAATGTAAGGAAAACTATCCACAAACTTTAGCTGGTGGTTTCCTAGTTTTACACTTGCTGGAAGCCAATCTATCTTGACTGATATCACCACTGCCTTGGTCTCGCTGATGTTGAGGTTATATTCCTGGAACTGGGATTTCCATACGTTGATTCTGGTCTGTAGTTCCTCTTCTGTTTCAGCCCAAACCATGATATCATCAGTAAAGGCTACTGCATTCAGTTCACCTAACTTCTCCTTGATGTTCTTCACTATATTGTCCACAAAAGTGATGAACAGTAGTGGGGACAGTGAACTTCCTTGCTGAATTCCACTCCTGGTCTCAAACCATGATGATCGACCTTACCCAATTTGTACACAGCTAGTACAGTCGTTGTACAACATCTGAATTTTCTTCACCAGTCCTTCAAGCACATTTCTTTTCCTCATGCACTCCCAGATCTTATCTCTTATAACAATATAATAATCTTTATCTCTATCCAGGATTACAATTACCAAAGGCATGCCTTTCTCCTAATACGTTTCCATCGGCATGCGGGTGCTAACAATTAAATCCATTGTTGATGTGATACTTCTGAATCCATATTGCTCCTCCTCTAACTGTGGTTCAGTGATGGTTCTCGATCTTTCTATGATCTTATCTAGAATGTTTAGCCCATGAGACAGCAGGGCTATTCCTCTATGGTTGGTGGGTTTCCGTCTGCTGCCTTTCTTAAACAGGGGAATTATAACGTCCTTGCTCCAATCTGCAATTAGTTTGCTGTCTGTCCATATGGCATTTAGTACTCTGTGCAGCCATTGTACGCCCTGGATGCCTTCTGCTTTTATCATGCCCTCATTCGCTTCAACTGCACCTGAAGATTTTCCTTTAGGCATAGATTTTAAGGCTTCCTGAGTTTCTGTCCAGGTGGTGGGAGATTCCTCACCTTAGGCTTGGATTTTCGGTCCTGTATTTTGTTCTCGGACTGGTCTATTCAGTAGATGGTCAAAATGGTTCTTCAGGACTTCTCTCAAGTCACTTTCTGTCCTAACAAGATCTCAATTTTCAACTACAAGTGCCTTTATAGTATTCACTGGTTTCCTTTTACCTCTGATAACAATTTACAGTAGTTTCTTATTGCCTCTACTGTCCTCCGCCAGTTGCTGAATGACTATCTTCTATTTCTTGGTCTTTTCTTCTGTAACTGTTCTTTAAGGTCCAGTTTCTTGTTTCGGTATACACTGACTGACAGAGCAAATGCAACACCAAGAAGGAGTGGTCAGAACTTTATGCCAATTTCAGGGTAGACTGACGTCACTGAGGTATGCTCATGATGTGAAATGCGCTGCTGTGCTGCGCACGTAGCGAACGATAAATGGGACACGGCGTTGGCGAATGGCCCACTTCGTACCGTGATTTTTCAGCCGACAGTCATTGTAGAACGTGTTGTCGTGTGCCACAGGACACGTGTATAGATAAGAATGCCAGGCCGCCGTCAACGGAGGCATTTCCAGCAGACAGACGACTTTACGAGGGGTATGGTGATCGGGCTGAGAAGGGCAGGTTGGTCGCTTCGTCAAATCGCAGCCGATACCCATAGGGATGTGTCCACGGTGCAGCGCCTGTGGCGAAGATGGTTGGCGTAGGGACATGTGGCACGTGCGAGGGGTCCAGGCGCAGCCCGAGTGACGTCAGCACGCGAGGATCGGCGCATCCGCCTCCGCCGCCAAGCGGTGGCAGCCCCGCACGCCACGTCAACCGCCATTCTTCAGCATGTGCAAGACACCCTGGCTGTTCCAATATCGACCAGAACAATTTCCCGTCGATTGGTTGAAGGAGGCCTGCACTCCCGGCGTCCGCTCAGAAGACTACCATTGACTCCACAGCATAGACGTGCACGCCTGGCATGGTGCCGGGCTAGAGCGACTTGGATGAGGGAATGGCGGAACGTCGTGTTCTCCGATGAGTCACGCTTCTGTTCTGTCAGTGATAGTCACCGCAGACAAGTGTGGCGTCGGCGTGGAGAAAGGTCAAATCCGGCAGTAACTGTGGAGCGCCCTACCGCTAGACAACGCGGCATCATGGTTTGGGGCGCTATTGCGTATGATTCCACGTCACCTCTAGTGCGTATTCAAGGCACGTTAAATGCCCACCGCTACGTGCAGCATGTGCTGCGGCCGGTGGCACTCCCGTACCTTCAGGGGCTGCCCAATGCTCTGTTTCAGCAGGATAATGCCCGCCACACACTGCTCGCATCTCCCAACAGGCTCTACGAGGTGTACAGATGCTTCCGTGGCCAGCGTACTCTCCGGATCTCTCACCAATCGAACACGTGTGGGATCTCATTGGACGCCGTTTGCAAACTCTGCCCCAGCCTCGTACGGACGACCAACTGTGGCAAATGGTTGACAGAGAATGGAGAACCATCCCTCAGGATACCATCCGCACTCTTATTGATTCTGTACCTCGACGTGTTTCTGCGTGCATCGCCGCTCGCGGTGGTCCTACATCCTACTGAGTCGATGCCGTGCGCATTGTGTAACCTGCATATCGGTTTGAAATAAACATCAATTATTCTTCCGTGCCGACTCTGTTTTTTCCCCAACTTTCATCCCTTTCGAACCACTCCTCCTTGGTGTTGCATTTGCTCTGTCAGTAAGTGTATTTGTTCGAGGCTTCCGATCTTTGCCACGTCTTTAGTAAGATCGGTTTATATTTCTTCCGATCCCCTTCTTTCCGCAAGGGATTCATTTCCCTGATTGCTGCTCTCACTCTTTCATTCCACCAAGGTGTTTCCTTTTCCGTTGTTTTCATACTTGTCTTTACACAAACTTCAGTTTCTTCCTTAACCAAAGTGTCCCTTAGTCAGGTCCATTCTGCCTCTCCATTTTTCCTTTCATCTCTTGGTAACAGCTTTTTTATCCGGTTCTGATAGTAAGTTCTCTTATCTGTTTTCTGGATTTCCCACAATTCGTTCTTTTTCATTTTCCTGTTCTGTATTTTTGGCATATATCATTTTCTCAGGTCCGCTACTAATAGACGGTGGGCACTGTCAAGGCTCTCGCTGGCTATTTCTCTGACATCTGTTACCATTCTGTTCCTTTCTTCATCTGAGATGACATAATCAATTACAGTTTCTTGAAGTCCATCCCAAATGTATCGTGTTATCTTACGGTTCTGTCTCTTCTTGAAACAACTGTTTTTCACCACCAACCCATTACTCATACAGAAGTCAAGGAGATGTTCACCTTCTATCGTCGTTGCCGGAACAAAACCTCCTATGTGATAATACTTTTGGAGCTATACTGACCCACAGCACATACATTATGGAGAGCGAGAATGCCTTGACAATGTTCACACAATATTGCACCTTAGATGACAGAACCTTGACGGCCAAAGTTCTAAGCCAAAATATTTCACATAGAAGGTTTTGTCCCGGCAGCGACGCTATATTTCTTCCACCATATCCATGATGTCCCATTACGTTCTCATATCCTTAAGCAGCACGGTTTTCTACCAGGTGGCTCTTGTCTAACAACCCTGGCCACTCTGCATAGCTTTGCATCACATGCCATTGCAGCTAAATCACAGCTGGATATCTGCTACGTAGACATTTCGAAAGCTTTCGATTCTGTAGACCATACTCTGTTGCTCCATAAACTCTTCGAACGAATTAATATACATGGCAGTCTTCTGACCCTTCTTGTTGTCTTCCTACATAACCGTTGGCAGAGAGTGGTAATATCAGGCACTTCATCCTCATGGTTACCAGTCACCTCCGGTGTACCACAAGGCAGTACTCTTGGCCCCTTGCTGTTTTCCTTGTTTATGGACGATCTGCCGTCCGAACTCAACGAAACAGCGAATACCTTACTTTTGGCTGACGACTGCAAGATATTTAGGGATATCAGGAATCCAGCAGATGCAGATCTGCTACAGTCCTCACTTAATGCCCTCTCGAACTAGTGCCGTACTTGGAAACTTATCCCCAGTCCACAGAAAGTGCAGCCACATGACCATAACACTACGCAAATCTCCTCTACCGACATCATATTACCTACTCGACAAGCCCATCGCCGTAGTTACGCAACAGCGTGACCTGGGTGTAATATTCGATACAAAATTACAATTTATGACCCACATAGAAACATATACATCCAAGATCCAAGGCTATGAAATTACTAGGCATTCTCTATCGCTTCACAGAAATTTCTGACCCCATTGCTCTTCGTCACTTCTTCCTCACGATCATTCAACCTCTCTTAAACTACTGCTCTCCGATTTGGACAACAGCCTCCCCCTCCAATACTAAGCAGTTAGACAGAGCAGTGTCCTTCCTTGCTTTAAGGAACCGAAACCCCAAGCTCAGAAAATTGTCTGCGCAGCAGGCATTAAGGGCAATAAATGTGTCATCGCTGCACATCAGGCGACAGGTAGCTGACCTGAGTTTCCTCCACGGGATCTTAAATGGGCATTACCGCTCGGAACATCTTGTTTCACTCTTCTCTCTCGGTGTACCCTCCCGCTCCACCAGAACCAAAGAACTTCTCCACATTCCCCACACTGAGCACTCAATACTTCAACGATGTTTCCTAATCCGCCTCCCAACACTCTTTAACAATATTAATAGGAGACAAGAGCTTGACATAGCATCAAATAAAAGCATATTCGAGAGAGGTGTAAATAGTCTCTTAAAGATAAGTTGATGTGAAGGGATTACGCCGTCATCTTGACCCACGACGACTTGTTTATGAACATGGACATTCTCATGGTTTTCAATTTGGACAGTTGTTATTAGTAGGCTGTGTACCTGATATTGTTATATTTTGTTATGTTTGTTATATTTTACTGTGAAAGTTTTCATTTGCTCAGTGTAGCTGCATCTTGTGCTTCGTGAATAAATAAATAAATAAATAAATAAATAAATAAATAAATACATAAATACATAAATAAATAAATATCTGTTCCAATCTGTGCATTCAGATCTCTTATAATGATTACTCTCACTTTACTAATAACTTTCTTCCGAATCATCAATAAACCGGTTCTTATCGTCTTGACAACATCCTGTTTGAGGTGCATACACCTGTACCAAAGTTAGGTTTTTTCCTAAATGCAATCACCTTTATTGTCCGACTCGTTGGCTGAATGGTCAGCATATTGGCCTTCGGTTCAGAGGGTCCCGGGTTCGATTCCCGGCAGGGTCGGGAATTTTAACCAGCATTGGTTAATTTCTCTGGCACGGGGGCTGGGTGTATGTGTAGTCTTCATCATCATTTCATCCCCATCACGACGCGCAGGTCGCCTACGGGAGTCAAATCGAAAGACCTGTACCTGGCGAGCCGAACATGTCCTCAGACACTCCCGGCACTAAAAGCCATAGGCTATTTCATTTCATTTTCATCACCTTTATTATTCTCTCACTAACATAATAAATGCCAGCGACTCCTTCTAGATCTTTACTCATGATGAAACCAACACCATTCATCATTTCTTTGTCATCTCTTCATTCCTTTCCCTCTCCATTTGGTTTCACTCAGCCCCAGTATCATTAATTTCCTGCTTTCCATGAGGTCCACTAGTTCGTCACATTTTCCTGTGAGACTGAGTAAGTTGATGGTCCCAATCCGTGTTAGTCTCCTCCGGTATTTTTGCAATTTTGTAAGGCCTTGTCCATCATCAGGCCATAAACCATCATCCCTGACATGAGTCTGCTCATGCTGGCGTCTTAATTTAGTTGATAAATGCGTTCCGAGGTTCTTATGTGTTTTGAAAGCAACTGCAAATAAGCTCTTTTACTGGTTTGCTAAGCCTAACGTAATTGAGGATTTTCTTTAGGGGTTTACTCCCTTAGCCTTTGCGGATCCCTCCTCATTTCAAAAGGCAGTGGGTTCCATATGTACTAACCCCCAGAGGAATGGGTTTCCCCCTCCGCCAACTCCATCGTATCGAATCGTATTCTCTGCCTTTGCTGCCTTTGAGGTCTTCACTAGTTACCTTGAGCAGGGACCCTTTACCAGATGTTACACACCGGGTCAGTGTGCTCTGGATCTCACTTAGGCAGGGGCGCCACTCCCTGTGCAGGGCTGCCTCTGAGGGGGTCCCTAATAATAAACATAATTAGCAATTATTTCATATAAAAACCAAACCAAACCCCATGGCACTACAGCCCTTGAAGGGCCTTGGCCTACCAAGCGACCGCTGCTCAGCCCGAAGGCCTGCAGATTGCGAGATGTCGTGTGGTCAGCACGACGAATCCTCTTGGCCGTTATTCTTGGTTTTCTAGACCAGAATTATTTCATATACCACAATGAAATAGGATCATGATTCAGCTTTATGGGACCCATAGCAAATAGGACTCATCAATGAACTGGAGATGGTTCAGCAAATATCTGCAAGGTTTGTGCATAATGATTACTCCCCTACTGTAGAAGTAGTGTTATACGAATTATGTAGAAAACTGAGTGCAGGGCACTGGAGGCTAGGAGGACGATGAATAATGACACTTAATTACGGAAAATAAACGAAAAGCAGTGGTAAAACACTATGGTAGATGTTCGTTAGTATATAGAGAAACTGATTTCTGACATGCTTACCTGCTGCTACCTTAAAATAATAATAATAATAATAATAATAATAATAATAATAATAATAATAATAATAATAATAATAATAATAATAATAATAATAATAATAATAATAATAATAATAATAATAATAATAATAATAATAATGATAATAATAATAATAATAATAATAATAATAATAATAATAATAACAGGTTTCAATATCCACTATGTGTTTTAATGGTTTTTTGAGACGTTGTGATTCTGGTATTCCATCCTGTAGAGTTCCTTTACTTGCCGACAAATCTACTGATACGAGACTAACGTATTTAAAACCCTAAAATACTGCTGCATCCAGTGAGATCTCCAACGTTAAGCGACATTGGTAGTGGTCACCACTTGGATGGGTGGTCCGTATACTGTTGCCTAGAGGAGGATCAAAACGAACTGGTCACTCTACTGCAAGTTAACTCCGGTTCAGTGGTCACTTAATTGGCTGAGGGAACTGATTAGGTTGCCAATGTCAGGGTTCAAATGAATCACATAGAAAGAGGAAACATCGCCAGACCGAGCCGGGTTCGAACCCGCCAAATTGAGCTCAGATAGCGCTCTATAGTCTGAGTTACTCAGCCCTGCACCAGTCTTTGAGCCGTTCCCCGAAAATGCAGAATGCTTCAAGAGAAGTTATCAAAATGATGCAAGTTCTGGATAAATTTTGAGTAGGGCCGATGACCTACATGTCAGGCCTCTCAAAATAACAATCATCATCATCATCAAATGTGGGGTAAATGTCTATGTGATTGTGTCGTAAATGTTATAGACGCTAGTAATAAGTCATTGTTCAGCTCAATCTTCTGTAAATTGTCAGCTGAATGATCAGCGTAGTGACCGTCCGTATAGCGGGGCGCGGGTTCGATTCCCGGTCATTCTTTTTCTGCTGAGATGAACATGTCTCCACATTTACTGTAGTCAGTACACATCGTACACATATTTCAATCAGGGTGAGGATATTTGAATTCCACTTAAGCTCTTTAGTTTTGAGTTTATGTCAACTCCACGTTCGAATCCTTAGGAGTAGCATTTACTCTGCTCCTCTAGGGCTGAAGTACTCCCTACAAGAGTTGGCCAAGCAGGTTGGATAGACGATAGCTTAGCACACAACATGCCTACACCCAGCTAAAAAACCCGAGTTCGCTAATGCAGGCACAACATCACAGGTTGCTCGGCTCCTACCTAAGGCAAGGGTGCCCCTGGAGGAGCTTTACTCTGCTAGAACCTTACCACATCAGAATGAAGTGTCCTACAAGAGTTGGCCAAGGAGGTTAAACAGACGACGGTCGATTCGGGGATTTTAACGCCGTCTGGTGAGTTACTCTAGCTCGGGGACTGGGTGTTTGTATTCATATTAATACACATCACACTACAAACCACTGCAGAAAGATATAATAGTAAATACATCCCTCCGCAAATGGTTGGCGTCAGGAGAGGCATCTAGCCGTAAAACTTGGCTAAAGCCATACAGAGTGTCGGCCCCAATTGGGATAAACCCAGGAAGAAGAGGAAGAAGAATTACGTTCATAAATACATAACTGGGGATCTCGTTAAGAGTGGTTAACATTAGTTTTATCTTGACGTGGAGTTAAAGCTCGCTGGAGACGTGTGCGGGCCTTGTTTACTAAAGTAAGGTAACACCGTGATACCAAGTTTTTCGTTTGATACTGTGTACTGACATTTTGTGTCGCTGAGATGATCACACTTCCGTTGAAGGGGGGATAGTTTTGGAGCACATCGCAGTTAAATTTTGAAAAACGTCCAATCTTTAATACCAAGAATTTATTTACAAAATTTACAGTTGAAAATTGGTAATTTAGTGATATTCCAGTAAGTCCGTGATGGGGTTCAAGTAACTCCGTGAAAACAAAATGTTCACTAAGAACCGTGATTTTTCACAATAGAAACATGTTTGTAATATAAAATAGGTATCCTTCAGTTTCCAATGTTGCAGTTATGATTTACTACAGTTTAGGGCGTAAATATTTAAAAACAAAAATGACGTGACATGCGTTAGTTGTAGTCACTGTCACAGAAATCTCGCAGCCATCTGGTCATAGAGTTTGGAGACATTCGAGTTTCAAGCTACGCCGTGATATAGGAAATACAAACTTACTTGATATCACGGAGTAACCTTACCTTACCCTACATAGTGTTTTGATTGCGGATTGTGTTATTACCACATCATTTATTTACACCTCACGGGTGTGTTACCGAGGGGCTGCCGAGCTGAGGCAGTAAAGACGTACGCAGTTCATTCGAAAGGAAGAGCGTTCGATTCCTTCAGCAGGAGGTCGAAAAGTTTAAGAAACAAGGTTTCCACTTCTGGAGCGGCGCGTGACCCCGAGGTGCACTCAGCCTACACCTGAAATGAGTACGACGTTCGTCTCTGGGGGCAAAGGCAGTCGGGCATACACCAAAACACTCCATGCTACTTAAAATATATAATTCGAGCGTATTCGAGAAGTGAGATCAATCAGTTAGTTACAATGGAATTTAAAATTGAAACTACTGCAATAATGTCCGACTCGTTGGCTGAATGGTCAGCGTACTGGCCTTCGGTTCAGAGGATTCCGGGTTCGATTCCCGGCAGGGTCGGGAATTTTAACCATCATTGGTTAATTTCTCTGGCACGGGGGCTGGGTGTATGTGCTGTCTTCCTCATCATTTCATCCTCATCACGACGCGCAGGTCGCCTATGGGTGTCAAATCAAAAGACCAGCACCTGGCGAGCCGAACATATCCTCGGACACTCCCGGCACTAAAAGCCATACGCCATTCCATTTACTGCAATAATACAAATAATATAAACAAAAACTAGAATAAAAGTGAAAGAAATTAAACTAGAGCGTAACTAATAACAAAAACAATGTTTGCATGTTGTTATTCAGCAATTTAGAGATTTTTTTACATATTTGTTATACTAGGTAGGACTAAAACCATAATTTCCTTAGTTTAAGTTTAAATTTATTAACAGTTGAAATATATCTCATTTCATGAGATAGTTCGTTGTATATTTTAAACAAATAATTCTTCAGACTTTTGTTTCCTAAGTTTCTGTACTTGATTGCCAGGTATAAGTATTCAGATTTTTACGTGTGTCATGTTGATGTATATTATCTCTCTTATATTGTATGATAATATTATTATGAATTTTATTGTTAACGTTTCCTAAATTAAAAGCAGCGCCATTGAACTTAATCTCTAATTCCAAAAGTAGTATCCTAGTCTGATCATAAGGAACTTTAGTTAGTGTTAAATATGGTGCTCCTAACAAATTCCTAATGGCCCTATTCTGTAGAACTTTCAGTAGTTTCAAATCAGTTTTACACCTGTGACCCCAAATGAAAATCATATACTAGCATGTAAGAAATTATGAAAGAATATTACATGGATCTCAATCCAGAAACTGATGGGTCTCATATGTGTAGACTTCAGTCCTAATACTTTCCTTTGCTGGAGCCCCCCATATTATAGCCTATTCATAGTCTTATAATAATAATTTAGTACAATATACGCCACCGGGCGAGTTGTCCCTGTGGTAAGGGGCAGGCAGCTGCGGGTTTGCATCCGGGAGTTAGTGGGCTCGAACCCCACTGTCGGCAGCCCTGATGATGGTTATCCGTGGTTTCCCATTTTCACACCAGGCTAATGTTGGGGCTGTACCTCAATTAAGGCCATGGCTGATTCCTTCCAACTCCTAGCCCTTTCCTATCCCATCGTCGCCATAAGCCCTATCTGTGTTGGTGCAACATAAAGCAACTAGCAAAAAGCAGTATACGCCTTCTGCAATTGGAGCTTAAGCTCTGTTGAAGGTAGAAATAAATAAATAAATAAATAAATAAATAAATAAATAAATAAATAAATAAATAAATAAATAAATAAATAAATAAATATTGGACTCTGGTGATACAATATCGAATGAAATAGCACTAGAGAAACTAAATATCCAGGACCGCGCTAAATTTCACTATATTTTCAGTGCCGGTAACCTCAATGCTAATGCAATATAAATATTACCATGCCTTCCTCATAATAATAACACAGTTAAAATTCGTTGGTAGTACGCAACTAAATATTTATCATCCAGATTGCAGTCTACGTATCTGGATGTTTACCTGACAGTCGTGGTACCAGCCCTAAGCCAATATTACAGAAATTACTGTTTACGTTATCTTCGCAGTAAAATTAAAATTACCCATAGAGAAGAAGCTGACCCCGATAGCTGGGCCAGTAAACTTATACTTAATGTGAGAAAGACAAGGAAAGTAGCCAATTTCAATTAAGCTCTAAAATGGACAAAAGCACAAAGAGAAACTGGTATAGCATTTAATTTTTAGTCTGACTCGTTGGCTGAACGGTCAGCGTACTGGCCTTCGGTTCAGAGGGTCCCGGGACCGATTCCCGACGGGATCAGAGATTTTAACCTTAATTGGTTAATTCCAATGGCACGGGGCTGGGTGTATGTGTTGTCTTCGTCATCATTTCATTCTCATCACGACGCGCAGGTCGCCTACGGGAGTCAAATAGAAAGACCTGCACCTGGCGAGCCGAACCCATCCTGGTATATCCTGGCACTAAAAGCCATACGGCATTTCATTCATTTAATTTTTATCTCAGAAGGAGGTTCTTATAATTATTCATCTGACAGACGATCCAATCCTGGTGGAAATACTTGCAACGACTTACAGCACACAAAATATATTATTTATAAGGAGCATTATTTTAGGAGTTGTGTTCTGTTGTTTTATCGCTTTTTCTCTTGAAATTTTATTACTTGTCACAGTGTAAGGGAAATTGAACCTTACTGTACCGCGCTATAGGAATGCATGTTTGCATGACGTACTGTATTTATGTACTCCTACACTAATAATGCATTTAAGGTTCTTGTTTACCCGCTGGCATAGGAAAATGAACACAACGAAGATTATTCCGATGGATGGCATATCCATATGGGGCTGGGAGGCGTGACCAGTCTTAGGGAGAATAATGGATAGGAAGAGCATTGTGGGATACGAGGTTTTGCCGGTGCAGCGACGATATAGAAATTAATAACTCACAAAATACCCGGCCAAACTCACTGAAATACGTCGAAATTTATTTAATTAGTTGCAGGTGTTCAGCGGAAAAAACTGAGTTTCTCGTGCAAATGTTTATGTAATGGAAAACATTTCATGGCAGTCCTATATCGATGGCTTTCTTTTAAAACGTCGTGAGTCCCAATGCTCTTCCTACCCATCTTATTCGTCCTACCCAAATATTTATATACAGTTATTACAGTAATTTTCGTTGTGCTCATTTTCCTATGCTATTGTATAAAGGAAAATGAACCTTAAATACATTTTTCTGTAGGAGTGCGTAAATTCGCTATGCAAACAACATCCCAACAGGTATGGTAAGCTCCATTCTGTGCTTTCGCAATGGCACAGAAGCTGCTGGGCTTATACATGTAAAGGAAACATACAAAGATATATCGTCGCAGCGGTGCCAAAACCTCGAATGTGACAATACAATATACGCTTCTGCAATTTGAGTTTAAGGTCTGATGAAGGTATATATAAATACGTAAATAAATAAATATTGACTCTGGTAATAAAATTTCAAGAGATATAGCGCTAAACAAACGAAACACTCAGGAACAGGTAGACCACGGCGCTAAATTTCACTTTCATTAACATTATTGCCAGTGCAAGAAGTATGTTACTACATCTTCCACATTACAGTACCATAACAATATCCTGTATTTCCCTTAAGACATGTCGCGCCTGCCAGCCACATATTTCATATGCAGTCCATCGGAACAATTTTCGTTGTGTTCTGCTATGCTACAGTGTAAAGGAAAATAAACCGTAAATAGATTATGCTCTAGGAGTGCGTAAATACGTAACACTAACATACATTCTTATATTACGGTACAGCAAGATTCATTTTCCTTTACACGAGCAAAAGAAATTGAACTCATTGGACTGCATTATCAGTACGTGGTTGAGAGGCTTGACCAGCCGTAATGGAAGTAATGGATAGGAGGAACATTGGCACATTCGCGGTTTTGGCACCGAAGCGACGATATAGTACTTCCAATGGGAGAAAACATCTAAGAAACATTTTTAGGACAGGGGAGCCTTAGCTATCTCTTCGACTGGCTACGAGCTGACATTCGCGTCAGTATTCAGAGTAGAGACTCCAGTTTGATGACATCCCTCATATCACCATTACGAAACGCGACTTACTTCATTCGCATTGAGAGAATTTGCAAGATATCGATTTCTTCGGCAGACAAGAAATTGTGCATGTTGGGTACACGTGTGAGTGGTTAAAGTTGATGTTCGATATAAAAGTCTCCAAGAAGGAAGTAAGGCTGGATTCCGCTCGCTCACTCGCTCTAGTGGGCGGCTTTCATTTGGCACATGCCTGACGTTCTGTGGAGACGAGTGCAGTTGGTAATCATCTGGCTGTTCAGACGGTGGGTGGCGGCGGGGAACGAGGGGATGGACTGAGTTTGTTACGTGATTCTCTCGATCTCGAGGCCCCGATGGGGTCTGGCCTGGTTTTCCAATAGCCCATCATGAAGATTAATTGAAAGCTATTGATCTATAAGGGAGAGGCTTTCAGCTCCTAAATGAGACCCACCCCTTAGCAGCAGGAGGCATCAACCACCCAGATACGATGAGCCGAATTAAAATTGCTGCTCAACTACCATTTACGCTAGAATGTAAGGAAATGTAAGGTACAGGCACGCGAATACTAGACCCGATATATGATTGAAATGTCTAATCTATGTAAATAAGATAGAGGTTTTTTTTCTGTGCATTCGCAATAATTTTATTTGAATGGAAATCTTTTCGAAGGTTTGTAAAGAACTTCGAGACCATCGGTTCAATTTCTGTCTGCGTGTATGGATTTTGAGCGAGCTGTTAGTCGAGGCGGTAAAAATATGTTCAGTTAACCCGGATGCTTGTGGCTTCCATTCCCTGCCAGGAAGTTGGTAAACTTAGAAACAAGATTTCCACACCTGGACAGGCACATAACCCTGGAGTTCACTTAGCCTGCACCAGCAATGAGTAGCAAGTAAAGGTGACCAGACATACATTTGACCAGTCCATTCCACTTTGTGCCGAGGTCTTGATTAGAAGACCTTTACCTTCTATTCTTCCAAGGCCCTTCATGGTTCTTAGGTACCTATTTTGTTCAAGTATTATGTGAAAATGGAAAGACACAATTTTATACAAATAGAAATATATTTCTCTGCTGGAATAAATGGCTCAGGCGTAGATCACTAGCCTTCAGAGCCCAATTTCATGGATTCGATCCTGGCTCAGTCCGGAGTACTTAGAAGTGTTAAAATCCATCAGCGTCGATCGATTGATTTTTCAGCACGTAAATAGACTTCCTAGACCAAATTTCGATACCTTTGCGTCTCTCAAAAAACCAAAAACGAGAATCGGACAGTTTTTTTACTATTTGCTTTTTTCTTTACGTTCCACCGACAGAGGTCGGTCTTACGGCGACGAAGGTATAGGAAAGGGCTAGGAGTGACAAGGAAACGGCCGTGGCCTTCATTAAGGTACTGCTTGGTGTGCAAATGGGAAGCCGACAGTGGGGTTCGAACCTGCTATTGTGACCGTGAGGCCACAGAGGAGTGAACAGGTGTTGGTGCGGCTTGTGTTCGCTTGTCGGCGAGATGGGGTGCGCGCGACCTTGGACAAGGGCGAGAACGAGTTTTTTTGTGCGGAGAGCGGCCGGCTGGCTAACGGAATAAAAATAAAAAAAATGAAGGTTGGCGAGTGAAAGAAGGAGGCCAGCGCGTGTCACCTGTAATTGCGAAGAACGATATGAATGAAATATTTGTAATATCTTTGGTGGCGACGTGCATAATTACGGAAGGCTCAAGGATTAAATCAAAATAAACTGGATAAAAAAATAGCACATTTGGAGGATATAAATTAAAAACTGAAATTTTGAAATAATTTGCACGACCTTGTGGCTAAAATGGTGGTGAAGTTGTAGATTCGTACAGTAGAAGAATTTAGTGTCTAAATTGACTTTACTTCCGTGCATGTGCACCAGACATGATATTTAAGTCATGTGATACGAATACTCATTCTCACACACTGGCGTGTCTTGGTCTATCACCTTCAGTCGCTCAGCGTGGAACGTCGTGAATACTGGCTTCACTCCTGTGCTCTACACGTCTGAAAATTGGATACAATTTAGAACAGTGCTGTGATCAGACGTCGAATGTGCAGATATTAATCCCTTAAGTACGTGTCATTTCCAAAATACAGTTACGTGTGTGTTTGGAGCCTACTCTAAAGCATTTTGTGTAAGTTTCAGCTTTCTTACGAGTGGACGCGGAAGACGTGGACGTGAATATTTCCAGAAGAGGATGGAACTTCGCATTATGGATTACCAGTGCTTCACCATGAAGTTCTAAACCTTTGACCATCGTTGGCGGCGTCGGGATGCAGATTCTTTCGTCCTGGCATGGCTGATTGAGAACCCAGACTTCCAGACATGAAGATTTCTCTATAAGTTAAGTCGATTACGTCTCATTTATATCTGTTCTATGTAGTTTTGTTCTATTCTTTCTTTCTTCTTAGCAAGCTATTTTGACACTTTTTATGGTTGTTTATTTGCTCGAATACGTCGTAAAACTGACACATGTGATTACTTAATGACCATGTGGCCATGAATTTGACAGTGAGGGTTCTGATAGAGTTATCCATGTGTTATCGACACCATCTTTGCTTATTGAGTAAATTTCGTCACGAATATGAATTAATTTATGTCCGATGGATTTAATGGTAGGATATTTCGTCCACATTTTCTGTATTTTCCTAGTAATGGAACTTCTACTTGTACCTCGTGTCTGAGACAACGTGTCAGCGGGATATTGAGTCCGAATTCTACGTACGAATTTAATGTGAACATGTGCATTGGGAACATGTGATAATTAGTTGGAGTAAGTAATCATCGAGACACTTTTAAGTGGATATTATGTATTTGTAGGACGATGGTAGGTCCTGATATTTCACGGCTACACATATTTGAGATTAAGATGCGACAAGTTAGGGTCGTCATTGTGGTACACTGTACGTGTAGAGTATATGGAATAATTGTGCATGACACGAATCTTCGTGAAACTGAGCTTTTCACATGTTAATGGATTATTCGCGATAAATGCAGTGTAGCCTAATATTGGTGTCTTCAGATGAAGAAAATGAAAGTCCATGTTAATCGATGTACTTTTTAATTCGTGGGAATATCCCAAATTTTCTCAAGTAATCCAGTCATTTCAAGCTCAAGGTACAGATGAATGTTCGAGAAGGCCTTAGGTCTAAAGAACAGGTCTTCGACGAAATATCTAAATAATATCTGATTCGTGACTATACCAGCCTATTCGTTGATGCAATTTTTCGCTCTCATGTGATAACTCAATCTTACTGTAACTCAATAAATTCGTTAACAGGAGAGTAATACGGTTGATCGACACTCGTCGACATGTACATAGTGTAGATATTTTCTTCTTGGTACTCACAGTCTTCTTGACAATTTCCGTAGTTAGCTGTATAAGTAGTTATTTATTAGTATTTAGAGGATTATTTTTTATGTGTTCTGTTCTGAAATATGTGACACTGATATTATCGATTGATAGTGGACAGGATTTCCACATGGATGGTATTCTCCCCATTTACTTACGTTTGCAAGCCCAGGAGGCGTTTTATTTTGTTTAATTATTGGTCAAATACTTAACGTTCAGTATAAATTCTCACGAAAAGAGATGTGAGACGACGTGAACAGGTATATCCGACGTCTCGGATTAACTTAGAGAAAACCAAGGCAAATTCAACTTTTCATTTTATTGTTAAGACAACGACTGTAAATTTTATTTTTGCTATGAGTGTTAACTTTTGAATCTTGGATATTTCTTTATTATACTCGTTCTTACAATTACTGCATTTTTTCCAGATTATCGATGAAGGCTTGGCCCAGACCTCATTTTTTCTGAATGAAAATTTTTAATTCAACTTTAAACAAATAACTCAATAACTTTTAAAGACGATAAAAAAAAATTTTTTTTCACAATGTAAATACTCTGTTAGAATGTTAGGGAAATAACTGTCGTGTACCATCCCATTTGTTTGCACATAGGTTTGTTACATCAAGAGCCATATAAAATTCCATAACGTAACGATCATAATCATAATCACAGATTTCAGGATGGCCAATACTGCATTTAATTAAATAAACGTGTCACATTTGTTCTATACTTGGAACGTGCTTATTTGATGAACCCTATGATAAAATCCTGCCACATTCATTTATTTTATAAGCCTACAGCCACCGAACTGAGCACCCCTGGGGTGTCTCGTGTTCGCAGACTGACTACGACGGGCACACTATCTCCAGAATGCAAGCTGACAGCTGCGCTACCCTAACCGTACGGCCAACTCGTTCTGTCGGACAGCTTCTCTGTAGGTCTGAAGGGCTGAGTGAACCCTTTTCCAGCCCTAAGAAAAATATTAAATTCCATTAATAATCCTGGGATCTGCTAAAAAAGAGGCAGGCACGCTACCCCTACACTATGCGATTGATTTTATATTTCATATACTGTAGGCCTACTTAATTAAACTACTGCCCGGCTCCGTGGCTAAATGGTTAGTGTGCTGGCCTTTGGTCACAGGGGTCCCGGGTTCGATTCCCGGCAGGGTCGGTAATTTTAACCATAATTGGTTAATTTCGCTGGCACGGGGGCTGGGTGTATGTGTCGTCTTCATCATCATTTCATCCTCGTAGGTCGCCTACGGGAGTCAAATCAAAAGACCTGCATCTGGCGAGCCGAACTTGTCCTTAGACACTCCCGGCATTAAAAAGCCATACGCCATTCCAATTTTTTTTTCATTAAACTACTATACTCGGGTTTAAAGAATTTTCAATTCTGCTATAGCAATGATACGAAACCCCATGCCACAACAGCCCCGAAGGACCTTGGCCTACCAGCGAAAGCTTCTCACCCCGACTGCCTGCAGATTACGAGGTGGTGTGTTGTGTTGTCGGCACGACGAATCCTCTCAGCTCTTTTTCTTGGATATACCAGGAACACTATGTCAGATAGCTCCTCAATTGTAATCACATGGGCCGAGTAGACCACCAAACAGCCCTCAGATCCCGGTGAAAAATGCCTGACCTTGATGGGAATGGAACACAGTACTTCCAGGTAAGACGCAAGCACGCTACCCCTACACATCGGGGCAGGCCCAGTGCCACAAAGTGTAGTTAGAAAATCCTCATCCGAATGAAAAACATGGTTCATGAGATATACAACTGCGTTCTGTACGAGGTAATATAAAGGACCAGATTAGTTCAATAAAGAATTTTAGTAGGTTCGAATCCCACTATCGGCAGCCCTGAAGATGGTTTTCCGTGGTTTCCCATTTTCACACCAGGCAAATGCTGGGGCTGTACCTTAATTAAGGCCACGGCCGCTTCCTTCCAACTCCTAGGCCTTTCCTATCCCATCGTCGCCATAAGACCTATCTGTGTCGGTGCGACGTAAAGCCCTTAGCAAAAAAAAAAAAAGAATTTTAGAAGGGAGGTACACTTAAGAAGGATGTTACAGCTACAATTCTTGCGTACTTGTATAGCAAGAAAGTTACTTATTGAACGAACGCAAGATGTTGCAAGTCATAAAACGCAGTGGGACCTACCATGTAATCTATTCCTATCTGGAAACCATCAAGAACGACGTCAGCTTTTACGTTCCTATTCAACGGGCAAATTACCATCTACGGAGCCATATAAACTCACATCATCTCCTCTGTGGAGAAGTGTAGACCTTCAATTCGCGAACTAATGATATCCATCATGTCTCCTAACTTGCCGGGCCGGCTGAGCAGGAGGAGTTAAATGTTAGCGTCCTGTGCTTACGGTTGACGGATCGAATCCCGAGAGAGCAGGTCGTCATTTAACAGACCTTAAATTAGAAAGACTTGACTTAGTAGGAATGAAAAAGACTAGATGATGCATTTCAGGGCAAAATTCTGGCATTCACTCCGATGTTCCTTATGGTAATTCCCATGGGCATTATAAGACTGTAACTAACGCGGTGGAACATGGAGCTCATCAATCATAGTAACCTGCCAGGATGACTGCTCTCGAGCGAATATTGGAGTGTCAGGAATTCAGCGAGGGGAGTTATTTAGAGTTGTTGCGCGCATTTTTTTATTATTCTTATTAATAATATTACTGATGACTTTCTATCCTGAAGACCGAGGTTCGAAACCCAGTATCCAATGGGAGGAATTTACAACCCATTTATGTTTGTTTGTTTTTTTTGTTTTTTTTGCTGTTTGTTGAAGTCGCACTAACACATCGAAGATTTTCGGCGACGGAGGGATGGGAAACAACTTCCGCTGCGAAGGTAGCGGCCTTAATTGTATGTGAAACTACGTATTGAGACGAACACAACCACCCAATCCGCTACCTAGAGGAATTAACCAAACAAAGTTAAAATTCCCGAACCGACCGGGAATCGAACCCCGGAACCCCGGAACATCTGAACCGAAGGCCAGTACTATAATAACTCAGCCAAGGAGCAGTAATTTGTTTTTACAAGATGCTTTACAGTAGTTCGCACTTCTCGCAACTATAGGGCAGGAAAAGGCTAGGAGTGAGAAGGAAACGTCCGTGCGCGTAATTAAGGTACAGACCGAGCATTTGCCTGGTGTGAAAATGGAAAACCACGGAAAACAATCTTCAGGGCTGCTGACGGCGGGATTCTAGCCCACTAACTCCCTAATGCAAGCTAACAGCTGCGTGGTCCAAACCGCACGGCCAACTCGCTCGGTTTTATTAGTAGTATTTTTATTAGTATTAATATGCCAATATTTTGAACTTGATTCGTTGTCCTAACACCTCATGATGCTGCAGCCTATAAACAATGTTCTGTACGGGTCAGGATAGTTTAGGTCATGCTACTGGATCGAATGCCCGTGAATTTTGGAGGCAGATTTGGTTCCGGTCCCACCGTCCATAGCATTTTAAATGATCGCCTGTTCCCACCTTCTCTGTTAAGGTACTTGGGTTGACTCACGGTACAATCAGCAGTCATTTAAGTAAGCTTTAGTACAACAGCCTCGTGTCAGTAAAGGAAACTGAACCTTAAGTACATTATATTGTAGGAGTGCGCAAATACTTCATGCAAGTATAGATTTCTACAGTACGGTAAGGTAAGGTTCATTTGCCATTACACTCTAGCATAGGTAAATGAACACAACGAAAAGGTTTCTGATGGACTGCATATCCATATGTGGCTGGGAGTATAATAATGGATAGGGAAAACATCCTGGGATACGAAGTTTAGTTTCTAAAGCGACGATATGTGACCAAGAGATTCCCTACTTTCAGCAAAAATACCATATAGCAGCCATTGAAGTAGGTGGATTAGTACACGACCCATAATTTATCTAGATAAATTCCTTGAGATTTTTGGTAGGAAATGCAGTTTAGACAATGTCTTTTTAGAAAGAAACGCCGGTCTGAAGTAGCTCAGACTGTTGATCGCTGGCATTCTGAATTTAAGTTGCCGGGTGCGATCCTAGCTCTGTAGGGTGGTATTTGAAAGTGCTCTACACCTGTCTCGTATCGGTAGATTTACTGGCACATAAAACAGCTCGTGCGAATCTAAATTCCGGTACCCTGGCCTCCCCGAAATCCGTAGTGGGATGTAAAATTAGTGAAAGGGTCAATATTAATCCTTATTCATTATTTTATGGAATTTAATTATAATTATGTCCGGATCCATGGCTAAATGGTTAGCGTGCTCGCCTTTGGTAGCAGGGGTTCCGGGTTCGATTCCCGGCAGGGTCTGGAATTTTAACCATCATTGGTTAATTCGCCGGCACGGAGGCTGGGTGTATGTGTTGTCTTCATCATCATTTCATCCTCATCACGACGCGCAGGTCGCCTACGGGTGTCAAATCAAAATACCTGCACCTGGCGAGCCGAACTTGTCCTCGGACACTCCCGGCACTAAAAGCCATACGCCATTTAATTCAATTATAATCAATTATTCTTGCTTTAAAAAAAAGGCTACTATTGCATTGGTACAGTTTGTGATATAATATGAGGTTTACTGAATCTGTCTTTCAACTTTATATAATATAATAGCTGCTATTTTTGTTACCAGATAAATCATTTCGAAACGTTGGAACGCATGGGATCTCCTAAGTTAAGGAACAGTGGACGTGGTCGGCCGTTGGATGGTTAGAAAGCCAGCTGGCACTGAGGACACTATTTGTGTAAGACACGGATTCGTAATACGTCAGTTCAACACTCTTTTTCTCAAGCAGCCTCTACTCCGAATAAGTAAAGGTAATTAAATAATTGGTATCGATAACCTGGTGAAATTCATAAATCAAAATGTAAATTACTTATATAATTGTTGCGTGAGCGACCAAAACGAAAAAGGAAGGAAAAGCTGAACAGTCACAATCTATTCTTCTTAAGACTCAAGATTTTTTAATTTTTTTAATTTTTTTTTTTTTTGGGTAGTTGCTTTACGTCGCACTGACACAGATAGGTCTTATGGCGACGATAGGATAGGAAGGGGCTAGGAGTGGGAAGGAAGCGTCTGTGGCCTTAATTAAGGTACACCTCCAGCATTTGCCTGGTGTGAAAATGGGAAACCACAGAAAACCATCTTCAGGGCTGCCGACAGTAGGATTCAAACTCACTATCTCCCGATTACTGGATACTGGCCGCACTTAAGCGACTGCAGTTATCGAGCTGGGTGGGATGTGTTCTTAGTGTATTTCAAAACACTGTTCGCATCGTGTTCCATGTTTTGTTACTCAGGTTCAATAAGTTGCTGTGAACACTTGGAGTTAGAGTAATTGTATTCTTTAATACTGTAGTGCTTCTCCTCCTTGAGCACTGTTCTTCCTCCCAAACTGCTTGAAGCCAGCTGCGAACTTTGGTTCTTAGTATTACTTACAAGTGTGCGCTTCTCGTGTTCTTGCCTCTTTAAGCTGCTCCCTAGGTGAGCACCAGAACTCCAGTCTACTTTAATATGCAACGCAGATACAAGAGAATGTCAGACGTGACTATAAAAATAAAATTTGTAATTCCACTGCAGTCAAGTTTACATTTATTCTCAGAAGAAGTGATTGTGTCCTGTAAGGAGGCCGTCATTCCTCTACGGGGAGACACCTTTTACGCCTGTCAGTATGTTCAGAAGCCTAACTCCTCTCCCAGGTTTATAGTATCATATTCAATACACAAAGACGAGGTCTGCCTTAAACAGGCCACCATAAATGTCGTAAGAAAGGAGGAGTGCAAACAAAGATGGCAGCGGGCCGACAACCACAATATTTGACTCATTCAAAACAATAACCATCATCATTACAAAAGCCCCGTGATGTAATGGTTAGCTGCCATCCTCGGGGGCTCGGGTTTGAAATCAGCCTGAAATATCTGCTCCACCTCGAGACCAGGATTCATATTTACTTTTAAAAATTACAATTTGCCTTACGTCACACCGACACACATAGGTCTTATGGCGACGATGGAGCAGGAAAGGACTAGGAATAGGAAGGAAGCGGTCATGGCATTAATTAGAGTACAGCCGCAGCATTTGCCAGGTGTAAAAATGGAAGAAATGAAATACAATCTTCAGGGCTGCGGACAGCGGGGTTCGAACCCACTATCTCCCTAATGCAAGCTCACAGCTGCGCGACCCTGACCACACGGCCACTTGCTCGGTATGTATTTACTTTTGCTTTTATCATTACAAAGATGACAATATACTAGCTCCTTGGTTAATTGATTTTGGTTTGATTCCCGGCTCTGTCACGAATGTAAGACTACAGTAGTTTCCAAATCGTAAGCTGATTCGGTCACAATCAAAATTGTGACTTGAGACCTAAAGTTACGGGCTATTCACTCACTGCCATGAGGAAAGCAACGTTTCTGTTTCTCTGTGTTACATTTTTTAAGATGAGAAGGTTAATGCAATGGAATAGAGCAGAATGTATTCAGTCTTTGCTTATAGCCTCACAGACAATGCCAATAAAAATAAGTCCATAAATGTTCTCACGCATTATTAGCATAATTTGTAATCTCATTTTAGGACTAATTAATATCGAAGAATTCTTGCACTGAGTAAAGCGGATGAATGATTAAACACGTTTCAAGCTTACGCCTGAATGTAGTAAACTGTATAGAGGTAACTGGACTGACGATTGGTGCACGAGGCACTATAATATAAAGATTTGTTGACATATGTCGTGTTTTCAGGATCTCCAGCTCCATGAGAAGACATCGGAATCATGTTTACATTCCTTGTAATGTGGTACAAATTCTAGTGAGTACATTTCTCCATCACCTTGAGAATCAGTCTATGTACTTCATCATCATCATCATCATCATCATCATCTGTTTACCCTCCAGGTTCGGCTTTTTCCCTCGGACTCAGCGAGGGATCCCACCTCTACCGCCTCAAGGGCAGTGTCCTGGAGCTTCAGACTCTTGGTCGGGGATACAACTGGGGAGAATGACCAGTACCTCGCCCAGGCGGCCTCACCTGCTATGCTGAACAGGGGCCTTGTGGAGGGATGGGAAGATTGGAAGGGATAGGCAAGGAAGAGGGAAGGAAGAGGCCGTGGCCTTAAGTTAGGCACCATCCCGGCATTTGCCTGGAGGAGAAGTGGGAAACCACGGAAAACCACTTCCAGGATGGCTGAGGTGGGAATCGAACCCACCTCTACTCAGTTGACCTCCCGAGGCTGAGTGGACCCCGTTCCAGCCCTCGTACCACTTTTCAAATTTCGTGGCAGAGCCGGGAATCGAACCCGGACGTCTATGTACTTAATTCTCCATATCACTTTTAGTAAGCATTAGTTCAAATGGATAATTTGGAATAAAAATTTCACGAATATGACAAATTTTAAACCCCCTCAGTAGTTCAGCAAACATTTTTAACTGAACCATGGAATAGTTTCGCTCTGTCCTTTCTAACCTTTAACGAGGGACACCAACTTGGTTAAGAGATCTGGTACTATATTTCTTTCATGTCAGGGATAAAGAGTATAAGTCAAAGGACATAAGTTTGAAGTTTTAAAATAGAGACAATATTAATTGTAGCGGGTTTGGAATGAATAGGCCTCTACATCAACATATTTCAGGAAATTGTATTTCTTTTCTTATTAAGCGTTTTAATCTGCTAACTGTAGAAAATTAAATCAGTAACTTGTAATATGAGAACCCGGTATTAAATGACTCATATTCTTACTCCCTGGCACGAAAGATTCAGGAACACCACTTCCGGGTTTTATTTTGTCGGTTTCTTTATTATAAATATACGACGTACTCTCAACAGTCGTCACAAACAGCACATGCAGTGGGTAGACATCGGGAACTTTTTATAATACGTACCTTCCATTCTGGGGAAGCAAAACTTCAGAAATCTGGCTGTAGTTTCCTCAAAGAAGAATTCCATATTTATGAATCCTGTGAAAAATGCAAGATAACTGTCTATAACATATCGATGGCCTAGTTGACTATGATCTTCTTATCCATTAGTTTCCTTAAGAATGGTCAGGCCTCCTAGCCACATATGGATATCCAGTCCATCAGAACAATATCGTTGTGTTAATTTTCCTATGCTTGTGTGTAATGGAAAACGAATGTTACAGTACCGTACTGTAAGAATGTAAGTTCGCATGACGTATGTACACACTCCTACAGTACAAGGTATTAAAGGTTCATTTTGTGTTTCAAGGAAACTAATGTATAGGAAGAACATTGTTAGGTACGTGGTATTAGAACTAGGCAATCGAATATATTTCCTGGGAACTTAATTTCTAATGCTTCTCATGAGATGCATTACTCCTGATAGTTTACTTTTGAAATAAGTTATTTATGATAGTCCCAGTTCGGCTCTGGATCTAGGTGTACTACTAATAATTTCACCTTTTCACTGTGTTAGTTTCTATTGACGTTAAGTAATATTGTCTGACTTCCTATATCGCATAACAAGATCTTATTTGCAGCGAATCATTCAACACAGATCCAGTGTTTTCTTGTATAGTACATTAAATTCTTCGACTGTCTTAGTCTCATTTAAAAGCATTATGTCACATGCATATAAAAATCTACATGATAAAGGTAGTGACTGTACATTTGTTTCAGATCGGTTTAAAATTTTCGGTAAATAAAATAGAACCATATCAATAAGGTACGCAGGTTTTGCTTCGCAATAATACACAGGAACACTTGAGAGGTAAGAATGAAAACCAGTATGGCTAAAAATATGCTGTTTGGGCGTACGTGCAAGGAAATTTCCTGCCTAAAGCGTGCAATTCAGTGCTTTCCGACCGTACCACTGATTGAGAGTTTTGGCAGTGTATTCCAGATAGTTAATATAAATTGGAATGGTAAGAGGGTTCTCTTCCCTGAAAGGCGAGCTGATATGGTTAGGAGAAAGTGCTCTTCACTCTCTAGATCCACTGAAAAAGTAACGAAATATGAGTTTCTTTCTTCTGCTTTAAACAGTTGCAGACATGTAACTCTTCGTTGCAAGTGTACGACTACGTGCTTTGTAAAATAGCAATGATAATTTCGGGTGATTTGAACTTTAATGTTAATGATAATAATAACAACAGTAATAGGCATGATATTCTTTTGGCTTTACACCATAAGAAACTTAAAGAACTGCAAGAAACTTTATGTTTCGTGGAGATATTGCTCCTCAAAAGTGACCCACGATTGACGATGACTCCTCCAATAATGGCGATATGTCTGAATTAAACTGACTGTCTCTCTGCCGATGAAATGGTACCTTCATTTGTCACCAGGTGGCTCATAACGAGCTATTATATTCGGAAAAGTACTTCCTGTCTCCATTTTGCACACAGTTCTGATATTTCCACGTTCATTACTTAGGAAATGGAAAATACCAGGTCATCAGGATAGAAATGCTCCTTTCGAAACCGAGCTCGATAGCTGCAGTCGCTTAAGTGCAGCCTGTATCCAGTATTCGGAAGATAGTGGGTTCGAGCCCAACTGGTCGGCAGCCCTGAAGATGGTGGTCCATGATTTCCCATTTTCACAAAAGGCAAATGCTGGGGCTGTACGTTAAATAAGGCCACGGCCGCTTCCTTCCCACTTCTAGCCCTTTCCTGTCCCATCATCGCCATAAGACCTACTGTATCTTTGTCGGTGCGACGTAAAGCAACTTGCTCCTTCCAAAGACTTTTCTAGAAGTCTACTAGAGTGAGGGATTGAACGAATGCAAATTGATTTCGTATATTGTTCACGAATTAAAGTTGTCATGTCCATGCGTCGCAGTTACAGGAATAACTCGTATCCCCCAGTGCTCTTCCTATCCATTATTCTCCTTAAGACTTGTCACACCTACCAGTCACATATGGATATGCAGTTCATAAGTATAGTATTCGCCGGGTTCATTTTCCTATGCGGATATGTAAAGGAAAATGAACCTCAAATATATTACTGTAGGAGTGCGTAAATATGTCATGCAAACATACATTCCTAATATGCGGTACGGAAAGGCTCAGTTTCCTTTACGGATAATCATAGGAAAATGAACACAATGTTCTGATAGGCTACATATCCATATGTGGCTGGGAGGCGTGACCAGTATTAAGGAAAATAATGGATAGGAAGGACATTGGGAGATAGAGGTTTTGATTTAACAGCGACACACACAGTGGTCTAATATGGACAACACTACAGGCCCTCTCCTATGCTGACTTCTACATCTCCACGAAATTGTTGAATCCTACATCTGCTCCCATCTACGTATTACATTCATCTCCCCTTTCCAATCATACCCTCTCGTTTTTCATAAAAAAAGAAACAAATTACGTCCAAGGTTTCTCGAGATGTGTCACATCAGTCTATCTCTCCACACACAAGTGCATCGCTACCGCAACCGAAGGTGTCCCTGCCGCTGAGATTCTGTGCTATCTTTCGCTGCTCTGTCCGGCTGACTACCTCAGACGGCAACTTGACAGATTCGATCCTGGCTCAGACGGGTAGTATTTGAACATGCTCAAATACGTCAACCTCGTGTCTGTAGATTTACTGGCACGTAAAATAATTCCCCAAGGGTCAAAACTGCGGCCCCACGGCGTCTCCAAACACCTTCAAAGTAATTAGTGAGACGTAATCATTAAAAGCATTAACATTACTTTCTTTGCTGTTGGTTCTGTGTCGCAGCGACTTAGACATGTCATATCGTCACTCTTATGCCAAAACCGCGAATGTGACAATGCTCTTATCATCCAGTGTTTTCCTTAAGACTGGTCACGCCTCCCAGCCACAGATGGATATGAAGCCCATCAGAGAAATATCCGTGGTGTTCATTTTCCTATGCTTACGTATGAAGGAAAAAGAACCTTACCGTACCGCACTCTAGAAATGTATGTTTGCATGACTTTTTACGCTCTCCTACCAGTGTACTCTACTTAAGGTTCATTTTCCTTTACATGCGGGCATTCTAAAATGAACACAACGAAAATTGTTCTGATGGACTACATATCAATCTGTGGCTGGGAGGCCTGACCAGTCTAAAGGAACATAATGAATAGGAAGAGCATTGTGAGATATGACCTTTAGCCTGAACAACGACGATATGTCGTACAGTACCGTACGGTAACGTTCATTTTCCTTTACACATCAGCAAAGGAAAATGAACTGAACGAAGTTTGTTCTGATGTACTGCATATCATTATGTGGCTAGGAGGCCTGACCAGCTAAAGGGAAATATTGGGTAGGAATAGCGTTGTCACATTCGCGGTTTTGGTATAGGAGCGACGATATCTAGACGATGAGTTATCACAATAAGGAAGCGACGGTAATGTAATGTCGTATGGCTTTTAGTGCCGGGATATCCCAGAACGGGTTCGGCTCGCCAGATGCAGGTCTTTCTATTTGACACCCGTAGGTGACCTGCGCGTCGTTATGAGGAAGAAATGATGATGAAGACAACACATACACCCAGCCCCCGTGCCGTTGGAATTAACCAATTAAGATTAAAATCCCCGACCCGGCCGGGAATCGAACCCGGGACCCTCTGAACCGAAGGCCAGTACGCTGGCAGTTCAGCCAACGAGTCGGACGAAGCGACGGTGACCTTAGATGAGGTACAGCCTGATATGAAAATGGGGACCCAAAGAAAACCAACTTCAGGGCTGCCGATAGTGGGATTCGAACCCCGCTATCTCCCGAATACAGGCTCACAGCCAAGTGACACACTCGCTTTGTCTGAGAATCTGAACAGGTACACTTTAGTCCATGTTTTGACCACATAGGTCAGACGAGGAGATGGAGATCCTTTTATGAAAATCAGTCTTCCTATAAGAGCCAGCAGTAATAAATATAGTTAATTCAGTCAGACTCCGCTGGACTGGCTGTATATTCAGAATACGGGATGCCAGGGCATTACCGTAAACGACACTCGGTAAGGAAGCAGACCTCCAGCCAGGCCATGAGTACTGATAAGGTCGACATCACCAAGCGCATCAAGTAAACAACAGGGAAGACCGTACCCAAGCAGTGGAGACAAACAGATCGCATATGTTCTGCATGTTCGTTGGAAGCAAACCTAGAGAAGTAACTGAGTGTGTGATGATTCGTCTTCAATGAAATTTATGGCTCCTGTTCGATTTCACTCTGCTACAGCCCCTTGTTGCATTAACCGTAACACACTTTAACCGACGTGACTACCAAGATCCATCCCTCTTTCTAACAAAGGCATTCGGTGTTATATTTTCACTCTACATCAATGTCCGACTCGTTGGCGTACTAGCCTTCGGTTCCAATGGCCCGGGGGCTGGGTGTTTATGCTGTCCCCAACATCCCTGCAACTCATACACCACACATAACACTATTCTCCACCACAATAACACGCAGTTACCTACACATGGCAGATGCCGACCACCCTCATCGGAGGGTCTGCCTTACAAGGACTGCACTCGGCTAGAAATAGACACGCGAAATTATTATTACTCTATTCCAGTGAAGTATACTATTATGTGAAATTACAACTACAAATTCTAAAGGAAATAAATAGTGCAGCAAATGTAAAGCTACAACTGATGGCACTGTACCGGTACCTAAATTGTCAAAAAGAAATATAATAATTTTAGAACACTTCCTGCATTATTTTGTCAAACATTAAAATACTGCAGATTTTGCTTTTACAGTGGGGTTTATTAAACGCAAAGCAAGCCATGTCATCTCCTTACAGGCTATGTAGGGCCTTGAAGTAGCGGAAGGAAAATACTTCCAATTTTCGTAACCTCGAAACCAAGTGGGATTAAGTGATTAGTTTTATGCGCAGCAGCTTCTGCCCTCAGGACATAACCGGGTAATCACTTCTGGTGTGGGCTGATTTAATCTCAGGGCCATTAGTCTCTCTACAGGTGGATACCTCCTTTGTAAATTTTCTGCTTCCTGGCAGTAAGTCGAATTCACGTAATTTCCGGGTGAACCTGGCATGCCTTCACCGCCTCAGCTAAGCAGCCTTTTTAATTCATTAGAAGAATATTTGTTGTGTTCATTTTCCAATGGATACGTGTAAAGGAAAACGAACCTTACCGTACCGCACTCTAGGAATGAATGTTCGCATTACTTACGCACTTCTACAGTATAATTTACTTAAGGTTCATTTTACTTTTCGAAAATGAACACAACGGAAATTATTCTGATGAACTGTATATCCGTATGTGGCTGGAAGGCGTTGACCAGTCTTAAGGAAGATAATGTATAGGAAGGGCGTTGTGAGATATGACCTTTTGCCCGAACAGCGACGAATTGTTCTAATGGACTGTATATCCATACGCGTATAGGCCTATGTCCGGGAGGGGTGACCAGTAACATTATACTGTAGGAATGTGTAAATAAGGCATGAAAACATACATGCGTAGAGTGTGGTACGGAAAGGTCAATTTTCCTTTACACGTAAGCTATTTGCTTTACGTCGCACTGACACAGATAGGTCTTATGGCGACGATGGGACAAGGAAGGGCTAGGAGTGGGAAGGAAGCGGCCGTGGCCTTAATGAAGGTACAGCCCCACCATTTGCCTGGTGTGAAAATGGGAAACCACGGAAAACCATTTTCAGGGCTGCCGACAGTGGGGTTCGAACCTACTATCTCCCGAATACTGGATACTGGCCGCACTTAAGCGACTGCAGCTATCGAGCTCGGTTTACACGTAAGCCTAAGAGAATGAACACAACGAATATTGTTCAGATGGGCTAAATATCCATATGTGGCTGGGAGGCGTGACCAATCTTAAGGATAATAATGGACAAGGAGAGCATTGTGAGATACGACATTTTGCCGGAACAGCGATTACTTAGTGAAATCCTGCCCAAAAACCATGACAATATAGAAAGGTGCGACCTCTGAAGTTAAATTTGTTTGTTGTCACCCGTGCCGCACCTGTCATCTTTATGAAACTTCTGTTCCTAGGCTATCGATATGCTTTGTTCAACACGATGAAGTTTATATTAGTGAAATCCTACCCAGAAACAATGACAATATGGAAAGGTGCGACCTTTGCAGTGAAATTTGTTGGTAGAGTCTTAGCCGTGCCGCACCTGTCATCTTTATGAGCCTTTCGGTCCGAGCGAACAACAATAAACAATAATTTGAAAATTTTATGGTAGGTTACTCATAAGAGGTGTTTTATGATCTGCAGCTGCTAAGCGAGAATTGTTCGTATTTCCCAAATAAACCCCTCATCGAAGTGGAAAGGACTGTTGTTCTTAAAAAATATAGTATTGGATGTACTTTTAGCAGAGAACGTATAAATTATAGGTCGTGATAATTTTCACTAAAATGATGTAGTATTATTTGCTAATTCATCGCAATATATATTAACAGTAACAGCCGCAAATAAGCCAGGGAAGATAATGCGCAGGGTGATGCGATATATATTGTACACTGAGCGGTTTGAACTTCCTATAGTAAGACCTATCTGTGTTGGTACGACGTACTGTAAAGCAACTTGTAAAAAATCCAGTTCCTTGGCTGAGTTATTCGAGTACTGGCCTTCGATTCATAAGGCCCCGGGTTCGATTCCCGATCGGTTCTGTAATTGATAGAATGTCTCCTTGGCTGAATGGTCAGCCTAGTGATCTTTCGTTTAAGAGGGTCTCCGGTTCGACTCCCGGCAGGAAAGTGAATTTTAGGCACATCTCGTTCATTTCTCCAGCTAGCGGATAGAGTGTTTATGTTTGTCTCAATGTATTACTCTCCATTTTACATACATAAAACCATACTGATAACCACCATAGTAGCAGGTAAGAGAAACTGAAGTCCTCATGCACGACGCAACTCGCACCCACGACCCCACCACGGTTTTGAAAAAGCGACAGAATAAGGAGTGTAAATCTGCCGGGCTGAGAAGTTCAGGCGGTAGAAGCGTAGCCTTCAGGGCCCCAGTTGATGGGTTCGATACTGGCTCGGTCATGTGGTATTTGAAGCTGTTCAAATGTACAAGACTTGAGTCGGGACATTTACCGTAGTTAGTGAAATGGGAAACCAAAAGTGTAATAATAATAATAATAATAATAATAATAATAATAATAATAATAATAATAATAATAATAATAGTAATAATAATGGTTCATGTTTGTGGGTTACTGTAGTCACGTCCTCGTTCGTGAACCATGGGCAACGACTGAGTGGCCTAGTAAGTGGTCCTGAAAGTTGGGATACCAGTTGCTACGGAATGGGAGTGGGCATCTCGGACATATTCTGAGTCGTGGCCCTCCTTGTGCTCAGGCGGCTAGGACTATACAATTCACCGGTGGTCCATAACCCGTTAGAGGAGAGATCCTCACTTGGACTATGTGCAAGTAGGGTAGCATCCTGCTTCATGAATTTACCGAGCTCAGAACACTTTAAGCAAGCTTCGGACCTATTATTATTATTTCGTATGGCAAAAACAAGGATACATTATAAGTACATGTAAATACATATTTCTTAAATAAGTATGTGATTTACAAGTCAGTATTCAAAACTTAATGTCCAGACTTTTCAGCCAGTCCACTGCTTCTGTAGAGGCACTATGTAATTCTTGAACAGATCCATTGAATCTTCTTTTGGGGCAGTCCATAACAACGTGCTGGATGGTCTGAGGCACATTATCACAGTCGCAGAATGGGTCTTCAGATTTTCCCCACTTGTGAAGCCAGAATTTACACCTTCCATGGTTTGTTCTGATTCTGTTTAGAGATGTCAATTCCCTTCTCGGTAAGTTGAAACCAGGAGGAGCTCTACAAGGATGGTGGATTAAACCCAGGTGGTCAGGATTTTAAAAGGTCCATTCTTCGCGCCAGATCTCATCAGCATCAAAATGTGTTTCCAGGAGCTTCTCGCCTAACTTCCATGATGGGTTTCTGGACTTTAATCTCTTCGGTTTCTGAGGGTTGCAGTCCTGATGTAGGGGCAGTTGAGGGTTACTGCGACATTTCTGCCATTCTCTTACTAGAGCCAGTTCTCTTCGTTTGTGAGGGGGATGGATGTTGGATAAAACGGGTAACCATTTTAGGGGTGTCGATTTGATGGTGCCTGATATTGTCCTCATGGTATCATTCAGTTGTGTATCAACTTTTGAAGTATATACACTGTTAAGCCACACAGGGCAGCAGTATTCTGCAACTGGATAGATCAAGGCAAGAGCTGGTGTTCGTAGTACTGTCGCGTTTGCTCCCCATCCTGTTCCACTGAGCTTGTGTAATATGCTGTTCCTTGTTTTTATCTTGGCTGCAGTGTTAGAGAGATGTTGCTTATATGAAAGTGTCCGATCCATTGTGACGCCCAGATACTTTGAATATGGGTTATACTTAAGTTTTTGGCATTTGAATTCGACTTGAGGTACATAGTTGGCTTTTTGGTTGTCTAGATGGAAGCAGCTTACTTCAGTTTTGTTCAAGTTAGGTTTGAGTCGCCAAGTACTGAAATATTTGTTCAGGTTATGGAGATCCTCTGTGAGTGTAATTTCTGCTGTTTTGAAGTCACTCGATTGGGCAGCCAGAGCTATGTCATCTGCATATATGAATTTCCTGGAAGTAGTTTCTGGAAGATCTGCAGTATAGATGCTGAATAGTAGAGGAGCAAGAACTGATCCCTGGGGTAAACCATCGTTTAGTATATAGGGCTTACACTTATTGCCGTTTAAATGTATTTCGAACGCTCTATTGCATAGCATGTTGTTCAGCAGTGTTGCGAGGTTCTTACAGGGAATGATTTTCAATAATTTCAAAATCATCCCTTGTCGCCATACGGTGTCATAATCTGATGTCAAGTCCACAAAAACAGCGATTGTCTTCTTCTTGTCTTGAAATCCGTTCTCAATGTGGCTGGTGAGTGCCAAGACCTGGTCACAGCAGCTTCGGTTAGGTCGGAATCCTGCTTGTTCAGTTGGTATGCGTTGGAAGGCTGTGGTTGAGATTCTGTTGTAAATCATTCTCTCCATTAACTTGTAGCAAATACTTAAGAGTGCTATTGGTCTGTAATCTTCAGGACTATCTCCACTTTTTCCGGGCTTTAGAATGGCAACTATTTTAGTTCTCTTAAGCAAATATGGAAGCCTACCACTTCTTAAGATGTCATTAAAGAACATAAGTAACCAGTGTAGGGTTCTAGGTCCACAATGTTTCAGGAATTCTGGATATATCCCATCCACTCCTGCTGCTTTGCGTGGTTTTATTTCTTTTAGAGCTGTTGAGATTTCTGCAGTTGTGAATTCCCCTGAGAACTGGGGGGTTGATTCAGTCGAGGGTAGCCTAGATTTTAGCTCTTTCTTGAGTTTTTTTATTCATCTTTATTGACATTTTCTGGTATTTTGGACAGTTTGATGATTCTTTTAGCTATATCTACTGGAGATACCTCTGAGCTCTTATTAATATATTTGGGAGTACAACTACCAAGTTTTCTAAGAAGGGTCCATGCTTTTCTGCTTGAGTGTTGGAAATTCATGCTTGCTGTCATTGAGTTCCATTTATCTTTTCTGGCAGAATCTAGGCTTTGCAATAGTTCATCAGCGACTTCTGTTCTGTTGCTGATTTGGTATTCTTTGTACAGCTCATCACATCTTCTATTCCATCCGGGGATATATTCTTTTCTAAATCCTCTGGGAATGTGTTTCTTTGCTATGGAGCATGTTAAACTAACACATCGCTTATAGTTGTCCAGTTTGGGTGGAATCAACTGAATATTGTGATCCAACTCTTTAGTAAACGCTTCCCAGTTTGCACTTTCAAAATTCCAGCGAGGTACAGGTGTTGATCTTATTATTGGGACTTCAATGCCAATTTTTAGAAGAATTGGTCTATGTTGACTTCGGGGAAAATTGTTCAGTACATTCCTGCTGCATTGTAAAGGTCTTCCGTGCTCGTGCCTTGAAACAAAACAGAGGGCTGGGTTGGTGTCCTTCTTCCATCTTCCTGAGTGAAAGGAGCCTCTCTCTTTTGCATCGTACACAAGGAAAACATCTTCTGTTTCAGACCATTCTAACACACCAAGACCATCTGAATTAGTATCTCCATACCCCCAGGAAGTACTCCTACTGTTGAAATCTGGAGATGATAAAGTGTACTTGACGGGTGTTAGAAAGGGAAGGGCAAAGTCTGGGGTAGGGCTCTTTATCAGGAATACCATTGCACGCAACATAGTTTCTGTTAGACACGTAAATGAGCGAATGATGTGGGTAGATTTGTCACTTGGAGGAATTAGGACAATAATTGTGTCCGTGTATTCACCATGTGAGGGTGCAGATGAGGATGAAGTTGACAAGTTTTATGAAGCATTGAGTGACATCGTGGTCAGGGTGAACAGCAAGGATAGAATAGTGCTAATGGGCGATTTCAATGCGAGAGTTGGTAATAGAACTGAAGGATACGAAAGGGTGATTGGTAAATGTGGGGAAGATATGGACGCTAATGGGAATGGGAAGCGTTTGCTGGACTTCTGTGCTAGTATGGGTTTAGCTGTTACGAATACATTCTTCAAGCATAAGGCTATTCACCGCTACACATGGGAGGCTAGGGGTACCAGATCCATAATAGACTATATCTTAACAGACTTTCAATTCAGGAAATCTGTTAGGAATGTACGAGTTTTTCGCGGATTTTTCTATGATACAGACAACTATCTGATCTGTAGTGAACTAAGTATCTCTAGGCTTAGGGTAGAGAAAGTGAAATCTGTCTGCAAACGAATAAGGGTAGAAAATCTCCAGGATGAGGAAATTAGACAGAAGTACATGGATATGATTAGTGAGAAGTTTCGAACAGTAGACAGTAAGCAGGTTCAGGATATAGAAAGTGAATGGGTGGCATGCAGGGATGCTGTAGTAGAAACAGCAAGGGAATGCCTAGGAACAACTGTGTGTAAAGATGGGAAAAGGCGAACATCTTGGTGGAATGATGAAATGAGAGCAGCCTGTAAACGTAAAAAGAAGGCTTATCAGAAATGGCTCCAAACAAGGGCCGAGGCAGACAGACATTTGTACGTAGATGAAAGAAACAGAGCGAAACAAATATTTGTTGAACCCAAAAAGAAGTCATGGGAAGATTTTGGTAATAACCTGGAAAGACTAGGTCAAGCAGCAGGGAAACCTTTCTGGACTGTAATAAAGAATCTTAGGCAGGGAGGGAAAGAGGAAATGAAGAGTGTTTTGAGTAATTCAGGTGAACTCATAATAGATCCCAGGGAATCACTGGAGAGGTGGAGGGAATATTTTGAACATCTTCTCAATGTAAAAGGAAATAATCATGGTGGTGTTGCAAACAGTCAAGCTCATGGGGAAGAGGAAAATGATGTTTGTTAAATTATGCTTGAGGAAGTGGAAAGGATAGTAAATAAACTCCATTGTCATAATGCAGCAGGGATAGATGAAATTAGACCCGAAATGGTGAAGTATAGTGGGAAGGCAGGGATGAAATGGCTTCATAGAGTAGTAAAACTAGCGTGGAGTGTTGGTAAGGTACCTTCAGATTGGACAAAAGCAGTAATTGCACCTATCTATAAGCAAGGGAACAGGAAGGATTGCAACAACTATCGAGGTATCTCATTGATTACTATACCAGGCAAAGTATTCACTGGCATCTTGGAAGGGAGGTTGCGATCAGTCGTTGAGAGGAAGTTGGATGAAAACCAGTGTGGTTTCAGACCACAGCGAGGCTGTTAGGATCAGATTTTCAGTATGCGCCAGGTAATTGAAAAATGCTACGAGAGGAATAGGCAGTTGTGTTTATGTTTCGTAGATCTAGAGAAAGCATATGACAGGGTACCGAGGGAAAAGATGTTCGCCATACTGGGGGACTATGGAATTAAAGGTAGATTATTAAAATCAATCAAAAGCATTTATGTTGACAATTGGGCTTCAGTGAGAATTGATGGTAGAATGAGTTCTTGGTTCAGAGTACTTACAGGAGTTAGACAAGGCTGTAATCTTTCACCTTTGCTGTTCGTAGTTTACATGGATCATCTTCTGAAAGGTATAAAATGGCAGGGAGGGATTCAGTTAGGTGGAAATGTAGTAAGCAGTTTGGCCTATGCTGACGACTTGGTCTTAATGGCAGACTGTGCCGGAAGCCTGCAGTCTAATATCTTGGAACTTGAAAATAGGTGCAATGAGTATGGTATGAAAATTAGCCTCTCGAAGACTAAATTGATGTCAGTAGGTAAGAAATTCAACAGAATTGAATGTCAGATTGGTGATACAAAGCTAGAACAGGTCGATAATTTCAAGTATTTAGGTTGTGTGTTCTCCCAGAATGGTAATATAGTAAGTGAGATTGAATCAAGGTGTAGTAAGGCCAATGCAGTGAGCTCGCAGTTGCGATCAGCAGTATTCTGTAAGAAGGGAGTCAGCTCCCAGACGAAACTATCTTTACATCGGTATGTTTTCAGACCAACTTTGCTTTACGGGAGCGAAAGCTGGGTGGACTCAGGATATCTTACTCATAAATTAGAAGTATCAGACATGATAGTAGCAAGAATGATTGCTGGTACAAACAGGTGGGAACAATGGCAGGAGGGTACTCGGAATGAGGAGATAAAGGCTAATTTAGGAATGAACTCGATGGATGAAGCTGTACGCATAAACCGGCTTCGGTGGTGGGGTCATGTGAGGCGAATGGAGGAGGATAGGTTACTTAGGAGTATAATGGACTCTGTTATGGAGGGTAAGAGAAGTAGAGGGAGACCAAGACGACGATGGTTAGACTCGGTTTCTAATGATTTAAAGATAAGAATTATAGAACTAAATGAGGCCACAACACTAGTTGCAAATCGAGGATTGTGACGACGTTTAGTAAATTCTCAGAGGCTTGCAGACTGAACGCTGAAAGGCATAACAGTCTATAATGATAATGTATGTATATGTATGTATAATAATAATAATAATAATAATAATAATAATAATAATAATAATAATTGTACCGGGCGGTACACCTCCACGCCGTGAATTCAAATATTGCGCCAGTTGAAATCCCTCTACAGGAGGAAGCCTGAACTTTAACAATCTGTATTAAATCAAAAGTTTCTCGGAAGATGTCTCTTCTGTAAATTTTTTCTGAACTATGTCTATTTCGATTCGTATTTGTTTGCTCTGTAGCAAGATGTGTGGACATTCTCTTCTAGATGGCACTACTTAAGAACTATAATTGTGCACCCTAGTGCGAAGTGAGGGAACTGTTTTTTTTTGAAGAAATTTGGTATTCATAAGTTTGTCCTTTTTTAAATTTCTTTCATTCATTTTTTGGGTTGGCAGTATAACCCTTCTCTTTCCGCCAGTTTTGAATTTAACCAATCATTAATTTCTGTAATTAATTTTCCTCCAATCATAGCTTTGTTCCTCAGGTTTCCATGTGGCCAAGGCTGATGTGCGGCGCACCACCTGCTAACTGCCTGCGGACTGTAAATGATCGTCGCGTGTGCGGCGTGCTTCACCGCCACTACCCCTCTCATAGTAGCGGGAAAGGTGTCTCCCAATAAAGTTGAAGTGGTGTGTCTTTTTCATTCTTGAAAGGTCTCGAATTTTCCACGAGGGTATAAAAACTGCTGATTTTCTGGTCTCGGGGCCACTTCAGTAACATCTTTCCCAGTGTGTGAACATATATAGCAGGGGGCGGGAAGCGCATCTTTCTCCAAGCAGCAGTTCATCTACAAGGTAATGGCCTGTTAACATCTTCATTTCTTGCTAGCTCAGCAGTTTTAACCCGCGGGGGAAGGTTCGAATCCTTTTTAATGTAAACCTTACTGTATTCATGTAAATTAGCCGCAATTTGGGATAGAGAGTGCTTAACCCTCTCGAACTCCCATTCATTTTGAATTTGAGGTGACTATGTTTTCGTAACAGTTTTTCTCTTCCTTCTTAAAGTCTTAAACATATTTTCCAACTAGTCACCTACCTAGTATGGAATTAGCCCCTGTATAACTGGCCGAGTGCCACCTAGGTTTTAAGAAGTTTCAGGTAGGAGTGCAAGCTACGCCTCCAGTCAATTTTTTTTTTTTTTTTTTGGGCCATTTAATTAACCCAGAGTTTGTTTTCTTCATGTGAAGGCCCTGTAGGTTGGGTACAAGATACCCCTGTTTCACTGTATGTGTGCCTTAAGGGCAGTTAGGAATGCAGTTGCTGTAGCCCTTGATAGGCTTGTAAAATTGAGAGCGGGTCTGCTCTTTTCCTCTTAACATTGTAATTAGGAGCAAGTGCTCCTTGTACTTAGGGGTTTTCTGCCCTGTAGCTATTGTGGTGGTGAGCTGAGAGCTCAGAAATTAATCTTGGGGCTCGAAGCTCAAATCTTGTAACAATTGTAATTTCTTAACTTGTTTTCCTGCTACTTGGTACCTGTTACTCTGTTGTTGTTATCTGTTGATTTTGAAAAGAAAATTTAACCTTTGTTAAAGTTTTAAATTAACTTAAATTTCGTAAGTTGAGACCTATTCCCGCCCGCACCTTGTTTCACCTCTAACTACCACGGATAACTCCGTAACAATAACAATAATAATAATAATAATAATAATAATAATAATAATAATAATAATAATAATAATAATAATAATAATAATAATAATATCGTCGCCATAAGACCTATCTGTGTCGGCGCGACGTAAAGCAACTAGCAAATAATAATAATAATAATAATAATAATAATAATAATAATAATAATAATAATAATATAAGTTCTCACAGCTGTGAGCATGCATTCTGAAAATAGTGGGTTCGAACCCCACTGTCGGCAACCTTGTAGATGGTTTTCCGTGGTTTCCTGTTTTTACACCGGACTTTACCTTAATTTAGACCACAGATGGTTCCTTCCCACTCCCAGCCCTTTCCCTTCCTATAGTAAGACGTATCTGTGTTGGTACGACGTACTGTAAAGCAACTTGTAAAAAATGCAGTTCCTTGGCTGAGTTATTAGAGTACTGGCCTTCGATTCATAAGGCCCCGGGTTCGATTCCCGATCGGTTCTGTAATGTTAACTTTGGATAATTCCCCTAGGTCGGGAACTGGGTGGTTGTGTTCGTATCAATACATACAACGCATCACACTGCAGACTACCGCATTAACACACAATAGTGATTAACATCCTACGCATAGTGCTGTCCTCAGCAAAGGCATCCGGCTTAGAAATGGGCTAAATCCATTCAATGTGCTGACTCCAGGAAATTGGGAAAATGTCAGAATAATAATAATAATAATAATAATAATAATAATAATAATAATAATAATAATAATGAACACCTACAACCTGTTTTCCAGTCATTGACCGGGTCAGGGATGGAATGAATGAAGCCCCCATCTTGCGGCGAGGATAGGAATTGTGCCGTCTGCCGAGGCCTGTCGCACAATAATAATAATAATAATAATAATAATAATAATAATAATAATAATAATAATAATAATAATAATAATTTCCTTGGACGAGTCGCGAATCAAATCCGAGGCCACTGGATAAGAGACAAGATACGCCACTCCTACACCATGCGGCTGGCATTGTGTGGAAACTAACCATGTATCAAAGAACAAGAAAAGTAGAAAGTGACGGGATGGTGATAGGATAATGTGGAAGTACGGGCCTTCGAAAGCACCGCCAGCTACATCTAATCGCTCGCTTGTTAACTTGAGGTCTACGTCTAAACTGGAGTTGTCATGAATTGGCCGCTAGATGGGAGCTCTGAACAGCCAGATAATGATGTTCTCTGAACGAGTGAAAACCTTAACATTTAGGTGTACATCTAGTTCAGGTGCCACCAATAATATTTCATAGCTCATTTGTGCACTCATACCTGGTGGTGCATTTATAATGCAGTAAAGTTTCAGGTATGAGAGAACAAATAAATTACTTGTCTCACTATATCTATTTAAGTCAGATATATCGGGTGTTTCAGCTACCCCTATTTTTCCCGAACATGTGCAACCAGCTAGAATTTAAATGTCACTTAGTCCCATCTTACGCAACATCTTATAGCAAACGTATGTGCAGTTAGCCCGATATAGACAATGCAAAAACGGTACAAGAGGCAGTAAGTGAGGCCCATCTAAAACACATTATACCATTTTATATAGATCGGAGTCCAATACTCCAGTCAGTTTTACGAAATGTTACTGTACTGTACAAATCATAGTCACCCCTTTAGCTGTCGGTACAGAATTGAGCACCTGATTGGTTCAGAGAACATCATTCTCTGGCTGTTCAGAGCTCCCATCTAGCGGCCAATTCATGACAACTCCAGTTTAGACGTAAGCCTCGAGTTAAGAGAAGTGGAATCAGAGATAAGGCTGTTCGCAGATGATGTTATTCTGTACAGAGTAATAAGTAAGTTACAAGATTGTGAGCAGCTGCAGGGTGACCTCGATAGTATTGTGATATGGACGGTGGGCAATGGTATGATGATAAACGGGGTTGAAAGTCAGGTTGTGAGTTTTTTTTTTTTTTTTTTTTTTTTTTTTTTTGCTAGGGGCTTTACGTCGCGCCGACACAGATGGGTCTTATGGCGACGATGGGATAGGAAAGGCCTAGGAGTTGGAAGGAAGCGGCCGTGGCCTTAATTAAGGTACAGCCCCAGCATTTGCCTGGTGTGAAAATGGGAAACCACGGAAAACCATTTTCAGGGCTGCCGATAGTGGGATTCGAACCTACTATCTCCCGGATGCAAGCTCACAGCCGCGCGCCTCTACGCACACAGCCAACTCGCCCGGTAGTTGTGAGTTTCACAAATACGAAAAGTCCTCTCAATTTTAATTACTGCATTGATGGGGTGAAAGTTCCTTTTGAGGATCATTGTAAGTACCTCGGTGTTAATATAAGGAAAGACCATCATTGGGATAATCACATAAATATGATAGTTAATAAAGGGTACAGATCTCTGCACATGGTTATGAGGGTATTTAGGGGTTGTAGTAAGGATGTAAAGGAGAGGGCATATAAGTCTCTGGTAAGACCCCAACTAGAGTATGGTTCCAGTGTACGGGACCCTCATCAGGATTACTTGATTCAAGAACTGGAAAAAATCCAAAGAAAAGCAGCTCGATTTGTTCTGGGTGATTTCCGACAAAAGAGTAGCGTTACAAAAATGTTGCAAATTTTGGGCTGGGAAGACTTGGGAGAAAGGAGACGAGCTGCTCGATTAAGTGGTATGTTCCGAGCTGTCAGTGGAGAGATGGCGTGGGAGGACATCAGTAGACGAATAAGTTTGAGTGGTAAGTAGGAAAGATCACAATATGAAGATAAAGTTGGAATTCAAGAGGACAAACTGGGGCAAATATTCTTTTATAGGAAAGGGAGTTAGGGATTGGAATAACTTACCAAGGGAAATGTTCAAAAAATATCCAATTTCTTTGCGATCATTTAAGAATCGGCTAGGAAAACAATAGAGAGGGAATCCGCCACCTGGGCGACTGCTCTAAATGCAGATCAGTAGTGATTGATTGTTGGAAACTGGATTGGAAGGCCATTTTCTTTTGATGGAAAAGGGTGGTCACGGTATCATAGAAAACGTGATAGGTTAGGACCGATTACAGACATGTCAATTCACCGCAATGTTATATAGTCTCATCACATCGAAATTGATAGAAGCTTGTTTTTCACAGTATTTTATAATCTATAGCACTCAAATTCTGCAGAGCAGATGTGATAGCTTACGCAATGTAATTACTACCGTTACAGCGTTCAATATAGTCAAAAACCTGGACCATAAAGCTGTAACACATCGGTATATTTATGAAGCGAGAACTTTCGCTGCCCTCATTAATACAGACTTATAAGAGCTGTACATTCACGCCGGAAGCGGGGAATTAGGCATGTTAGATGTACGTGATTAAGCTACATGGAGCAGTGAGGGTTCGAAACTTCGTTGAGTCACGCCTGTTTTAATTTTAATTTCGTACCCTTCTACGCATCCTTTAAGAACACCTGACTTTTCTGAAGTGTCCGATCTTCTTCTAAGGAAGTTATAAAATACAGACGTAACAATTATCGCAACGTAAACACCGACTACGGACAACTTCATTGTGAATACCACCTGAAACATTATGCTGGACTCATTTGACCAAGTAATAGGTAGGCCTGTCCGCCTCTGTGGTGTAGTGGTTCGTGTGATTAGCTGCCACCCCCGGAGGCCCGGGTTCGATTCCCGGCTCTGTCACGAAATTCGAAAATGTGGTACGAGGTCTGGAACAGGGTCCACTCAGCCTCGGGAGGTCAACTGAGTATAGCGGGGTTCGATTCCTTCCTCAGCCATCCGCGAAGTGGTTTTCCGTGGTTTCCCACTTCTCCTCCAGGCAAATACCGGGATGGCACCTAACTTAAGGCCACGGCCACTTCCTTCCCTCTTCCTAGTCTATCCCTTCCAATATTCCCATCCACCGACAAGGGCCGTGTTCAGCATAGCAGGTGAGTCCGTCTGGGCAAGGTACTGGTCATTCTCCCAGTTGTATCCCCAGACCCAATGTCTCACGCTCCAGGACACTGCCTTTGAGGTGGTAGAGTTGGGATCCCTCGCTGAGTCCGAGGGAGAAACCAAACCTGGAGAGTAAGCAGATTAAGAAAGAAAGAAAGAAAGAAAGAAAGAAAGAAAGTTTAAATTTCCTTAAGTCTCAAAAGTCACTTTTTACCTTTAAAAAGGAAACATACATCAGAAAGGAATAATAACATGCGTCTTTCTTATGGCAGACGGCTGCAACGAATGAAGCGCACTGAACTTATTGTCAGCATGATGTCACACCCATTCAACCAGGCAAATGCGCACGTTCGACTTGAAGAATGACCGGTCTACATACGTAGGGCACATGAAACAACACAGTAATCTTTACAGCAATGTGCAGGCAGGTTCCACTTCATACGTTGCAGCAAGCAAGAATGACTCACATCTACCCTGCTCAGATAGGTATTAACGATGGAGGTGGCCATTTTGAACATTTCCTTCATTAATCTAAGGGCCATGCACAAACCCATTGCACCTCTGTCAGTAATAGCTTATTATTTTTACAGCAAATAGCTCTTTTAAAAGTTGCTTAGAAACGAACATAACAGAGTACCTGCAACATAAGGACTGATCATGATTTAGGCTTGTTCTTCAACAACGCGACTCACGCGAACATTTAACAACGAAATAAAAACTCGTCCCATATCGGGCTTCGAACCTCCAACTAACGAGTACGACTTTCCTTCTCTAACTTCAAGCTCGCTCGGCGATCACGAGCTGAAGTTTGCCAGCTTTTTATCAACATTACTTCTGGTTATTCAGCCATCATAATCCCTGTACATGAAATTTCTGTGATACAGAATTTCCACGATTCTTTAACATCAGTCGGTACTTTATCGTTAATGCTGATTTTGTTGACATGAATAAAATAATTATAGAAAGTGTAGTAAGACCAAGAGGGAAACCCGAAAGTCACCTTTCTGATCACTCCGGGATGAAACAGTAAAAGTGTCAAGAAGACAAAAAGAGGTTTTTACGAAGTGGTGAACATAAAAATATCATCCTCGCGTACACTGCGGAATGAAGCCGCGCAGGTGAAAAGTCTGTTGAAGTACGTTCTCAGCACAGGGGCGAAGAATACAACATACTATAGTACACCTCCACGAAGAGGACAGTAGGACTCGGGAAAGTAGCAAGACTTGTCAAACAGACATTAAGACGTTTATATGAAGTCGTGATCTGATAAATCATCACGGAGCACACAGTAAAGCGAGGGCACATGTAAAGTATGTCATAGAGAATTTCCAACGGAGGATAAGCTCAAGAACTTAAAAGAAACTTCTACAACATTCGGAGGAGAAGCTATGGAAGAACAAGGCGTGCAAGGGTACGCTTTCACCAAGAAGGAATCTCAACCCTCCCTGCAGAAAAAGTGTAGAAGTGTCAATAATGTAACTGTGCGTTTTCGCGAATTGTTGATGTCGAAGAACACAATTGCACCCACTCGAATGTGAGACTACACAAGTGTACAAGATGCAGTAATACGTTTTCACGAAAATACTAGAAAATAACCAATATGATAATGCTCCTCAGGACCTGCTCACCTGATGAGTTAAACTGAGCACTGTCTCTGCATTGCAAGAAGCCATATCCCTTAGGGGATTCACAAGGCTACTTATTTATAGTAAGACCAGACATCGCTCTGAGTAGCCAAGGTCAATATTTTAGGGTAGGCTATAATCTGAGGGTTGCATAAAACCGAGTGAATAGGGGCAGCTGTACCACTCGTATATTACATGGAAAGCATTGGTCGGTGATGCATAGTGGGTCTCGCGCCACGGCTGTTCCGTGGTCCGACAGCTCTGCACTCCGACCGACCAACCGAGCAGAGGAGGGGTGGCCGTGGCTCTACCGTGGCTCTACGCTCCTGCATTCGAGGGACAGAGAGGGGGTGGTCCCCACCATCGGCTGTCCTGAGAATGGTTTTCCGTGGTTTTCCATTCTCCTGCACTAAGGCGAATTTCGGGACACTTCCTAATACAGGCCACGGCCGCCATTTCTCTCACCTTCTCCGAGCAGCTCCTTCACCGTATCACATCTCCCTGGTCTGAGAGGCGGCGTTACCGTCTAGGAGGCCCGCTGTCCCCTTCAGGGACGGAATGAAAACGTTTTAGTAGTAGTATTAGTAGTAGTAAAGGCAAAAAATGATCACATTATTCCGGAAGTCGAGATATAACTTTTAAGGAAAATTAACCTTACTGTACTGCACTGTAGGAATGTATGTTTGCATGACGTATTTACCCACTCCTAGAGTATGATGTACCTAGAGATCATTTTCCTTTATACACCCGCACAGGAAAATGAACTCGACGAATGTTGTTCTGATGGATTGCATATCAATATTGAACCGTTCTGTTCATGGGCCAATGGAGGTAATATCTAATGCAGTGAGAATAATCACATGAGACCACAAAGAAAGGGCAATATGGTGCAATAGCGCGCTTTCATTTGGGAGCATCACCGCGTCATTTCGGGTGTGGCTCACCGTATGATAAGGACAGAGACAGGGAACACCAACCACTTGATGCTCAGGGATTTACTGATGCCAGTCTGCTAACAAGAAACGCGGGAGACTCCAGGCCTGACGAGAAAATAAACTTGAATTGTATCTCCGCTTACAGATGGAATCTGGAGAAGATAAAATAATAGAAATATCAGGAATAATTTTCTGAGTAATTTGATATGCATTGCTATGCTAATTATCATTTCCTGTAATTAATTGCCGTTCATCTCAAGTACCGTGAGAAGCACGCCAGCTCCACACAAAGAAGTCAAGTGGATGTAAAGTATCCCGGACGAGGAAAAACTTAGCGTGGCTTGGGTTATCTGTCTTAATAAATAGTGAGCAGACTTGGTCTGGACTCCACTCTAAACTCAACTCCGATCATGAATGTACGTGACGTGTGTCGATCGCGCTAAGGCATATCTTTGTGTAACAAAGCATCCTAGAACTGTGTTAAGATTTGAAGAACTTTTATTTATCTGCGCGGTTAAATACCAGTTAATATACTTTGAAATTGTATTGTAAAATCGAGCAGCAATCAGCTAGTTGTGATGCGGATTAGAAGCATTCTTATTTTGTTAGAATTCCCTGCTGTGTAGGCATAAATCCAGTGAAGCCTGAATGTTAACTTGTTCCTAGATTTGTGTGAGCTCAGACTATACTTTGTAGTTTAGCAGTCTTGTAATGGAACTTTTCATGTAGACAGAATTAAATCTGCCGATGTACAGGGCGCTAAGCTAGAAGCAGCTAGAGGAATGGCACAAACAGTAGTAAGCTTAGCTTAGAAGGAAGGATGAACTAGCCTAGAACTTTGCAGCACGTGCGGCTAGAATTGAAGAGCGTGTGCACGTTGTTTTATTTTGAAACTTTACGTAAATAAATGATAGGAGGAACGCTGAGGTACGATAATAGTGGAATATTCACGTAAACAGAGACCGATATTAAAACTGCATTTCCTTTCAGTTATCTTGTACCACACGAACGCTCATCCGTAAATGCGCGTCCCAGTAGTACGAGAAGGTGACAGAAGACGTCAGTTGCTGCCAGGAGAAAAAGACCTCGAATCGAGCGGCTCAGGATCATCACGGTCGGGAACGAGACAACAGAAAACAGGATCATCACGGTCCTGAACGAGACAGCAGCCCAGCAGTTCCAGTCAAGAAGAAGCAAGACCATGGGGAAGCCACTGGAGACGAACCAAGGATCGCTGACCTGTGACAACAGCCGTACCATGGCGTGCTAAAAGCATGTGGTCCGCCATGGAAGAACGCTAAGATGAGGAGATATTAAGGTCAGACAGACTCTATTTTAAGCATGGGTTAGAGATAGAATAGCTTCGCAGATGTTTGTATATGAATCTTTTTCGCCGTTCAGGCTATAATGAAATAATTTTTACACTCAGGACTGTAAGCGTAGATACCGTAGTTTCTTTTATTTTGAATATGCTACTTTAAATTTTGTTCACGGTAGTAGATTGATTCTTACTTTTTGTGTAAATAGATTTTGTCATTTATATTTTAAGATAGAGATTGCAGTGTAAGATCATTAAAGAAAGCGACCTGAACGGTCTAATAACAGTGACAGGCAGACCTTGTGAGTTAGGTGAGCTAGCTCGAGAGAAACTTGCATGAGCATGTATTACAGATGTATTTTCCATAACTTGTTTGTCAGCGTTGTAATCAGTAATGTCATCACAACCGCTCCTTCAGACACTCTATCAGACATGAGCATGATTTGAACGGTGGACCACAGAGTTCAGAGATATGATGCCAAGACCAGATGTATAAGTTTGATTAACCCGTAGGTGGCTAGGCTAGATAAGCCTTATTTTGCGTGGTTACGCAACAGATAAGTGTGTAATGAACAATGTTAAATGGCCTGTAATGATCTCCGCAGATGAGCTGTATTGTGTGCAGATATACGCATGAAATGAGATTAAGAATTTATACTTCTCGATTTATAATGATATGAAAGGGCCAGGCAGTTAAGCCTCTTATTTATGTGTACGCAAAGAATGTAGGAAAGTATGAACTTGTAACGGGACCCACTAAGTTGTCAGAGGGTCAGGATGGTAAATTATGAGGGTCGTGAATGGCAAAGAATGATGGCTGCCGTGTGACGTAATCATGTCTGGAGAAGTAAAGGGCAATCAAAGCTTCTGCTGACGTCATTTGTTTTGGTTGGAAACTCTCCCTCACCCAAGAATCATGTCAACGGCCCAGGCGGGGTGGCTTGAGGCAAGGTTGCCTGTGCTTATTTGAAAGTTGCAAGGATCTACAAATTTCGCCGTTGTACTTTATTACAGGTATTGAAGATGCATGAATTACTCCGTGTATTGACATTGTGTTATGTCTTGTGTTAGCATTTATGTCACACTTTAAGGTATCGCACTGATCCGAGATGGGTCATACGTTCGTATCCCAACTGGTGAGCTGTAATGGCTGCGTGTGTACTAATTAAGTATTTGTTTGATTAGGGTAATTTCAGTCCTATAGCGTAATTTCCCTACACTGGGGAACTAACAATTTAAGTATGCGAAGTTATTTCCTCCCTAACCACGTGCTAAAATTTTGTTTAAGGGACATGTCATTACGAATCGAGTAGAGTCTCTATGCGCCGTGACACAACTGCAGCACAAGAGAGATCTCTCAGCAGTAACGACTAAAGATGATTAATTATGCCACTTCATGGCGAAATTATGATGAAGATTGAATAAGCCACTTCATAGCAGAATTGTTTTTACACATCTTTGTGCAAAGTTTCTTATTCTACGATTCATGTTTTCTGTTGGATTTTATACCCCTCGTTATGTTACAATAAATTGTTATTTGGTTTTAAATCACTTTTTGGCAACTCACACTATAACAGTGATATAAGAGAACCTTAGGCATATTTTCTGCTCCTCTTAATTTCATTTATACGTCGCACGAACCCTTACCCCAGAACTCACTGACTGACTAGCTTGGAGCTGAAGAGAACAGGATATCATGGTAAGCTATGTGCCAATATTTACAACCCACGAAGGTAAGTAATTCTACGACACTACAGTACTTCCGATACATTCTCAGCTTGACGTGTATCGGTGGTTGTAGGGCACAATATGTGGCTGAGAGGCGTGACAAGTCTTAAGGGAAATAATGGGTAGGAAGTGTGCCCTTTTGATAGGAGCATGTGTTGTGATGAGCCTCTTTTAACTCCTGCCACGACTAGCTCAAAAAGAAACATAAATTACCGCCGCGTAGATTCTCTACTCAGGATGTTGGACCGTCCGATGATTCCTAGTACCCTGTTGATATAGGGATGCCATGAACTAACTATGGGTCAAGCCAACTACTAAATAATGTAAACCCAAGACTGAATAAAATTAAATAAAGTAAAATGTCCGAATAGATCGCGCGCTTGCCACGGTGAATACGATCCCACGGTAACTTCTCACGCCATGAAGGGTGAGATAATCTCGCAATAAATAATATGGCAGCACCAATAGTTCTTTGTAGCTGCAATGTTTGTCTGCAATATTTATCATGGTAGAAATATGGGTTCGGCACGTTTGAAGAGTATTGCATTTGGTATGTACTTTACAAAAATTGAGAACTTTAAATGGCTTCTCCGATCAAGTATAGCCAGGTAGTTCAAGATGTTAGATTTAGTTGTGTTCTTAAAACAGGACTGCGATTCTTAACAATGAAAGTGAAAAGGTTAAAAATACTATTTAGTTGAGATAGGTTTGTGATAGCAGATGAGGACCAAATATGGGAACAGAATTCAATAATGGGGAGAATTATAATATCAGTGAGCTTGTAAAGAATGCCTAGGCTACTCTTAGCTCGGGATTTTATTAAATCGATATGAGTCTTACCTGAGGAGACGATTGCATTCTATTTCCCTGGATGGTATATGCGATGTTCATTCCTTGCTTTGGCAATGAAAAGGATATTGTGTTTCACTTCTTAACATTGGGAGAAAGATGAAATGAGAACTACATGAATTGAGAACTGTCTGCAATTCGTAAAGTAAACTTGTGTTCTCACCCTGAGGTTGTGCAGCTCTCTTCAGGCACACCCCGATTGGAGGTGTGTTGCTTGTACCATTTCAACCACATACCAGCCTTCATGCCATTTTTCAATTTCTGGCAGTACCGGGAATGGAACCCGGGCCACCGAGGATGGCACCTAGTACTGCTAAAGGTTACGCTACAGAGGCGGGCAATTCATAACGATCATCAAGCGTAGACACTTGCCTTAGGATTTTCAAGTCGTTGGCGTATGGGAGGAGGCAACACCGACTGTTTGGGGCGCAAAGAGTTATGTCATCGATGTAAAGAATGAGTCCAAGGATACTGCCCTGAGATACACATGATAACACAGGTAACCACGATGAGGCTTATTCAGGTAGTACCACTCTTTGTTTTCTGCCGGAGAGGAAATTACTTATCAATGACAAGACGGGGCCATGTATAATAAATCTTGTAGGAATCTTATTAAGAAGTGCGTGATCAACAGAGTCAAAAACTTTGGCCAGATCTATATAGATTACATCTAACAGAAATATATTCTCTATTGCTGAAATTATGTGATTATTGAGAACTGTGAGTTTGATGAGGCATGTTTTTACGGGAGTGAGTCCGAGTTCTTCTTCAGAGAGGTAAGGCTGTGTGATAAAGGGAAGTCGACGTGGATTGTTCTTTCAGGACAAGAGGATAGTATTGGGAAGGTAGATATCGGGCGGCCTACAATACATTCGGAGTACCGTTGGTATTACAAAAGGTTATTTTGCCACGAGCCGTTTACTGGATGTATACAGAAAGAAAGATTTGCTAGTAACGTGATTAAAATATTAAGGATCTCCTATCATTCAGCATGAATCGCAGTAGACACATTAAGTCCATTTTTCATAAACCACAGGAAAATTTCCTTGACCCAGTGGCTTGTTATTCCTAACACTGATCGGGATTTACCTCAATAAACATAATCATGAGTCCTAACCTGATAATTACTTTGTACTCGATAGTTATATCACTCAATCAATCAATCAATCAATCAATCAATCAATCAATCAATCAATCAATCAATCAATCAATCAATCAATCAATCAATCAATCAATCAATCAATCAATCACTACTGATCTGCATTTAGGGCAGTCGCCCAGGTCGCAGAGTCCCTATCTGTTGATTTCCTAGCCTTTTCTTAAATGATCGTAAAGAAATTGGAAAATTATTGAGCATTTCCCTTAGTAAGTTATTCCAATCCCCAACTCCCCTTCCTATAAACGAATATTTGCTTCAATTTGTCCTCTTGAATTCCAACTTTATCTTCATATTGGTGATCCTTCATACATTTAAAGACACCACTCAAACTTATTCGTCTACTGATGTCCTCCCACGCCATCTCTCCACCGACAGCTCGGAACATACCACTTAATCGAGCAGCTCGTCTCCTTTCTCCCAAGTCTTCCCAGCACAAACTTTGCAACATTTTTGTAACGCTACTCTTTTGTCGGAAATCACCCAGAAAAAAATCGAACTGCTTTTCTTTGGATTTTTTCCAGTTCTTGAATCAAGTAATCCTGGTGAGGGTCCCATACACTGGAACCATACTCTAGTTGAGATCTTACCAGAGACTTATATGCCCTCTCCTTTACAGCCTTACTACAACCCCTAAATACCCTCATAATCATGTGCAGAGATCTGTACCCTTTATTAACAATCATATTTATGTGATTACTCCAATGAAGGACTTTTTTTATATTAACACCTAGGTACTTACAATGATCCCCAAAAGGAACTTTCACCCCATCCACGCAGTAATTAAAACTGAGAGAACTTTTCCTATTTGTGAAACTCACAACCTGACTTTTAACCCCGTTTATCATCATACCATTGCCCACCGTCCATCTCACAACACTATCGAGGTCACCCTGCAGCCGCTCACAATCTTGTAACATATTTGTTACTCTGTACAAAATAACATCATCTGCAAACAGCCTTATCTCTGATTCCACTTCTTTACAATATCATTGATATATATATAAGAAAACATAAAGGTCCAATAATACTGCCTTGAAGAATTCCCCTCTTAGTTATTACAGGGTCAGATAAAGCTTCTCCTACTCTAATTCTCCTAGTTCTATTTTCTGGAACTATAGCCACCCATTCAGTCACTCTTTTTTGTAGTCCAATAGCACTCATTTTTGCCAGTAGTCTTCCATGATCTACCATATCAAATGCCTTAGATAGGTCAATCGCAATACAGTCCATTTTGCCTCCTGAATCTAGGGTATCTGCTATATCTTGCTGAAATCCTACAAGCTGAGCTTCAGTGGAATAACCTTTCCTAAACCCAAACTGCCTTCTGTCAAACCAGTTATTAATTTCGCAAACATGTCTAGTATATTCAGAAAGAATGCTTTCCCAAAGATTACACGAAATGCATGTCAAACTGACTGGCCTGTAATTTTCAGCTTTATGATCATCACCCTTTCCTATACACACAGGGGCTACTATAGCAACTCTCCATTCATTTGGTATAGCTCCTTCAACCAAACAATAATCAAATAAGAATTTCAGACATGGTACTATATCCCAGCCCATTGCCTTTAGTATACCCCCAGAGATCTTATCAATTCCAGCTGCTTTTCTAGTTTTCAACTTCTGTATCTTACTGTAAATGTCATTGTTATCGTAGGTAAATTTTAATACTTCTTTAGTATTACTCACCTCCCCTATCTGGACATTATCCTAGTAACCAACAATCTTTACATACTGCTGACTGAATACTTCTGCCTTCTGAAGATCCTCGCATACACACTTCCCTTGTTCTTTAATGATTCCTGGAATGTCCTTCTTTCAACCAGTTTCTGCCTTAAAGTAACTATACATACCCTTCCATTTTTCACCAAAATTTGTATGACCACCAATTATGCTTGCCATCATGTTATCCTTAGCTGACTTCTTTGCTAGATTCAATTTCCTAGTAAGTTCCTTCAATTTTTCCTTACTTCCACTTCCACTTTCCTGCAATGCATATTACACCACTGGTCATTAACATAGTAACACCAAGAAGGACGTGAGCCAGCACAACCAGATTTGTTGGACAGATTACACAGCTGACATGATCATTATCGCAGCTCGGTACGATGTACAGAATATGGGGAAGGCAGTATTGTGTGGCAACCCTCGATGTCTTGTGGCAGTCCAGCCGTCATCCGACTACTGACCACACATTTTTCGATGGATGAGAGATCAATTGAATGCGCAGGTCAAAGAAGCAATGTGACGTGGTGGTCATCCAGGAACCTTCGGACGACGTGGGCCATTTGCGGTCACGCATTGTCCTGTTAGTACAATGCTCCTGGCCGTCTCTGTAGGTAGAAGAATAACAACAGACATGAACACTTCCGCGATGTAACTGTTGCTCGTCAATGTACCAGCGACGTAGACTAGATCCGATGACACTACATACAATAACTCCAGGTGCCGGGCCGGTATGATGGTTCATTATGCAGGACTTGGCCAAACGTGCGCCATGGTGCCGCCAGATGTAGTAATTTCCTTGTTCCCTTGGAAAGCATTTGTACCAGTTTTCTATCCTTAATGATTTCAGTAGTGGTGGCGTCTTCATGTTTCTTGATCAAACTGAAAATGGTGTTTGCAATTTCTCTTTACTCCTCATATACTTTACATGATGAATACGGTAATTAATTCTGGTGTAAAACCTTTTTAACGCCTTACCTCAGTCAATTCTCATTGTGCAAGATACAAACACAAATGCACAATCTCTGGAATTCACTTTAATTTTTAATTTCGTGTGGCTGTTGCTAGCTGGTGCAGCGCTTGTAAGACGGACCCTCCGACGAGGGTGGGCTGATGTGCTGTGGATAAGAAACTGCGTTTTATTGTGGTGGAATGTAGTGTTGTATGTGGTATGTGAGTTGCAGGATGTTGCGATGTTACAAACACAGTCCCCGAGCCAGTGGAATTAACCATTTAAGAACAAAATCCCCGACCAGGCCGAGAATCGAACCCGGGGCCCTGTGATCCGAAGGCGAATACGCTAACCATTCAGGCGAGGGGCTGGTATCTAAAATTCACTAACTAAAGAGGACAGTATACACTGATAAACGTGAATAACTACTTCGGAGTCAGGCAGAACGCCGCGGCGTTCCAATGCACTGCACCTAGTGGATCATTTATGCCCTTTTGCAAAAGAAGACATAAATACCCACCAGGCACTTCACGAATCTCCTTGTAAGTTGCGTGAAATGGAAGACTCCTCCATTGGCCATGGTCACACATAACTTTGCCTTGTATTTTACTGCTGTGTCCCAAGTAGAATGCGAGAAATTCGCTGTACAAATCGAAGGCGACACAGGCTTCCTCCAAGAGCTTCGATATTCATTCGAATTGGGAACATGCATAATTTTCAAAAATATTTTTTTTGAAAAGTGCACCAATGAAATAGTACGTAAACGTATTACATTGTGGTATGTTGCCTTGTTTTCTACCATTAAAAAAATGTTTAATAGTGCCTTTCCGCAAGGCGAGTGAAACGGCCTCTGACGTAAGCGGCGCGCTGTGACGTCACGATCCAGTACCGCATGGAGCTCTACCAGCCGTTGTGCATCAGCCGTTGCTAAAAGCCGATTGTTTATTATTCATGATCGCGAGTAACTTCGAAATGACAGAAGAAAGGTTCAAAACAGCACAGTCAGACAATCTACCATGTGTAGATGTCATCATTCTTGAAAAATGTGACTTTTGTGGCCGCAGAAATTCGCGGATAACAAGCAAGTTTGTAAGTGGCGTCTTTTATAAACGTGCAATGTACTGTAACCCATAGTATTAGGATAACAACGAACCTGGATAGATATCACATCACTTTCAACATTTCCTTCTAGACTGATTCCCCTATTAAAGAATAACATTACATTTTCGGGCTTTCAGCATTAGTAAAGTAAGAAATCGGATTTCAGCACTAACATAAACATATAGATAGCATTATAGTACTAGTCCGCTTCTGTGGTGTAGTGGTTAATGTGTGCCACTCCCGGAGGCCCGGTTTCGATTCCCGGCTCTGCCATAAAAGTTGAAAACAAATAGTACGAGGACTGGAACGGGGTCTACTCAGCCTCGGGAGGTCAACTGAGTAGAAGGGTTTCGAATCCCACCTCAGCCATCCTCGAAGTGGTTTTTCGTATTTTCCTACTTCTCCTCCAGGCACCTAAGGCCACGGCCGTTTCCTTCCCTCTTCCTTGTCTATCCCTTCCGATCCTCCCATCCTCCAACAAGGCCCCTGTTGAGCATAACAGGTGAGGCCGCCTGGGCGAGGTAATGGCCCTCCTCACCAGTTTCATCACCATACTCAAAGTCTCAACGTTCCTGGACACTGCCCTTGAAGTGGTGGAGGTGAAATCCCTCGCTGAGTCCGAGAGAAAACCAACCCTGAAGGATAAACTGATTAAGAAAGAAAGAAAGAAAGAAAGAAAGAAGGAAAGAAAGAAAGATCATAGTACTATAGGGCTATAATCTATCATTCCCCAAAAAATATATATTTATGGTTGGGACAACTGGCCTACCCACTTCCAGGGCCCATGAAAGAGAATTAAATATCTTTGCGGAGGGAAAAAGTTAAACATGATAAAGATAAATATGACTTCATCTAGTTTTCACAAGTCGGGCTGAGTGGTTCAGACTGTTGAGGTGCTGGCCTTCTGACCCCAACTTGGTTCAGTCCAGTGGTAGTTGAAGGTGCTCAAATACGTCAGCCTCGTGTCGGTAGATTTACTGGCACGTAAAAGAACTCCTGCAGGACTAAATTCCTGCACACCGGCGTCTCCGAAAATCGTAGAAGTAGTTAGCGGGGCGTGAAGCCAATGACATTAATTACATTTGGCTTTTAACAAGCTGAACATATCAGGAAAGAAAAGTGTCCTGGTGACATTTTAGTCGCTCAATACAGGAATGTCTTTGGGTGCTGTGACTTTTACTTTTTTTTTTTTTGCTTTACGTCACACCGTCACATATAGGTCTTATGGCGACGATGGGACAGGAAAGGCATAGGAATGGGAACAAAGCGGCCGTGGCCTTAGGTACAGCCTCATCATTTGCCTGGTGTGAAAATGGGAAACCACGGAAAACCATCTTCAGGGCTGCCGGCAGTGGGGTTCAAAACCCACTATCTCCCGGATGCGAGCTCACAGCTGCGCGCTCCTAACCGCACGGCCAACTCGCGCGGTATTTTTACCCTTCGGTTTATTGACTTGGCTTGTATAACCTAAAACTTAGGCTAAGTTGGATAATATTTTAAACACCTACATCACTATTTTCACCTGTGTGCAATTATGTTATTTATTTCATTAATATTATGATAATTATCATAATTGAGCATTGTTAACTTATAAGACCCCAACAGACAAGCATTGGTTTTGTGTAGAGTTATACATTTGTTAAGTTCACATTGCTTCCTTTCGTGATGTACACGTCTATTCTTTGTTACATTATAGAGTATTTAGATATAGCCTAAATTTCTTTACCAATTAAGCTCTTCAATAAAGACATACATAACTGTCCCATGCCAAGATATATTGGTAGAATTAGAGCTGTCAAAATGGTTCATAACCCCTTTGATTTATTATCTTGACATGGATCACCCAAAACATAGGTTAGGTTTGGAGAATACTTTAATAATCAGCATTATTTAATGCACTGTTTATTACTTTCATATTCCAAGATGTAATTGAAGCATTTTAATAAAGCATCATACATTAAAATTTAAAGTTTTACCACTAGAACAGCTGACATGGAAAAGTGATTTGAAAATTCAAACAAATTCATCTTACGTTAAAATATTAAAAAAATAAAAATAAAATGTAGACTTTTCCGATATATCACCAGCATTTCTCCGGCTCGCCAAAATCCATTTCTTCCTAGTTTTAGCGTCTTTGGAACATTTATAAACAATTTGTTTGGTATGGTATGCGATGTGCTATTGCACATCGGAACTCTACACCATTTGTAAGTTTTCTGCCTCACTGTCTGCGCAGGATTCATTTTAAGTCTAAAATATACCACTCAGATTATTATCCAATGTATAGACCTCGAATTTAACCATACTAGACACTAACGTAAAGTAGAAATACGCGAAGTGTATCCTGCTTCTCACAGCACACTATGTGTTATTTCGTCTGCTAATTCAGTCAACCTGTACGATGACGTCAGACCAATGAGATCGCGTGCTTGCGTGACGTGACATTTTCGTAGATTTTAATCACGTTTGGAGTTATTATTTGTACATTCTGATCACATTTTTGAATTCTGCATGAAATTTTGAATCAGATTAGCATATTTTTAATTAAAACCCCGGATCATGCATGTTCCCTATTATGCCACAAGTATTATTAGCACCGGGCGAGTTGGCCGTGCGCGTAGAGGCGTGCGGCCGTGAGCTTGCATCCGGGAGATAGTAGGTTCAAATCCCACTATCGGCAGCCCTGAAGATGGTTTTCCGTGGTTTCCCATTTTCACACCAGGCAAATGCTGGGGCTGTACCTTAATTAAGGCCACGGCCGCTTCCTTCCAACTCCTAGGCCTTTCCTATCCTATCGTCGCCATAAGACCTATCTGTGTCGGTGCGACGTAAAGCCCCTAGCAAAAAAAAAAAAGTATTATTAGTTCCAAGTCTTTCCTCAGGTGAAAGTATGGCGCTGTAAGCAGTGGTAGGGTAGCAGAAAAAGGCTGGAAAGATCAGACACATGATAACAGTTATTATGGCATGTTTATTAGAATTTATGGTTACAAACATTGTTCGATATGGCCTCTCAAGTCAACAAGATGCTGCATCCGTAACACGGCATGGTTGACAGTGGCCCGCAGCATATTGGTTGAAATCAGAGCGACATGCCGTTGTATGCTATCCTTTAGATGAGACAGTGACGGGATATGTCCCTAAGGGACACGATCATTCAAATATCCGCACAACCAGAAGTCACATGGATTTTGACCGGAGGAAATTGATAGTCACGCATCTGGAAAGCGCCCAGATATGATGCAGTCAGTTTCTCGCAGTAAATCTTTCACCTGGCGAGCGACATGTGTGTGGGCACAGTTGCGTTCTTGCAAAGCTGTAATTATATGTTGCACAAGAAGGTCCTTATAACGAACAGATGTCACTGTACACCTAGATGGTCCACGAGAGGACAACTCCGCATAGAAAATTGGACCAAGAATGAAGGAACTTGTAAAACCACACCAAACAGTCACGTAAGCAGAATGCAATGGTTGTTCCTGCAGCAACCAAGGAACTTACACAGCTCAATTCCCCCAGAAGAACTTTCTGACGTCAGAGTTACGAAAAATTGCACGTTCTGATTGCTTGCAGCGCCATATTTTCGCCTGGAAGCAAGACTTGGAACTAACCATTTTTATGGCATAGGAAATTTCAGAATTCTACCATCATTACACCCCATGCTATGCCGCACACCGTCAGTTTAATTGTAATAATAATAATAATAATCGTACGGCCTCAGCTAACGTGTGCAGACATTTCAATTTGACGCCATCTGGCTGTCTGCTCGTCAATTTTGACGTTCCGTTTTACTCTAGGCCCACTAGATGGCAGAGCGAGTAAACCGAAACTCTCTTGGGCGTCTGTGGCTGAGATTTAATGAATTTTGTCGGGTAAACACCAAATGTGTCACCAGAGATCTTTTACATGCCGACATCGTACGGCATGGAGTGTCGAATGTACTTTTTTCCGCCCTTCAAAAATCCGACTACCTCTGCCGGGTTTGAACCCGCTATCTTGGGATCCGGAGGCCGACACTCTACCACTGATCCACAGAGGAAGCTAGATTTAATTGTGTACACCCGCTATCATAAACTATCGAAAAGGAAATGTTTTTAAAAAGTGAGGTTTCATCTTTATGACCGGACGTTGAGAATCCGCCAATTCCTACGTCAAATGCTGCGGTGGAACGTTTCTTTTTCCTAGTAAACCTCAAGGTTAAATGAAGGAAAAGGAATGGTATGAAACTGTGAAATCCGAAAGTCGAAGGTACGGAGTATAAACCCCTGTAGTGGCTTATCATGTACTTTGTTCCATGGCAAAATTTCCAAAGGAACTGAACTCCGACGTTAAATTCATAAACGAACTAAGTACAGCTTTCTACCTCAGCAGAATAAGTAGACAGCCTGAGCAAGTACAGTAAAACATGTCCTCGGCGGAAACACAAAGGACCGGAAATTTTTTCCGCTGTATGTATGATTCCGGTTCATAAAGATGGTTGAAAAGTAACATAAAAATCAAAAAATCATAAGCACAAACCTCCGTTAGATAATTCAGCAATTTAATAAATTCCCTGGAAATAGGGAATGCGTTTCATAAACGGGAATAGGAAGAATACCATTAATTGGGAAAGTCTTGAATCTAGAAGAACTAGACCTCGCTTGTGTTGTCTTTATAATAGTTACATGGGAAGAGCTGCCTGGAGTAGTTTCAGTAAATAATCACAAGCATAAAATTAGGCCCATAAATCAGCATACGTATGTGGGCAAGTTTTCCTTCGTAAACAGGGCCATTACATTTGGTATACCCGCCCACGGCACTTACGCCCTTGAAAGGGCTTTAGCCTGCCCAGCGACTGCTGCTCAGTCCGAAGGCCTGCAGATTACCAGGGGTCGTGTGTTCAGCACGACCACGACGCATCTGGGCTTTCGAGACCGGGGCCGCCATCTCACCGTCGGATAGCTCCTCAATTCTAATCACGTAGGCTGAGTGGATCTCTAACCAGCCCTCAGGTCGAGAGAAAAACCCGTGACCTGGCCGGGAATCGAACCCAGGGCCTCCGGGCGAGAGGCAGGCACGCTACCCCTACACCACAGGGCCGGCGCATTTGGTATAGCCATTGATTATTTTATGAAGGTGTCCGGCTCCATGGGTGAATGGTTAGCGTGCTGGCCTTTGGTCGCAGAGGTCCTGGATTCGATTCCTGGCAGGGTTTGGAATTTTCACCACAATTGGTTAATTTCGATGGCACGCGGGCTGGGTGTACATGTCGTCTTCATCATCATTTCATCTTCATTACGACGCGCAGATCGCCTACGGGAGTCAAATCAAAAGACCTGCATCTGGCGAGCCGAACTTGTCCTTGGACACTCCCCGCACTAAAAGCCGGGGCCGATGACCTTCGATATTAGGCCCCTTAAAACAACAAGCATCATCAGCACTAAAAGCCACACGCCATTTCATTTTTCTCATTTTATGAAGGTAACGTAGATCGGAGACCTGTAAACGGCTTCTCAGGTCAAGTATACCCAAGTGGTTCAAGATGTTAGATTTGTTCTTAAAAACAGGATTGCGAGTTTTAACAATGAAAGTGAAACAGTTAAAAATACTATGTTGATTGACTATCTTGGTAAACATATTTGCAATCATGACGAATTCATGTGTGATCATTATATCAACAGTCATATAAAACTACAAGCTTCCTATCTTTGGCTAGAAATTCTAAAATATGCCTGCGTGGCTCAGGCGGCAGTACGTCGGCCTCTCACTGCTGGGTTCCGTGGTTCAAATCCCGGTCACTCCATGTGAGATTTGTGCCTGTCAAATGCGGAGGCGGGACAGATTTTCCCCTGGTACTCCGGTTTTCCCTGTCATCTTTCATTCCAACAACACTCTCCAATATTATTTCATTTCATCTGTTAGTCATTATACCTTGCCTCAGAGAAGTGCGTCAGGCTTCGGCAGCCGGCACAATTCCTATCCTCGCCGGTAAATGGGGGCTTCATCGATTCCATTCCTGACCCCGTCGAATGACTAGAAACAGGCTGTGGTTATTCTATATTCCTCTACAATCAAAATACGACAATTACCCGATACTGTTCTCAAACCGGCACGCACGCACGCACGCACGCACTCACCCTAGCCCAGTGTTGCCTATGCTGGATTTTGGTATAGTAATTTGTTACCTTCATTGACCTGTCTCATTCTCATCCTTGGCTTTGAAAATATGAAAGTGACCGAGGTAAGAGCGATGCCAGTGGTACCATTCCTTTGCAGCCAGTTCCTGTTATGAATGATGTGAAAATATCGCTCACAGGGTCGATGGGCGCATTCATTTTAGCAGGCTTGGCAGGCTGATATGTATTAGCAACTTCTGGCCCGGTGAGGCAAACAACGGGAAACTACCTTACTCCTCATTTCCCCAGTATGCCTCTTCATTGACACTTAGGCTATCTCTGTCAGCTGTTGGCGGAGTTGTGGAGGACCAAACTAGCCTTCGTGCTGAATACCCAACAACAGCAGTATCGGCGATTGGGAATTAGAAGTGAGGGAGGTGGGGAAAACATGTACAGACAACAACAAGTATCTGGGGTTGTAAGATCTAATGGGGAGGGGGGAGGAATACATCAAAACTGAAGAAAAAGCCACAAAATGGGACGTTTTTTATGCTTTCTGAGCAAATTTCGATAGAGAGGTAAAGGTTGATATTTTACCAACTTAAGTGCGGTAATAATAGTCTTTTGAGATTTTGATTCAATACCATGCAATAAAACATTCACCAAAGGAAAAATAGTACACGTGCATTACAATTAAATAGAAGTCCGGCGTGATTATACAATTAAAAATCATTTAGTATTTGACAACACACTATGAAACTAACAGACACTAGAAATGAAATGGCGTATGGCTCTTAGTGCCGGGAGGTGGCCGAAGACTTCGGCTCACCAGGAGCAGGTCTTCTGATTTGACGCTCATAGGCGACCTGAGTGTCATGATGAGCATGAAATGATGATGAAGACGACCAATTATGGTTTAAATTCCCGACCCTGCCAGGAATCTAACCCGGGGACCCTGTGGCCAAAGGCCAGCATGCTAACCATTTAGCCATGGAGCCGGACTAACAGACACTAGAGAGACTGCCAGACTGACGAATGTGCGCGGCAAGCGGGTGAATCATAGGTCAGTGTCCATGACCTTGGCTACCCTTCCTCAAAGCAACTGGAAAGTGTCCACTACCTGGTGTGGCGCTATATAAATCGGTTAGCAGCGGCGAACGATATTTTTTGCGTATTTCCGCTAATAATTTTCTTGATAATAAAATAACATACATACATACATACATACATACATACATACATACATACATACATACATACATACATACATCATTATAGACTGTTATGCCTTTCAGCGTTCAGTCTGCAAGCCTCTGTGAATTTACAAACCGTCGTCACAATCCTCTGTTTGCAACTAGTGTTGTGGCCTCATTGAGTCCTAAACCTCTTATCTTTAAATAGTTAGAAAATGAGTTTAACCATCATCGTCTCGGTCTCCCTCTACTTCTCTTACCCTCTACAACATAGTCCATTATCCTCCAAGGTAAACTATCCTCCTCCATTCGCCTCACATGACCTCAACACCGAAGCCGGTTTATTCGTACAGCTTCATCTATCGAGTTCATTCCTAACTTAGCCTTTATCCCCTCATTCCGAGCACCCTCCTGCCATTGTTACCATCTGTTTGTACCAGCAATCATTCTTGCTACTTTCATGTCTGTTACTTCTAACTTATGAATAAGATATCCTGCGTCCACCCAGCTTTCGCTCCCGTAAAGCAAAGTTGGTCTGAAAACAGACCGATGTAAAGATAGTTTCGTCTGGAAGCTGACATCCTTCTTACAGAATACTCTTAATCGCAACTGCGAGCTCGCTGCATTAGCTTTACTACACCTTGATTCAATCTCACTTACTATATTACCAACCTGGGAGAACACAAACCTAAATACTTGAAATTATCGACCTGTTCTAGCTTTGTATCACCAATCTGACATTCAATTCTGTTGAATTTCTTACCTACTGACATCAATTTAGTCTTCGAGAGGCTAATTTTCATACCGTACTCATTGCACCTATTTTCAAGTTCCAGGATATCACACTGCAGGCTTCGGGTACAGTCTGCCATTAAGACCAAGTCGTCAGAATAGGCCAGACTGCTTACTATATTTCCACCTAACTGAATCCATCCCTGCCATTTTATACCTTTCAGCAGATGATCCATGTGAATTACGAACAGCAAAGGTGAAAGATTACAGCCTTGTCTAACCCCTGTAAGTACTCTGAACCAAGAACTCATTCTACCATCAATTCTCACTGAAGCCCAATTGTCCATATACAGTAAATGCCTTTCATTGATTTTAAGAATCTACCTTTAATTCCATAGTCCCCCAGTATAGTGAACATCTTTTCCATCGGTACTCTGTCATATGCTTTCTCTAGATCTACGAAACATAAACACAACTGCCTATTCCTCTCGTAGCATTTTTCAATTACCTGGCGCATACTGAAAATCTGATCCTGACAGCCTCTCTGTGGTCTGAAACCACACTGGTTTTCATCCAACTTCCTCTCAACGACTGATCGCACCCTCCCTTCCAAGATGCCAGTGAATACTTTGCCTGGTATACTGATCAATGAGATACCTCGATAGTTGTTGCAATCCTTCCTGTTCCCTTGCTTGTAGATAGGTGCAATTACTGCTTTTGTCCAATCTGAAGGTATCTTACGAACACTCCACGCTAATTTTACTACTCTATGGAGCCATTTCATCCCTGCCTTCTCACTATACTTCACCATTTCATGTCTAGTTTCATCTATTCCTGCTGCCTTATGACAATGGAGTTTATTTACCATCCTTTCCACTTCCTCAAGCATCATTTCACAAACATTATTTTCCTCCTCCCCATGAGCTTGTCTGTTCGCAACACCACCAGGATGATTTCCTTTTACATTGAGAAGATGTTCAAAATATTCCCTCCACCTCACCAGTGATTCCCTGGGATCTGTTATGAGTTCACCTGAATTACACAAAACACTGTTCATTTCCTTTTTCCCTCCCTTACTAAGATTGTTTATTACTTTCCAGAAAGGTTTCCCTGCTGCTTGACCTAGCCTTTCCAGGTTATTACCAAAATCTTCCCAGGACTTCTTTTTGGATTCAACCACTATTTGTTTCTCTCTGTTTCTTTCATCTACATACAAATCCCTGTCTGCCTCAGCCCTTGTTTGGAGCCATTTCTGATATGCCTCCTTTTTACGTTTACAAACTGCTCTCACTTCTTCATTCCACCAAGATGTTCGCCTTTTCCCATCTTTACACGCAGTTGTTCCTAGGCATTCCCTTGCTGTTTCTACTACAGCATCCCTTTATGCCAGCCATTCACTTTCTATATCCTGAACCTGCTTACTGTCCAGTGTTCGAAACTTCTTACTAATCATATCCATGTACTTCTGTCTAATTTCCTCGTCCTGGAGATTTTCTACCCGTATTCGTTTTCAGACAGATTTTACTTTCTCTACCCTAGGCCTAGAGATACTTAGTTCACTACAGATCAGATAGTGGTCTGTATCATCAAAAAATTCCACGGAAATCTCGTACATTCCTAACAGATTTCCTGAATTCGAAGTCTGTTAAGATATAGTCTATTATGGATCTGGTACCCCTAGCCTCCCATGTGTAGCGGTGAATAGCCTTATGCTTGAAGAATGTATTCGTAACAGCTAAACCCATACTAGCACAGAAGTCCAGCAAACGCTTCCCATTCCCATTAGCGTCCATATCTTCCCCACATTTACCAATCACCCTTTCGTATCCTTCAGTTCTATTACCAACTCTCGCATTGAAATCGCCCATTAGCACTATTCTATCCTTGCTGTTGACCGTGGCCACGATAACACTCAATGCTTCATAAAACTTGTCAACTTCATCTTCATCTGCACCCTCACATGGTGAATACACGGACACAATTCTAGTCCTAATTCCTCCAACTGACAAATCTACCCACATCATTTGCTCATTTACGTGCCTAACAGAAATTATGTTGCGTGCAATGGTATTCTTGATAAAGAGCCCTACATGGTATTCTTGATAATGAGCCCTACCCCAGACTCTGCTTTTCCCTTTCAAAACACCCGTCAAGTACACTTTATCATCTCCTATCTCTTCCTCGTTATCTCCCCTTACCCGAATATCACTTACTCCTAGCACATCCAGATGCATCCTCTTTGCTGACTCTGCCAGTTCTACTTTCTTTCTTCCATGAGCCCCATTAATATTGATAGCTCCCCATCGAATTCCATTTCGTTCGCCAAGTTGTTTCCAAGGAGTGCCTCGCCTGTCAAATGGGAGTGGGACTCCGTTACTCCCATAGGTCCGAGGCTTGCTTTGTTGTGAGCTCGGTAAATTCATGAAGCAGGATGCTACCCTACTTGCACATATTCCAAGTGAGGACCTCTCCTCTAACGGGTTATGGACCACCGGTGAATTGTATAATCCTAGCCGCCTGAGCACAAGGAGGGCCATGACTCAGGATATGTCCGAGATGCCCACTCCCGTTCCATAGCAACTGATATCCCGACTCTCAGGACCACTTACTCGGCCACTCAGCCGTTGCCCATGGTTCACGAACTAGGACGTGACTACAGTAACCCACAACCATAAAATAAAATAAGGGAAATAATCAGATAATAAGACAACAGGTCTTGTTTTAACAATTCCTATAATTCCATGTTTCAGCTGGCTAAAACGGAATAAAAAGTAATTTTTCTGCACTAAAGAGGCGGTGGGGCGTAGGCGAGGCCGGCACTGTATATTAATGCATTTGCGCAAGTAACACACAGTAATTATGGTTTTAATTTAATTTCGTGTGGCTATTTCTAACCGAGTGCAGCCCTTGTAAGGCAGATCCTCCGATGAGGGTGGGCGGCATCTGCCATGTGTGGGTAACTGCGTGTTTTTGTGGTGGAGGATAGTGTTATGTGTGGTGTGGGAGTTGCTGGAATGTTTGGGACAGCACATACACCCAGCCCCTGGGCCATTGGAATCAACCAAGCAAAGTTAAAATCCCCGAGCCGGCCGGGACCCTCTGAACCGAAGGCCAGTACGCTGACCATTCAACCAACGAGTCGGACAGTAATGATGGATGATGTTATGGAAATCATGAAATTACGAAGTACAGTGGCAATCTTAATTCTTGTATTACTATACACATGCAGAGTTCTGGCTAACTTCACCAACTGTTTTCGTGTCACAATGGATATTACTCATTTCAGTTTTAATTTGGTGCAAAGCATCGTAGCCGTGACATGACGTAACGCGTGGTTACCATGACTACCAACTGATGAAGAACACGCCTTTTTAGGCCTTTCTTTTCCTTTTGTTAAGAAAGGGAGGGCGGGCACGATGCTAATCAAGGCACAACCTGCCGCTAACAATAAAACGCGAGATGAAGCAGAAAGAGCTAAAGAAAGTCGGTCGGCCGCACACTTCAAACTTAAGGGGGTGATGTTTACTTGAACAGTTCTCAGAATCTGGAAGTTATACAAAGGCGCGCACTTTATTGTATTCTTTCCAGAAAGCCACTAACGCAAGCATAATATTCTCTCGCACCGAGGTTACCTGCACAACCTGTGTTTGCTTTCTTAACACAGGCTTGATTAGCACCAAGCACGTTCTTTAGGTTACTCGCAGAGGAAGAATATCAAATAACAGCCCTTCCTTGCTGGACGCTCTTTCACGGAGTAGGTACGTATTGCAGTTGGTTAGATGACAAGAGGTTCCAAGGTCGAAGCCGGGCCAGGTCGATTACCTTTCAAGAATACATAAATGTTAATTCGAGGTGAAATGACAGCCTTCCTAATTCCGTTCACACTGATAGGGAATGGGAGGGGTGTACAACATTATCATTATTATTATTATTATTATTATTATTATTATTATTATTATTATTATTATTATTATCATCATCATCATCATCATCATCATCATCATCTGTTTACCCTCCAGGTTCGGCTTTTCCCTCGGACTCAGCGAGGGATCCCACCTCTACCGCCCCAAGGGCAGTGTCCTGGAGCTTCAGACTCTTGGTCGGGGATACAACTGGGCAGAATGACCAGTACCTCGCCCAGGCGGCCTCACCTGCTATGCTGAACAGGGGCCTTGTGAAGGGATGGGAAGATTGGAAGGGATAGGCAAGGAAGAGGGAAGGAAGCGGCCGTGACCTAAAGTTATGTGCCATCCCGGCATTCGCCTGGAGGAGAAGTGGGAAACCACGGAAAACCACTTCCAGGATGGCTGAGGTGGGAATCGAGCCCACCTCTACTCAGTTGACCTCCTGAGGCTGAGTAGACCCTGTTCCAGCCCTCGTACCACTTTTCAAATTTCGTGCCAGAGCCGGGAATCGAACCCGGACCTCCGGGGGTGGCAGCTAATCACACTAACCACTACACCACAGAGGCGGACTATTATTATTATTATTATTATTATTATTATTATTATTCATTGGATTTTACGTCGCACTAACTACTGATTAAGGTTTTTGGAGGCGCCAAAGTATGGACATTTTGTACCATTAGAGTTCTTTTACGTGACAGTAAATATTCGAGCACGGGGCTGACGTATTTAGCATCTTCAAATACCACCAGACTGTGCCGGGAGCGAACCCGCCAAATTGGGATCAGAATGCCAGTGCCTACATCGTCTGAGCTACTCAACCTGACATTATTATTATTATTATTATTATTATTATTATTATTATTATTATTATTATTATTATTATTATTATTATTATTATTATTATTATTACAATTTTCGACATTTACCTGGTGTGAAAGTAGGAAAGCACGAAAAACCATGTTCAGGTCTGTCGACAGTGGGGTTCGAGCCCACTAGCTCCCGAATGCAAGCTGATAGCTACGTGACACAAACGGCGTGGCTACTTGTTAGGTATATTATTATTATTATTATTATTATTATTATTATTATTATTATTATTATTATTATTTCCGCCTCCGTAGCGTAACGGTTAGCGGTGTTAGCTGCCGTCCTCGGGGGCCCGGGTTCGATTCCCGGTACTGTCAGAAATTTAAGAATGGCAGGAGTGCTGATATGTGGTCAAAATAGTACATGAAGCTCACCTCCAATGGGGGTGTGCATGAAAATAGCTGCACCACTTCGGGATGAGGACACGAGTTTGCATTTTTTTCATTATTATTGTTATTATTATTATTATTATTATTATTATTATTATTATTATTATTATTATTATTATTATTATTATTGCTGTCAATGGTGATCTCACTGACGCTACTCTTTCGTCCCTTGTTCGCAATTTAACACGTTCAAACCTGGTTGAAGTTAGTTTGATTTTAGGATGTTGATAATTGCGTGTTGCAGATTTCCGGCAGTGTAGAGAACTTCTACGGGAGAAATGTTGACACCCCAGCGTCCATTGAGAGTTACTGATAAGAATGGACATTAAACTAGTATCGTTTTTGTTTTTTTTTGTTTTTGTTTTTCACACGCAGGCAAGTCTATATACTACTACCACATCTACCTATCTCCTAAAATAACAACTAACAAGTAAGTGGTACTGATTTATGTAACTTGAAGCGAATTCTAATTTGCATTGACAAATATACATTACGCATTGCATTCAATAGATGAGTATTATACATATGTTAAGTAGTTAGAGGTAAAGTAGGCTTATTGATCAGTGGTTAAAAGGCTGCCGTAGTGAATTGCAGTACCTGGCTGATCAGCTATGAGAGCACTCAAATGATTAGGGCGGGTTTGTACACCTGAATACTCCCAAAAGGAATTTGCTGTGAATTGTTGGTCTGTTTGTATCAAGTTCAAATGGTAACAGTCGAGTTCCCATGCTCAATCCGTGGCATTGACTGCCATCAGAGTAGTTCAACACATTAACTGATTTTAATCATAATTCAAATTATCACATTACTCTCACATAGTTCTCAGCATACTTTTTCAATACGGAATTAATTCCTATCAAATTTTAAAGACCAGATATGGAAATATCAGCCACATTGAATACTCTGGAAAGATAGAGTTGTGTGGATGTAACTAACGGTAAAACAGATACAAATGAAAAACCCCTGGCCGGGGGCCAGATATTCCACTGTCTGTACGAATCCCTGAATTAATGTTAGGAATCGAGTAACTCACCTGAAAGAGTTATGTTGGGAAAATCCTCGGGAATATTGTAATATTGCTTGGGAATATCAACGCATCTCTCCAGGCTGTGACAGAATTTGTCTTGGAAATTTAAGAGATTTAAAACTACAGTTATTTGCTGAGGTTTGTCCTCCTTAGCCTGTAAGTTAAGAGCAGTGTGAAGATCCGAAAGTGTCTTCGCTGGAAGCTAATGCATAATATTTTGCTTAGGTAGGGCCTATCACATTCATTATCGGGAGACTTCGATGGTCCTTCGTGTGGTAGACACCTTCCCTTCAAAAAAATGATATAGTATCTGAAGTGTATAAAGTAGAATTGTATTCCCCGTGAATAAATACTGTACACTTGGGTTCGGATAATTATACATTTCCAAAATATACATTCCAATACGCTCCAAAACGCACAAATAGGCAATAAAGCTAGCAAATGTGCGGAATATAAACATTAATCTCATGTCAGTTTACTATGTATGTTACAAAAATTAACCGGTGCACTTTTTACATAGTCAAAGTGGCACATCCGTTTCTTACAAAGGAAAGGAAGAGGGGTAAATGTCAACTCTGTTATAAGGAGGATACCAGGAATCAGTCCTTGCCTAATACGGGTTGGATGTAGACAATTGTTTCCACACAGTGGACCATTACCCTCTTCAGTTCACGCCAAGGACGTTCAACACAGTTCATGACCGTAGAATACGCCAGCCACACCATTCACTGTACGCCGTGCGTCTCAAGGAATTTATTGGCCACTCTGGTTCGATGGGCACGAGCATTATCCTCCACTAGTGTAAAGCCCTCGCCCAGAGTGGTAGCAAATCCGGCAACAAGCCCAGTCATGTTACCCTGGATAGGAATTAGAGGCGTACGTCGAACAAGCATGATCCCGCCCCAGTACACGACGCAAAACACCATGCTGCAGATAGTTTTTTAGGATGAAGGGCTTGTTTCATCTCTCACCGGATCGGAACGTCTCCAGACTCTAAACTCCGAATGCAAGCTTTTCGTGATATCATCAGAAAATAGCGTACGATTCCACTGTCCCTGATGCCTTGGCTTTTGAGTTGTTGCCCACCTCATACGAGCTGCCGTATCGTATGGATCAAGAGGATTTTTGGCATAGGCCTCCTTGATATCAGTCCTCCGACGTGCAGCCGATTTCACACTGTCTGATCTGACTCATCCACTCCGATGGCCTTCTGAAGGCCCTGGCGGAACGAAGTGGTAGCAGCAGTGAGCCAACGACGTGGTGAAAGCACCCAGCAACGATCTTCCCGTCCGTTGTCGACCAGCAATCATTTGTGTCTCCCGGAATCTCTTCCAGTCTCTGAAGAAATCGCTCTGGGTCACTCCAACATGAGTGGCGACATCCACTTGCCGTCATGGTTCTTGCAGCAATGTCACAATTCCATTGCAGTTACTTCACAATTTGCTTTACGTCGCATCGACACAGATAGGTTTATGGCAACGATGGGATAGGAAAGGAAGCAGCCATGGCCTTAATTACGGTACAGCCTCAGCATTTGCCTGGTGTGCAAATGGCAAAACACGGAAAGCCATCTTCAGGGCAGCTGACAGTGGGGTTCGAACTCACTATCTCCTGAATGCAAGCTCATACCTGAGCGCCCTTAACCGCATGTTCAACTCGCTTGGTACGCCAGGTTTAACCAAACAGCATTTATTATTATTATTATTATTATTATTATTATTATTATTATTATTATTATTATTATTATTATTTATTCACTGGGGCCTTCGAGGAGCACGTTATGTCTTGTTACATTTGGCGGTGAACTTTGCTTCCTTCGGACCCAGAATTCCCTCATTATTTCCGAGTGGGCCTGCTTGGTTTCCTCTCTCCAAAGAACACCGTGTTTTCCTTGTGGTTGTTCGTCTCAGTTTAGCCCGTTCGACACTATTATTTTTTTTGGAAAAAACGCTGTCAAAGGCGTCTTCCGGTTGTGATTATTATTATTATTATTATTATTATTATTATTATTATTATTATTAGTCGTAGTAGTAGTAGTAGTAGTAGTAGTAGTAGTAGTAGTAGTAGTAGTAGTATTGAACATTTATTTGTCCCCATAACCCATTATGACGTCTTATAATATTTATAAGTGTTCCGACACAGGGAAGAAAATATTCAAGTCAACTTGATGAAGAAAGAGTTGGCAACTTCCTGACACAGAAACTGAGTGAACTCTTGCACGTCAAGTCTCTATTGTCTGACACCGTTGTTAACCGGTTCGAATCCTGTTAACCATCAGAATGTTGGCCGACAAGGTAGGAGAGGTGGTATTACACAATTCCTAATAACTGGATTAGGTGTCAAAAGAATATATTTAATTACGTATATCCCCGCAGTGTTCATACGGTGTGAGAACATGTAACGCTGTTGGTGATTCGTGTGTCGGATGGAGACATTAAAATTTCAGCAGACTCCTTGGAGTTGTCGGCAGTAGTAGGCTAACTGCCGGTACAAGTTTCATACTTTCTCTACCACATTATCATTGTCATCCCATACCCAGACGCGCAGGTTGCCCATGGGAGTCAAGTAGAAAGACTTCAACCAGGCGAGCCGTACATGTCCCCGTGCACTCCAGGTACTGAAGGCCATACGCTAAATAAACAAATGATATTCTCAGTCCTTCATTCTATGCAGCCTACACGGAAGATCTGGATAAAATGTTTGGTCCTACAATCAGAGTGCTTCAATATGCGGATGATGTATGTATTTACACCGCCTCTACTAGCCTCCGGTTGACAGATATTGTAACCGTTCAATACCATGCTAATAGACATGGCATGATGCCCAACAAGACATATATGCCGTTTTCAGCATCATTCTACGAAATATTTGGTTATAACAAGCATGTTATGCCCGGTCCGGGATACGAGCGGCGCTGCGCTAAATCGATGGCTGAAGCTCTAATTGCTCGTACCGAGAGAGAGAGCTCTCAGTACATCGAGACCTTGGAATTACGCTCTCTATCGTGCAAGCGAGAAGGAAAAAGAACGCAGCGCTCAACTACTGCCTACGTCAGAAGGCGGAGTTAACTGTACAGGGTTCTAACTTGAGAACTGGATGGGAGTCCCCATATCCCACCACTTAGCGCGCTGAAATCCAAGAGGAAGCTTGAAGTATTACCAGAAAACCAGCGATGCTATTTAAACGAAAGTAGATCAGTGAATAGAGGACGTCATGATCTACAAAATGAATATTGATACGACTATGAGGGACCTGTATTAGCAAAGCGATCTTTCCCATGTGGGCGGAGTTTACCCTCTCCATAGCCAACGACCCGCATCTTCTATATCAGGACACCAGGACAACCCTTAGTTACTCATTCATTCATTGCTAACCAGTGCTACTGATTGCTATCCAGTATTAATCCAGTACGACTCATTCATTCATTCATTCATTCATTGTGATTCGGTGCTACTCAGTACTACTCAGTGTTACTCAGTGTTCTCGATATTGCGATAGACAGAGGTCTACTCCACGTCAGTCCGATACACGTTCATAATCCAGTCACATTTTTCTTATGTGAAGTGATTGTGGATACAAGAAGTACTAGTCGGTGCGACGTAAAGCCCCTAGCAAAAAAAAAGAACTAATTCCAGTATATGTTAAGAGAATGCAGACAAGCAATATTAGTGTCGGATAAAATGAATATGTTTCAAAAGAACGGGTAATATTCCAAAAATCGTCACGACGTAGTGAATCATGGACTATGAAGAACCAGTAGTTATTTTACTGTGATTAAGGAAAGTGCAGTGTAGGAGACAATCATCCTACCAAGTGAACGTTGTCAGATTAGCCAGAAAGTGCTCCATAATTGAACAGTGACGCTCACGCAGGAGCCAATAAGTATTTCGCTCTTTAACGAAAGGGAGTCGAGTAGTGACCTTCAGGGACAGTAACCGCTATTTGGGTAGTCCCTTCGAGTCTATGCGAGGGTCTATCATTGTCATGTTATTCGAAGAACTATAAACAGTGCTTCGAATAACCAATTCCCAATTTGTTCGCATTTATGTGAGTGTTCGTCGAACCCAAGATTCAACGCTACAAGAACGCGTCTCTGTGCATGCGAAATTTCTGTCGAAGATAACGCAGAACTTCCTACTCTAGGAGACTGCAGATCAAGACACCATGGATTCAACCCCGAAGGAGATAAACGGAGGACTTCTTGCTAACAAGACCCCAGTTATGGAGAACTAAGTCCATATATGTGCCCTCAAATGACAGGAGATAGCACACAGCAAATGGTATGTACATTCCATGATATTTCTAAGCATGAAAATCAGACGTGTCGCGTTAATATGTAAACTTAACTTTGTAAATAGAAGTGTTCAGCACGCATTTTGATGTCTGTTATAACGTGTATGTGACGCAATATGCGTGTTTCCATGGGGTAACATTTCTTTATTAATTTGATTTTTTGTCTTCTATGATTATTGGTTAATCACAAAGTTATTCCGTGAATTTTTGCATGAAGTAGTAATTAAGGCCCTATAGTGTGTAAAGTTTGAGTGAAGCATTCGTAAGGGTGGATTTAGATAATTCATCGTACTTCATAATCCATTCCAATTTCAGTCAGCTGATATGGATCTTCTCAATTTTTCAAATGCTTTCAAATGCTTCACAACTTTAATGCATGTATATTGCCGCGTAGGCAATAATATGGCGTTTCTCATGTGAGTAAATATTTTCGTGTGATACTCTCAGGAATTAAAATTGTGTCTTAAGGATCCTGTCAACTCAAAGAGGAGAGATGACTCGAGGTGCGAACTGGCCTTAGATAGCTACGCGAGTGGGTGATGTGTTAAGTTGAATACCTATTGAATAGGATCTTCTCAATGTGTAAATAACGTGGATTTGAGGTACACGTGTGTGAAAATGAAGGGTGAAAACCGTAAATATGAAAATGTTCAATATGACAGATTAAGAATAATCGAATAATAATAAGAATAATAATGATGATGAAGTTTATCAATACTGAATATGGTTGAGGCCGTGAAATGAAATTATATTTGAAGGTACCCATAAATGATCAATAACGCTGGAGAATACGAGATAATTGAACTAAGAATTACGTATTTTGTATCTGAGAAAAGTGAAGGTGTTTGCTCAGCTGGCGGAAAGCACATCGTGTTCTCAGGGAGAGAGATTTATGGCCTTCAGAATGAATGACAATAGGGGAAGCGCCAGGCCCTAGAGGCTGGTCCCGTTAAGTTCTGTCAACCACTCGCAAAAATCACATATTATGTTTTGCTCATTTCACATTGTATTGAATATTCACGTGCCAATAATTCGTTACAATCACTGCAGTAAGTTTCATGATCTGATAGGTCAAGTAATCCTCCAATTTTATATTTAAATAAGACCATAGTGGGAATTATCAGATAGCACCTCAAAGTCAAGCTAGCGTGGTTCGATACCCGATTGGTATCTACATCCTTGGATCGACACCAGGAGACTTGAAAGGGGTCACAGTTTCAGAAAACATTAAAATGTGTGGATTATATATTTTGTTTATGTATTTACAGGTTAAAGCTTCATTGTGAATGTGTTTATATTTTATCTCTTGTATCAGTGTGTGGTGATTTCTAGTAATTTGCAGGATACCAATGTTGTGTGTCCGCTTTGTAAAATATTAGAATAAGTTATTACCCCGGAGAAATGCGCATATGCGTTAGTGTGATGTATAATTAATATGATAAAGTAGACTTGATTGGCGACAAGTGACGATATATTTTTCATGATTGGATAAGATGACGGAACGCTGTTAGTGCTGTGTGTGTGTGCTCCCAATTTTCGATCATTAGCAGGTGTAGTAAAGGCGTCATTCGTTACGAAAATAGTGAATTTCAACTTTAAAAATGTGTGTTGTTTACTTCAGGATATCACTCTGTGCTGTGCAGTGGAGTTTTGCAAATATAAACAAAATTTAAGTATGGGAAGAGACGAGAGGAATGCGGCCAGCCGGGGAAACAGGACCGAGACGGGGCCTGCAGCCGGCAGCAGTAGTGAAGCTACCCTAGCGGACAACATTGTTCAGCAGGTAAGGGAAGCTCTACAGTCGAAAAACATTCTCTCGGCTAACTTTGAGGAAATAACTGAAAGTGTCACAAAGGCCGTGGCTGAACAACTCAAGGCCACCATGGACTTCAACACTGAGGTTATCAATGAACTTAAAATTGATATTAAAAATGGGGAAATTGAACTGAAAGCAGTGCAGGATGAACTCAAAAGGAGTACTGATGCTCTTGAGCAATATCAACGTAGAGGAAGTGTGCGTGTGTTCGGAATTCCCGAATCACCGAATGAGAATACGGACGAACTTTCAGTCAGGTTGTTTAAAGATAAACTTGGCCTTGACATTGCCGTGCAGGATATTGATAGGTCTCACCGTGTTGGCAGGCCGGGGCAGGGAGTGAAACGCCCTATGATAATGAAATTTGTAAGCTGTAGGAAAAGGGAGGAAGTCTTCCGTAACAAGCGCAGATTAGCAGGCACTGGAATCAGTATCAGGGAGGACCTGACTGCGGCTCGCACTCTCGTATTAAAGGCTGCTGTAGATAAATTTGGAGTGAGAAATGTCTGGACCATACAGGGACGCATTGTTGTAAAAAGAGGGGAAACCAGACACAACATAACAACAATGGATGAACTTAACTCTCTCAAATAAATGAACAAGGCCATAGTGTAGTATCTCACCCTGTGTCTGTAGATTCTACTGTGAAATAGCTTTCTAGTTCCACAACTGTTTATTCCAATGTGATTTCTTCATTTGTAACAAATTCGTAAAATAGTCGTATAGCATTCACAAGTTCCACCCACACCTACAAACTCTTTCTCTTCTTATTCTTATTCTTCTTCTTCTTCTTCTTATTATTATTATTACTTATTTGTCTATTGAAATGTTCAAACATATGCTGTGTGTATGTAATTTTTTGCGTGTGTCTGTCAGTGTGAGTGTGCTATCGGTGTTTGTTCCAGGAATGTGTCACCTACCCTTTAAACATGTCAGCAGCTGGTGTCCTTGAAACTACTGTTACGGTAGATGAGGCATTCCTGAATGTCATTGATCCGAGTGTACTCCAAGACGAAAATAACCCTCGTGTACTTCACCAACTGCACCCAAAACTCAGCCTACTGAACTGCTATTGAAACAATCCCTGTCTCAGTTCCCGCGAAGTCTACAGTGTTGCCATATCAATTCCCTCTCGCTCCTCCGTCACATAGATGAAGTTCGTTCGATAATATCATCCTGTAAACATGCATATTATATGTATTACTGAAACCTGGTTATCCGATAAAATTAGCTCTACCCTTGTAAATCTAGAAGTATATACTATCTATAGGCATGATCGCACTGCCAGACGCGGTGGTGGTGTAGCAGTATATTGTAGAGATGATATTAAATGTAGAATAATTATCAAATCATCATCTGGCATCGCTCCACATACGGAATATATGTTTGCTGAGACCATAATTAACCGTCAAATAGTATTGATAGGATTTGTCTATAAACCACCGAATGTTACTAATAACTCTGACGTTGAATCTGACCTTTTCAAACTACTACCAACCTACGAGCATATACTACTTCTTAGCCCCGACTGGCAAATCAGAACGAATCAGCAACCTACTTACCTCCATCGACATGACGATCTTACCGCTAGATGCAACTAATCATGTTCATACACTTAGATATACAAGCCATACTGGAATTGACCTCCTGATTACAAATAACCCGCATAAAGTTCTTAAGTACGGTCAATTTCCTGTACCTGGCATCTCAACTAATGACTTAATTTACCTGTGCTACTCTCTGCGTGTACTAAAATACAAATCTAAATACATTAGTTATAGGGATCCGAAAAATATCGATCTACAACAACACCAAAATGATGCGTACAGTTTACATTGGGAAGATATAAAGCAGTTGCAGGACACAACATGAAGGTGAGAAGATTTAACTCTCTACTCATAAGGACTATATGACAAGCATGCTCCAATTAGGCAAGCTAGAGTCACTCGCTCGCCTGCACCTTGGATAACAAGCGATATAAAAGCAAAAATGGCTCGCCGTGACGCAATGTTCGCCGATACAAGGAGACAAATAATGAACTAGATTTTGAACAGTATCGCCTTTTACGTAACAGAACAAAGCAATTAATTCGCAATAGCAAATTTAATCACATTAAAATGTAACAAGGAACTTAAATGCACGTGAAACCTGGAACGAATTTCGAGCTATGGGAGTTGGAAAATGCAAAGAGCCACATATGCCAACTATATCTCTCGATACACTTAACTCTCACTTCGTAACAAACCCAATAAAGGAATTTCAACCTGAAAATCATATCAATCTAAATGAAAGGATCAGTGACCCTGCAGAAAACGAAAATAATTTATCTTTTCACCCTGTCAGTGTAAATGATGTAAAGCGTATTTTGAATTCAGTTAAGTCACAAGCTAAAGGAGCAGGTTTTATAAAATACATTATTGGCGCGGTCCTACCAATTATTACCCAAATTGTAAACCACTGTCTCACCACAGAGACGTTTCCAACTGCATGGAAGGATGCTCTAGTAACCCCAATATTAAAGCATACCGGTACCACAGCAAATGCGCCATCTGATTACCGGCCTATTTCGATTCTTCCCCCTCTCTCGAAAGTTCTTGAATGAGTTGTACACGAGCAGCTAGTAGAATTCTTAACCAGACATTCTCTTTTTGACCCATTGCAATCTGGCTTCAGAAAGGGACACAGTACTACGACTGCATTTCTTCGGGTAACAGATGACATAAGACTAGCAATGGACAAAGGGCAGGTGACGATACTGACACTCCTTGACTTTAGTAGTGCGTTCGGCACGGTAAATTTAGACATACTATTATCCAAGTTACGCTCTCCGCATATCGGCCCGATAGCCCTTAATTTTTTTAAGTCTATCTTACAAATCGTCGCCAGTGCGTAGTGGTAAACAATCAAAGATCCCAATGGGCTATAAAATCATCCGCTGTCCCTCAAGGGTCTGTTCTAGGGCCCTTACTGTTCGTCTTGCACATTAATGACATATCCTACACACTTCAGTATTGCAACTACCACTTATATGCTGATGATATGCAGATATACAAACACACCACTACAAACAATTTACATGAAACAGTCCAGCATATTAATTCGGATATTGAAAGACTTACCGCCTATAGTAAAAACAACCACTTACTCCTAAATCCTCGTAAAACACAAAGTATTATCATAGGAAACTCTAAATTATTACATGTAATAAGCAATATCAATCCTCCTCCAATCATAATCAATGACATTGCTGTAGCGTACCTTAAAAATGTAACTAATCTTGGAATCTCCATCAATGAGGATCTGACCTGGAATGAACATGTAATAAATGTATGTAGAAAGTTTCATGCAGCTCTATATCCCCTGAAACGTCACAAGAATTCTTTTCCTCAAAAACGTAAATTAAAGTTAATCCAAGCACTAATATTCTCAATTCCCAATACGGTACTAGTCAATCTAAATGCTGAACAAGCTTTGAAACTTCAGCGAGCACAAAACTCATGCATACGATATGCCTTCCAACTGCGACATGACGCTCATGTTACACCATATTTCAAAACATTGGGATGGCTACGCATAAATGAACGAAGGAATTTTCACCTAATGACACTTGTTTACCAAGTGCTCTCGATGAACACTCCTACTTACCTCTCTTCTAATGTTCGTTTCCTTTCCTCATTCCATGAAATTAGTACCCGTTCTGGTTCCCTACCTGAAACTCCACTAAGTCGAAGGAATTCCTACAATCATTCCTGTTTAGTTACTGCATCGAGACTCTGAAATACACTCCCAAGGGACATTCGGCACCTTACTTCCTCTCATAAATTCAAATCTGCCTCCCGAAAGTTTTTCCTGGGAACATAAAACTGAGTTGTGTGAGTCATTGTGTATGTTGTGTGAATGGGTTTTCTCTATTTATTATTATTATTATTATTATTATTATTATTATTATTATTATTATTATTAATATTCTTCTTCTTCTTCTTATTATTATTATTATTATTGTCACATTAATTGCTGTACTGATATGTAGACCTAACTTAGTCTTAGAATTATCTGTCCGTAGTATTATTTCTTTTTAGAATTCCTAAATCTTACTTTTAAATTTAAATTTTTAAATTTTATCGTTTATAGTGGTTAAGTGTAAGAGAGGGCCGTGAGCCCTAACTTCGCCACAAATGTAAGTCAGGAACAAATAAATAAATAAATAAATAAATAAATAAATAAATAAATAAATAAATAAATAAATAAATAAATAAATAAATAAATAAATGTGCGGAACTCTATTTTATAAAATGTCATAACACAACGACACTATAAAATATTATTGCTTTTCTTACGAGAATGCCATTCTTTGTATATAACCTTTGTGTTGTCATGTAATAACACAGTGAATAACCATGGGTATCAATATTTAGATAGAGGGACAGATCCCTATCGATTAATAACTGAAATGTGTATGTGCAGTATTAATGAGTCGATTTGGGAATGCCAGAATGACATTCAGAAGTGACAAACACTGAAAAGACATATAATAGCATTACCCATATGATAAAGTTCAGTATTTAAAATTGCCACGTAGAAGATACTATGGCATTTCTCATGTGTGTAAATATTTTCATGTGATATTCTCAGAAATTAAAATTGTGTTTTTGAATTGGGAACAATCCATGCTTTTATTTAGTAGATTAGCGTATTCCTCAGGCTGTAGCACCCTACTTTCAATACATTTAGATTATGTGCCCACTTCATTTATCGAACAGAAAAATTGACCCGTATGCTCGTGAGCGTAGCCATTGTGCCAGTTGAAAGTAGGGAGGATGGGACTTCGATGCCCTGGTTTGATATCCGAAGTTCCTCATCCAAAAGATTTTCATCCAATATGATATTTGTACGGCCGCAGCAGTGTTGAAACACCGGATCCCGTGAGATCTCCGAAGTTAAGCAACATTGGGCGTGGTCAGGAGTTGGATGGGTTGCCGCGCGCTATTGGTGGGGGGTAAGGGCATTGAGGAGCGGAAAGGAACTGGCCACCCTACCGCACGTAAACTCCGGCTCAGGAACACCTCTGCGGAGGTTCGGACCTGCCTTCGGGCAGAATAACCCTTACCTACCTATGATATTTGTGAATTTAGCACTCTGTCAAGCCAGGGGCATGTGCAGTATGTGGCTAGACATGGCAGCATCACACCTAGTGCAATGGACAGCGCAAACAGAGCTCCCCTTATCTGCTGAGAAATCAACTGCTGTTACTTTTAGTCGAAAAAGGATTCCATATACTTCACACGCGATACGGATCGGCCCGTTCTCCTTCCCACTAAAATCATCAGCGAAACTATTAGGAATTCATGTTGATCGTAAGCTTAACTAGAGAAGTCACGTCGAGTACCTAGTAACAAAAGTTGATCGAATTTTGAATGTCTTACGATCTCTTTCTAGAATCAGGACGGGTGCGGACACTACAACATTGTTAGTACTGTATCGAGCATTAGTACGTCCCATATTATAGTACGGCAGCATTTTTTATGGAAATGCACCACAATACGTTCTACGAAGAATTGATATAATACATTATCGTGCTATCCGAGTATGTGTAGGGGCAATGAATTCTACTCCTACGAACGCACTCCTAGTGGAAGCCAATGAGATGCCTCTCACGATATGAAGACAATATCTGGCGAATACCTTCTTTATTCGCCGGTCAACACTGGGGACCAATGCACTGCTAAGCAAATTAAGACTACTGCAAATTGCAGTCGACATAAATAACATCGGTCAGAAACAGCGGACTACATTATTATATGAACGCTTCAAGAATTTCCAACACTTGATTCCCCTCATACTTCAGTCTGAAAGACTCCCTGTATTTCATCAAAAGTACGAAATTCTTATATTTACACCTTCCATATTGTTCGAACCACGCTTCATTACTAACAGTGTTTCCACCAATTAATGTTTATCAGCTTTTCTCAAACCCACATGGCACAATTTTGTTCATATTTATACTGACGGATCCAAGACCATAACAGGCGTGGGTTATGCATTCTTTTTTTTTGCTAGTTGCTTTACGTCGCACGGACACAGATAGGTCTTATGGCGACGATGGGACAGGAAATGGCTAGGAGTGGGAAGGAAGCGGCCGTGGCCTTAATTGAGGTACAACCCCAGCATTTGCCTGGTATAAAAATAGGAAACAACGGAAAACCATTTTCAGGGCTGCCGATAGTGGGGTTCGAACCTACTGTCTCCCGAATACTGGATACTGGCCGCAATTAAGCGAGTGCAGCTATCGAGCTCGGTACGCATTCTTTTGTGTTGCATCTCAAGTGTCAAGAAAGTGCTCCTTACCTCAAGTGACATCTATTGTTACTGCAGAAATTTTAGCTGTCCACTCAGCCATTAGCTATGGGATTCGTCACTTCCGCCAAATTCTAATATTTTATGACTCACAATGTGCCCTTCAAAAGCTACAAAATTCTCGTTTAGATCTGTCTACATATGAGTATATATTAGACATTTTGAACTTAATCTATACCGCTCAGAAAGCAGCTCAGGAATTACATCTCCTATGGATTAAAGGCCACGCTGGTATACCGATGAACGAGATAGTAGACCAGCTAGCGAAAGAAGCCACGACGTATGAACTCCGCCTTTACAAACAGTTACCATATTATGATTGCCTGTCCATAACCAAACAACAGGTCTACAGGGAATGGTCTGAGTACAGGAAACTGTCACAGCTTACAAGAGGAAAGCACTATGCTAAAATTCAGCCCATCACACCAACGCAAATATGGTGCAAGGAATTGTAACTAACTCGCAAACACCTTTCATCTTTAATAAGAATGCGTCCGGGGCAGGGATGATATCCAAGTCATCTACACAGGATTTTTTTTTTTTGCTATTTTGCTTTACGTCGCATCGAGACAGATAGGTCTTATGGCGACGATGGGATAGGAAAGGCCTAGGAATGGGAAGGAAGCGGCCGTGGCCTTAATTAAGGTACAGCCCCAGCGTTTGCCTGGTGCAAAAGTGGGAAACCACGACAACCCTCACTGCCCAGAAGACCCTAGAGAAATAGCGGACTTGAACCACATCCTACTGTCATGTAAGAAGTATTCCCAACAACAGAACCATCTGTACTCTTCTTTGGTGAAGTTTAATACCCCATTGCCAACTTCAGTTACCATCCTGCTATCAAATCTAACTCCACAATTATGCGCTGTAATTTGCCAATACTTATCAGACTGTATTATTAATTTATAAGACATGACTTTTATTTTCATCCACGAAATGCATGTACTATAAATGTATGCTCACTTTGTAAATGCTGGCCGCATGGTCATCCAAGGCCTAACGCCATTTGTAGAAAAAAAATAGAAAGTGAATAAGGAAATGCATTCTAAGGAAATATGACTGAATTATTTAGAGTCATGTTGCCTATTTTTAAGGTCATAAAATCGCATTTTTATTGGACAATATTTGTTCTTCATATTATTCGGAAAATACCGTTTTACGCCTTTGTTGGCGAGACCTAGTGTTTACAGTGCACTATGTCTTCTGGTGTAGGCTATAACAATTTTGTTACTTTCACTGATCTGTCTCAGTCTTATCCTTGGGTTTGACAATACGAAAATGACTGAGGTATGAGCGATGCTAGTAATGCCAATCCGTATGCAGCCAGTCGCTGTTATGAATGGTGTGAAAATGTTGCTCATAGGGTCGATTGGTGCGTGTATGTCAGTGAGCTTCACAGAATGATATGTAATAGCACCTTCTGGCTCAGTGAAGAAAACAGTGGGAGACTTACTTCCACCTAATTTCCCAGAACGCTTCTTCAGTAATGCCTAGGCCATCTGTGACAGCCAATGGTGGAGCTGTTGAGGATCCAACCACCTTTCGGACTGAGGACTGAACAAACATACGCCGTTTTAATCTTCACTCTCCTAAATGCTCTAGTTCTGCCTACGGCATGCAAAATAGCCATTTCCCCAGTTCAAGTAAATTTAACAAGTGGGTCTTCTATGCTCTTTGGCTGCCATGAAATGCCTTGCCTTTCTCTTTTGTGTCACAACGCCATCCTCCAAACGCAGGGCTGATGAGCGAAATTGCTCGTAAGCCGCACTGAAAAGAAATGAATTTCATTTTATTGTTCACTATTTTCTTGCGATTATAGCATATAGCCAACGGCCGTAGCCGTGTTGAAACACCGGATCTCGTGAGATCTCCTAAGTTAAGCAACATTGGGCGTGGTCAAGATTTGGATGGGTTGCCGCGCGCTGTTGGTGGTGGGTACGGGAATGGAGGAGCGGAAAGGAACTGGCCACCCTACCGTACGTAAAATCCGGCTCAGGCACACCTCCGCGGAGTTTTGGACCTGCCTTCGGGCAGAATACACCCTTACCTTATAGTATACATACATCGTAAACTATTTGTACTAGAATCCTGAAAATGCACCATTGACATTCTAATTTACTCTAGTTTTGTTTTGTTAATGGAAATAGGAATTGTTCCATTTGAAAAATGGAACTTTCTATAATAAATATACAATCTAATAATTACTAAAATATGCCTATAGGCTATGATAATGAGCCTTGATAACACTTCATGTCCGCCTCTGTGGTGTAGTGATTAGCGTGATTAGCTGCCACCCCCGGAGGCCCTGTAATAATCACATAACCACATTTCAGTAGAATTGTAGTGAAGATAAGGTATAATATATTAGATAGTATCTTGCCAGTTATATTCGTGTTTTTCTTCGTGTACGGCAATCCTTTTGATACTTAAGCATTTAACCAAACGCAGTGTAGTGTAGTGTAGATACATTGTAGTATAGATACGGTACATTTAGATAGTGCAGTATCTTGCCTGCCATATTCGTGTGTTATCTTTCGTGTGTATCTATTAGACCGTAATACTAATAATAATTTGTCTAAGCATTTAGCTTCGTTGGTAATCTTTGAGTACAGTAGTTCTTGCAAATTTCATTTCTGTTGTGCTTAGTAGCGACATACGGTACGGTACCGGTATCGTAATTAGGATAGTCTGAAAGTAGTTTAAAAATTACTGTAGTGTACTGTACAGTAGTATACGAGTAATATCCTATTAGAATTTAGTGTGCTTATTTTATTATTGTAAAATATTTGTGTAGTACTGGTGTAATAGAGGTATCCGTAGAAACTCTTACTAAAATATTGTTGAAATTAGGACAGGCTTAATTGCAGTTTGGAATTGTGTAGTTCTTGTGTATTGCTTTCGATATTCAGTAATTAACAGCAGCTTTTATCCTGTTAGGGGTTGTAGGATTAAAAAAATAGAGCACGACTAAGTAGTATTGTAGTGTAGTCGTATATTAATTACCTTATTGTTGTGTACTATCCCAGACAATATATCCCTCCGTTCATTTATTTTTTTGCAAATAAGTTATTTTATTTTTTAATTTAAAATTTGTCCCCCGTAAAGAATGGCTAAGGAGCGCGAGTGTACTTATTGTGGGTGTGGTGAGGCATTCAGGGGTATGAGGGAGGAGTTGGAAAGTTTGAGGGAGATAATTAGGATTCTCACAGAAGACAGGAAGGAAGATAGGACTCCCTCAAACAATGTACAGGTTACAGTAGGTGTACAAGAGGGAGGGGAAGGAAAGGGAGGAGTTGTAGAAGACATGTGGTCTAATGTTCTAAGGGGAAGGAGATTGCAGGCCAAGGGCTCTATTCAGGATCAGAATTCAGGACAGGTCTCTGTGCGAAATCGGTACGAGTCACTCCAGGTAGAACAACAGAGGGAAGATGAGGGACAGGGAACTGTTGCTGAGATGCGTGGAAGTAGGAGGAAGGGAAAAGGTAGGAAAGGGAAATGTAGAGTAGAGGATAGGAAAAGACAGGTGGAACAGGGTCATGGGAAGGAGAAAAGGGAGGAGGAAGTATCTTCTGCAGCTATCAGGAAAGATAGGGCTGACCAGGAGGGGAGGGGATCAAATGAGGTGGGTAGGGTTGAGGCTCTGGTCATGGGGGATTCCATCGTTAGACACGTGGGGAAAGTGTGTGGAGGAAAGGGAACCAGGGTAGAATGTTATCCAGGAATTAGGTTGAGGCAGATGTTGAAGAAAGTAGAAGAGAGGGAGGAGGGGAAGGAGAAGGTGGTAGTGTTTCACGTTGGTACCAACAACGTAAGGCAAGCTGATATAAGTACCAACATAGTTGGAGATGTGTGGGATCTGGTAAATGCAGCACGGGTGAAGTTTAAGAAAGCGGAGATTGTTATTAGTGGAATACTGTGTAGGAGGGATACTGACTGGAGGGTGATTGGGGATTTAAATGAGACTATGGAGTGGGTATGTGGGAAACTGGGAGTGAAATTTCTAGATCCTAATGGGTGGGTAGGAGATAGGGATCTGCGCTCGGATGGCCTTCATTTAAACCGCAGTGGTACGTATAAGTTAGGAAATTTGTTTGGAAGGGTAATAGGGAGGTACATTCAGGGAAACGGGATGGCGTAGGGAGCGGTGATAAGGGAACAGGGAACTGGAAATCAAGTAGGGATGACATAAAATTGTTAGTGTTGAACTGTAGAAGTATTGTAAAGAAAGGAATAGAATTAAGCAATTTAATAGATATATATTTACCAAATATTGTAACAGGAATTGAACCATGGCTGAGAAATGATATAATGGTTGCAGAAATTTTCTCACGGCACTGGAGTGTGTATCGTAGAGATAGGATAGGAAAGGTGGGAGGGGGAGTTTTCATTCTGGTGAAAGAAGAATTTGTAAGCTACGAAAAAGTTAAAGATGAGATACATGAAATTCTAGGTGTAAGGCTCATTTCTAAAGTTAATAGGCAACTTGATATATTTGGAGTGTACAGATCGGGAAAGGGTAGCACTGATGCGGATTCGGAATTATTTGATAGGATAGTCAGCTATGTGGGAAACGACATGGAAAGAAATGTGATTGTAGCGGGAGATCTGAATTTGCCAGATGTCAATTGGGAAGGAAATGTGAACGACAGGAAGCATGACCAACAAATGGCAAATAAGTTAATATGGGAAGGACAGCTGATTCAGAAAGTGATGGAACCAACCAGAGGGAAAAATATTTTGGATGTGGTGCTGATAAAACCAGATGAGCTCTATAGGGAAACTGAAGTAATAGATGGTATTAGTGATCATGAAGCTGTTTTTGTGGTAGTTAAAAATAAATGTGATAGAAAGGAAGGTCTTAAAAGTAGGACTGTTAGGCAGTACCATATGGCTGATAAAGCAGGTATGAGGCAGTTTCTAAAAAGTAACTATGATCGGTGGAAAACGGTAAATAAAAATGTAAACAGACTCTGGGATGGGTTTAAAGAAATTGTTGAGGAATGCGCAAACAGGTTTGTACCTTTAAGGGTGGTAAGGAATGGTAAAGACCCACCTTATTATAATAGAGAAATAAAGAGACTAAGAAGGAGGTGCAGACTGGAAAGGAATAGAGTTAGAAATGGCTGTGGAAGTAAGGAGAAATTGAAGGAACTTACTAGAAAATTGAATCTAGCAAAGAAGGCAGCTAAGGATAACATGATGGCAAGCATAATTGGCAGTCATACAAATTTTAGTGAAAAATGGAAGGGTATGTATAGGTATTTTAAGGGAGAAACAGGTTCCAAGAAGGACATTCCAGGAATAATTAATAAACAAGGAGAGTGTGTATGTGAGGATCTTCAAAAGGCAGAAGTATTCAGTCAGCAGTATGTAAAGATTGTTGGTTACAAGGATAATGTCGAGATAGAGGAAGAGACTAAGGCCAAAGAAGTAATAAAATTTACATATGATAACAATGACATTTACAATAAGATACAAAAGTTGAAAACTAGAAAAGCGGCTGGAACTGATCAGATTTCTGGGGATATACTAAAGACAATGGGTTGGGATATAGTACCATATCTGAAGTACTTATTTGATTATTGTTTGGCCGAAGGAGCTATACCAGATGAATGGAGAGTTGCTATAGTAGCCCCTGTGTATAAAGGAAAGGGTGATAGACATAAAGCTGAAAATTACAGGCCAGTAAGTTTGACATGCATTGTATGTAAGCTTTGGGAAGGCATTCTTTCTGATTATATTAGACATGTTTGTGAAATTAATAACTGGTTCGATAGAAGGCAATTCGGTTTTAGGAAAGGTTATTCCACTGAAGCTCAACTTGTAAGATTCCAGCAAGATATAGCAGATATCTTGGATTCTGGAGGTCAAATGGACTGTATCGCGATTGACATGTCTAAAGCATTTGATAGGGTGGATCATGGGAGACTACTGGCAAAAATGAGTGCAATTGGACTAGTCAAAAGAGTGACTGAATGGGTTGCTATATTTCTAGAAAATAGATCTCAGAGAGTTAGAGTAGGTGAAGCTTTGTCTGACCCTGTAATAGTCGAGAGGGGAGTTCCTCAGGGCAGTGTTATCGGACCTTTATGTTTTCTTATATATATAAATGATATAAGTAAAGGAGTGGAATCGGAGGTAAGGCTTTTTGCGGATGATGTTATTCTCTATAGAGTGATAAATAAGTTACAAGTTTGTTAGCAACTGCAACGTGACCTCGAAAATATTGTGAGATGGACAGCAGGCAATGGTATGTTGATAAACGGGGCTAAAAGTCAGGTTGTGAGTTTCACAAATAGGAAAAGTCCTCTCACTTTTAATTACTGCGTTGATGGGGTGAAAGTTCCTTTTGGGGATCATTGTAAGTATCTAGGTGTTAATATAAGAAAAGATCTTCACTGGGGTAATCACATAAATGGGATTGTAAATAAAGGGTACCGATCTCTGCACATGGTTATGAGGGTGTTTAGGGGTTGTAGTAAGGATGTAAAGGAGAGTGCATATAAGTCTCTGGTAAGACCCCAACTAGAGTATGGTTCCAGTGTATGGGACCCTCACCAGGATTACCTGATTCAAGAACTGGAAAAAATCCAAAGAAAGGCAGCTCGATTTGTTCTGGGTGATTTCCGACAAAAGAGTAGCGTTACAAAAATGTTGCAATGTTTGGGTTGGGAAGAATTGAGAGAAAGAAGAAGAGCTGCTCGACTAAGTGGTATGTTCCGAGCTGTCAGCGGAGAGATGGCGTGGAATGACATTAGTAGACGAATAAGTTTGAATGGCGTCTATAAAAGTAGGAAAGATCACAATATGAAGATAAAGTTGGAATTCAAGAGGACAAACTGGGGCAAATATTCATTTATAGGAAGGGGAGTTAGGGATTGGAATAACTTACCAAGGGAGATGTTCAATAAATTTCCAATTTCTTTGAAATCATTTCGGAAAAGGCTAGGAAAGCAACAGATAGGGAATCTGCCACCTGGCCGACTGCCCTAAATGCAGATCAGTATTGATTGGGTTCGATTCCCGGCTCTGCCACGAAATTTGAAAAGTGGTATGAGGGCTGGAACGGGGTCCACTCAGCCTCGGGAGGTCAACTGAGTAGAGGTGGGTTCGATTCCCACCTCAGCCATCCTGGGAGTGGTTTTCCGTGGTTTCCCACTTCTCCTCCTAGCATAAGGCCACGGCCGCTTCCTTCCCTCTTCCTTGCCTATCCCTTCCAATCTTCCCATCCCTGTTCAGCATAGCAGGTGAGGCCGCCTGGGCGAGGTACTGGTCACTCTCCCCAGTTGTATCCCCGACCAAGAGTCTGAAGCTCCAGGTCACTGCCCTTGAGGCGGTAGAGGTGGGATCCCTCGCTGTGTCCGAGGGAAAAGCCGACCCTGGAGGGTAAACAGATGATGATGATGATGATGATAACACTTCATTTCTGTGAAAACAGTACATACATCAAAAACACCTTCGATTTCAGAAATATTGTGTTGCAAGTTTTAGGTGATTCATCCTGTATGCAGGGTGGCCGGAAACAACGTGAACCGAGTAATGGGCGTTAGAGCGTTGGCTACACTGGTAAGTAATTTGAAAAAAAAAATACGTCGATATCTCGCGCCGTTGTCATTTTATCAGCTGATGAAGTTAGACAAGCAGGTCAGTTCGCCGGCGAATTGAAATGGACTTTACGGGACGGTGTTGCTAAATCTGCACATGGCTTGGTCGGGCTTGAGAGCCATGCAGTGAAATGAGCATCAAACACTCATAAAGAGTGGGTTTCAGTCAATGCCACCGTAATGTGCTTGATGTGGGCCGAGCCTATCAGTAGGAAGGTCCTTGTTCAAGTCCCTCCCTTGGAGAAGTTTATTTTTTCCATTGGCGCTCTCAAGCCGGCCATAAGCCACGTGCAGATTTAGCAACACCGCCTCGCAAAACTCATCTGAAGTCACCCGCGAAGCGAGCTGATGGGCTAACTTTAGCATCTGATGAAATGACAACTTGCGAGACATCTATTTCTTTTTGCAATTATTTATCTGTATGACCAACCCTCTAACGCTCATATATCCGGTTCACGTTGTTTCCGACCACCCTGTATATTGTACTCCAATCAACGTTTTGTTGAATGGCCCGAGAAAAGATTCTTAGTCACAATCGAAGGTCACTGCTCCCTGTCCCGTTCCTCTTGTGTTCGCCTTCTCGTTTGATTGTGGCGTACGCTTGGTACGTAAGCTGCCCGCATTTCAGACAAGCGAACCCGGCCGCACTGGCTTATACTCAACTTGCGTCCAGCGAGGCATATAACAGATTATCAAGAGAGATGATGTTGGGCAGGCACGATAAACACACGGGAATTATGACCAAGTTGTTCCTAGCTCTTTCACGAAACAACCACTGCCGCCCTCAATGGTGCAGTCGCTTAGGTATGTTCTTTCAGTTTTCAAGATTGCGGGTTCGAACATTGCTGAGGTCGATGTCGTGTCGGTCTACGAAAATGAGACAAATCCTCGACGCTGGTTTCCGGAAAGTAAAGAAATTCCTTTGCGACAAAATTCTGACATCCATTATTACGATGTATAGCAATGAACGGGACATTAAACTTCTACTACTACTACTATCGCTGCTGTTACTGCTAGTACTAAGCTCAACTTTTAGTATTGTAAGCCGTAGTGTTAAGCACTGGAAATACTTAAGTTGTGTGTGAATTTGTATATAATGATGCTGGATTTAGAATGTTAAACCAGTAGTACATCTTGTAATATTTTCTTTCCATGGAATTCCTTGTTGTACTTTTGTTGTTGTAGTTATTGGGTAATTATGTTTTAATTTTATTGTCACACTACTGTAGAGTAACCATAGCCACCGGGATATTTCAGAATTGCGATGTACTTGTTAATAATAGTAGTAATAATAATTTCCTTTCTTTCTTTCTTTCTTTCTTTCTTTCTTTCTTTCTTTATTAATCTGTTCACCCTCCAGAGTTGGCTTTTCCCTCGAACTCAGTGAAGGAATAATAATAATAATAATAATAATAATAATAATAATAATAATAATAATAATAATAATAATAATACCGAGCTCGATAGCTGCAGTCGCTTAAGTGCGGCCAGTATCCAGTATTCGGGAGATAGTAGGTTCGAACCCCACTGTCGGCAGCCCTGAAGATGGTTTTGCGTGGTTTCCCAGTTTCACACCAGGCAAATGCTGGGGCTGTACCTTAATTAAGGCCACGGCCGCTTCATTCCCACTCCCAGCCCTTCCCCGTCCCACCGTCGCCATAAGACCTATCTATGTCGGTGCGACGTAAAGCAAATAATAATAATAATAATAATAATAATAATAATAATAATAATAATAATAATAACATCTACACACTTTTAACGTCTCGCCTTCAGGGTCGATGCCCGAGTACAAGCTTACAGCAACACGACCTGCACCCTATAGTTGACTCAGTCAGCCAGGTAGTTCGTAGTTCTACGTGACTGCCGATATTATGATAATATCCACGGGACCTCTAGTTTTACGACATCGACGGTTACAGAGTATTCTTCGGCCTACAAGTGGCCACGGCTGGTCCGTGGTCTGACAGTTCTGAACTCCGACCGACCAACCGAGCAGATGAATGGTGGCTGCGACTCTACCGGGACTCAATATCTCAGCATTATTTTAACACATTCGACTGCTCTTAATGTTCCTGTCACCCCTCTGAGAGGATTTAAATCAGTTGTGATAAAAAGAAAACCGTGGTTGCAAACGTGTTACGGTTGTGTTGTCCTGAGAATGGTTTTCCGTGGTTTTCCATTCTCCTGCACTAAGGCAAATGCCGGGACAGTTCCTATTATATTTTACAATTTGCTTTACGCCGCACCGACGCAGATAGGTCTTATGGGGTCGCTGGGATATGAAAGGCCAAGGAGCGGGAAGGAAGCGGCTGTGGCATTAATTAAGGTACAGCCCCAGCATTTTCCTGGTGTGAAAATAGGAAACCACTGGAAATCTTCAGGGCTGCCGACAGTGGGGTTCGAACCCACTATCTCCCGGATGCAAGCTCACAGCTGCGCGGCCGCCTAACCGCACGGTCAACTCGCCTGATCCTATTAGGGCCTATAGTCCACGGCCACAAACCCCCTCACCTTCTCAGAACATCTTCACCGTAAGCCGGGCTGAGCGGCTCAGACGGTTGAGGTGCTGGCCTTCTGACCCCACCTTGACAGGTTCGATCCTGCCTCAATCCGGTAGTATTTGAACAAGCTCAAATTCGTCAGCCTCTTGTCGGCTGATATACTGGCACGTAAAAGAACTCCTGCGGGACAAAATTCTGGCACCTCGGCGTCTCCGAAGACAGTCAAAATGTAGTTAGTGGGACGTAAAAACAATAACATTATGATTCCTTCTCCGTAAAAAAAAATCGTAGCCTGAGAGAAGGAAGAAAATAACTTGGTAGTAGTAGTAGTGTCCATAAAAACTAATCCTCCTTTTCCGCATCACGTCGGTTATTTTTCCACATGCCAGTAAAACTCCTGGTTGTGCCGTCTTCTAAACTCGCCATTGTCTTTGACTGGACCGAAGATTTTCCTCAAAATCTTCCTTTGCTTAGTCTGCAATATCTCCATCATGCTTTTTTTGTTCATGGCGAGACATTCCGCTGCATACAGAGCCACTGGCCGGATGACAGTGCAATAGTGTTTGACTTTTGCATTCAGAGATTCCTTTGTTATAAACAATTTTAGTCAGATGGTAAACCATTTCAATTTTATTCATACATGATGCAAAAGTTTCTTTTTCGGATATGTAAGGTTCAATTCATTCACCAAGATACCTAAAATTTTCGACCCGCTTGACTTTTCCGTGAGTCCCTTCTCGCTCACTTGGCGCCAGTTTGATGTTTGTAATGAATTTCGTTTTCTCAAAGGAGATTTGGAGGCCCGCCTTTGCAGCTTGTGTTTCAAGCTGGTTGATCTGCTTCGTGGCACATCCAAGGAATCAGCGAAAACCGCAGGATTGTCTGCATATGCTATTATTATTATTATTATTATTATTATTATTATTATTATTATTAACTGAAACCCGTCAAGACATGACGGTCAATGAGGTAAATATTTATTGAAGGATTTCCCTATATATGACATTCTTTGTACTTTATTTTTTACAATATTCTTCACGTCGCACCAGCACAGTTAGGCCTTACGGCGACGGTGGGGTAGGAAATGTGTAGAAGTGGGAAAGAAGCGACCATGGCCTTAATTAAGGTACAACCCCAACATTTGCCTGGTGTGAAAATGGGAAACAACGGAAAACCACCTTCAGGGCTGCCGACAGTGTGGTTCCAACTCGCTATCTCCCGAATGCAAGCTGATAGGTACGTGACCCAAACCACGCAGCCACTTGTTCTGTGCACTTCTCGTAATTTTACCTTTCGGCACTATTGCAATTTTAAAATATCGCTCTCTTGGCATTGCAAAATTCAACTGGCTATTGCAATATTTAACTGGCCATGGCTGAAATCTGGCTGAGGTAAACAGACAATTAAATGTCCCTTGAGGTTTATTGATCGCGGTACAAAATGGCAAGCGAACTGGAAAATGATACCTCTTGAAAGAAATTGGATGTGTAATATCGGATGTTGTTAACCAATTCGAGGGATTAGAGCTCTCTGCTCAGCTTTATCTCAACATGAAAATGAAAATCCACAGCCTGTTTCCAGTCATTCGACCGAGTCAGGAATGGAATGAATGAAGCACCCATCTAGCGGCGAGGATAGGAATTGTGCCGGCTGCTGAAGCTTAGCGCACTCCTCTGGGCCAATGATTAATGAATGACAGATGAAATTAAATGATATTGGAGAGTGTTGCTGGAATTAATTATGACAGGGAAGAAGGGAGTACCCGGAGAAAATCCTGTCCCGTCTCCGCTTTTTGTCCAGCACAAATCTCACATGGAGTGACCGGGATTTGAATCACGGAACCCACGGGTGAGAGACCGGCGCGCTGCCGCCTGAGCCACGGAGGCTACCTTTACCTCAACATATTATTTTAAAATCTAAACTATCTTCGTACATACTTCTTAGAATTAGGCCCTATTCTGGTTCCGTTTAGGAGCCGTTGGAAAACGTTCCGGTTTCTAAGGAACTTAATTATTGCTCCAATTTTTTGAATAAGAATATGTGGGGATAAATTATCAATTCGAAAGTATTCAAGAATTATCCCGGAAATTGAAGTAGGTAGTCCGCCTCTGTGGTGTAGTGGTTAGCGTGATTAGCTGCCACCCCCGGACGCCCGGGTTCGATTCCCGGCTCTGCCACGAAATTTGAAAAGTGGTACGAGGGCTGGAACGGGGTCCACTCAGCCTCGGGAGGTCAACTGAGTAGAGGTGGGTTCGATTCCCACCTCAGCCATCCTGGAAGTGGTTTTCCGTGGTTTCCCACTTCTCCTCCAGGCGAATGCCGGGATGGTACCTAACTTAAGGCCACGGCCGCTTCCTTGCCTCTTCCTTGCCTATCCCTTCCAATCTTCCCATCCCTCCACAAGACCCCTGTTCAGCATAGCAGGTGAGGCCGCCTGGGCGAGGTACTGGTCATACTCCCCAGTTGTATCCCCCGACCGAGAGTCTGAAGCTCCAGGACACTGCTCTTGAGGCGGTAGAGGTGGGATCCCTCGCTAAGTCCGAGGGAAAAACCGAACCTGGAGGGTAAACAGATGATGATGATGATGATGAATTGAAGTAGATAGCTTTCATGTTCAGTATTGTCCGCCTCCGTAGCGTAAAGGTTAGTGTTATTAGCTGCCGTCCTCGGGGGCCCGGGTTCGATTCCTGGTACTGCCAGAAATTTAAGAATGGCAGGAGGGTTGGTATGTGGTAGAAATTGTACATGCAGCTCACCTCCAATGGGGGTGTGCCTGAAAAGAGCTGCACAACCTCGGGATGGGGACATGTGTTTACCTTTTTATTTTCAGTATTGATCTACTGACGCTAGTATAAATGAAATAAGAATGGCAACTTTCGAGGAAGTGATGCCATCTCTCGCAGAAGTGAACGTTTTGCTATAGATTTCAATCACGGTATTATCATGTGCTTAAATTCTGGCTTGTAGTCCTATAACATTTGATCCGTCACCACCTACAGAACGGCAGTCGCCGTTACCGATTTCTTGCAAAAATCAGCGAATTACTTTTATGTGCTTTTGCGCGCATATTTTTACGTAAGCGGTGTGTTTTGAGGAAGGGTCAAAGAGGAGACTATTTAGTACAATTATGACTAAATAGCCGGGCTGAGTGGCTCATACGGTTAAGGCGCTGGCCTTCTAACCCCAACTTGGCAGGTTCGATCCTGGCTCAGTCCGGTGGTATTCGAAGGTGCTCAAATACGTCAGCCTCGTGTCGGTAGATTTAGTGGCACGTAAAAGAGCTCTCGCGGGACTAAATTCCGGCACCTAGGCGTCTCCGAAAACAGTAAAAGAGTAGTTAGTGGGACGTAAAGCAAATAGCATTATTATTATTATTATTATTATTATTATTATTATTATTATTATTAATTATAACTAAATAACTGTTAGGCGGTAAGAATGTAGCAAAACAGTGAAAACCTTTATGAAATCTCCCCCAAGAACAATAATTTTCCCATCAGAAGGAATTTCGTTACCTATGATATACTTTAGAGGACGATTCACACTCATTAATGAATGAAAATTTGCCATTTGAGCTCTACCCCATATTGACCCGTGCTAATCCAATATTGTCAGCACCGAGCTCGATAGCTGCAGTCGCTTAAGTGCGGCCAGTATCCAGTATTCGGGAGATAGTAGGTTCGAACCCCACTGTCGGCAGCCCTGAAAATGGTTTTCCGTGGTTTCCCATTTTCACACCAGGCAAATGCTGGGGCTGTACCTTAATTAAGGCCACGGCCGCTTCCTTCCCACTCCCAGCCCTTTCCTGTCCCATCGTCGCCGTAAGACCTATCTGTGTCGGTGCGACGTAAAACAACTAGCAATAAAATATTGTCAGCTGCTTTGAAATTTAATTTTGAGCAAGAAACCGAACTCTCATTTAAATTTAGAGGAATTTTGAATATAATGTGCACTGTTCAACTGCTGGAAAACAAATCAGCGACTGTTCATGTCCACGAAGTACAGCTGACCCAGTATGACTGGACATGCGTGTCTGCCCACTTCCACCTCTCCTATCGTGCCACCTGCTCAGCGCACTCACGGTTCAGGCTGTCTTGAAGTACTGGTGAGCGTATTGGCCAATTAGAATGCCACAATTTTCTTTAATAATTTAAACATATACGGCAAGAAATGTTTATGCTTTTCGACACTCTGCAAATCTACAGGCCAATAGCTTTCGTCAGAATGCTTTACGATGTCAGTCGGTTCAGCCGTTCTCTCAAAATCGATGTTACAAAAATAAGCCTAGTGTTTCAAATATATAGATTATTATACATCAAATATAGCTAGCATTTTTAAAATTGGCTTTCGGTCCGATCGACCATTTAGCCAGCTACAATTTTGTATGTTTCTTATTAATTATGAATTGACTTGTTGAATTTTGTAGGTTTCTTATTAATTATGAGTTGATTTGATGAAATGAACTTATACATTTAAGGTGAACACAAACACACAGCCCCCGAGCCGAAGAAATTAACCAGGCGAAGTTAAAATCCCCGACCCGGCCGGGAATCGAACCTTGGGCCCCTTGAATACCTAGCGTTGTTGGTCAGATATTCACCCGCTGTACTAAAAATTATTCTACTTCTTCTTGTTCTTCTTCTTCTGCAGATTTTCCCATACTGTGGTGGGTGTCATAAGTACGGACTATTTGGAATTGGCCCTGTTTTACTGCCAGATGCTCTTTCCGACGCCATCTCTATGTGGAGGGATTGTTCACTATCATGTGTTTCTGTGGTCGTTGGTAGTTGGTGTGCTGTGTGTATATGAAGAATGTACTGGACAAACGCAAATACCCAGTCTTTGAGTCAGAGGAATTAATTCAACGTGATTAAAATCCCCGGCCTAACTGCTAATCGAATCCAAGGCCTCGAGGACGATCATTCAACCAAGGTGCCATATCTGCTATACTCTGGACTAGATTACAGAAGCAAATTCCGGCGGGAGTTATTTCAGTGTATTAGGCCTAGTGCCAGAGAACTGCATCAAATTTTGTAGAACATAGCTAAAGCAATCGTTTCCTAGGCTAAATTCCGGCACTTCGGTAGTAGCTGAAGGGACATTAAACACAATACATATGCTACATTCGTAGGCGAACAGTTATATGTCAACCCCACCAGTGAATTTAGTACTCGTATTACGTTGTTGGCTTACCAGGTGATATTATCGTGATATTGATTACAGCTCCCAGACATCTGGATAATGTAAAGGGAACATCATCATGAACTGCGGGGAAACCAAAGTGAAAGTGGGATAACGGCCTTGAGATGTGTGAGATGGGTATTGATTTGTTGGAAGGAGCTGGCGAAGACGGACGGGAAGTTGATTGGATGCCTTGCCTAGCAGCTGGCGGTCAAGCTGCTTGGCGTAGCTCATGCTGATAAGGCCAGAGTCCACCCCTCGGAGCTGGCAGAGCGCAGATGTTGTGGACAGATACCCGCGCCTTCGGGAGTGTTAGGTTATCCAACTTGCCTCCATCCATCACCTTGTTCTCTACCGTGGTAAAAACAAACTTTCTACTCTGGGAAGGAGGGAGCTGCAGGATAAGACAAACGTCTGACATCGCCATTTTTGTTATCATTCCACCCAAGATCTTTAGAGGCTATATTTTAAAGAAGATATCGGAAGCTTTGAATACGACTTAAACTCGACTACGGAGTACGCAATTTATTTGGCTAATACAGGCAGACCCCGAGTCACTCGCTTTCAAAGGGGGCGTGCGTGTTAAACGAGGCGCATAAATGAGAGAACATATCGTGGCTGTTCGAGCGAAAGACCATACCTCTCAATGCTCTTCCTATCCATTATTTTCCTTAAGACTAAATAACCATATGTGGCTAGGAGGCGTGATCAGTCTTAAGGAAAATAATGAATAGTAAGAGAACTGGCCCGAACAGCGACGATGTAACTGTAAGTTTTCAGCATGAAAACAACACTAAATATTATCATGTGTTTAACTGAAATAATAATATTAAGACTCTCAAAATAGCAACATAAAATAATAATAATAATAATAATAATAATAATAATAATAATAATAATAATAATAATAATAGTTTTACGTCCCACTAACTATATTTGTAGTTTAAGGAAACGACAAGTGCCAAAATTTTGTCCCGCTAATGTTCTTTTATGGGGCTGCCTGGCCGAGGCGGTAAAGGCGTGCTCGGTTCGAATACCCGTCAGGAAGTCGTAAAATTTAAGAAACGAGATTTCCACTTACGGAGGTGCATATGGCCCTGAGGTTCACTCAGCCTACACCAACAATGAGTACCAGGTTAATTCCTGGGGACAAAGGCGGCTGGGCGTACAGCTAACCACTCTACCCCATCACGTGCCGCGGTTAACAATATTGGAAGCCTTTACCTTCCACTCCTCCAAGGGCCTTCATGGCCTGTACGGAGGTGTCTTTGTCTTTTTAATGTTCTTTTATGTACCCGTAAATCTACCAAAAATACGCTGGTGTATTTGAACATCTTGAATTACTGCTGAGGTGGGATTGGACCCACAGTCATGGGATCAGAAGGCCTGTGCTCTACCGTCTGAGCTTCTCAATCTGCCTATTAAAAGAGACGATTATTTATATAATTGAAAAACTATTTGAATTACACACCTACAAGTATGCTAGAGACACAAAATTGATTAGATTCTGGAAGAGGAAGATTTGTGTTAGAGGTCGTACACTACATATTTACGTTAACGGGGAGTAGGTTTCGTGTTTCGATTGTCAAGTAATCCTCCTCACACCGAGCAAATTATTCGTGATAGCGCCTATAGAATAACGGGCGTTATCTAAGCGAGATGATGAAAAGGTATTCATTTCACAAGGGTTGATTCCCCTTAAGAAAGTCGATCAATTTTGAAATGAGACTTCCCTTACTGGAAAGGCACATGACCTTTGGGTTCACTCAGCAGCCGAATTGGCTCCGAAGTACTTCATGAATCTTAAATCAATCATACTCTAGGAATAGGTAAATACGTCATGAAACATACATTCCTAAAGTACACTACGGTAAGGTTCATTTTTCTTTACATTTACGCATAGGAAAATTGTTCTGATGGACTTATTTCAATATGTGGCTGGGAGGCGAAACCAGTCTTAAGGGAAGTAATGAGTAGGAAGAGCATTGTCACATGCGCGGTTTTGGCATAGGAGCGACGAAATGCTCTCGACCTCAGCTGGCATCGAACCTAGTATCCTGAAAAGAGAAACTTAACATTTTAATGACTGGACCACTAAGTTTTGTTTCTTTCTCGCTGTTTGTCAATGTTTCATGCCGCAGGTTATTTTGTCGACAAACTGATAATATGGATATATACGAGTACATAAACATTTTCTTACGTAAAAATAAACCACATTAATAATGATTATATTTCAAGGGGGAGGAATCTGACCCTCATGAAAAGTAAGTAAATCAGTTATAAAGTGGAGAAGACATTCAAATATACCAGAGTCGGACAATAAGCTTATATAACAAGTGGTTACGATTAAACTTAACCGTGGAAAACGAACGACCGCATTAACAGCAAAACTTAAAATAGACATTACCAAGGATATGTGAAAGAGAAAAGAGCCTCCGTGGCACAGGCGGCAGCGCGCTGGCCTCTCACCGCTGGGTTCTGTGGTTCAAATCCCGATCACTCCATGTGAGATTTGTGCTGGACAAAGCGGAGGCGGGACAGGTTTTTCTCCGGGTACTCCGGTTTTCCCTGTCATAATTCATTCCAGCAACACTCTCCAATGTCATTTCATTTCATCTGTCATTCATTAAGCATTACCCCAGAGGAGTTGCGACAGGCTTCGACAGCCGGCACAATTCCTATCCTCGCCGTTAGATGTGGGCTCTATTCCAGTCGAATGACTGGAAAGAGGCAGTGGATTTTCATGTGGAAGAGAAACAATAATAAATTCCAATGAAACACTTTCAATCCACTGCCATTTTTGAAAATATCCCCGGTTTTTTTTTTTTTGTGACCATACAACACTATAAATTGTGCTCGAAATGGTGTTCATTTGTGTCCAGAACAGTCTGAAAGCGTAGGACAGCTTGCTGCTCAGCTACAAGAAACGTCTGCATTGGTAGACCTGAAGCCTTTATTAACATTCGTCTCTTCAGATCTGCGCATGTGGAAACGTTCCCCTGATAAATCCTGTCTTCATGGTATGATGAACCGTGCAAATCTTACATTCCATAATCGTCCGGCCCCATGGAGAAATGGCTAACGTGCTCTCCTTTGGTCATAGGGGTCCCGGGTTAGGTTCCCGGCAGGGTCGGGAACTTTAACCATAATTGGTTAATTTCGCTGGCACGGGGGCTGGGTGTATGTGTCGTCTTCATCATCACTTCATCCTCATCACGACGCGCAGGTCGCCTACGCCGCTCAAATCAAAAGACCTGTATCTGGCGAGCAGAACTTGTCCTCGGACACTCTCGGCACTAAAAGCCATACGCCATTTCATTTTTAGCCCATAATCTGGACATTATTCCTACCGAGTTTGGTATGCGTGCTATGAACAGTTTCCTGTCCAGAGTGGGTTAAGCAGGAAAATTTTAATTGTTACCATCCAATACCTGAAGAACTACCTTTGCTTTTGACTCAGCTTAAAGAACTCTATGTTAAACAACGTGATAACATTACAATTGGCCACTCTGCTAAGACGTAGATCTGGACGTGGTGCTTCAAGTATGTACAGATCAGTTTCGTACATAATCAGTCTCTCGTGTGTGTCTTACAGTCTGTGCACCGAACAGGGTATGAACTACGACTACGAAATTCCTAAAATGTTCAAGCAGTTATTGTAGTCAGTTCATTATATTTTAAAACTGTCTACATACTGTATATAAAATTCCCTTCATGTTAGTATACTTGGGACTTCTGTTTAATACGTCATTTTTATCTCGGATGAAATAGATGAGGATCGATTCCAACTTCTGTTTCATAGTTTGTCTGTGAAAATATCACGTCAAATTTTCCGTAGTGTTTGGCATGAAAGTTGGTATTTGTGAAGAAGGTGGACTATAAATGAAACTATGCTTCAAATTGTTACGATACTTCTAAGTATAGTGATGGGTTTAGAGTGGACTCATGTATGCTTTTAGCATGAATTTCCACTATCGTTAAATTTTATAAGTAAATGCGTGTAAGATAAGTTGTGATGACAATAGTTTGAACAGTTCTTGTTCAGTTCATTTTCTTAGGACGAGCTATTACTTATATATCTGCAGAATACGTTATCTAATATTTTTCACAATGAATAACGTAAATAATAATAATAATAATAATAATAATCATAATAATAATAATAATAATAATAATAATAATAATAATAATAATAATAATAATAATAATAATAATAATAATCACAAAAATCGTCAACGATTTGTTTATGTGATTGTGGGTTTCCCCAATGTATTCCACTTTCTCTAGGAATATCGTGGGACAGTGCCTTATTTCAAGTCCCGGGACACCTAACCTAACCTAACCTAACCTAATCTAACCTAGCCTAACCCTAGCATCACACGTTCTATCACAGCCACTACGACAAAACCAGTTATCAGATAAATTTCAAAACTCCGAAGTACAAGGGGGTGCTAGCTTCCAATGACATAAACATCTAAAGCTACTCAATAATCACTATTGTTATTGTTAATTGACGATTGCTCTGTCGCCTCTGCTGCCGCTCATCCTTCGCAGTGTGTTATTAGAATTGTACAGAAATTAACCCATCAGCGAAAATACATCTATTTCATCAATATAGGAAATTTTGCATAGGGATACACATCGAGGAGTTGTTGCTGCATACATCGTCGTTTCTATGCGAAAACCGCGAATGTAACAATGATCTTCCTATCCGTTATTTCCCTTTAAGACTGGTCACGCCACCCAGCTTCCTATTTATATGAAGTCCATCAGACCAGTTTTCGTTCATATCATTTTCCTATGGGCGTGTGTACAGGAAAATTAACCTTGCATTACAGTGTCGTAGGAATGTATGTTTGTATAACATATTAACTCACTCCTAGAGTATGATGCATTTAAGGTTCATTTTCCTTTACACATGCGCATAGGAAAATGAACTCAACGAAAATTGTTCTGATGGACTGCATATCAATATGTGGCTGGGAAGCGTGACCAATTTAAACAGAAATAATGGATTGGAAGAGCATTGTCACATTCGTGCTTTTGGCATGGGAGCGACGACATGTGTTCAACGGAAATGGTAAGTAAGAACGAAAGATAAGACCAGGAAAGTAAATCGATATTGGCAAATGAGTTCGACGGTACTGGAATCCACCGAAAACGAAAAATTAAAGGGAATATTCCAGAAAGGCTTCTGAAACTTGTTAGAGAACACTATGAAGAAGATTATCTCTGGTATTTCTAGTGTCACCGGAGCAACAATTGATTATTTTGGATTTTGGCCGGAATTGAAGACTGGATGCTCTCCCTGAAGCCATGGAATTGAGCGGAATTTGAACCTCAGCCGTCGGGGTAGAAAGCTACTTACGTCTCGCCCTTTTCAGTAAAAATCATACTTAAATTAATTCAAAGTGATTAGTTGCAAACTTGCACCAAAATCATGCTATGAGACATCGCTAGTGTTACGAAAACAACACGGTCTGATTTATTGATCTGTTTTCATGATCACCAAATAAGTAGACACACATTCATGATTATACTTGACAAAGAATGACTACAGTTCACCAACCAGTGGTTATTTCCAAAGTCTGTAGTGTTCACAGCCGGTCTCCAGCCTGACAACATTTGTCTGGAACGAGCAATCCTTCCGTATTCTTCATTGATAGGCCTCATCTTTCACTTCAATGCACACGCTCCAATACCTTCGCTCAGCAGTTCCCTGTAGTTGGATTCAAATACAATTCTGTTGACTGTCACGCAGCATGACGACTGTACAATTTGGTTCGACCCCAGACAAGGTCGAAACAAACACAATCAATTCATGCGACAGCTCCACACACTGAACTACTCAACACATATCACTCAACAAAAACAAAGCAATAATTCAGCTACTCTCTAGCACTCCTCATGACGATACTCTCTCAACACTACTCTCCAACAACACAACGATACACTCCACGTCAACAACAAAAACAACAACAGCAATTGATCCAAAACTTTACCACCACGATACTGTCCCAGTATTGAGCTCTGCTCCAACAAGAACAAAAACAACAACCCAGCATCAACTACTACCGTTCCCGGCCAGTCTGCTTTTATATACAGTATATCCCTGGGGACGAAGTACTGCAATCCTCCGGGTTGCATTCGGAGTAAGAACACTCTTGTTTTGCCTTCCAGAAAGTTCACGGAGACACCAAATGAAATGAGATATCGTTATATGCCCTCACGCCGGTTGGGACGTCCTCGACCTGACTCATTAATTCCTTCCAAGTAATACCGAAGTGGGTCCCAATAGCTACATTTACGGTTTTCGGTGACACCGACACGAAGCTAGCATATTTCAATACCTTCATATACCACTGGACTGAGCCGAGATCGAAATCACCAACTTGGGCACTGATGGCCAGCTCTTCTACCATTTGAGCCATTCAAGGAGAGTGATTAATGCTCAACCATTCTCATTTTGATTACAGCTTTTGTCCTGTCAAATCTGTGACTATAAAAAATTTCATAATAACGAAGACACCAAATTACCTTGAGCCATAATCATTGAAGTGGAAGACTTAACGGTACCAGAAATAAATTAAAATGTTGCGCTAAAGATGGGGTGCTTACGTTATATTGGAATATGAAGGAAATGAGAATATGGGAATTCCATGCCATCACAATAAAGACATTCCTGGCCTGGTTTTCGCAAACATCTTCGTGTTCTTCCTAACATCAGTTGGTATGCAAACCAGCAAATAAAAATCGCGAACTATTTCAGGAAATGGAAGATTCTAGATACTGACTATGAGCTACAGGAAAGCATTATAATTGCTCCGATAAAATCCAGAGTACTGAATGGGACGGAAAGATGGGTCACTGAAGAAGGGAGTAAAGAACTATACAGTTGCAAAAATAAGGTACGATCAAATATTCAGCATATATTCCTCACATGTAGAAGAAGAAAATATCATGGGTGAAGAAACAATACTTCATATTGTCCGTGAAGAAACAATACATCGTATGTCAAAATGCTCTTCCTAGTCATTATTTGACTTAAGGCTGGACTCGCCTCACAGCCACGTATGGATATACACTCCATCAGAACAACGTTCGTTATGTTCATTTTCATATGCGAAAGTGAAAAGGAAAATAAACCCTGAGTACGAGTGTGTAAATACATCGCGCACACTTCCATTCCTACAGTGTGGTACGGCAAGGTTCATTTTCCTTTACACACCTGAATAGAAAAATTAACACAATGAAAATTATTGTGATGGACTGCACATTCATATGCGGCTGGGAGGCGTGTCCAGTCTCTAAGGAGAATAACGGAAATGAAGAGAATTGTGGGGTACGAGGTTTTGTTTTTTAAGCGACGATATGTCGCAATGCTCTTCCTAGCCATTATTTCCCTTAAGACTGGTCACGCCTCTCAGCCACATATCAGAACAACGTTCATTGTATTCATTTCCCTGTGCAGAGTAGTAAAGGAAAATTATCCTTACATAAAGTAGAGTACATGGTTCATGGTGTGGGTCACTGTAGTCACGTCCTACTACGTGAACCATGGGGAACGGCTGAGTGGCCTATTAACTGGTCCTGAGGGTCGGGATACCAATTACTATGGAATGGGAGTGGGCATCTCGGACATATTCTGGGTCATGGGCTTCCTTGTGCTCAGACGGCTATGGCTATACAATCCACCGGTGGTCCATAACCCGTTAGAGGAGAGATCCTCACTCGGACTATGTGTAAGTAGGATAGCATCCTGCTTCATGAATTTACTGAGCTCAGAACATTTTAAGCAAGCCTCGGACCTATGGGAGTAACGGTGTCCCACTACCATTTGACAGGCGAGGCACTCCTTGGAAACAACTAGGCGAACGAAATGGAATTCGATGGGGAGCTATCAATATTAATGGGGCTTATGGAAGAAAGAAAGTAAAACTGACTGAGTCAGCAAAGAGGATGCATCTGGATGTGCTAGGAATAAGTGATATTCGGTTAAGGGGAGATAACGAGTAAGGGATAGGAGATTATAAAGTGTACTTGACGGGTGTTAGAAAGGGAAGGGCAGAGTCTGGGGTAGGGCTCTTTATCAGGAATACCACTGCACGCAACATAGTTTCTGTTAGGCACGTAAATGAGCGAATGATGTGGGTAGATTTGTCAGTGGGAGGAATTAGGACGAGAATTGTCTCAGTGTATTCACCACATGAGGGTGTAGATGAGGATGAAATTGACAAGTTTTATGAAGCATTGAGTGACATCGTGGTCAGGGTCAACAGCAAGGGTAGAATAGTGCTAATGGGCGATTTCACTGCGAGAGTTGGAAATAGAACTGAAGGTTACGAAAGGGTGATTGGTAAATGTGGGGAAGATATGGAAGCTAATGGGAATGGGAAGCGTTTGCTGGAATTCTGTTCTAGTATGGGTTTAGCATTTACGAATACATTCTTCACCGAGCTCGATAGCTGCAGTCGCTTAAGTGCGGCCAGTATCCAGTATTCGGGAGATAGTAGGTTCGAATCCCACTGTCGGCAGCCCTGAAAATGGTTTTCCGTGGTTTCCCATTTTCACACCAGGCAAATGCTGGGGCTGTACCTTAATTAAGGCCACGGCCGCTTCCTTCCCACTCCTAGCCCTTCCCTGTCCCATCGTCGCCATAAGACCTATCCGTGTCGGTGCGACGTAAAGCAACTAGCAAAAAAAAATACATTCTTCAAGCATAAGGCTATTCACCGCTACACATGGGAGGCTAGGGGTACCATATCCATAATAGACTATATCATAACCGATTTCGAATTCAGGAAATCTGTTAGGAATGTACGGGTTTTCCGTGGATTTTTCGACGATACGGACCACTATCTTATCTGTAGTGAAGTGAGTATCTCTAGGCCTAGGGTAGAGAAAGAGAAACAGAAAGAGAAAGAGAAAGGAAATTATACAGAAGTACATGGATATGATTAGTGAGGAGTTAAAACAGTAGACAGCAAGCAGGTTCATGGTATACAGAGTGTTTCCGTAAGAGCGTGTAAAAGTTTTACAGGACATAGATAATGCTCCACTGAACAATTTGATGTAGGGAACCTTTGGTCGGAGTAGTCGGCCTAATGGGATATGGAAATAAACTTATCTAACACTTTGTCTCACATTACTGTTTTCCAGCTTATTTACAAGTAACATTCGTACAAATTTACACGTACTATGCTGTTTATTTACATGTGCATTCATTCGAATTTCCTGCAAGGAAACAAGGAGGACGTCATGATGCAGGGTTTGTTTACTTTACCTGTCCATAAGGTGGCTCTGTTGTATCGTATTTACATTGTCCCATGACAGAACGTGCTGTGAATCAGGCATGCACTGAGGTTGATGACCGTTGGTTTCAGCACATTTGTAAGATACAGTGAAAATGGTACATTCATTGTATCAATGACGGTATTTGCAGTTAACTGTAACTAATGAAAATAAAAAGTACACAGTAATGTCATTGTATAGCTATTATATCATTAAGCTGGATTCTCCGACCCCACTTTCCCTACCTCAAATTATTCAGTGGAGCATCTTCTATGTCCTGTTAAATTTTTGCACGTTTTTGGGTGGCATACAGGGATGCTGTAGTAGAAACAGCAAGGGAATGTCTACGATCAACTGTGTGTAAAGGTGGGAAAAAGCGAGCATCTTGGTGAAATGATGAAGTGAGAACAGCTTGTAAACGTAAGAAGAAGGCTTATGCGAAACGGCTCCCAACAAGGGCCGATGCAGACAGGGAATTGTTCCTAGATGAAAGAAACAGTGCGAAACAAATAGTTGTTGAATCCAAAAAGAAGTCGTGGGAAAATTTTTGTAATAACCTGGAAAGGCTAGGTCAAGCAGCAGGGAAATCTTTCTGGACAGTAATAAAGGATCTTAGGAAGGGCGGGGAAAAGGGAATGAACAGTGTTTTGGGTAATTCAGGTGAACTCATAATAGATCCCAGGGAATCACTGAAGGGTTGGAGGGAATATTTGGAATATCTTCTCAATGTAAAAGAAAATCTCCCTGGTGGTGTTCCGAACAACCAAGCTCATGGGTAGGAGGAAAATTATGTTGGTAAAATTACGCCTTATGAAGTGGAAAGGATGGTAAATAAACTACATTGTCATAAAGCAGCAGGAGTAGATGAAATTAGACCTGAAATGTTGAAGTATAATGGGAAGGCAAGGATGAAATGACTTCATAGAGTAGTAAGATTAGCATGGAGTGTTGGTAAGGTACCTTCAGATTGGACAAAAGCAGTAATTGCACCTATCTATAAGCAAGGTAACAGGAAGGGTTACAGCAACTATCGAGGTATCTCTTTGATTAGTATACCGGCCAAAGTATTCACTGGCATCTTGGAAGGGAGGGTGCGATCAGTGGTTGAGAGGAAGTTGGATGAAAGCCAGTGTAGTTTCAGACCACAGAGGGGGTGTCAGGATCAGATGTTCAGTATGCACCACGTAATTGAAAAATGCTACGAGAGGAATAGGCAGTTGTGTTTATGTTACGTAGATCTAGAGAAAGCATATGACAGGGTATCGAGGGAAAGATATTCAAGATACTGGGGGACTATGGGATTAAGAGCAGATTATTAAGATCAACATTTATGTTGACAAATGGGCTGCAGTGAGAATTGATGGTGAATTTTTTGTTCAGGGTACCTACAACGGTTAGACAAGGCTGTAATATTTCATCTTTGTTGTTCGTAGTTTACATGGATCATCTGCTAAAAGGTATAAAGTGGCAGGGAAGGATTCACTTAGGTGGAAATGTAGTAAGCAGTCTGGGCTATGCTGATGACGTGGTCTTACTGGCAGATTGTACCGAAAGCCTTCAGTCTAATATCCTGGAACTTAAAAATAGGTGCAATGAGTATGGTATGAAAATTAGCCTCTGGAAGACTAAAGTGATGTCAGTAGGTAATAAATTCAACAGAATTGAATGTCAGATTAGTGATACAAAGCTGGATCAGGTAGATAATTTCAAGTATTTTGCTTGTGTGTTCTCCCAAGATGGTAATATAGTGAGAGAGATTGAATCAAGGTGTAGTAAAGCTAATGCAGTGAGCTCGCAGTTCCAATCAACAGTATTCTCTAAGAAGGAAGTCAGCTCTGAGACGAAACTATCTTTACATTGTTCTGTTCTCAGACCAACTTTGCTTTACGGGAGAAAAATCTGGGTGGACTCAGGATATCTTGTTCATAACTTTGCTGGTATAAACAGGTGGGAACAATGGCAGGAGGGTGCTCGGAATGAGGGGATAAAGGCTAAGTTAGGAATGAACTCGATGGATAAAGCTGTACGCATAAACCGGCTTCGGTGTTGAGGTCATGTGAGGCGAATGGTGGAGGATAGTTTACCTTGGAGAATAATGGACTATGTTATAGTGGGTAAGAGAAGTAGAGGGAGACCGAGACGATGATGGTTAAACTCAGTTTCTAACTATTTAAAGATAAGAGGTTTAGGACTCAATGAGGCCACAACGCTAGTTGCAAACAGAGGATTGTGACGACGGTTAGTAAATTCACAGAGGCATGCAGACTGAACGCTGAAAGGCATAACGGTCTATAATGATAATGTATGTATGTACAGTATAGTACACTGTAGGAGTGCGAAAGTACGTCATGCAAACATACATTCCTACAGTGGGGCACGGTAAAGATCATTGTACTTGTACTTTAAACGTATGCGTAGGAAAATGAACACGTCGATGGACTGCATATCCATATGTGGCTGGGAGGCGTGACCCGTCTTAAGGCTAATAATGTCAGATACGTGGCCATTGATATCTTCATTATACACTATGAAGCCTTTCAGCGTTCAGTCTATAAGCTCTTGTTATTTAGCTAAGCGTCAGCACAACCCTCTATGCCCTTCTAGTTCGTTCTGCAAAATATTTGTGGGGCCACCACTAATAGTGGAGTTAGAATTCTTTGTGAAACTGTAATTATACAAAAGGACATGCCGTGCTAAAAAGGTAGTAAAAGACTGGCCAAGATTAAAGAGGGGAATCAGCATCGAAATAACGAATTTAGTTTACCAACGACTGATGACATATTTACACGAAGATTAATGGAGAAACAAAATGAAAAAGCTGCTAGACAGAACATTACATTGCTGGGATAAAGAGGCTCACAATTAAGATATGATGCTGAATAAGAAAGTAACTACTGAGTGAAGAACATTGTGAAACAGAATTTGAGACCAAAAGAACATTATTAGAATTCAGAGAAATTAGCAAGAAGTTGACTATATTGAAAACCATACAGATAGAGAAGAACGTGGTATGGTGTGGTTAGTAATGTGTATGTACAGGAATAAATGTCAGAGAGAAAAAGATAACGAGAATCGTTGTGTGTTGTGTGCAGAATCAATGGAGGAAGCACTTCGGCGGACAGTTGGCAGGGAGACACTTTCAGTCAAATATCTTGATAGTGAATCTGAAACTAAATTGAAAAGAGAATAAGAGTTCCATGAAATTATCGAATTATTAAATAAGCGTGGATCACACGGGGATGGACAGGAATTTTATTCTGTATTATAACAAAAGTCCGCCTCTGTGGTGTAGTGGTTAGCGTGATTAGCTGCCACCCCCGGAGGTCCGGGTTCGATTCCCGGCTCTGCCACGAAATTTGAAAAGTGGTACGAGGGCTGGAACGGGGTCCACTCAGCCTCGGGAGGTCAACTGAGTAGAGGTGGGTTCGATTCCCTCCTCAGCCATCCTGGAAGTGGTTTTCCGTGGTTTCCCACTTCTCCTCCAGGCAAATGCCGGGATGGTACCTAACTTAAGGCCACGGCCGCTTCCTTCCCTCTTCCTTGCCTATCCCTTCCAATCTTCCCATCCCTCCACAAGGCCCCTGTTCAGCATAGCAGGTGAGGCCGCCTAGGCAAGGTACTGGTCATACTCCCCAGTTGTATCCCCCGACCAAGAGTCTGAAGCTCCAGGACACTGCCCTTGAGGCGGTAGAGGTGGGATCCCTCGCTAAGTCCGAGGGAAAAACCGAACCTGGAGGCTAAACAGATGATGATGATGATTATAACAAAATGTGGCAAAGCAAAATAGAAAACTGAAAATAGCTCCAGTGCACTACTAAAGGGTAGGATACATTCTTGTCCTACAATACAGGGTGAAGCGTAATTCGCGCACTCGGGCGTCGCAGCGCGACTCCTCACATGCCAGCAATAAAAAAATGTCTCTTACAAAATTTCGTCTTGCGAGTATATCCGGCAGAAAATATATATTTTATATAAAATTTATATTTTGGCAAGCATGTCAGCTGCCATTCTGGCCAGTCCTAGAACGCACTGAGCTATCGTGGTCGGTGGACCTTCGTAGTATTAATATCACGGGTAACTTAGCAACGCCCCAAGGCGTCTTCGTTATCAATCAACGTCCCTGGTACGTGCGTCATCTAGAGCAAAAGCTGTCGTCTCAGAATAGCACACACAGTGAGCAAACGTGCATCGCATCGAAGAACTGATTTCAATATGGGAACATTTATTTCACATATTAGGAAGATGCGCTGAGTCGTGTTCTGCAGACTATAGAATACGACTATATCGTAGAGTTTTAATATCTAGATTTGAACTATTGTGCTTGAGCGAACGGAACAGCTGGTCACCGCCATCAGTAACGCACCTATGTACAATGCTACCAGATTCTGAAATAATATTTTGGGAGATGGAGATGTACAATTTCGGTAGATTTATCTACAATTTCTGAATGCGCTTAGAAATTTGCCGTGCTTTTTATATGAAACAGATGGTGCAGCTCTCTTCGAGCACAACCCAATTGAGGTTAGGTGCATATAATTTTTTAAACTCTTAAATTATAGGAAGCAATAGTAATAGTATCCGAGCAGGATGGAAGGAAGGCAGCTAATAAAGCTAATCGTCACAATACAGAAGTGAACATTAGACAGTCATAGAATTAACACTGCGGGATGGAATTACGTACCTTTCACTCATTCTTTTTGCTCCTACCGAGAGAGTTGGCCGTGTATTTAGGAGATAATGGGTTCAAACCCCTCTGTTGGTAGCCTTGAGGATGATTTTCCGTGGTTTCCCATTTTCACACCAGGAAAATACCGGGTTGTACCTTAATAAAGGCCACGGCCCCTTCCTTCCTACTCATAGACCTTTCCTATCCCAACGTCGCTATAAGACCTATCTGTGTCGGTGCGACGTAAAGCAACTTCTAAAAATAAAAAGTCTCCCTTACCCCACCCATTCTACAGAAAGTTAGACATAAATAGATAGAGTTGTGATTTACTTTACCTGGAAAAGTTAGGGACACTTATCCCTGTCTTACAGGTAACTACATGTACAGCAGGAACTCTGCGCCGATTCTGAAATCCTACTGGGGTAAGGAAGTAATAGTCCTTTTCGAGAGCCTTCAGAAAGGACATTATGCTCCTTGTACTGATATCCTGCTATAATTAATTGTCATTTAAGACTGCTTACATGCGGGAAACCCCGAGCACTGGCAGGTTGAAGACTTCCTCTTCAAGGCATATTATCGGCATTTCAGCTTCTTTAAAAAGCAATAATGGCTGAGGGGTAAAAATATCATAATTACTTCATTGATGCAGAACCATGCGTCACGTTCCTGCCTAGACATTTGTATCCATGAACTGAGGATGAAGAAGAACGGATTACTTCCAAGTAATTTCGTAATTTTCTGGAAAAAGGTAAAAAATCTTAGCATTTTATCGATGGCCTAGTTCTAATACCACCGATCTCACAATGCTCCTCATATGCATTATTTTCCTTAAGACTGGTCACGACATGCAGCCCATCAGAACAATTTTCTTTGTGTACATTTTCCTATGCTGGTGTGTAAAGGAAAATGAACATTAAATACATTATACTATCGGAATAATTGATTATTTCACGGGTTCGAATTACTGTATTACATTGTAACAAACGCCATTATTAAGTTCTTTCTCCCCACTTTCAAGTATGCAATAGATAATAGGGGTTTCAATTTAAATATGTTTGGGTAAAAAATTATGCTTCCGTACGTTTTTAAATTCATTGTATGCATTAATTTTACGAGCCCCTCGTAACGTTCTGTCTTTGAAAGTTGTTCTTTAAAATTCCTCGTTGTTTAATAAATATTTTTGGTGGTAATGTTAACTGGCCCATCCTTCATACAAGTGTTAAAATAAATGCGTTTAGCGAAATGTGGGACATGATCAGAGGTCATGTGACAAGAACTGCAGACTAATTAGTATTCCAACAACCTACAGCCCATACTAGCACATTCATCCAAATGTCTTTTCCAGCATATCAACAAGTTTACATGTCGTAAAGCGCATATTTATGCTCTTAAACTGCAGAGATTCAGATCGATTAAACAAGATTAGTGGAATTAAAATCACGTGAATTTTATCGCATTACAGATTATTTCCTAATTGTTGGTATATGAAAATTGATATCTTAGTGGTGAAGAACAGAGTGTATGATTATCCCTCTCATAATCCATTCGCTACAGTTTATTCAGAGATCATCATACTTAATTCTCTTCTTCCACAGCAGGCCTTATTTTATTTTCGCCGCTGCATCATGATAAATTTAAAATGTGGTGTGCTGATCTTAGTTTAATTTTCAAGCTGAAATGTGGTGAGTTATTGCAGTACCGCACTGCAGGAGTGTATGTTCTCATGCCGTACCTACGCACTGCTACAATATAATGTATTGAACCCTTTTGGTCCATATTGAAGGATACCCACCTTTCTTACCTATCAGCAAAGTTCATGAGATCTGTCTCTTGGGTCGTATCGGATTCTTCGTCACTTGCTGACGTAAGGTAGGGTTCAGTAATTCTAATCTGTCTACTTGAATGAAAGGTCTATTTAAAAGATTCCTATTTATTCATGAAATTCTGAAGCATTCTGATTTGTCGACGGTATCATTGAAATTAATCGTGTCCACTGGACACCACAATCATTTTTATTATATAGAAGGTCAGAACACTGGTGTGAGCCTTTGACGTAACTGATTGATGGGCATTCTTACTAGAAACCATTGTCTCATTTTTTATTAAAGAAAGGAAAGTCTGGAAATACTTAAATTCGGCTTCCATGTGAGACCGCATGTACCATCATAGTGATTCGTTATGGTCCAGCCCTCGTAACACGAACTCTGGACTCTGCGTATAATTAAGGCAGTCCAATCGGTGTGTGCCACACAGTGGTTATACGACATGGACCCTTAATTGAATCGATGTGACCTGCATCTATGTCATGGACCGACATCTAAACTTCTAAGTTACTTTAAAGTCATTGTGGATGATGACCGCAAGGAAAATAACGCTACAGTGGCATATGGCCCTAATCTAAGTCACTGAGGTTGATGACCCCTGACCATCCAAGTTTCTAAGCTGAAGGCTAAACACAATTAAGTTACATCGGTTGATGACCAAAGTTTCCACTTTTCTATCCCCAGCACATTCACTGCTCAATCAATCAAAGTTAAATAATACAACAATAGCAATGCTCACAATACTTTGTGGCAGTAAAATCCATTACCTTCGGATATGTCCCCTTAATCGTTACGTTAACATTTACACATTCCCCAGAAAACAAACTAAGATTTCCAGAATGCATCTCCAAGTTATTCGCTTGATTTAAAGTTATTTCAAAATGCAGTTTCACTGAATTTAATAATTAAATAAATTTAAATGATTTAATGAAATCTTAAAGGACAACAAATTCTATCTCCGCGGACTCTAGTTTCTTCACAAATTTCTACGAAATTGTGTTCTCACAATTATAAATCCTGTGATGTTTATCTGTTGATTCCTATGGCTGGAAAAGGACTATTACATCATTCATGTCCAGTTTATATCCTGTTTCATGACCTCACACTTTAAATCTAATCTACCCCTAGCCATTATTAACACTTGGATAACCCTAATAATCTACGTACAAACCAAAAGCAACTCGCCATATAATTACGATGTCATATCTCGTCATAACATTTTATAAAGTTTGCGCGCCCCTCACAGACAAACAATCATCACTACCATCGCTCTATATTTTGGACAACCCTGAATTTGGCTAATCTTGGTCATTATACTATAAGTCCGCGGTATCAAATGCACATTACGTCCCCAATTAAACAAATTTTACAGTATCTAATAACACTCAGATTATTCCCGAATGAAAATTTCAACTAAATCCAACATTTAAAGTTCTCCCCGGCCGAGAAATACAATCTCATTCCACGCGTATCCCGTTATATCCCCGCTGTGTTCCCCTATCAGCTGACGGCCTCTCGCCCAAGCTTGCTTGTCAGGGATGCGATACATCTGTCTCGTTCTACCTGACTGGCTTCTCAAAATGCTCCCTTTTAAACTCCGCCGACATAATAACACAAATACGATATTCTAACCAACAAAATGCACATAGATTATACTTCAAAATGCCCACAACAATTATACACGTCGCAAATTAATACCAGCGCGGATTCCTTGTATATTGCTTTCCATTCCCAGCATTATAAAATCTTCCTCGGGCTTCCACAAGTCCCGGCTTCATTGACAGGTCCCCAACCTGATTCACAAATCTCATCTCGACTCACACGACAAAACTAACCTCTGTTTCCCAACTCACGACTATAACCGACAAAGAACTGGAATAAAATCCTTACTAGAATCCATGACGTCTAATACGCACAATGCTTTAATAATGAATAACTTCGCATAAAATGATATCGTATTTTAATAACTGGATTTTCACGAAATGACTGAAAAATTCTACTAGATCTTTTTATTGTCAGTCAGACACAGTTTAAATGAGCCTAGAAAAACGTTTCCCTCCGTGACCAAATTCATCACACTATACTCTCACCCGACAGCGCGCTTCCACTCGATTGAAAATGGGTAACTATGGATTTCTTATATAATTTACGTCAAAATTTCAGACAGAAAAATTTTACGTTGAATGAACATCTTAATTTGACATCACAAAATATAGGCAGTAAACACACGGAAATGACGATCTACATTGGACGAGATATCACTTCGAAACCCTATTTAATAACTTTTTACAACATCATACGGCACTCGCAAGACTTCAAAAATTTATCCAAGTGGAAAATAAAACAAATGACTCTTTTTTGGTCGTATTCTATCATTTACAAAAACCACATAGGGGGACCATCTGCGTCGTATATACCCCATTCAAATACACATTTTAGAGATATTGAAACAAGATATAATAGGTAGTAAGGTGGTAAGTCACATACCTTATGTTACGCCATCCGTCATCATTGGACTCACCAGCGACCCTGGCATTTTTATTTAGCCATTTTTACATTTCTGGCTTTACAGATCATTATATTTCTTCAGGTTTCCTGGAAATAAAGCATAAAAAAGGAAATGCCCTTCACTTGTTTTTGTTGAGCGCACACGATGGACGGTAATTACTTCCGCACACGAATTACTTTATTTATCATATAAGAATTTATTCGGTACTTTGACCGTCCTATCTGGTACAATTATTTCCACTCAAGAAAACTATCTCCACATGGAGTCAAGACCCCAGCCACAATGGCTAAAATATGTTGGCTGGACTTATTCTACTTTTGTCGTTCGATTTCACAGAGCAGCTCAACCCTTTGTCGTCAGCTTCGTAACACAAAATGAAGGGACTTCGTCATGGCGTCAATTCTTATATATAGCAGCTACCCCCTCCCTCCGGTCATTTCCCTTTGCCGCCAAGAACATTTCTGTAACTTTTCTGATTTAAGTAAACTGTAATTACAAGAGTTCTGAAGGTGACTACATACTCGCTACATTTCTGGCGGTAGTGTTCATGGACATTTAAAATTTATACATGTTCAATTAGTTGGATAAATGACCTCCTTTGATAGGCACTATGTTTTCGACTTGGCTTGGGCTTGCCATATACACGCGCTTTGAAATAGTTCACAAAAACTACTTAAGATACTTCAGCCGTTGACACGTGCGACTGACGTCACGTATCCCAGAGCGTGGGACCGAAGGTAATCACCCCCTCGCCACGTGTCAATTCCATGCTATCGAGAATCAAACTTCTTATTAAATTGACAATTGAATACATGATATTCTTAGGGCACAAAGGTCATGGGTTCAGTATGTTTACTTTAAATGTGAGCACAGGAAAATTAACACCACGAAAATTGTTCTGATGGACTCCTTATCCATATGTGGCTGGGAGGCGTAAACAGTCTTAAGGAAAATATTGGATGGGAAGAGCATAGTCAGATACGTGGCATTGGAAATAGGCCATCGATATGTGGCTGCAAGGCATGACCAGTGTAAAGGAAAATAACTGATTGGGAGAGCGTTTTTAGATACGTGATCTTGCTTCCTCAGAGACTACATTATACTCAAGAGTTCACATTAATAGCTCTAAAATACCGCCCGTTGGTGAATTCTTAAACATGAACGTTCAAACAACATACGTTGATCTTAAATACTTTTCATTGTACAGCCATTTAAAGCGTCCCGATATTATTGTTCTCCATCTCGTTTCCATTATTGGTTCTGTATTGTTCTAGTTAGCATCCATTTCAAACCTATCTAAACCACATTTACATCCACCGTGTCCGTCATACACAACGTTCTACAACTCATCCTTGAAAGGATAAGGGGAAGCCAAGCATTATTCTCGACACGGGAGCGACTTGTAAGTGGAACGATATGGTACATTACCTGCGACCGAAACTGTTTCCTCTCCGGAAACTACTTTAACTTAAGGTAGTAATGGATGTAATGGCTATTCATTTATTTTGGTGTTTCAATGCTTCAACAAATAAGCTTAAAAGAAAGCGTGATTTTTAATGGTCGATATCGTAGTCTGACATTTTTGAATAGTTTAGAACGTGCATTTTCAAATGTGTTATATACGAAGAGTTCATAGTCATGCCAGCCTGTTCAATTATATTAAATACATTCAGTTACACACTAAAAGGAGTCTTGAGAAAAGCAGGCTGATCACAGAAAAGTTATTAAGTTTACGAGAAATTTGAACCACATTTTAGATTAATCAAAATAAACGTTAGGGTAAAAGAAATCTGCAAATATCTTTTACACTTAGCTCAAGTCTAACATACTAAAGAGAGCATATTCCGTCGGTGCCGTGCCAAAGCCGCGAATCTGACAATGCCCTTCCTATCCATTATTTTCCTTAATACTAGTCACGCCACCCATCCATATTTTGACATGCAGTCCATCAGAACAATGTTCGGTGAGTTCATTTTCCTCTGCGCGTGTGTAAAAGAAAATGAACCTTAAATACATCATACTCTAGGATTAATATATCATGCAAACATACACTAGTGTCCAAGAGTTAAGCGTAAGTTACGAGTAAGCAGGGCAACAGGTAATACTGCGCAAATCGCACGACATATGCACCTACCAACCTTACGTGTTCGCTGTGCATAGCAAAGGAGTGTTCCCTGCTTTGACTAGCGACGTAACCGCAAGGTAAACACAGCCAGTGGCTGCACCCCATATTCCCTCAGTCGTGTTTGCACTGTTATAGTGTGCGGGGTGTAGCCTCGTGGTGAACGTGGCAACATGATGGCACAACGACGCCATTTGGACTCCGTTTTGCAGGGTAGAATACTCGGCCGCCTGGAAGCAGGCCAGACAGAGACCGAAGTCGCCGTATTCTTGAATGTGCCATAAAACGTTATTTACAGGCTTTGGAGACGATTTCGAGACACAGGAGATGTTAGTCGTAGGCCAGTACCAGGTCGACCAAGGGTTACCACCCCACAGCAGGACAGCCTTAACAGCCCGACGGAATCAGAGTGCACCTGCAAGGCAATTGTCGGCGGAGCTTGCAGCCGTCTCAGGGTTTGCCGTTTCTCGCCGGCAAACTGCGTACCGGAGGCTCAGAACAGCAGGGCTGTTTGCCCGACGTCGAGCGGTGTGCACCCGATCATTCCAGCACAGGGACGGGCCCGTTTACTGTGGAGCCGTCAACATCGAAACTGGACCCTGAATGAATGGAGTCATGTGCCCTTCACAGATGAATCCCGCTTCAGTTTGCAGAACGATTCCCGTCGCATATTAATGTGGAGAGAAGTGGGTAGCCGATAGAACCACAGGAACATCGTGGAACGGGACCGGTATGGTGGTGGCGTCATGGTATGGGCGGCATCATGTTGAATGGTCGTACGGACCTGCACATCGTCATGGATGGTCCGAGGAACACTGTTAATGCTCGCAGATAAGGGATGAGGTACTGAGACCACATGTTCGACTCTTCAGAGGTGCGGTTGGTCCAGACTTCACCTTAATGGACGATAACGCACGACCGCACCGCGCTGCTCTGCTCTGGTGGATGAATTTCTGGCTGGGGAAGACATTCATCGCATGGACTAGCCAGAAGGTCTGGGGATCTGAATCCTATAGAACGTACCTGGAACGCATTGGGGAGGCGAATTTCATCCCGTCAGCCTCCAACAAGGACCCTCCAAGACCTTCGCATTTCCCCTTCGGAGGAATGGTATCGACTGCCACAAGAGCTCTTGGACCATCTGATAGAGAGCATGCCACGTCGCTGCGAAGCATGTGTGGCCGTTAGGGGTAACCCTACACCCTATTAACAGCATATTTTGTTGTGGGAGACATTGCCAAGTTTTGTTATTTGTTGTCAAAGGTGCATCTTAGCTATCAGAACCTTTCTGATACTGTTTTTTGGACAAGTTGTGTGACATATGATGTGTGATTCAGCATCCGTTTGTTCAGCAAAGTTGTCGTAAGGTGACATTCCTATCAGTTGGTATGGCATCGTTTTGTGATTATGCTTAACTTTTGGACACTGGTGTATATTCCTACAGTACGCCGCAATAAGATTCATTTTCCTTTACACACACGCATAGGAAAATGAACTGAACGAAAATTGTTTTAATGAACTGCATATCAATATGTGGCTAGGATAATCGCCCAGTCCTGACAAGGGAATTGTCCACACTCACATATCGAAATCGGCAATTAAATTTGGTAGAGAGGATGAGGGGTACATATGAATGTAACGTACAAAGTTTCAGCTGCCATTTCGATCTGTTAGATCCTGAAATCGATACGGAAATGTCTAATAGATTTGTACGCGTTAGGGTGTAGCTCGACGTGGACAGCACTGGGTTACCTTGAGCTTTCTGCGAACGGGTTACCTTGAGCTTTCTGCGCTAGCGAGTTGACACGTGTTCCTTTTAAAAATCAGTAATGAATATGGCTAATATTCCGGACTATGCTTTGCGTTATTTCTCTGAAAAAGGTTTCTCCTCCTCCCGTGAAATAAATTCAGAAGAAAGGGAGAAATGTCGACATGTGATCGAACTAATTGAAAATCATCCCATGGATGCCAGAATTGTCTTTGAGTCGTGTCTGGAGAGAAACAGTGGCAGTGAAAGTGATAAAGGAAGCAGCGGCACCTCATCTGCATTATCTGAAAGAGAAGGCAGCACACCATTGCCAGGAACAAGTTGTGTTAGGGATACGATTTTGTGCCCCGAGTCTGATTCCCGCCAGTCCAGTGAAATAACACCGCCGTCACCTACCAAATATACTAGTTCAAGCTATGTTTTCAGTCCACATAAGAAAGTGGAACGAACTATAGGTCTTGCGTACAAGAGAAAAGCTGTAAATTTATGGTTAAATAAGGGGGGTAAGAAGCGGCTTCATTAACCACTGTCCGCAAAAGTGTTCGTAAGGTGACGTCAGTGCGACAACTGTACAGGTGGAAGAACCAATTAGAATGTATATCAGTACGCCCAATTGAACACAGGAAATTGATGCATACACAATTATTTTTTCGCTTTACAGAAGCAAGAAGACTGAAGCGGATTTTATGCGATGAAGACCTGCGACTGTGGGCCTTGGAAATTTCAAGAGAGTTTTCAATGGGGCGAACTAATTTCAGCGCATGTGCTAGTTGGTTGAGTCGTTTTAAGAAAAAGTAAAGAATAAAAAGTAGACAAATTACGAAATTTTCATCCCGTACGTATCTGCAAGGAGAAGACGAAAGAGGAAAAATCGCAAAGAAATTTGTTGAAGCAGTTACAGAGCGATTTTTAGACTACACCCCTTCTTCAATACATAATGCTGATCAGAGTGGTTTCCTGCGCGAAATGAAAGCGAAAAAGACTCTGTCGCTTGTTGATGAGAAACATACGGAAACAGTTGCTCAATCAGTTAGTGCATTCACCCATTCGTACACGGTTATGCCTACAATTAGTAAATCCGGTACTCTTTTCCCGAAATTATTCATTGTACAACAGGAGGCAACTGGAACTTTCGGTCCGGTGGTTTCCAAAGAAATGTTTCATGTCAGAAGTATAATTGTAACAGCCACAAAATCAAGGAAAATGAGGAAATAGGAATTAAAGTATCGGTTTAAAGAATCCTTCTTCCCATTTGTGTGAAGAGCAGTGTTTGCTACTGCTGTATTCCTGGACTATTTATAGTGATAAGAGCTGTCTTGAAGACATACCTCCAGGCAACAGTAGAGAAATTCTCCAGTTTCCTTCCGACACTACTGGGAAAATACAGCTCTTGGACAAGATTTTCTTCCGGCAGTGGAAGGCTCTGTATCGCCGCTTAATAGACATTGTGCCGACTTGTGAAGACTTTCAGTTTGACGTTTATCAGAGAAACAGCATACTGAAAATGCAAGCCTTCATTCATTTTCAATTTTCTTCCCCACGGTTCAATAACACGATTAAATATTCGTGGTTCGGAACCAATTATACAACGGAGTGACCTTCAGAGTTCGAAGTGCCTGCGAAATATTGCCTTCAAACAAGTAAAGAAAACTGGTGAAGAACAATGTGGCCTCGTTGTGCATGGTGCCACAAAGTTTTGTGTTTTTATCATGCGATGAACGCACCTCATTTATGTTTCTCATTCGTTCCGTAACAATAAAGTGACCTTCGTGCGTGACAGCCTGCCGGTTCGTTCTCTCTCTCTCACTCTCCAACACAACTGCAACTCAACTCCCCTGTGCGCCGCGCGAGCCAGCAAGAAGCAAGGGTTGTCCAGTAAGCTGCGTTGTCACACGGATTTCTTGATCAAGATTTCAAAACCTTCCAGTTCGAAATGGCAGCTACAATTTTGTGCATCGTTATTTAATGGGTCTTCTTATGGTCGCTGCTAAATTTCATTGTCGATTTCGATATGACAGTATGGTCAGTTCCCTTGCAAGGAAAGAATAGATAGGAAGAGGAGTGTCACTTTCGTGGTTTTGGCGCAGCAGGGACGATATAACCTGGAAATCATGACACTCACAGTACGTTTACACAGAACGAGATGGCGGTGCGTTGGGCAGGTACTGCGCACAGGGCGATGGGACTGTAATAATGGGCCAGGCCCCATGCAGTATGGATGTGAAGAGGCAAGAACAGCGTGTGTACAACAAACTGGCCGTTCACCGGTTTCAGAATGGATTTCGAATATTAAGCTAGTAGTATTTCTTGTAATATTTTGTCTCATCTAATCCTTGAAAGGGGAAGTCAAGCATTATTCTCCACACGGGAGTGAGTTGTAAGTGGTACGAGATGGTACACTTGTACCGCGACCGAAACTGTTTCCTCTTCGGAAAGTACTTTAACTTACGGTTGTCACCATCCCTGATATAATGGCTATTCATTTATTTTGGTGTTTTAATGCTTCAACGAATAAACTTTAGGAATGCGTGATTTTAAAGGGCGATATCGTAGACTGATATTTTCGAACAGTTTAGAACATGCATTTTCAAATGTGTTATATCAGACGTCATCACGTAGTTGCTCTAGGGAGCCAGTGTTACTTGCTCCGCTCGGGACGGCAGTTTGTCACGTGACAAGAGAGCAGCGGACAGGCGGGTTGCATATCGTGGCCGTACTGTACTTGCCGTTCGCAAATATTATTATATGAACAACAGCTATAATAATAATAATAATAACAATAATAATAATGATAATAATAATAATAATAATAATAATAATAATAATAATAATAATAATAATAATAATAATAATAATAATAATTTGGAGCATGGATTATGTGAGACAAACAGGACACAGATTACAGAGTATAAGAGGACAATAAAATTATTCATTGACAAAGGAAATATACAGCAGTGTGCAATATTTCCTAAATAAATACATTTTCACGATTAACTGAAGCTTTGGGTCTCGTACATTTACCGAAAGAAAATACAATTTATGTGATTGTACACATTCTCTGCACTCTCATTAATGTCCATTTCAATATTTGTATGGCATTTATGACTATGACAACTAATTAAACACGCGAACTGGAAAATATCACTGGTGTAGTCCTCCTTCACGGACCTTTGGGCTCGTGTAAATAGTATTGTATCATTGTTTGGTACTATCGTTTGCATAATGGCAAATCGGGAAACACATTTCAAGTTATCATCAGTGAGCCTATTTCTGTGTCAAGATTTACAAAACTTCATTAATGAAAACATCTGTTCATATACATATGTTGATCCGAATATACTTACAATATGAATATTAAATGTGTACACTCTATGACATCTCTCCTGTGGAAAACGAACATACAGTAAAATTCAGTCAAACTGTTTGTGTTTGCAAACCTATCTTTCATTTGAGTATCTCACTGTAAGTCAATCAGTTCTAGCTGTAGTTCGGGTCTAACAGTTTGCCTGAATATCGTGAAACGTACTCTCAAAATCGTCATAAGTCTTAAAACCTCTTTATATTGTTCTATTTTTTTAATGTGATTCAATATTTTATTACATATTAAACATTTTGCTGCGTTATTTTTTTGAACTATTAAATACTCTGCTTCCCAGGAAGGTTTGAAACTTCTCGGCGTCGATGGCCTACGCTGTGCTGAACTCTCTTCCATAGTAAATGCAACATTTACCGACTAGATCTGAACGCCGTATGGTGTGAGGATAAAGGCAGAATCGCACTACTGTCACCTCACATGAGTTCACGTGTATCGTATCGCAATCTAACCTGTCCAGAAAGATGTGCTATATCTTTGCGCCACTGGCCTTCAGTACATACTACGTCATACACTTCCCCTACTTCTTCCCCTACTTGCTCGCTAAGCTGCTCTCATTCCTCGAGAGCGGGGAGCAAACTGGCTCCGAAGGCATTTCGCTCTCGACTGACGATGCTTATGTTATATGAGGAGCATCGTTTCAAAACGTATTAAATGCAGTCGAGGTCAGAATATGTTTTAATGCGGTTTCCCGCCAATTAGGATATGCTCTTTAGCGCTCTTGAGTTAGATAGGTCATTTCGTATTCTTTCCCATAGGATTTCAGTGCAGAAAAACATGATTCGGAACAAATCGTATTATGTGCACCACGGCGAACGGTTGAAAACGTATTATGTTCACGATAATGTTTCCCAGCCTGTATTTATCCCGCTCTTTTGTTGGCTGTTCCCGGTATTTTTATATCGTACTTGACATTGTGGTACCGTATTGCTTGCATGCCTGTTCACTTTCTATCACCATGGAGGGCTACTTACCCGTAGGAGAGTGTTTCCACGGACCTGAAAGTGAAAAAGTGATTCTTCCAGAATATTTTTCGTACACAGTTCAACACTGGGTTTGGGACACCATTCACGGATGCTCGTAGTTACTGCTCTCGAATGCTCTTTCAGATTAAATATGAAAAAGATAGTGATAAAAAGAACCGTTTACTAAGCTGATGCGGGAGCAGATAAAATTCGCTCACAGGGTTTTTACAAACTTATGAGGAAACGACCTGCTAACACAATGTTCTTCTGCTTTGATTTGCAACAGGTACAACCGCTTCCTAAATTATCAATTGGCGAAGCGTTCTCTTCGCTCCAAATATCATGTTACGTACTGTGTGTTAGCGATGTCAGTATTCAGAATCCGAAATTTTATGTATGGAATGAGACTGAGGCTGAAAGAGGACCAAACGAAGTGTCATCAGCTGTTACTTCGTTTTTAGATGAGGTGCATTTCGATAAATCGATCACCTGTATCAGGCTGTTCGCAGACGGATGTGGGGGCGAAAACAAGAAATGCACATTATCCATGCTCTAGTTTATGGCTACAAACCAAAGCTCCCGCTAACATTTCCATGATTGTTGTCATCTTTCCCGTCATAGAACATTCCTTTTTGCACGCAGACAAGGTTTTTGAAGTTGAAGAAAAGTTTCTTCGTAAGTGCTCTGACATCGTTACTTTCGAGGAATACCTAGAGATCTATGTCTGGGAGGACTGTAAAATATCTAGGACAAGAACGGGTTATAAAGGTCTACAAGATCCTCGCCAAGCATTTTAACAAATTGGACGGGATTAAAGAAACGAAGACGGTGATTCTGCAGAAAAGCGAGAAAAGTGGGCAATACCACGTTACGTAAAGATGGAACTGACGTACAGGTTTGATGACCCCTCAAAGCGATTCGTAACCCTTCTGTAACGAGGCATAAGGCTGGGCCAGGTACATGAATCGTCCGTAATCGATAAACCGGGAGCATTACCTGACGCTAAAAACTGGACGTCGAGAACCTGCTGAAAACCAGATTTGGAGACAACAGGAAGGAGTTCGACAGTTTACAATTTTATGTTTCAGCACTAAACATCGGTGGTTCAACGTCAGAAACTGGTAGGCCGATTCATAATGATGACTGTGACTGTTTGCATGAGGAAGAAGGATTACTTGCAAGACTGTAAACATCCATATAGCATTAACAATGTGTTATTGATAACTTAATTTACTGTACATGATGCGCTGTAGCTAACGATAAAGTCAATAACAATCTTTGGAATCAAATGAACGTTTTAAATCGTATTATGTGAATAAAAGGTTGTATCAAAACGTATTTTGTTCAGCGAATTGGTTCAAAACGTATTAAGTGAAATTTTATAATTAGAATGACGCCTTCATTTATTGGAAAATGATTTGAATCATCACTGATTCGGGAACATAACCTCAATACCTAGATTTTTCCGTTTAGTATTTAGAAATGTCTTCTTTGGTTAGGAAGTAAAACGTTCTTTTAACTTCCTGTAAAATTATAATCTGTGCATTTAATACGATTTGAAACGATGCTCCTCATATGCAGAGTGTTCATAGTCAAGTCAGCTTGTCCAATAATATTAAATGCATTCGGTTACACACTAAAAGGAGTCTTGAGAAAAGCAGACTGATCACGGAAAAGTTATTAAGTTTAAGATAAATTTGAACCACATTTCGGATTAATAAAAATAAACGTTAGGGTAAAAGAAATCCGTAAATATCATTAACACTTAGCTCCAAGTCCAGCATAATGAAGAGAGCATATTCCGTCGGTGCTGTGCCAAAGCTGTGAATGTGAAAATGCATTTCCTGTCCATTATTTCCCTTAAGACTGGTAATGCCTTCCAGCCACATATTGATATGCAGTCAATCAGGACAATTTTCGTTGAGTTAATTTTCCTACGCGCGTGTGTAAAAGAAAATGAACCTTAAATACATCATACTCTAGGAGTGGATAAATATATCACTCAAACATACATTCCTACAATACGATACAGTAAGCCTCATTTTCCTTTACACGCGCGCATAGAAACATGAACTCAGTTAAAAGTTTTCTGATGGACTGCACATCAATATGTGGCTGAGAGGTGTGAGCAGTCTTAGTAGAAATAATGGTTAGGAAGAACATTATCACATTCGCGGTTTTGGCACAGCAGCGACTTCCGTATCTTGCATTCGTATTTGCCAGAACACATCTAAACTAGCAGATTTAACATTGGTTATACGAGTGTTGAGGCATAAGTCATGACAACTATTCTTTTCCTCACATGTTTACGGTGCTGCTATACAATGGGCATATGTCCTGGAAAGCATGACACTCATAGTACATGGACACAGCACAAGATGGTGGTACGTTGGACATGTACCACGCACAGGGCGATGGAACTGCAATAGTGGGTCAGGCTATGTGCAGAATGGATGTGACGAAGCAAGAACAGCGTGTGTACACCAAACTGACCGTTCGCCAGAGTCGCAATGCCAAAGAATATCACAGAGAACTAGTGGAAGCTGTGGGAAATAATGCCCATCGGTAGCGAACCTTTACGAGATTGACAGTAGCATTTCAGCACGGACGTGAAGCAAGCAGCGACGTGCAATCCGGAAGACCTGTTCAGACTGATGTGTCACGTGCAGTAATTGCCCAGTGCATGGCCGTGGACTGATGATGGACATTACGTAAGTTATAATCCAAAACAGGCACTGAAAAGGGAACTATCCACAGAATTTTACAGGAATACCTTCATTTGCGTAAAACTGTATCAAAGTGGGTGCCACGTGCGCTCGCTGACATACATAAGTGGACATGGTATAAAATATGCTCTGACCACTTAACACGCTACCGGCAGGGAGGCGAGTAAATGCTGGCAAGAATAATGACCATAGATGAATTTTGAGCCAGGGTGTATGAACCAGAGATCAAACGTCAGTATGAATATGGCAACATGCATCATCACTACGAAGACAGAAGTTGTAGCAAAACCAATCCCTCTTGAAGCTGATGGTCATTGTTGCTTACGGCGTCAGAGGCGTGATAGCGTGTCACTTCGTTCCACACGGCACAATGCTGACAAGAACTTACTACAGAACCTTCCTGCAGAGACAGTTACGTCGTGCCATTAGGGACAAACGCCTGGACCTTGTCAACAATATCATTCTTCTCAGTGACAACGCCAGACCGCATGCAGCAGAGGCTGTATGGAGGCAATATGAGCGCTGGAAGTGGGAAGTGCTGGAACACCCCCGCCATATTCACCGGACCTGTCTCCATGCGATTTTGACCTCATCCCCAAAGTGAAAGAACCACTGCGTGGTAGACGGCTTGTGACATGATAAGAGATTGCTAACTTCACACATGGTGAGGTGACTACCATCCGACGTGGTGGCGTCACCAGTCTTAAGGAAAATAATGGACAGAAAGGCCATTGTGGGATACAAGGTTTTGTTCCTTACGCGACAAAATAGTTTTACCGAATTGAAGTAATTGCTCCTGGTATACTTGAGGTAGAACTAAATCTAGATTGAGCTTAGTTTTACCTGACGCTAACCCTATGTGGAGGGATGTATTCACTATTGTGTTCTTCTGTAGTGTTTTGCAATTTGATGTGTTGTGTGTGTAAATGGAGACGTGTATCAGGACAAACACAAACACCCAGGCCGCGAGCTGGAGGAATTAACTATACACGGTTAAAATTCATTCCAGGCCAGGAATCGAACACGGGATCGCCCTGAACTGAAGGTCACTATGCTAAAGATTGAGCCAAGGAGACATTATTATTATTATTATTATTATTATTATTATTATTATTATTATTATTATTATTATTATTATTATTATAATATATTTAGTGTTGTCTTATTTTGTAACCCAAAGAAACGAATTTAGAATTTCATTTTTTTGTCGCTTTTGAAAATAGCCCGACTCAACCGATACTAAATCCTTGTTCTCCACATATCCCAAATTTGTGCAGATATATCTTCAATGGAGGTGAGCTATTTCTGATAAAAATATAATCGGCTGAAGATTTCCATTCCCGTTGTCAAGCTCGACAGAATGGGAGAAACACACTACCATAGAAATCTCTTGGCTAGTTGATACATTTGGCCTTATAAAAGCTGCACTTCTATGCTATATGAACGAGTTTCAATGATAAATGTCGTTACAATTTTTCCTAAGCGCTGTTTGTCACTTTTCTAACATAGTGGAACAACCAAAGTTTGTATCGAACGGCCATGAAGAACTTCTAATTTCAGCTACATTGAGCGTGGTAAACAAATGGATCGGTCACTTGCTGTTGACTAGAGCAGGAGGAGAAAGGAGCTAGCCACACTGTTGCAAGTAAACTCCAGGTCAGAAAGCTTGTCTATATACATATAAAAGAACCTCTGTACCCTTCTCTGTGAAATGATGTAAATAAGTCGTTCGTTATCAATATTTGAATTTCACTTACTGAAAGACATGTTCATGATCATTAGCTTTTCGCAAAGGGAGATAATGCTGGACATTACTTCTCCATAGACAAATCATCTTAAAACGTATCACCCTTTCGCTTGCCTGCCTGCATGCCTGCCTGTCTGGTCCTTCTCTTGCGATAATCGAACAAATATTTTCCAAAATAAATCACTGTACGTCGATTATATGTGATATAATCAAGATGCCAATCTCTTTCAATTGAAATATGCGCCGACATATAATTTTTACAGGACCACACTGAGGTTTTTTCTTTTTTGTTGCTAGTGTTCTTAACAGGTTCATAATAAGATGCTTGTTTATTGAAAATTGACAGCTATGCACTAATTCTCCTTTTTATTATGTAGCTTTGTAGTTTAGCGATTTGGTTTTTACAATGAGTGTAACAACATAGACTAATTAATAGAATGGAATGGAGTCAATTGTGGCCTTATGAGCAATGATTGATTCCTCTGCCTTCCTCCCACCCTTCGCCATGGCGTCTAGCAGCGCAGTGTTGCTGAGAAAAGTGTCTCGATGAACTCCAAGGCTCCGGACTCCCTGTGAGATGCGCAAATGTTATGCGTATATATAATTAACAAACGTAATACACTTCACTTACGATTGTTAACATTCAGAGTCTGATACACTTCGTATTTTAAAGTTATCAATGAAGTCGAACTTTTCAATGTCATTATATAAATTGTATGCACCAAACACATTACAAACACATTACATTTCAAGTTTATACGCCAAAGAAAAGTGTGATCTATGAAACACATTATTTTTTAATCTGTCCTTTTTAGGTTTATTCCAAATAGACCAAATGCTTAGACCCATGGTAATGCGAGAGGTGTTGCCAGTGATGTTGAAATAGAAATTTGGATCACAATCGACCTGTTAGCAACTCCTGCTATAATATGAGTATGACGCGTTTCATATAGGAACACATGCGTACATTTGCGAATAGAAACCGAGCATATATTGTAATCTGTCCACTTTTGAAAGGTATGTATCGGTAATTTATGATCAGATTATGCGCCCAGGTACTATAAATAAGGGACTAAAAGCAAAGCAAAGTCATCTCCATGCAGGCCATGAAGGCCCTGGGATTGGTGGAAGGCGCCACCTCGGCACTTGATGGGGTAGAATAGTTAGCTGTACGCCTTCACCCCTAGGAATTAACCTGGTTCTCATTTTTGGTGTAGGCTGAGTGAACCTCAGAGCCATGTGCACCTCCGGAAGTGGAAATTTCGTTTCTGAAAATTTTCGACTTTCAGACGGTGAATCAAACCCACGCCCTTCCGAATGATCCGAGCACGCTTTTATCGCTTTGCAGCCCCTTAAAGAAGGCCCATCATAACAAATATCTATAGTGAAATACAAACCAGGGAAAAGTTAGATTCGATCAAAGAGCGATTATAACTCTTCGGCTACGAAGATGATGCCTTATTACTTATTACAAAGACAGCGGCAATTCGAATCCCGAACAATACACGAAGAGGATTCTTGAAATGAAAAGTCGTGTCCCAGTGCCTTGTATTTCACGTAACACTGGAGATCGCATGGTTATGATCACGAAATCAACGTTCATTTAATGCGGGAGATGGTGGGTTCGAATCCCATCGTCGGCACCCCTGAAGATGGTTTCCCGTGATTTCCTATCTTCATTCCAGGTGACCTAAATTAAGGCCACGGCTGTTACTTTCCTAGTCTTACCGCTTTCCCATCCTTGCGTTGCCTAAATCTTCGATGTGTTAGTACGACGTTCAGCCACTAAGAAAATAAAACATTCAAGTACAATATTATAAGTGATTTTCTCTTCTTCTTCTTCTCCTTCTATCTCTTTTCCCACACTTTGTGAGGTAACGGGTGTGACATGAGTAGCACACGTAGATTTGGCCATGTTTTACGGCTGGATACCCTTCCTGACGCCAAACTTTTCTGGGGGGATGAAATCACTATTGCGTGTTTTTGTGGTGGTTGGTAGTAGGGAGTGTTGTCTGAATATAAAGAGGAGAGTGTTGGGACAAACACAAACAACCAGTCCCCGAGCCAGAAGAAATAATCACAAGCGATTAAATGCCCGACCCAACCGGGAATCGAACCCGGAACCCACTGAACCTAATGCCTCGACACTGACCATTCAGCCAAGGAGTCGGACAATACGGTTGCTTTTTGCTTGTTTGTGAATAAAATTGAAGCGTATCCTGTAATAATGTCTGATTAAGCCCAGAACGATATTCATAATACATATTAGTTTAAGTTTTGAATGGAGTAGGAATCTTTTCACTTTTCCCCGCGTTTAGAATCTTCCTTGATAAACTGCAAAATTCAGTATTAAAAACTAATGGTTATCATGTAATTGACTGTGTATACTCAATTAGCTGTTCTAACATGGAGTTGTCCGCCCTAGGTAAAATGTCCACTCTGAAAATTGAAATTGGTCAAATTTTCATTGTAGGTTGTGACTATAATATGATAAAAGAATGGGTCGGGGAGGGAAGGATTGGTGCCTTAATTAAGGTACAGCCCTGGCATTTGCTTGGCGCAAAAACGGAAAGCCATCTTCAGTGCTGCCGATGGTGAGGTTCGAACTCAACACATTCTGAATCAGACACTAAAAGTTGAAATTCGGAGCAGATTAACGACGGACCTCACCATATCTTGTGTGTAATTGTTCTTTTTTTTTGTTTTTTTGCTAGTTGCTTTACGTCGCACCGACACAGATAGGTCTTATGGCGACGATGGGACAGGAAATGGCTAGGAGTGGGAAGGAAACGGCCGTGGCCTTAATTAAGGTACAGCCCCAGCATTTGCCTGGTGTGAAAATGGGAAACCACGGAAAACCATTTTCAGGGCTGCCGATAGTGGGGTTCGAACCTACTATCTCCCGAATACTGGACACGGGCCGCAATTAAGCGACTGCAGCTATCGAGCTCGGTGTAATTGTTCATATAGTTACTTAAGACATGTGCGTTTTAATGACTATGATAAATGTAGAGTTATATGTTTGCTCGATTACTTATTTACACTGACTGACAGAGCAAATGCAACACCAAGAAGGAGTGGTTCGAAAGGGATGAAAGTTGGGGAAAAAACAGAGACGGCACGGACGAATAATTGATGTTTATTTCAAACCGATATGCAGGTTACACAATGCGCACGGCATCGACTCAGTAGGATGTAGGACCACCGCGAGCGGCGATGCACGCAGAAACACGTCGAGGTACAGAGTCAATAAGAGTGCGGATGGTGTCCTGAGGGATGGTTCTCCATTCTCTGTCAACCATTTGCCACAGTTGGTCGTCCGTACGAGGCTGGGGCAGAGTTTGCAAACGGCGTCCAATGAGATCCCACACGTGTTCGATTGGTGAGAGATCCGGAGAGTACGCTGGCCACGGAAGCATCTGTACACCTCGTAGAGCCTGTTGGGAGATGCGAGCAGTGTGTGGGCGGGCATAATCCTGCTGAAACACATCATTGGGCAGCCCCTGAAGGTACGGGAGTGCCACAGGCCGCAGCACATGCTGCACGTAGCGGTGGGCATTTAACGTGCCTTGAATACGCACTAGAGGTGACGTGGAATCATACGCAATAGCGCCCCAAACCATGATGCCGCGTTGTCTAGCGGTAGGGCGCTCCACAGTTACTGCCGGATTTGACCTTTCTCCACGCCGACGCCACACTCGTCTGCGGTGACTATCACTGACAGAACAGAAGAGAACACGTTCCGCCATTCCCTCATCCAAGTCGCTCTAGCCCGGCACCATGCCAGGCGTGCACGTCTATGCTGTGGAGTCAATGGTAGTCTTCTGAGCGGACGCCGGGCGTGCAGGCCTCCTTCAACCAATCGACGGGAAATTGTTCTGGTCGATATTGGAACAGCCAGGGTGTCTTGCACATGCTGAAGAATGGCGGTTGACGTGGCGTTTGGGGCTGCCACCGCTTGGCGGCGGATGCGCCGATCCTCGCGTGCTGACGTCACTCGGGCTGCGCCTGGACCCCTCGCACGTGCCACATTTCCCTGCGCCAACCATCTTCGCCACAGGCGCTGCACCGTGGACACATCCCTTTGGGTATCGGCTGCGATTTGACGAAGCGACCAACCTGCCCTTGTCAGCCCGATCACCATACCCCTCGTAAAGTCGTCTATCTGCTGGAAATGCCTCCGTTGACGGCGGCCTGGCATTCTTAGCTATACACGTGTCCTGTGGCACACGACAACACGTTCTACAATGACTGTCGGCTGAGAAATCACGGTACGAAGTGGGCCATTCGCCAACGCCGTGTCCCATTTATCGTTCGCTACGTGCGCAGCACAGCGGCGCATTTCACATCATGAGCATACCACAGTGACGTCAGCCTACCCTGCAATTGGCATAAAGTTCTGACCACTCCTTCTTGGTGTTGCACTTGCTCTGTCAGTCAGTGTATTTATTTATTTATTTATTTATTTATTTATTTATTTATTTATTTATTTATTTATTTACTTCATCCGTTTATCCTCCAGGGTTGGTTTTCTCCCGGACTGAGCGAGGCATCCCACCAGTACCGCCTAAATGGCAGTGTCCTAGAGCGTGAGACATTTGGTCCTGGATACAACTAGGGAGAAGGACCAGTATCTCGCCGTGGTGGCCTCACCTGCTGTGCTGAATAGGGGCTTTGTGGGACATGAGAAGGTAGGAAGAGGTAGGCAGGGAAGAGAGAAGGAAGCGGCCGTTTCCTTCAGTTAGGTACCATCCCAGCCTTTGCTTGGAGACTTGGTAAATCTCGGAGAACCACGTCGAGGATGGCTGAGGTGGGAATCGAAACCACTCTACTCATTTGACCTCCCAAGGCTGAGTGGACCCGATTCCAGTTACCAGTGATATTGAATGCATATTGGGACGAGAATATTACTACTCATGACTGGTGGCAGTGTTCCTGTAATTGAATGGAACTTGATTAACCTGTTCTCTGGAGGTTTGGGGATCGCAGCTGGGAAGGGAGAGAGTTGCACCCATGGGCTTACAGATCAGTTAGCCAACACTTCGTAACGCATTAGATGTAGAAACTCAGACCCGAACCGTCAGACATTCATAAATTCTACGTTAAGTGGTTGTTTATGTGACATACCGTCAATGAGGAAACTATACCGCGTACCTGAAAATGCTCTTCCTACCTATTATATTCCTTAAGACTGGTCAAGCCTGCCAGCCATATATTTATATGCAGTCCGTCAGAATAATTTTCATTGTGTTCATTTTCCTACACTAGCGTGTAAAGGAGAATGGACCTTACCATACCGTATTGTAGGAATGTTGTTTTTATGGGGAATTTACACACTTCTACAGTATAATGCATTTAACGTGCAATTTTCCTTACACATCAGCATAGGAAAATAAGCACAGCGAAAATTATTGTGATGGACTGCATATAAACATGTAGCTGGGAGGCGGAACCAGTCTTACGCAATATAATGAGTAGGAAGAGGATTGGAACATCTGATGTTTTGAAAGAAGGACATCGATATGCAGTCCATTCGAACAATTTTCGATGTGTACATTTTCTTATGTGTACGTGTAAAGGAAAATGAACACGTTATCCTACTGTACTGTAGGAATGTATGTTTCTACGACGTATCTTCGCAATTTTAGAGTATTATAATGTATTTAAGGCTCATTTCCCTTTGCAATTCGGCATAAGAAATTTAGCATAATGAAAATTGTTCTAATAGGCTTGAATACCCATATGAGGCTGGAAGGTATGACCAGTCTCAAGGCAAATACTGGATAGGAAGAGCATTACCAGATACGTGATATTGCTTCTTCAGCGGCGATATATTTGTGTCTTATATATTAATGTCTTTTTTATTTGATTCCGCAGTGGTTCCTTCGGCACCCTAGGAACATGCCGCAGCCATAAGCCGGTGTCAGTGCTGTAATTACGTGCGACTTGCCCGCCAGTAAAGCCCGAACAGACGGGTGGGACATATGAACTCTAAACCCTAGTAAGACTAGACTGACAGTGACAAGCAGCTAGCGGATATCTCATGTCAGGCTGTGGCTCATGACGGTAATATCTCTAAAGCCTCGCTCGGCATACACACGTGGGCGACAGCAAATTTCTTCCTGTCAAATGTAAGTATGGTCCCTGGTACAGTTCCTGTCTCCGGAATGAAATATCACACTTTCCTTCTTGTTATTTTGCGTCACACCCTTAAAAACAATGCAGACTTACTTCAGAAAAGTTTCACATGAACCATTTCTTTACCTACACGCAGTAAGGGCTTAGTTTGAAACTAACGTAACTAGAAGTACAAGAATTGAAATTTTTAGGTTCTTACGCCGATGGATAGCAAATTAGTTCTTCAACGTGGTGACGAAGCATCGTAACTCAGCTCCGAGCAGTCTTGTATATCATCTTCAGATCTAAGAGCCGACGACGAAATAAACTTTCGACCGGGCGAGTTGGCCGTGCGGTTAGGAGCGCGCAGCTGTGAGCTCGCATCCGGGAGATAGTGGGTTCGAACCCCACTGTCGGCAGCCTTGAAGATGGTTTTCCGTAGTTTCCTATTTTCACACCGGACAAATGCTGGGGCTGTACCTTTATTAAGGCTACGGCAACTTCCTTCCCATTCCTAGACCTTTCCTGTCCCATCGTCGACATAAGACCTCTCTGTGTCGGTGCGAATTAAAAAAAATAGCAAAATAAACATTCGTTCAGAGGATTGTCTAAATAACGCACCTCAACAATTACGTTGAATTACAATATTTTGGATGTATTATTAATACAATAGGGGCTGCCTGGCCGAGGCAGAAAAGGCGTGCTCGGTTCACCCGGAAGGACATGGATTCGATTCCTCGTCAGGAAGTCGTAAAATTTAAGAAACGAGATTTTCACTTCCGGAGGTGCCTATGGTCATGAGATTCACTCAGCCTACACCAAAAATGAGCACCAAGTTAATTCCTGGGGCAAATGTGACCGGACGTAAAGCTAACCACTCTACACCATCAAGTGGTGAGGTTACGGATAGTAGAACCTTTACGTTCCACTCATCCAACGACCTTCGTGGCCTGTACGTAGATGACTTTGCATTATTATTTTCTTGCAATATTACATGAACATTGGCTACAGGATCACATTCACGAACACATGAGTTCATGAATTCAGTAATATCAAAATGGTGGACAAATAGGCTACAAATATAATATGGCTACAAGAGAATTTGTATTTTAATGTTTCTTTTAATTTTTGAGATCTACAAAAATGTTCTCTGAAATATTCTTGCTTGTTGGATGATTTATTTACACAATATTTCAATAATTCACCTCAAAATATTGTAATTCAATGCAAATATTGTATTGGGGGATGGGGGCACACGTGTGTACATCTGTCACAAACGGCCATGTGGAGTAAATACCCTTTCCAGTGATAATTTCCATTTATATAGACCAGAACCTCTCAAACGCTCAAAATCTCATGCGTGCAAACCGAGCCGCAGAGGCTCAGTGCACTGTGCATCGGTCCGACTCGGCTCAACTCGGCTTGACTCGGATGGTGTAGTTCACTTAGAGCGACGAAGTGTTCGGTGATAAACGGCATGTTTATGAGTGAAATAGATAGGCGCAAGACAACAACATAATAATGGAGCAACCTGTTTCAAAGCAAGCAAAGACGTCCGAAAGTACATTTCAATCGAACTGGGAACTTCCGTATTTTTTCTCAGGCGTGACGATAAAGTCAAATACTTAATCAGCGGGACAGTAATTACGTGACGGCTTTGATCGAATTCTACCAGAAGGAAGGTTTTCCTAAGCTCCATAGAGAAGTAGCCACGTTTATTTCTGTGCCTGGTTCCACATGCATATGTGAAGATTTCTTTTCTGTTTTGACTCGTATGAAAACTAAATTATGTGCGAGTATTTCTTATTGTAATTTAAAGAACGCTCTCAGAATTGCCGTCAGCCTATCCCTTGTTCCAGATATTACTGGTATAGTTGCTAAGAAAAAGGAAAAGATGTGCTAGAGAAGATGCATTGTCTGCTAAAACCAAATTGAAAGAAGAGTATTTTAACACTGGTAACATTTTCTCATACAACAGAGTGTTTCCGCTCACTGCATGCAGTGAGGGGAGAAACAGCGGGGAAGGTGAAGAAGGCGGAGACAGGCCGAACGGTTGAGACAGGTGTAGGGAAAGAGGCGTGGGGTTTGCACACTGGTCAACCTAGTGAAGTCATCTCCTGCACCTTGCGCCGTGCGATGCACCGGCGCATGCACCCTGAGAGGCCCTGATAGACACCATTGTGTGTTTAGAGAGAAAGTAAGAAAGAGATTTGTTTCACATCGTATGGTCTTGCCTCTGAAGAGGGTAAGTGTGTAGTGTGGAACAGTATTGTCTACATGTGTGAATAGCAACTGGGCACATGATTTAATATTTGGTTGATAATAATGCTATTGGGTTTACGTTTACTAATACGTTTATGGTTTTCAGAAACTCCAAGGTGCCGGATGATTTTCCGCAGGAGTTATTTACGTGCAGGTAAATATACCGATACGAGATTGATTGACTTGAACACATTCAACATTTAAAACACTACGGTGTTCAGTGACGCCTGAATGTCAAAATTTTTATATGAGGAATTATAGTAGAGTAAGTGTGCTATGGAAAGTGGGAGTGGAAGCACATATCACCGTACATTTTAATGGAACATAGGTGTCATTACACACTTACTTTAACAAAACGTTTTGCAGAATATTGTAGAATAATTTTTAATCTTTCAAAACCCACAGAAAACCGAAAATTGATATTTTGATACAGTAGCCCCTTAAGAATTTCCGTGTCTCAGCATTTTATTAAAATTAAATGAACTAACCACAGAAAACTTCGACTATATCCATTTGAGAGAATGAAACCCGTATCCCAAATCTATAAGACTTTTAATTGGTGCGTTCTTCAATTCATATTAAACGTGTACTTTGCATCCTATTTTGGGCACTTAGTGAGAACTATCTGGCGTATAACTGGGGGAAGTAGCACGAAACACCAGGAAACAAAAAGAATGGAGTAGACTGCAAGAGTTCCGTTGGACACGGTTACGTGAACAGATGCATCGAACATATCTAGGAAGTGATGACACAAACAACAAGAAAGCAGTGCTTGAATGAAATTAGCTGAGAAAATCGGAAATTGTGGATAAAATTTCTTCTTCCTCTATTTTGTCCAACTCGATGAAGGGCTAACGTCTAACCACCCAAGCCGAGAATAGAGACCTTCAACTTTGTTTTCCAACACTGTCGAGTTAATGCTCTGATTATTTCCTGATTGGAGCCAGAGGCTGTAGAGTCTACGTGATGCTCAGAGATGTGACGGCTCAGTGACTCGTATGCTTACCCTTCATCTTCTACAAGGAGTGGAGATACGGGGGATGCGCAACACCAACCGCAAACTTCTATCCCAGAGAAAGATTGGAACGCCAATATTGCCTGGGAAAGAAAAAAATCAATTCTGTAATGTTCGGAAAATATCACTAAATACAGGCTCAAATGAAAAAGAAATAAGCGCAGGAGAGTTGTAGGTATGTGAACGAATTTCAGGTCCTATTAACTGGATTATACCAAAGCTTGTAACATATACACTTTAGGAAAGGAATAAAGATTTTACAATGAGGCATACCTCACAAGAAAAGCAGCTTATATCAATATTTCCTTAGTTTTCCTTAAATATAAACTTTCTGTGTTTTAAGTTACGAGTTTGAGTCTCTGCATTGTCATTCAGCATTTTAGGGTGTTCATATAATAGTTACGGTATAATAGTCAATGTTAAATAATAATAATAATAATAATAATCCGACTCTTTGCTTGGATGGTCAGCGCCGAGGTCTTCGGTTCAGAGTGTCCCGGGTTCGATTCTCGGTCGAATCGGGTGTTATAATCACGTCGGATTAATTCTTCTTGCTCTGAGCTGGCTGCTTGCATTCGTCCCGACGCACTCCTCTTCATATCCAGGAAACAAATCACACTACCAACCACCACAGAAACGCATAGTTGAGATTACACCCGTCCACACAGGAAGGAGATCCGGCCGTAAAACAAAGCCAAATCCTCATGTGGACACAGATCGCACCCGCGACCACACAGGTGTGGGAAGAGCGGTAAAATAATAATAATACCAATAATAACGAAATTATTATGTTTTTTAGAGTCAGTGAATTAATAAAAATAATAATAATAATAATAATAATAATAATAATAATAATAATAATAACAATAACGTTATTTGCTTTACGTCCCACTAACTACTTTTCAAGGTCTTCGGAGACGCTGCGGTGCCGGAATTTAGTCCCGCAGGAGTTCTTTTACGTGCCAGTAAATCTACCGACACGGGGCTGTCGTATTTGAGCACCTTCAAATACCACCGGACTGAGCCAGGATCGAACCTGCCAAGTTGGGGTTAGAAGGACAGCGCCTTAACCGTCTGAGCCACTCAGCCCGGCAGTCAGTGAATTAAATAGCTTCTGCTAGTATATAGAGAAAACTCTGTCATGAATAAGCAAATGGAACAAGACAAGGAAAACAATTTTCTGTACCTCCATTGTGGTATCTTCACTCTCTATCTTCAATGGTATCCCCACTCCTACAACCGGACTAGAAGTTCTGGGTACTAAATCACCTCAATTTGTAGAAAGTTACCATCTCCCTCAGAAAGGTAAAGACGTTATTTCATTTTACGGAATTTTTCCAAGTCTGCAACTGGGTTCAAAACCACCAACGACTCACTAGCAGCGAATGGTGTGATGGCCTTTAGATGATAGGCAACGTAGCAGCAGTCGTTGTCGACATTGTCACGAGAAGATCGAAACCCTCCTTCACGTCTTAGGTCACTACACGCACAATGGAACTCTAATTAATACCAGACACCGCCGCATTCGTTCCATCCTCGCCTAGAGCTGAATGATTCCGGCGTGGTCGTTCACACAGAAGTTCACAGCATCACCACTGGTGGCAGCATTCGTCGAATAAACATCATCGCCTTCGACGAGAAGCAAAAATTCCGGCATATAAATAACTCAGCTGTTAAATTCGACACTGATGTAACTCAGCAACGAAAGTCGACTAATAGAAAAAAATATCACCCCTAGAACCATTAAATTCTGTTTTTAATTTGTTTTACGTCGCACCGACACAGAGAGGCCTTAAGGCGACAATGGGATAGGAAAGGCCTGGGAGTGGGAAGGAAGCGGCCGTGGCCTTAATTAAGTTACAGATGATAGGCCTCGTGTGAATATGGGTAAACACGGAAAACCACCTTCAGGGCTGCCGACAGTGGGATACGAACCCACTATCTCCCGGATGCAAGCTCACAGCTGCGCGCTCCTAACAGCAAGGCCAATTCGTCCGGTTCTTGAAATTCTAGGACTTATGTTCGGAGCCAGGGGAACGATTACGTCTTTTTTGTCGACTTCTGCAACAGAATCAGAATCAACTAAGCTGTCATCCATGCCATTACCCTAACAACATTAAAGAACGTTGCCTTGTGCAGGTCTTTCAATTTGACGCCCTGTAGATGAACTGCGCGTATGTGAGCCCCTGAAGATGGCGCCCTACTCAAGATGAATTCAAAATATGAAGAGAGCTCGAAGACCAACCCACGCCTTCCACACCCCGAGCCAGAGGAAAGTAAAGCTCCTCGACCCAGCCGGGAATCGAAACCGAGACCCCTTGTACCAAAGGCCAGACCACTAACCATGGAGCCGGACACGAAACCACAAACCTTTCCCATTGATGTAGGTATATTTCACTTCAGTTATTAATTTATAAACTTACTAGCAAGATACCCGTGCTTCGCTACGGTTTTAAACAGAAAGTTATTATTTAACTTTTCACATTTTGGAAAGTCCACTGTCAGCAGAGTCTGTGAAATACGCCCTCAGTTCTTACGTCAAACGGTTTTGGGGAATGATTATTTATTTTCTGATCTAACACTAATTTGAACCCCATACGGAAGAATGTGAATGTTTAAAACCCTATCTTATTTAACATCTAGGATGTAAAAGCAACCAACCTGTGAAATTTTGATGTTATACTTCGAATAGTAATTGAGGAATGAATCCTTTTTTATGAGGTGGGTGTATTTGAAATATTTATTAATGTTACCGTGTTTTCGTGGAGCAGAAAGAGGTGAAAGAAGGTGCTGGGAGGAATGGGTCTATCTACTATATCAAAGATTAACTTAAAACTCAAAACATGAAGGTTATATTTCTTTTCAAATCGCAAACTTAACAACAATGTATCAGGTGCAATTACAGTTTTGATATAAAAGTAGACACCCCAGAATAGGGAATTTAACACATTTGGGCTTCAAGCCCCTAATTTCCAATTTTACAATATCGCCAATTAGCGTTCACATAGGCAAGGAGAGAAATCTCCCAAAACAGAGCACCTTGCTCCAACCGATACAAATTTTACAGCCTTCCAGAGGCACCCCTCAACGTTACAGTAAAATTAGCGATGTCAGAAAAGAGCTTACATGCTCTCCAACTTTAACTAAGGAGACTGCGCTCCCAATTTCTTACAGCCTACTCAAGGCAACATTACACAAAATCTAACACTTTCCGGCCTCTCTAGGTCCAAACTAACATTTACAATTTGAACACAGGGGTATTGATTACCCAAACTACTTGCCCTTCTTGGAAAGAAGAACAGGTTAAATTACTGGTCCAAACACAAAATGTATGGAGGCGGACATTTGCGCTCCTAGAAAATCTATATATATAAAATAACTTGTCCTGACTGACTGACTGACTGACTGATTGACTGACTGACTGACTGACTGACTGACTGACTGACTGACTGACTGACTGACTGACTGACTGACTGACTGACTGACTGACTGACTGACTGACTGACTGACTGACTGACTGACTGACTGACTGACAGATTCATCATCGCAGAGCCAAAACTACTGGACGTAAAAAAATGAAATTTAGGGGATATATTCATATTAAGATGTAGGTGCTCGCTAAGAGAGGACTTTGGGATATTCCTTCGCTAAGAGGGGTGAAAAGAGGGGTGAAATTTTAAAATGAGTGTGTCTATATCTCAAAACTTTAAAAGTTTACAAATGTAAAAATTGGTCTTTAGAACCTTCTTTAAAAATAAGGAAACACGTATTTTTTTGTTTTCAGAAAATCCCAATAGGAGGGGTGAAAAGGGGTGAAAATGTGGAAAATGGGTTGAATGCCCTTAATCAGGATACCAGTACTTATATCTCAGAAATTGAAGATATTACAGACCTGAAAATTGGTACTTTTGATCTCTTTTAAAAATAAAGAAACACGAATTTTTTTGTTTTTGGAAAATACAATTAATGGGAGGGTGAAAAGGGGGTGAATTTTTAAAATGAGTGAATCTATATCTCCAAACTTTTGAAGTTTGCAGATGTAAAAATTGGTATTTGAAATCTTCATTAAACATAAAGAAACATGTATATTTTGTTTTCGGAAAATCGCAATAGGAGGGGTGAAAAGGGGTGAAAAAGGGGTTGAATGCCTTTAATGAGGCTACTTATATTTCATAAATTGAAGATATTACAGACCTGAAAATTGGTGTTTGGGATCTCCTTTAAAAATAAAGAAACACGTATTTTTTGTTTCTGGAAAATCCAATTAAGGGGGGGAGGGTTGAAAGGGGATAATATTTTAAAATGAGTGTATCTATATCTCAAAACTTTTAAAGCTTATAGATGTGAAATTGGTATTTAGAATCTCCTTTAAAAATAAAGAAACACGTATATTTTGTTTTCGGAAAATCCCAATAGGAAGGGTGTAAAAGGGTGAATAATGGGTTGAATGCCTTTAATGAGGCTACTTATATTTCAGAACCTGAAGATATTACAGACCTGAAAATTGGTATTTGGGATCTACTTTAAATGTAAAGAAACAGGTATTTTTTCGTTCTTGGAAAATCCAAATATTGGGGGGTGAAAAGGGTGGTGAATTTTTAAAATGAATGTGTCCACATCTTAAAACTTTAAAATTTGCAGATGTAATTTTGGTAGTTAGAATCTCCTCTAAAAATAAAGGAACACGTATTTTTTTGTTTCCTGTAAATCCCAATAGGAGGGGTGTAAAAGGGTGAAAAACGGGTTGAATGCCTTTAATGAGGATACATATATCTCAGAAACGGAAGATATTACAGAACTGAAAATTTGTATATGGAATCACGTATTTTTTAGTTTTTGGAAAATCCTTATAATGGCGGTTAAACAGAAGTGACAAATTGGGGTGAATTTTTTGAAAGAATATCTTGGAAACATAAAATGTTACAGACGTAAAAAGTGGGTGTTGGAATCTCCTATAAATGTAAAGAAACATAGGTGATTTGTTTTTGGAAACTCCACTTAAGGGGAACCCAAAAGGGGTGAAATTTTAAAATGAGAATTTTTACCGTATATCTAAAAAAACTTAACATGTTACAGAAGTGAAAAATGGTATTTTTATCTCTATTAAACATAAAGAAACGTGTATTTTTAGTTTTCGGAAATACCACTTGGGTGGACGGCGGGTGAAAGTGACTGAAAATGGTGTTGAATTCTTTTAATTAGGCTACTGATATCTTAAAAATGAAGATGTTACAGACGTGAAATTTGATATTTGCAATCTGCTTTAAAAGTAAAGAAACACGTATTCTTGGAAAATCCAATGAAGGGGGGGAGGGGGTGAAAGAATTGAAAAATTAACTGACTTTAATTGTATGAGAATATATATATATCTAATAAAAACTAAAGTCGGTACAGACGTGAAAATTCGTACTTGGATCTCCTTTAAAAACAAAGAAAAACGCGTTTTGGGGGAGGGAACCATCTTGGGGGGGGGGAGTGTAAATGAGTTGAATTCCTTTCATGAGGACACATAAATCAAAAAGTGAAGAAGTTAGAGTCGTGATAATTGGTGTTTAGAAGATCCTTTACTATTAAAGAAACAAGTATTTTTTGCGGGAAAATTCACTTAGGGGGGGGGGGAGTAGTTTGAAATGAAGTGACAAAAGTAAGTTATATTTATGGGGATACTTATATCTCAAAACTGAAGGTAATAGACGTGAACATTGGTGTTTGGAATCTCCCTTAAACATAAAGAAACACGCCTTCTTTTAATTTTTTTTGGGGGGGGGTTGGCAGTAAAAACTAACGGCGGTGGGGTGTAAAAGGAGGTGAGACCAATTGATTTTACTGTTCTTAATGTACTTATAAGGATCCTCCGTTGCTCATTCGGCAGCGCGCCTGCCTCTCACAGCTGGGTTCCGTGGTTCAAATCCCGGTCACTCCATGTGACATTCATGCTGGACAAAACGGAGGCGGGACAGGTTTTTTCTCCGGATACTCCGGTTTTCCCTGTCATCATTCACCCCAGCAACACATAATTGTAATAATAATAATAAGAATGATATTAATAATAGTAATACAAATAATAATAATAATAATAATAATAATAATAATAATAATAATAATGAACACCGGACCGTCGTCAAGTGTGCGGACCGCGCTGGAAACGGCTCCTGGACGGGTAATGACTAAGAATGCGGTCCGGCCGCGGGTTCAGTGCCGCCAAGGCACCCAATATGACACCACGCCGGACCTCCTGAAGGATTGTATCCAGATTAAAAATGATTATAGGAAAATACCGTATGGCAAAGATTTACGGACCCAACTGACCGGGATGAATACCTGAGCCTAGCCCGGGAAGTACGAAATCGATTGCTGGAAAGGAAGATTGAAAAATGGGAGGAAACGTGCCGTAATCTAATAGAAAGCGAGTCAGATCGGGAATTTTGGTGGATTCTCGCTGAAAACGAGTCAGATCGCGAATTTCGGAGGATTATATGTCTAAAATAATAAGCATTCAATTATAAATTTCAGTATAATACCGTAGCGAAGCACGGGTACCTTGCTAGTTAAGTATAAAACCCTAAATGGGCTCGCGGTTCGGTGAAACAGAGGCTAATCCCAAACTACTGAGGTGACTAGAATGAGCAATTTACTTGGAAATTTACAGGAGAAAAACGGTTGCAAAATCGTAGTCACCTCAAGATAAATTGAAGGGGAACTCGAGAGGGTAAAGCACTCTCCATCCCCGATTTACAAATTAAAGTCTTTATGAAATGTGTACATTAGCCGAAAGAAGGTTTTACATTTTAGAAAACAGGAGGTTACATAGTTAGAAATTAGAACCTTCCTCTCGAACAATGAGGCGCCCCGCCTCCTGTCTTAACAGACACTCTCTCAGAAATACGGCCATCAAAAGACAAGGTAGCCTGAAAAAGCCGCAGTTTATATACCCGAGGGGACGGTTCGAGAGGGTCTGAACTAAATCCGGACACACACTCTCATTTTTATTGGCCGAATTCAAAAGATACGAGAAACCTATTATTGGCTGAAAAATAATTACAGAAAATTCATGATTGGCCAAATTCAAAAACTGGCGGAATGAGAAAGAAGTGTTGCAAACCTTGAAATAACAAAATAAATGAACATTAATTTAGTTGGGAAAACATAACAACACGAAATTTCTTTACATCACTAATTCTTTTACCTTGCACCAGAGTGCATTACCTCAGTCTTTGTAATGACATCTATGGAGAAAAGTTTAACTTCTTGAAGTAAACAAACACAAAACAAATAAAACCAGTCAGTTTAGGCAACTTCAAAATAACACATTACTCAATAATCCAATGGTGACATCTTCTGGTCAATGTCCCAACTTCATGCGGTAGCTGTTTCACGTTTTGTTAGAGAGATAGCGTTCCTTAAGGCGCTTCTTTTAAAATTATGGGGTTGAGGTGTACCTCCCGGTACAATTAACATCTAGGATACAGAAGACCATCCTTCGTAGAAAAATTGAAGCTCGTGCCTAGAACGGTTTCGGAAGAATGGCTATTGTGTTTTTAAGAGTCAACCACCATCTAAATCCCTTGGGGAGAAATATTTTGAAGTATACGATATTTTACACCTAGGACATAAAAGGAGACCCTTCTCATAAAATTACAACTTTCGTGTACGGAGCAAACCTCGTTTAATATTTTAGGGGTGGAACGTTAAACATATTTCCCAATTCACATCTAGGATTTAATATATATATATTTGGAATTTTGTTTTCATACGTTAAACGATTTCAGAGGAAGGAATGAACATACCGTATTTGTTTTCGGATCTTAACCCCCATTTAACTCTTTTAGGGGAGAAATTTGTTTCAAACGTTCTGTTATTTAACACCTAGGATATCATTTGAAATGTTAACTTCATAATTCAAACGGTTCCATAATGTGACCGTAACGTCACTATGTATATTTATTACGAAATTAATATGTGGGGAGTGTACATGCTTGGAGCTTCTTTGTCAGGACGGGAGCTCAGTTTCATCAAATTGTGCAACATCTTCTCCGGCATGACGCCAAACTCACGTGGATTGTAGTTGATAAAACCCCCAAACTGAGAGCGCATGACAACAAAGACAAGGAAGAAAATTATATTTAGCTGACTCCGCCCCTAAAACAAATGCCGACTCGCAGTAGAGCCAACTTGAGAAGGTGATTTTGGAAGTACTTTTGGGAAAATAACGCTTAAATTAAACATAAAACACACGTCGAAGTTACAGCAAGAATATTTGGTTATTGGCAAAATTATAAAAAAGGGCATATAATATTATTTATGAAATTACGCCTCAAAGGAATTACGTAACCTGCCACAGCGTCATAACGCTAGTTACGAAGCAGAGAGCCAATAGGGATTCCCCGTTGGACCCTTGATTTAGACGGCTGAATTATTATAGTACTACTGATCGTTTTGCGATTAACAACAAAATCAATCATTCAAAATTTAAGTTTTAGAAAGGTAATTCAACTTTCTTCAATTTGCTCGAATCGAAAAGAATTAACACTCACGTGCTTAATTAAAATATCTATGGATTGTTCTTTCATTAAGTGGAATTCGACACCGTGATTTCATCATCATCATCATCATCATCTGTTTACCCTCCAGGTTCGGTTTTTCCCTCGGACTTAGCGAGGGATCCCACCTCTACCGCCTCAAGGGCAGTGTCCTGGAGCTTCAGACTCTTGGTCGGGGATACAACTGGGGAGTATGACCAGTACCTCGCCCAGGCGGCCTCACCTGCTATGCGGAACAGGGGCCTTGTGGAGGGATGGGAAGATTGGAAGGGATAGGCAAGGAAGAGGGAAGGAAGCGGCCGTGGCCTGAAGTTAGGTACCATCCCAGCATTCGCCTGGAGGAGAAGTGGGAAACCACGGAAAACCACTTCCAGGATGGCTGAGGTGGGAATCGAACCCACCTCTACTCAGTTGACCTCCCGAGGCTGAGTGGACCCCGTTCCAGACCTCGTACCACTTTTCAAATTTTGTGGCAGAGCCGGGAATCGAACCCGGGCCTCCGGGGGTGGCAGCTAATCACGCTAACCACTACACCACAGAGGCGGACACCGTGATTTCAATAGTCCAAATAGGGACCTTTGTGACGATGTGGACTGAATTTTTACTTAAATGACAGCGCGGAACTGGTTTCCCGTTGCTTTATTGACTGTCAAATAATTTATGCAAATTAATGAACTTGATTATCAGGGTTGTGGAATAGTTGCAACGAGAGTTAATTAATCCTTTTGAAAACTTCATTTTTCTTATCATTGCCGATAATTGCATCCTTATCTCTTTCGTTCGTTTTATGCCTGTAAGTTAGATTTAAGTTAGTTGTAGTTCGTAGCCGCGGACGCACTACGGCCCTGGAGTCTTGTGCTCATCTCGGAACGGAAGGGGAGCGGTCGACCTCGCTCTGCCGTAAGGGCTTTTGTCAACTCATGTGCTCGGATTAGTCATTTCAATCCAAATGAGGCGGCATTTGTCACTAGACAGGAAAGGTGCCTTGACTGTCAATTTCTGTGGTACGTGGTTCCACGTGTTCATGACCCGGTCAGGGTAAATTTAAGTTATCACGTGGTCCCATGAGCTATGAGGGTTGATTGGAAAGGTCCCAATATAAATGCATATTTCTGTCATCATTCCTCAGCCCCCGTCAAAACCCCTTAGGGGAGTACTGTTTTAAGTCCGCTTCTTATTTGTATCCTCATAAAAAGAATTCAACTCCTTTTACAGCCTCTTAAAGTTGATTCCCTTCCCCTCCCCCTCGCAACAAAAGTGCGCCTTTCTTTATTTCTAAAGGAAATTCCAAATACCAATTATTTTCACGTCCGTAACATCCTTAGTTTTTGAGATATATGTATCCTCATACTAAATAATCAACTCATTCTTCAATTCATTTACCCACCCTTAATTGAATTTTTCGAAAACAAAACAATACGTGTTTCTCTATTTTTCAAGAAGTTTCCAAATTTTTATGTCAGTAATATCTTCAGTTTTTGAGATATTAGTATTCTCGGAAACAATATTCAACCCCTTTTCTGTCCTTTTCACACCCCCCTTAAGTGGACTTTACAAATACAAAACAATACGTGTTTCTCTATTTTTAAAGGAAATATCTTTTACCAATTCTCACGTCTGTAATATCTTCAGATTTTGAGATACCAATATCCTAATAAAAATAATTCTACCACTCTTTCAGTCCTTTTTACCCCCGCCCCCTCAGTGAATTTTCCGAAAACCAAAAAGTAAGTGTTCCTTTATTTTTAAAAGATATTAAAAATAACAATTTCCACGTCTGTAAAATGTCTCGTTTTTGAGATATACTCTTGATATACTCATTTTAAAAATTTACCCCCTTTGTCAGGCCTGCCCCCCCCCCCCTTGAGTAGGTTTTCAAAAACATAAGTAAGTGTTCCTTTATTGTTAAAAAGAGATTCCAAATACCAATTTCCATGACTGTAACATCTTCAGTTTTTTAGATATAAGTATCCTCAAAAAGGGTATTCAAAACTTTTCTCACTTTTTCACCCTTAAGAGAAATTTTTCTAAAACAAAAAATACGTGTTTCCTTATTTTTAAAGGAGATTCCAAATACCAATGTTCATGTCTTTAAACTGTTCAGTTTTCGAGAAATATCCAAAATCCTCCCATAGTGAGCACCTACATTGTATTATGAATAAAAGACAAAGACACCTCCGTACAGGCCATAAAGGCCCTTGGAGGAGTAGATGGTAAAGGCCCACCATTGTTAACCGCAGCACGTGGTGGGGTAGAGTGGTTAGCTCTACGCCCGGCCGCCTTTGCCGCCAGGAATTAACCTGGTACTCATTTTTGTTGTAGGCTGAGTGAACCTCAGTGCCATATGCACCTCTGGAAGTGGAAATCTCGTTTCTTAAATTTTGCGACTTCCTGACGGCGATTCGAACCCACGTCATTCCGGGTAAACCGAGCACGCCTTTACCGCCTCGGCCAGGCAGCCCCTACTGTATTATGAATGTTACTCCAAAATTTCGTTTATTTCCAGTAGTTTTGGCTCGGCGATGATGAATCAGTTAGTCAGTCAGTCAGTCAGGGCAAGTTATTATATACTGTATATGTATATATAGATTGCATTATTCTGGATTCTTGAGGTCACCTGTCATTTCAGGTAGATTAATTAAAAATTGAGGGTGAAAACAGTTACCGAGAAAGAAATTCCACCGTTATAACTACTGTGGCCTATCACTTCTAACATCACGTCAGTAAGCATTAAAATCGAAGATGGTTGGACGGGAACGAGGGGTTATATTATATTCCAGCTCGAGGGACCTCCCTACTAGTTAAGTCTAATACGATCCCTTCCCCCTCATTCATCATGCCAAGACCAGACGTCTCTTGACATGGTTATCACCTGGATCCCCCGCTCAGGGGGCAGTAATTGAATTGCGATGTTCCCACATGCAGATGAGCGTACAGTACACCATGCCGTTAGCACAGCGTCAGGATGATACTTCGCCCTTTTACTGGAAGGTGCATGTCCATTTTCAATGAAAAAATTGCAGTGAAAATTAGCATTCTGAATCTCGTATGTGTCGGATAATAATGCATACATACATACATACATACATACATACATACATACATACATACATACATACATCATTATAGACCGTTATGCCTGTCAGTGTTCAGTCTGCAAGCCTCTGTGAATTTACTAAACGTCTCCACAGTCCTCTATTTGCAACTAGTGCTGTGGCCTCATTTAGTTCTATACCTCATATCTTTAAATCGTTAGAAACTGAGTCTAACCATCGTCGTCTTGGTCTCCCTCTACCTCTCTTACCCACCATAACAGAGACCATTATTCTCCTAGGTAACCTATCCTCCTCTATTCGCCTTGCATGACCCCACCACCGAAGCCGGTTTATGCATACATCTTCATCCATCGAGTTCATTCCTAACTTCGTCTCTACCGCCTCATTCCGAGTACCCTCCTGCCATTGTTCCCACCACTTTTTACCAGCAATCATTCTCGCTACTTTCATGTCTGTTACTCCTAATATTTGAATAAGATTTCCTGAGTCAACCAGCTTTCGTTTCCGTGCTTAAAATGTTCTGAGCTCGGTAAATTCGTGAAGCAGGATGCTATCCTACTTACACATAGTCCAAGTGAGGATCTCCCCTCTAACGGGTTAGGGTCCACTGGTGGATTGTATAGTCCCAGCCGCCTGAGCACAAGGTGGGCCATGACTCAGAATATGTCCGAGATGCCCACTTCCATTCCGCAGCAACTGGTATCCCGGCTTTCAGGATCACTTACTAGGCCAATCAGGCGTTGTCCATGGTTCACGAATGAGGACGTGACTACAGTAACGCACACCATGAACCATGATGATAATAATAATAATACTAATAATAATAATAATAATAATAATAATAATAATAATAATAATAATAATAAAATTGTACCGGGAGGTACACCTCAACGCCGCGCTTGCAAAATAAGCGCCTTAATGAACTCCTCTATCAGTCAAAAAGTGAAACTAAAAACACAACAAGAGGGAACTTTAATCAGAAGATGTCACCACTGAAATATTATGTAATTGTTTTGTCGTGAAGTTTCCTAAACTGACTGAATTTCTCCTTGTTTTGTGTTGATATACATCAAGAAGTTTGGACATTTTTCTACAGATCACACTAGCAAAAAACTATGATTATGCACCCTGGTGCAAGGTGAAAGAACTTATAACTTAAAGAAGTTTCATATTCCTAGGTTTTCCGTAACTGATCGGTGTTCATTTATTTTTGGGTTGGCAATAATTCCTTTTCTTTCCGCCAGTTTTGAATCCAGCCGATCACTAATTTTTGTAATTAATTTTCTACCAATCCCGCATTTCTTGTTCACCTTGTGTCAACCAATAAAAAGTAAGAGGGTGTGGCTGGTTTAGTCTTGAATGATCTCGAACCTTTCCTGAGGGTTTATAAACTGCGTCTTTTCACGTTTCCTTGCCAATTAATCGTCGTCTTTCTGAGAGAGAGAGATAGTGTGTGTGTGTGTGTTTAAGCAGGAGGCGGGCGGCCTCTTTCGTCGGCAGCTAGAACATCTACAAAGTAATGGCCACATAATTCCATCTTTCTTGCTGTATCCGCAAATTATTCCGAGGGCAAGATCCGAATCTTTACTATGTAACCACTTTTCTAAAATGTAACATTTCTTTTGGCTAATGTAAAAACTTCGTAAAATCTTTAATTGTAAATTGGGGATAAAGAGTGATATTCCCTCTCGAGCACCCCTTCATCTTGGTTTGAATTGTCTGCGATTTTGCAACCTTTTTATAATGGATTACAGTAAATTCTATGAGAGCCACCTGAGTAGTTTATGACTAGCCCGTTTCATCGGCCTAGAGCTTGTAAGTTTTTAAGTTTTCATTATCTTGGAGTGTAGTGTACGCCTCCATTTATTTTGTGTTTGGGCCAGTTATCTAACCTGTTCTTTTTCCATGAAGGCCCAGTAGGTTGGAAATTAAATACCCCTGTAAAAGTAAGTTCAATTTGTAAATGGTGGCTTCAGAGGCCAGAGATTGTAAATTTTGATGTAATGTTGTCTTGAGTGGGCAGTAAGAAACGGAGAGCCTGTCTGCTCTTTTTCAAAGTTTTTGTTAGTATAACGAGTGCCTCTGGAAGGCTAGATATTGTATTTAGGGAGCAAGTGCTCTTGAACTAGGGGATTTCTGCCCTTGACTCAATAATACCACTTCCATTTGTAAAATTGTAGAACTAGGGGCTTGAAGCCCAGAATCTGTAAAAATCACTAATCTTGGACTTTGCTAGTCCTGTTTCAAGACTGCTTTTGTACCTGGCATGTTGTTATTAGTTGAGTTGTTGTTTTTTGAAAAAAATATAACATTCATTTCAAGTTTTAATTTAATTTTGATATTGTAGATAGACCCATTCACCCCGGCACCTTCTTTAACCTATTTCTGCTCCACAGGTATCCCCGTAACAATAATAATCGTATGGCCTCAGCTATCGGGTGCAGACAATTTAATTTGGAGCCATTTGGCTCTCTACTCGTCATTTTTCAACGTTCCGTTTTACTCTAGGCCTACTAGATGGCAGACAGAGTAAACCGAAACTCTCTTGGGCGTCTGTGGCTGAGTATCTATTAATGTTGTCAGGTAAACAACAGATGTGTCACCAGAGATCTTTGACATGCCGACGTCGTACGATATCGAGTGTCGAATGGGCGTTATTCCAAAAAAATCCGACTACCTCTGCCGGATTTGAACCCACTATCTTGGGAACCGGACGCCGACACTGTACCACTGATCCACAGAGGCACATAAGTGAGCCTGTTTATACCAAAGGCCTATTTGACATTTTCAACCTTTAATCGTCCAGCTCCATGGCTAAATCGTTAACATGCTAGCCTTTGCTGTACCGCCTTCAGCATTGGAAATCAGCTTATGTCGCGCAGGTTGCCTACTGGCCGTCAACTGGAAAGACATGCACCTTGTCTCTCCGGAGGCCACACGCCATTATATAGGGTGGTCGGAAACAACGTGAACCGAGTATATGTGCGTTAGAGGATTGGTCAGTCCGCCTCTACGGTGCAGTGGTTAGAATGATTAGCTGCCACCCTGGAGGCCTGGGTACGATTCCCGGCTCTGCCACGAAATTTGAGAAGTGGTACGAGGGCTGGAACGGGGTCACTCAGCTTCTGGAGGTCAACTGAGTAGAGTGAGGTTCGATTCCTACCTCAGCCATCCTCGCAGTGGTTTTCCATGCTTTCCCACTCCTCCTCCAAGCAAATGCCGGGATGATGCCTAACTTAATGCCACGGCCGCTTCGTTCCCTCTTCCTTGTCTATCCCTTCCATTCTTCCCTTCCCCAACACAAGGCCACTGTTCAGCATTGCAGGTGAGGCCGCCTGGTCGAGGTTCTGGTCCTCCTTCCCAGTTGTATCCTCCGACCCAAAAGTCTTACGCTCCAGGACACTGCCCTTGAGACGGTAGAGGTGGAAATCCTAGCTGCGTCTGAGGGAAAAACCAACCCTGGATGGCAAACAGATTAAGAAAGAAAGAAAGAGGGAATGCTAATAAATAATTTGAAAAAAAATTCGATATCTCGCGCCGTTGTTTTTTTATTAGCTTCTGAAGTTAGCAAATCATATCGCCTTGCGGGCGAATTCAAATGGGCTGTGTGAGGTGGTCTTACTAAATCTGCACGTGACTTCTTAAGATCAGATTGAGAGCCATGGCGAGAAATCAGCATGAAACACAAACACAGTGTGTGTCACTGTAGCGCATATGGTATGGCGTGATCCTGTCCGTGTTTTAATACCTCCTCAGGCGACCTTTATTCTTCGATTGGTGCTCCCAAGCGATTCTTAAGCCTCGTTCAGGTTTAGCAACACCGCCTCACGAAGCCCATTTAAATTCGCCCGCGAAAGGACGTGATTGGCTAAGTTCAGCAGCTGATAAAATGACAACGGTGTGAGATACCGATTCTTTATTTCAAATTCTGTATCAATATCGCCATCCCTTTAACTCGCATGTTGTTTCTGACCATCCTGTATATTATCTTTTGATGATGATGATGCTTGTTGTTTAAAGGGGCATAACATTTAAGGTCATCATCATCATCATCATCATCTGTTTACCCTCCAGGGTCGGCTATTCCCTCGGACACAGCGAGGGATCCCAACTCTACCACCTCAAGGGCAGTGTCCTGGAGCTTCAGACTCTTGGTCGGGGATACAACTGGGGAGAATGACCAGTACCTCGCCCAGGCGGCCTCACCTGCTATGCTGGACAGGGGCCTTGTGGAGGGATGGGAAGATTGGAAGGGATAGGCAAGGAAGAGGGAAGGAAGCGGCCGTCGCCTTATGTTAGGTACCATCCCGGCATTCGCCTGGAGGAGAAGTGGGAAACCACGGAAAACCACTTCCAGGATGGCTGGGGTGGGAATCGAACCCACCTCTACTCAGTTGACTTCCCGAGGTTGAGTGGACCCCGTTGCAGCCCTCATACCACTTTTCAAATTTCGTGGCAGAGCCGGGAATCGAACCCGGGCCTCCGGGGGTGGCAGCTAATCACACTAACCACTACACCACAGAGGCGGACACATTTAAGGTCATCGGCCCATATTATCTTTTAATCGGAAATGAATGGATTCCAGCGGTGCAGAGATACCTACTAAATTTCTCTCTTTTTTTTTTTTTTTTTTTTTTTTTTTGCTAGTTGCTTTACGTCGCACTGACACAGATAGGTCTTATGGCGACGATGGGACAGGAGAGGGCTAGGAGTGGGAAGGAAGCGTCAGTGGCCTTAATTAAGGTACAGACCCAGCATTTGCCTGGTGTGAAAATGGGAAACCACGGAAAACCATCTTCAGGGTTGCCGACAGTGGGATTCGAACCCACTATCTCCCGAATACTGGATACTGGTCGCACATAAGCGACTGCAGCTATATAGCTCGGTAAATTCTCCGATTTAAGATAATAATAATAATTTCGTGTGGCTATTTCTAGCCGAGTGCAGCCCTTGTAAGGCAGACCCTGCGATGAGGGTGGGCGGCATCTGCCATGTGTAGGTAACTGCGTGTTATTGTGGTGGAGGATAGTGTTATGTGTGGTGTGTTAGTTGCAGGGATGTTGGAAACAGCACAAACACCCAGCCCCTGGGCCATTGGAATTAACCAATGAAGGTTAAAATCCCCGACCCGGCCGGGAATCGAAGCCGGGACCCTCTGAACCGAAGGCCAGTACGCTGACCATTCAGCCAACGAGTCGGACTCCGATTTAAGATTAATGCCATCAATGCTGCAGCTGCCATAGACCAACCATGTATGCTAAACTAGGGGAAGAGAATAATAACATAATTTATTTTAGGTCCGTTCTGCTTGCTAAAGCTATGCTGTCGGAAGTTTGTCTCGCAGGGGTTCTTTAACGTGCAGGAGGATATTAGACTTATTATGCCGTCAGCAGCAGTTAGAATAAAACCCGCTACCATAGGAACAAGCCAATAATTAACTGACTGCGCCACTCCAGAAGCCTAAGAGAAAATTATGTACTCCTACTCCAACGTCTACACTAAAGTTTCCCAATCATTAAAGCCTAGGATTAGAATTCGACTCTGTGATACAGCATAGTGTGTAGTATATCACCAGATACCACACTGGGGAAGTTTTTTTCTAGAGAAAAGTTGTTGTTCGAATCGATCTGACCTGTCTTGCTGCAAACTTAACTTTCTGGTCGGCCAAACGAGAATCTCTTTCTTTAGAATTATTGCCTTTCTCCAATGTCTTTGCTAGAATTATGGACAACGTTCAGTGAACCGTTGCATGTTACAGTCTTCCCAATTCCTTCTCTCAGTTCTCTCCCGCAGTGTCATATGGCGGGCCCGACTACGATCGGTGCTAGTACTTGGTTTGCAATAAGTTGAGTCCTTTGAAACTCACTTCAGAACAATGCCAGCTGTGGTAAAGCATTGTTTAACCATCAGTGCATTATATTATAGAGTTATTACTGGATATTTATGTAAATCCAAATTGCCTGTGTAAATAGCGTTTTCAAAGGTGAACAAATTCTACTTCAGGCTCGCTTGCCCCAAGCTGTCCGTCTCCATGGCTAAATTGTTAGCGTGCTGGCCTTTGGACACAGGAGTCCCGGGTTCGATTCCCGGAAGGGTCGGGAATTTTAACCATAATTGGTTAATTCCGCTGGAACTGGGGCTGGGTGTATATGTCGTCTTCATCATCATTTCATCCTCATCACGACGCGCAGGTCGCCTACGGGAGTCAAATCGAAATACCTGCATCTGGCGAGCCAAACTTGTCCTCGGGCACTCACGGCACTAAAAGCCATACGCCATTTAATTTTGCCCCGAGCTAAGTCGCAACAAGGAAAGCAGCTTAGCTAGCGTATCAGCAAAGCAATAGTGGACGCGTACTGAGCACGCTAGTCATACAGGACCAAAACCAGGGTATCTTTAGGACTGACAAGCTTCGTTAGACCTGTTTGGACTGCCGGACGTAACAAGAGTATGTGAAGTTTGCTAGAGATGCGACGTGCATGCACCACTGTGTGTTAGTGTAGCGTAGTAGGTACACGCATAAACGGAAATGGTGTCCCGATACAAACAAAGCTTGTCGTCCCCGACAACTCCTCGCTTAACGCATTACTGCAGGTAGACTGCCCGCTGAAAAACTGTGTTGTAATCGAAATTGGCACAGTGTCGGATGTATAGCAATACACACAATGTGCCTTCAGCACTATGATACCCGTTCACTCCTTTCCTCTCCTTTTCTGTACCGGAGTGTCCTTCAACACTTGCTCTCCTCTTTTTCAGTACTGGAGTGGGGCAGTGTTGATTGTTTATGTCGGAACACCATTTTTGTGTATGTGCGTACATGCAAGAAGGGCTACGAAAATATACTGCAGTGGTGGAATAATAATTCTACAAATGCTTCCCAGACTTTCCTGTGTAGCGAGAAAACATACCCGGCACGTATGCCTCCAGCGAGATGGTCTTCAGTTGCTCGGGAAATTTAATCAGTGAAAAACGCACAAAGACTTAATGACCTTATAGTAATAGACACAAATGGTTATCTGTCCATGGGCTGCAGTGTGTATGAGACGATCATAAACTAAGGGAGCAAGTGTCAAAATTATTCTTCTAATATATGTGCTTAGGTTTACAATTATTTGATTTTATTTTGTGGGGAGGGGATTCCCGAATTATTGAATCAATCTCAAGAAGTTCCTGAGCTGAAATAGTGGCACAACTCAGAAAATAAGAATTTCGATTTAATGCACTCTCCAGCATTGCTGATTAGTTTTCCTCCCAGTAGCAATAGCGGTATATCTTGCAGCTCAATATTCCACCAACAAACGGCAGAATTGCCGCTGTTGCAATCCCTGTCTTGTCGTTTACATTAGCCGCAATACTTGCGCTTCTCAGTTTGCACATGGAACTTGACAGTCGCGTAGTACATTTTGTTCATCAACAGTGACATATTGCAAGTTGCACCAGTGTTGTAGAAAAATTTGATTATTGTCTGCGATCCGTCAGAAACTTTAAACTCATTTACCTCAGAACTTGGTTTTTGAGTAGTGCAACTATTGTAGCCCACAAGCGATAAAATGAATCTTTTTGAGATATTTATCACTAGAACCTACAGTATGGTCGGGAATAAGGTGAACTGGATATATGAGCCTTAGAGGGTTGGTCATACTGATAAATAATTGGAAAAAATAATTCGATATCTCGCGCCCATGTAATTTTATCAGTTGCTGAAGTTAACCAATCAGATCGTTTCGCGGGTAACTTCAGGTGAGCTTTGTGAGGCGGTGTTGCTAAATTTGCACGTGGCTTACGACTGGCTTGAGAGCGCAAATACAAGACATAATTTTCTCCAGGGGAGCGACTTGAAGGACCTCCCTGCTCATTGGCTCGGCCCACAGCAACCACGCTACGGTGGCATTGACTAAAACCTACGATGTGTTAGTGTTTGATGCTTATTTCTCGGCATGGTTCTTAAGCCCAACCAAGCCACGTGCAGGTTTAGAAAGACCGCCTCGTAAAGCCCATTTGAATTTCGCCCGCGAAGCGATCTGCTAGGCTAAGTTCAACAGCTGACAAAATAGCAACGGCGCGAGATATCGACGTACTTTTTTCAAATTACCTATCAGTATGACCAACGTTCTAACGCTCATATACTCGGTTCATGTTGATTTCGACCACCCTGTATATATCTGCTTCTAATCCTCTTCGATAACTCAATAATAGCATAATCATTGGCATATTTACCTAAATTTTAATAATGTTTATTAAAATATTGAATTATTTTGTTCAGAGAGCCTGCTTCTATTTGGGCAAATATTTTTGGCGGAGTGAAATATTATTTGCTAATCAGTTACATAAGACGTCAGTATAATAAATGTTAACCACAACTTTGTAATGACTAGCATAATACTAAGTCATCATTACTTAAATAAAATAATGTGTTGACGAATCGTATACCATATAAATTCAGACACGTAAGTCTTGATCCTGTCTTGAGATTTCTTTGTTTATTGTCGAAGGGCGAGAGATATCTATTTATTTTTTCCAATTATTTAATCAGTAAGACCGACCCTCTAACGCTCATATATATAATTCACGTTGTTTCAGACTATACCATAAATATCTCAAAAAGATTCATTTTATCGCTTGTGGGATCCGCGCGAGACTGATATCAAAATAAAAGTAAAATAAACTGCTATGTTGATTAGCGCAGTAGGAAGAAGAAAATAAAGATGGAAGTTAACCCGTAGTCTGCCCAAGTTGGACTGAGATTAACCTGGACGGGAGTACAGTACAGCAGCCTGCCTGTGTTCTGTTGTTTACGTGCGATTAGCTTGCCTGAATGCTCTCGAGGCAATGTTCTTAAGAATATCTGTAGGTTCGAAGGTATAATACTTACGAGTTGTAATTTCCGCTGCTCTTACATTCGTGTAGACAATAAACCGGTATTTCGTATAGATATCCGTTCAAACGATCACGAAGGTAATACTTTATTCAATTAAATAACACGATACGCATGTATACTTCGATTTAAAATTAAGTTAAAGAGATTACACGGTATTTCATAGGATAATATCAGTTGTATCGTTGACGATTATTTGCTGCATTCCGACGAGATCAAAGAGTATATGGTAGTTGTGTAAACAAATACAAGAATTAGCTGATTACTCTATTCCGATAATTTGTAGTTTTAAGTCGTCATCATTCTTTGTACTTTACATTTTCTTTTATTCATCGAATAAAAGTTAATAAGCAAATTCCTATATCATAATAATATTGCATTTCAAGCCCTCGGCGTAGTTTTGACAGAAGCTTTTTTAAGGAATAATTGTGACAACCTCTTATTCTTCAACATTTAAGGACACTTCTTTTATTCTCCGTCCCGCGCAGAGGAAATATAATAGTAATACGTCAGCTGTAAAATTCATAGGACCACATTTCAGTGGAGAATTGTGGTGTAGATATGGTATATTAGATAGCATCTTTCCCGCTATATTCGTGTCTATCTTTGCGTGTGTATCTTTCGTGTGTATCTATTACAGCATAGTAGGATAAAAATAGTACTAATAATAATCTGTCCACGAATTTAGCTTTGCTGGTAACCTTTGAGTAGTTCTCGAGAATTTCAAACTTGCGATTGTCATTTTTGTTTGTGCTTAGCATTGCCCCTTTTTCCCGGTCTATCTCAGCCAGTGTACAAGAGATTGCAAGGGGCACCGTTCGTTCACAGGCTGAACTTCTATGAGAGGCATTTAAAAGGGATAGGATCTGCGGCCATACAAAAGAACAAATTTAAAACACAATTTTTGACATTTATTCCATAAGCACTCATAAGAAATTAAGTCACAAAATATTCTTGCTGCTTTTCAAATTGAACATTTTCACTGTGCTGACATTATGATCTGACTGTATAAACAAAACTGATTTAATTCTTCATCTGCGTGGGCAAAAGGTTATGCTCTGAAAAGATAACAAACCAAAAATTAGGCCTTCAGAGGCTTTAAAATCACAAATTAGATGAGGATGAACCTTTTCCTGACTTACTCTGGTATTTACAATCTAATAGATATATAACCTTCTCCTACTTCCTCTGTTCCAAAAAAAAATTCAAAATTTCACTTAATCACGTGGTGAATAACTTATTTACACTTCCATTAAGAATTAATTACATTATCTCAAGTTTACGTTGTATTAGCTTCTTTAATTTATGAGAATGTTTCAGATAGTCGTGTGTCATAATTCAATTACTCACTTAATTATCTTTTACACTTGGGTTATTAACTTGCCTCAATAATGCAAATTGCGTCGCCACATGACGTTAAGATCAATGTTGAGTCTTAAAACAATACCCCTGTTTGACTAGCATTGAATTCCTTCATTCAAATTTTATTTCTGTTGTCACACAATCGTGTTTTAGCATTAATTAACATGAAATAATTCGTTCAAATTTTAACACCTATTGACGAATTAGACAATTCTAATCTAAATTTACAAGCATATCAGCTTTTCATATCTTCGACTCACTGAACTACAGAATTGTCGAATCATTAACTCCTTGAATCATTTAATTATTGAATTATTAATTATTTAGTCATTGCTTCTTTGATCATTGTCTTTGCCTTCAAACTAGATTATCTTATTCATCTTAATTCAACCCATATAAACCTAACGTGATTTCAATAAACACATCAATAAACACTACCACAGAAAAATAGATCGACAGATGACAACGCTGAAATAATCTCGATCATCGTGATAAACACATGACCAGATTAAAGCACAATGTTAACAATATATATCAGAAGAATATCACTAATTACAACATCCACACAAATCATTCACACAATGGGTACACGAAATTTTATCTACATAATTTACAATCGAATCCTGGGCATATACTTCTTATTTCATGATTTTTATTCATGATCAAAGTCAGTTGAATCAAGTAGATGAATTTAGGTTCATTAAACATGCTCGAATTAACGTATGGTAGTGATAGAATTAGACTTTCACAGAACGTATTATTTGCGTACAACGACGAACAATTACAATTAGAGATAACTATCCGATGATATGACAGAAAAACAGTAGTCACTACCATCAGGTGGGTTATCATCTCAAATTGCTAACACATGGTCGGTAAGCATCAGTCAATTTATTATTATCCATACACACATAAGAAATGTGACTAAAACGTGCTCCAAAATTACAATAAGACGCTGTGTTCCCAAGACACAAGCTTAAAAATCACTATAATTTTATCCCACAGGATCACCAATTTCATCTAAAGATCATCTCAAAGAATAATCAATTACTATTTATTGCTTATGACCATTAATTTAATGATTAACCCGATCTCGTAACTTGAATTTACAATTATTATTATTAATGATTATTAAGTCTATCAACAATCCTGAAATTAATCTGGAAAACAAGATGACACAATCCTAACCAATTGTCGGACGATGCATAGATGAAACTCTATTCAGTTCAATTCAATTCTATTCTAGTAGAATGGAACCACATCCAATTCCGCCTCACAGTATCTCTAAGTGTCACAATTGTAAGTTAAATCCAACATAAATCGAGAGGTCAATTATTTTTAAGTACGACTTAAATCTATATAAATAAAATTGTTCGTGTCTGTTTGTTTGTCTGTCTGTTTGTTCCACCATCACGTCGAAACGGCTGGATAGATCTCAAGCAAACTTCATATTTAGAGTATACTCATCCCGGGGAAGGTTTCGATATGCATATCATTTTTAAATCTTTGAATACACGGGGTGTTTATAGGAAAACCAGAATGGTTTTTTCCACCATCACGTCGAAACGGCTGGATAGATCTTAACCAAACTTCATATTTAGAGTATACTCCTCCCGGGGAAGGTTTCGATATGCATATCATTTTAAAATCTTTGAAAACACGGGGGGTTTATAGGAAAACGAGAATGGTTTTTCCACCATCACGTCGAAACAGCTGGATAGATCTCAACCAAACTTCATATTTAGAGTATGCTCCTCCCGGGGAAGGTTCCGATATGCATATCATTTCAAAATCTTTGAATACACGGGGGGTTTATAGGAAAACCAGAATGGTTTTTCCACCATCACGTCGAAACGGCTCGATAGATCTCAACTAAACTTCATATTTAGAGTATACTCATCCCGCGAAAGGTTTCGATATGCATATTGTTTTAAAATCTTCGAATAGAGGGGGGTTTATAGGAAAACCAGAATGGTTTTCCTCCATTTTCTCTTATACTATTGATTTTCTGTAAACTTCGTTTACCGTACGTGAAACGTCTCTTCATTATAAACAACTTTCATTATGTTCATAATTTACCTTACTCTTTACATGACGGAGAAATTTACAATTTTCTGCTGGTACCATACTCTGCATTGAGTGACCGACAGACCGACAACGAACCTACAGGTTACCATGGCAACGTCTCCGACTGCATGCCAGCAGGGAAGTAACGTATTGCCATTTTCCTCATCATGCTTTTAAATTCGTGGTTGTTCCTTGGGTAGAAGGCAAGAGAGGCGTCAATGGGCCTATCTGCGGGATATTGGCGGAATATCGTTGGATGTTATAACCGCCTTCGAATAGATTAAGTAATAACACCATTAGTCATCTTCTTATTATTTGTTTACCTAGGAATCAATGGACCTAAATTTCTCCTCTGTTACCGCTTTATTATATCCATAACTCACACTGGCATAATTTATTGAGGGGCATTTGATTTTCCAATACATTAACTTGGCATTTACATATTTGTCGTTATCCGGCTGTCCTCAGTTATAATCTGTTTTCTATTACTTTCAACTTTCTTAACTGTATTATTTTCTTCCTTAATTACGCCGTATGTACGCGAGTGCTACAAACTACTGGATGTATTTCCACCAATACTCATATTTAGAATACACCTGTCCTTGATAGGTTTTAGGGCAAATATTGTTTCTAAATCCCTGAACTGACTGGGGGTTTATACGAAACCGAAACAGTGATTTTGCACTTCCACAAAATATACACAACCAACGTTAATTTAAATCTACCTGCCTTGGTAGAAATTAATTTCTAAACCTTTTTTCTCATGTGCATCATTTCGATACGAGGATTAATAAGGGAGATATCATTAACGGACCGTTTTTTTGTACAAGTCCCATCGGACTTAACTCACGAGCGGGTGCGTGTAAAGCGTATTCCTTACAACTTGAAAACTACTGAAGACATTCGAACCAAAATTCATATTTAGCATCCACCTGTCCAAAGGTAGGTTTTAAACGTAAATAACATTTCATGTTCCGGAATGGACTGGCGGTTTATAGGGAACCAAAATGGTGATTTTATTCTTTCACAATATATACAGAACAAGACCAACCTGACTGGAAATCGACCAAACGTGATGGAATTCCACCTCGAAACCTTTTTTTCATGTGCATTTTTTCGTCAGGAGGATTAATAAGGGAGATATCATGAATGGTCAGTTTTGCAGGTTAAGTCCAGCGGACATAGCCAAAAAGGCGTTTTACATGGAGCAGATTCCTTATCTATATAAATCAAATCGTAACGACTGTGTGCCTCTACACTGACTATTTTGGCGAAATTTTCGTACAGCTTTCCGTTTAAGGGGTAATAATGACCATCTGCATAATTTTTGGTTTAGTTTCCTGAAAGTCCTAATTTTTACCCGCCTCGCCCGAAATCCAGATTGCGGCATAATCTGCCAGAAGAAAAAGAAGATAATTGAAATTTGACAAAATTATACGTTTTAGCCTGTAACGAACGGAAAACATGCAAGATCTTTAAATTTTTCACTTTTTATCCCCGAAGAATATCGAAATATGCAGGCAATTTTAATGATGGTGCAGACCTTCGGAAATTCCTATCACATAACAAATTGCACAATCTCCGTTCAATTTGGAATGATCTACAACCTTGGTCTTATGACTTTTTGCCGTATCTGTATCCCTTTTACGTCTGATTTTTCTCTATTAATGGATGTTAAGTCAATTTGGAATTTTCACATGCATAATTCATACCTTCGATTACTTATATGAAATACAGAATCATCAAACTCTTCACGAAAATTGGCCCACCCAGTAGCCATATGTGAGCCAAATGCTACGTATGTAGCTGTCACATTATTATCCGAAAAGTAATGTAATGTGAGATAATCTTACAAAACTTTTACCCTGTTCCAGGTTTCTAATTCAATCTGACCCAAGAATAGATGACATATCATAGGACCAGCCATTTAGGCCATTAAATCCGGCGTGTCTTATGGTATAATCCTTTGTCGATATGACGTACGTCTAGTAGCAGTTAATCTGTAAATGAAGGTCTTCAATATTGTAAACACGCATATACTTTCGTATGTCGATCTATATATATTCACTGATGTCGATTTGTAGCGATCGAGAAAGGGTGGGTCTGCTATTGTAATCAGTACTCCCCACACCGACTTTGACTGGCAGTATGAAAGGGTTCCTTCTCCAACTCCTGTGTAACTGCCATTAGTAAGGAAGGTCTGCAATTGTAATGAATAGTTCACTTCTCGATTTGACTTGCAGAAGGCAAGTGAGCATGCAGTTTTGTTTAAAACTCCCCTACCCGATTGTGGTTGGCAGTAGGCAAGGGTGCCCGCCATTATAAATAAATGTCCTCATCTAAAATGTGACTGGCATTAGGCATAGTGGCCTGCTATTTTGATGGAAACTCACCAACTTGGTGTGACTGGCAGTAAGCTGGCTGGAAGTAGGAAAATGGGCTTGGCATTATAATGATAACTGCACAACTCAATTTCGAGTGATAGTAGGGTAATTGCCTGCCATTATAATGAAAACTATAATCTGTCTGGAAGTAGGAAAGGGGGGCTGCCATTTTAACGAAAACTCCCCAAATCGATTATGTCCGCATAGTAGGCAATGGGGCCTGCAATTATAATGTAAACTTCCCAACTCGATTGTGAATGTCAGTAGGCAAGTAAGCCTGCCGTTATATCACAAATCCATAACAAACACTCTACATTGGAAACAACGTACGGGGACCTCCCCATGCTCTTTCTCGGATAACGCTAAGAGACATGCAATTTTAAAAAAATCTTATTTACTGCATGCACACTATTTACTTCGATATTCGAATACAATGTAGAATACCGTAGCGAAGCACGGGTACATTCGCTAGTATAGGCATAAGATTGAAAAATCATTCAGAAGATGAACTACATTAAAATACACTAACAGAGTTCAAAATCTCACTCACACATGTAACAACTCTACCTTCTCCCTACCAAGATTTAAGCGTAAAATATGACTAAATACTGCAAAATTAATAGAACTACCGGCTAAAGAAGATAGATAATCTAGTTTCTACACATATGAACAGATAGATTTCATAAATGGTACTTAAATTTTAGCATGAAGTTCGATTCCCGGCCGACGTCTTCAATATTCCAGCGCGTCCATCACGTTCACCCTCTCGATGCTGGAATCGCCGTACATGCTTAGCAATTTATAATGGCAGGGAAGTTGTCGTCCCACGATGAAGATGATGTTCCTCATGACATTGTAGAGTGCATCTTGAAGTTGGCGACGATATCCGGTGGATTGTAGTCTTCTTCACGTGCACGGTTTAAATTAGCTGGAACTGACACAATAAATGTTAGAAGGTGCATGAACCAGACGAATCTCTACTGAATCGTTGAATATCACACTTAGATTCGATGCTTGTAGATCTATCTACACGGCAATATTCCGTTAGATTAAATTAATAACCAAAATAGCAGAGCGAGCTGATGTCCGTAAAATCAGGGTAGAATGAGCGTCGCAGAATAAGACGTAGTCCAAGCAGAAAATGAGATAGCAGAAAGAGAATGATTTAATGTGAGCTTAATGTTTTATAGCCTCTGGCACGGAGGTGTGACTTTTTTATAGCAGGTTATTGGTTCTCACTGGCCTACATTTATTGGCTGGGACTATTCGAGAACCTCGTGGAGAGCAATCGGGCGTGCACAGGGCCAGAGTTTACCCTTGAAAAATCCCGGTTGTCACGTGATTCTCATGCTGCCTCGATCGAAAGGTGGGCGAGCCGATCAATATATTTGCCTCTCTGAAACTTGTCGAGCCATTTATTACACGCTGGCTCAGCTCGCCGATAATAAAGTCTAGCCCTTGACTTACAATAAAATAATTGATGTTGGCTCGTAATTACATGCTAATTAATCACCAAATTTGACGGGTACAGTATCAACATATTCTAATTAGGATACGTCTGAACGTGGTAGTGTAAAATTATTGTAGTGTATTGTAGTATATTCTTAGAAATCAGCGTGCTTGTTCTATTATTGTAAAATATTTGAGTAGTATTGTAGAAATATCTGTAGAAACTCTCTTACTAGAATTCTGTCTTAACTGCAGTTTAGAATTGTGTAATTCTTGTGTATTCCTTTCGGTATTCGGTAATTAACGGCAGTGTTTATTCTGTTTAGGGTGTTGTAGGATAAAAATATAGTACGACTAAGTAGTATTGTAGTGTAGTAGTATACTAATTACCTTACTGTCGTGTGATCTTTGTGTACTATCCTAGACAATATTTCTTTCCTTTCGTTTCTTGCACAGACTATTTTGTTCTACCTTTTATCTTTTTCCGTAATGAATGGCTAAGGTGTTCAAGTGTGGGAACTGTAGGTTTGACCAGGCATTACGTAGTATGAGGAAGGAGTAGGAGAGTTTGAGGGAGATAATTAGGATTCTCTCAGAGGACAGGAATGAAGGTAGGACTCCGTCGAACAATTTACAAGATACAGTAGCTGTAAAAGAGAGATGGGTAGGACAGGGGGAATTGTAGAAGACAGGTAATCTAATGTTTTAAGGGGAAGGAGATTGCAGGCTAAAGGCTATACTCAGGCGCAAAATTCAGGACAGATGTCTGTGAGTAATCGGTAAGAGTCACTGAAGGTAGAACAACAGAGGGAGGATGAGGAAAACGGAACTGTTGCTGAGAAGTGTGGACGTAGGAGAAAGGGAAAAGGCCGGAAAGGGAAATGTAGTGTAGAAGATAGGAAAAGACAGCTGGAACAGGGTCCCGGGAGGGAGAAAACGGAGGAGGAAGTAGCTTCTAAAGCTCTCAGGAAAGATAGGGATGACCAGGAGGGGACAGGATCAAATGAGTTTGGTAGGGTTGAGGTTCTGGTCATGGGGAATTCCATTATTAGACATCTGGGGAAAGTGTATGGAGGAAAGGGAACCAGGGTAGAGTGTTATCCAGGAATTCGGTTGAGACAGATGTTGAAGAAAGTACAATACAGTAAAATACAATGGATTTTTTTTGCAAGATGGCCGTTAGGCCTTCTCTTCCATCTAACCAGAAAATAGAGTATTTACATGTGCAAAATTAAAGTATATAGACTTACAACTGAAACACCTTACAACTACTAAACAACACAATATTATGATAAAGAGCAATGATAAAAAGTAGGAAGAAAAGAAAATGATGATGTAATTATGATGATGATTATTATTATTATTTTCAAAATTATGACATGATTAGCTAATTTCTATTAACCTTAATAATAACAGTGTGATTATATAATGTCTATAGTTTGAGGAAGGCTAAACCTACAATATTTCCATAACATACGAAAAACAATTTAGGACTTCAGTTTTACTTAGTAGGTATCGGTGACAAAGTTGCCTAAAACTAGCAGGTGAGGCTCCTCTGACAGAGACGGGTAGTGTATCCCATTGTCCTGCCGAAGAAATAACAAATGAGTTTGTGTATAGTGTGGTGCGGTGAGGTGGAATAGATAAGAGTGTATCAGATTTTTAACGTGTTCCGGAACTGTAATTACATGAGATGTGGTGAAATTGTCTGTACAAGTAGGGAGGTGAGCATGAGGAGAATATTCGATGAAGAAGGCATAAAGCATGAAGATTACGGCGTTGCTTGAGTTTTAACCAACGGAGTTCATCCTAGGCAGATGTAACATGGTCATAGTAACGTAGGTCACATATATACCGAACATAGGCGTTTTGCGCGCGTTGTAGTTTGTCCTTAAGAGTAGCAGTCAGGTCGTTATACACGGCGTCACAGTAGTCGCAATGAGGTAATACCAAAGTGCAAATGAGGCGTTCATTTAATACTCGAGAAAATACGTTGCGGAATCTTCTAAGTGAGTTAAGTGTCGCAAATACTTTCCTGGAGACACTGGTAACCTGCTGCTTCCAAGAGAGATGTTCGTCTATCATAACACCGAGATTTTTGACAGATTCACTTAAATCAATGGGTGAATTTTGTAGGTAGAATTTTGGTAAAGTGAAGTTGCTTATGGTTTTTGAACAAATCCGAGGATGAGAAATTATTATAGTAGAAGAGAACGAGGAGGGAAAGGATAAGCTGGTAGGTATAAGTACAAACGTAGTTGGGGATGTGTGGGTCCGGGTAAATGCAGCACTGGTGAAGTTTAAGGAAGCGGAGATTGTTATCAGTGGAATACTGGACTATGGAGTGGGTATGTGGGAAACTGGGAGTGAGATTTCTAAATCCTAATGGGTGGGTATGAGATACGGGTCTGTGCTCAGGTGGCCTTCACTTAAACCTCAATTGTACGTATAAGTTAGGAAATTTGTTTAGAAGGATTATAGGAAGGTACATTCAGGGAAACGGAGTGGTGTAGGGAGCGGTGGTAAGGGTACAGAGATCTGGAAGTCAAGTAGGGATGACATAAAAGTGTTATTGTTGAACCGTACAAGTACTGTAAAGAAAGGGATAGAATTAAGGAATTTAATACATACATAATATACACTGACTGACAGTGACAATGCAACACCAAGGAGGAGTGGTTCGAAAGGGATGAAAGTTGGGGAAAAAACAGAGACGGCACGGATGAATAATTGATGTTTATTTCAAACCGATATGCAGGTTACACAATGCGTACGGCATCGACTCAGTAGGATGTAGGACCACCGCGAGCGACGATGCACGCAGAAACACGTCGAGGTACAGAGTCAATAAGAGTGCGGATGGTGTCCTGAGGGATGGTTCTCCATTCTCTGTCAACCATTTGCCACAGTTGGTCGTCCGTACGAGGCTGGGGACGAGTTTGCAAACGGCGTCCAATGAGATCCCACACGTGTTCGATTGGTGAGAGATCCGGAGAGTACGCTGGCCACGGAAGCATCTGTACACCTCGTAGAGCCTGTTGGGAGATGCGAGCAGTGTGTGGGCGGACATTATTCTGCTGAAACAGAGCATTGGGCAGCCCCTGAAGGTACGGGAGTGCCACCGGCCGCAGCAATGCTGCACGTAGCGGTGGGCATTTAACGTGCCTTGAATACGCACTAGAGGTGACGTGGAATCATACGCAATAGCGCCCCGAACCATGATGCCGCGTTGTCTAGCGGTAGGGCGCTCCACAGTTACTGCCGGATTTGACCTTTCTCCACGCCGACGCCACACTCGTCTGCGGTGACTATCACTGACAGAACAGAAGCGTGACTCATCGGAGAACACGACGTTCCGCCATTCCCTCATTCAAGTCGCTCTAGCCCGGCACCATGCCAGGCGTACACGTCTATGCTGTGGAGTCAATGGTAGTCTTCTGAGCGGGCGCCGGGAGTGCAGGCCTCCTTCAACCAATCGACGGGAAATTGTTCTGGTCGATATTGGAACAGCCAGGGTGTCTTGCACATGCTGAAGAATGGCGCTTGACGTGGCGTGCGGGGCTGCCACCGCTTGGCGGCGGATGCGCCGATCCTCGCGTGCTGACGTCACTCGGGCTGCGCCTGGACCCCTCGCACGTGCCACATGTCCCTGCGCCAACCATCTTCGCCACAGGCGCTGCACCGTGGACACATCCCTATGGGTATCGGCTGCGATTTGACGAAGCGACCAACCTGCCCTTCTCAGCCCAATCACCATACCCCTCGTAAAGTCGTCTGTCTGCTGGAAATGCCTCCGTTGACGGCGGCCTGGCATTCTTAGCTATACACGTGTCCTGTGGCACACGACAACACGTTCTACAATGACTGTCGGCTGAGAAATCACGGCACGAAGTGGGCCATTCGCCAACGCCGTGTCCCATTTATCGTTCGCTACGTGCGCAGCACAGCGGCGCATTTCACATCATGAGCATACCTCAGTGACATCAGTCTACCCTGCAATTGGCAAAAAGTTCTGACCACTCCTTCTTGGTGTTGCATTTGCTCTGTCAGTCAGTGTACTTAACAGATATTGTAATAGGAGCTGAATCATGGCTGAGAAATGATATAATGAATGCAGAAATTTTCTCACGGAACTGGAATGTGTATCGTAGAGATAGGATAAGAATGGTGGGAGGGGGAGTATTCACTCTGGTGAAAGAAGAATTTGTAAGCTACGAAAAGTTGAACATGAGACACATGAAATTCTAGGTGTAAGCCTCATTTCTAAAGATAATAGGCAACTTGATATATGCGGAGTGTACAGACCGGGAATGGGTAGCACTGACTACGACAAGGGAAGAAATGTGATTGTAGCGGGAGATCTGAATGTACCAGATGTCATTTGGGAAGGTAATGCGAATGACAGGAAGCATGACCAACAGATGGCAAATAAGTTAATATGGGAAGGACAGCTGATTCAGAAAGTGATGGAACCAACCAGAGCGAAAAATATCCTGGATGTGGTGCTGATAAAACCAGATGAGCTCTAAAGAGAAATAGAAGTAATAGATGGTATTTGTGATCATGAAGCTGTTTTTGTCGTATTTAAAAATAAAAGTGATAGAAAGGAAGGTCCTAAAAGTAGGACTATTAGGCAATACCATATGGCTGATAAAGCAGGCATGAGGCAGTTTCTTAAAAGTAAATATGATCGATGGAAAACGGTAAATAAGAATGTAAACAAACTCTGGGATGGGTTTAAAGCAATTGTGGATGAATGTGTAAACATGTTTGTACCTTTAAAGGTGGTATGGAATGGTAAAGAAACACTTTATTATAACAGAGAAATAAGGAGACTAAGAAGGAGGTGCAGATTGGAAAGAAATAGAGTTTGAAATGGCCATGGAAGTAAGGAGAAATTGAAGGAACTTACCAGAAAATTGAATCTAACAAAGAGTCAGGTAAGGATTACGTGATGACAAGCATAACTGTCAGTCATACAAATTATAGAGAAAAATGCTAGTTGCTTTACATCGCACCGACACCGTCTTATAGCGACGATGGGATAGGAAAGGCCTAGGAGTTGAGAGGAAGCGGCCGTGGCCTTAATTAAGGTACAGCCCAAGCATTTGCCTGGTGAGAAAATGGGAAACCACGGAAAACCATCTTGAGAGCTGCCGACAGTGGGATTCGAACCTACTACTTCCCGGATGCAAGCTCACAGCCACGCACCCGTATCCGCACGGCCAACTCGCCCGGTAGAGGAAACTTAAAGGGTATGTATAGGTACCATTAGGCAGAAACATGTTCCAAGAAGGACACTCAAGTAATCATTGATGAACAAGATGAGTGTGTATGCGAGGATCTTCAAAAGGCAGAGGTATTCAGTCAGCAGTATATAAAGATTGTTGGTTGCCAGGATAATGTCCAGATATAGAAGGTGATTAATACTAACGAAGTATTAAAATTTATCTACGATAATAACGACATTTACAACAAGATACAATCATTTTTTTAAAAATATAATGCTATGAATTCGGGGCGTCGACCTATGTGGATCATTTGCCCCCAGACAAGATACAAAGGTTCAAAACTAGAAAATCGCCTGGAATTGAAAAGTTTTCTGGGGATATACTAAAGACAATTGGTTGGGATACAGCATCATATCTGAAGTACTTATTTGATTATTGTTTCCATGAAGGAGCTATACCAAATGAATGGAGAGTTGCTATAGTAGCCCCTGTGTGTAAGGGAAAGAGTGATAGACATAAACCTGAAAATTTGACATGCATTGTGTGTAAGCTTCGGAAAAGCATTCTTTCTGATTATATTAGATATGTTTGCGAAATTAATAACTGGTTCGATAGAAGGCAGTTCGGGATTAGGAAAGGTTATTCCACTGAAGCTCAACTTGTAGGATTCCAGCAAGATATAGCAGATGTCTTGGATTCAGGAGGTCAAATGGAATGTATCGCGATTGACCTGTCGAAAACATTTGGTAGGGTGGATTATGGGAGACTAATGGCAAAAATGAGTGCAATTGGACTAGGCAAAAGAGTGACTGTGGGGTAGGAAAGGCCTAGGAGTGCGATGGAAGCAGCCGTGGCTTTAATTAAGATACAGCCCCAGCAATAGCCTGGGGTGGGAATAGGAAACCACGGAAAACCACCTTCAGGGCTGCCGACAGTGCGGCTCGAACCCACTATCTACCGGATGCAGAATTGCTATTCAACTATATGTTAAGCAGGGTGAAGAGGATAAAACATCAAACATAAATTATATGGACACTCACATTATCCCCACAATCATAGACTCTAATTTTACTGCTACAAATGTTACATGTAGCGTTGAAATAGACTAAGGCGAACTTTGGAAGTCCCTAAATATGATCACATCGTTAAAAGCATACAATGACCGAGCGCTGACTTGACAGTTACGGCAAGAGTATTACACCATATGTTGCAATGTCAAAAGGTTTCACAAAATATATTCATATCTGATATTAGACATTAAGTCTTACTGTACATCATTTTGATGCTAATACACACACACATATATATATATATATATACAATAAATTAATTACAATTAAGCAAGCGATAATTATTAATTAATACACAGCGAAATCAGATTATAGAATTGAATCAAATAATAATAATAATAATAATAATAATAATAATAATAATAATAATAATAATAATAATAATAATACAAATAACGATAATATTAATACAAATATAATAATAATAATAATAATAATAATCTCAAAACTTTAAAAGTTTACAAATGTGAAAATTGGTATTTAGAATCTTCTTTAAAAATAAGGAAACACGTATTTTTATGTTTTCAGAAAATCCCAATAGGAGGGGTGAAAAAGGGTGAAAAAATGGTTGAATGCCTTTAATCAGGATACCGGTACCTATATCTCAGAAACTGAAGATATTACAGACCTCAAAATTGGTACTTTTGATCTATTTCAAAAATAAAGAAACACGTATTTTTTTGTTTTTGGAAAATCCAATTAATGCGAGGGTGAAAAGGGGGGTGAATTTTTAAAATGAGTGCATCTATATCTCAAAAGTTTTAAAGTTTAGAGATGTAAAAATTGGTATTTAGAATCTTCATTAATAATAAAGGAACACGTATTTTTTTGTTTTCGGAAAATCCCAATAAGAGGGGAGAAAAGGGGTGAAAAGGGGTAGAATGCCTTTAAAGAGAATACTTATATCTTAGAAACTGAAGATATTACAGACCTGAAAATTGGTATTTGGGATCTCCTTTAAAAATAAAGAAACGCGTATTTTTTTGTTTTTAGAAAATCTAATTAATGGTGGGGGTAAAAGGGGGATGATTTTTAATATGAGTGTATCTATACCTCAAAACTTTTAAAGTTTATAGATGTAAACATTGGTATTTAGAATGCCCTTTAAAAATAAAGAAACACGTATTTTTGTTTTTGGAAAATCCAGTTAATCGGAGGGTGAAAAGGGGGTGAATTTTTAAAATGAGTGAATCTATATCTCCAAACTTTTAAAGTTTGCAGATGTAAAAATTGGTATTTAGAATCTTCATTAATAATAAAGAAACACTTATTTTTTTGTTTTCGGAAAATCGCAATAGGAGGAGTGAAAAGGGATGAAAAAGCGGTTGAATCCTTTAAGGAGGCTACTTATATCTCAGAAACTGAAGATATTACAGATCTGAAAATTGGTGTTTGGGATCTCTTTTAAAAATAAAGAAACACGTATTTTTTGTTTTTGGAAAATCCAATTAAGGGGGGTGAAAAGGGGGTGATTTTTTAAAATGAGTGTATCTATATCTCAAAACTTTATAGTTTATAGACGTAAAAATTGGTATTTAGAATCTCCTTTAAAAATCAAGAAACACGTATTCTTTTGTTTTCGGAAAATCCCAATAGGAAGAGTGTAAAAGGGTGAGTAATGGGTTGAATGCCTTTAATGAGGCTACTTATATTTCAGAACCTGAAGATATTACAGACCTGAAAATTTGTATTTGGGATCTACTTTAAAAGTAAAGAGACACGTATTTTTTCGTTTTTGGAAAATCCAAATATTGGGGGGTGAGAAGTGGGGGGGGTGAATTTTTAAAATGAGTGTGTCTACATCTTAAAATTTTAAAATTTACAGATGTAAAATTGGTACTTAGATTCTCCTCTAAAAATAAAGGAACACGTCTTTTTTTGTTTCCTTAAATCCCAATAAGAGGGGTTTAAAAGGGTGAAAAATGGGTTGAATGCCTTTAATAAGGATACATATATCTCAGAAACGAAAGATATTACAGAACTGACAATTTGTATATGGGATCACCTTTAAAAATAAAGAAACACGTATTTTTTAGTTTTTGGAATTCCAATTAATGGCGGTTAAACAGGAGTGACAAAATGGGGTGAATTATTTGAAAGACTATATCTACAGAATATCTTGGAAACGTAAAATGTTACAGACGTAAAAAGTGGGTGTTTAGAATCTCCTGTAAATGTAAAGAAACATAGGTGATTTGTTTTGGGAAACTCCACTTAAGGGGAACTCAAAAGGGGTGAAATTTTAAAATGAGAATTTTTACAGTATATCTCAAAAAACTTAACATGTTACGGAAGTGAAAAATGGTATTTTTTTATCTCTATTAAACATAAAGAAACGTGTATTCTTAGTTTTCGGAAATACCACTTGGGTGGAGCGCGGGGGGGGGGGGGGGGAAAGTGACTGAAAATGGTGTTGAATTCTTTTAATTAGGCTACTGATATCTCAAATATGAAGATGTTACAGACGTGAAATTTGATATTTGGAATCTGCTTTAAAAATAAAGAAACACGTATTGTCGGAAAATCCAATGAAGGGGGGGGGGGTGAAGGAATTGAAAAATTAATTGACTTAATTGTATGAGAATACATACATCTAATAAAAACTAAAGTTGTTACAGACGTGATAATTCGTATTCGGATCTCCTTTAAAAACAAAGAAACACGCGTTTGGGGGGGGGGGGAAACATCTTGGAGGGCGGGAGTGTAAAGGAGTTGAATTCCTTTAATGAGGACACATAAATCAAAAACTGAAGAATTTTGAGTCGTGATAATTGGTATTTAGAAGATCCTTTACTATTAAAGAAACAAGTACTTTTTGCGGGAAAATTCACTTGGGGAGGGCGGGGGAGTAGTGTGAAATGAAGTGCAAAAAGTAAATTATTTTTATGGGGATACTTATATCTCAAAGCTGAAGGTAATAGACGTGAACATTGGTGTTTGGAATCTCCCTTAAACATAAAGAAAGAAGCCTTCTTTTAATTTTTCTTGGGGTGGGGGATGTGGCGGTAAATGCACTTAACGGGGGTGGGGTGTAGAAGGAGGTGAGACCAATAGATTTTACTGCTATTAATGTACTTATCAGGATCCTCCGTTGCTCAGGCGCAAGCGTACCGGCCTCTCACAGCTGGGTTCCGTGGTTCAAATCCCGTTCACTAGATGTGTCATTCGTGCTGGACAAAACGGAGGCGGGACAGGTTTTTCTCCGGATACTCCGGTTTTCCCTGTCATCAGCCATTCCAGCAACACATAGTAATGATAATAATAATAATAATAATAATAATAATAATAATAATAATAATAATAATGTTCCGGACCATCGTCAAATGTGCGGACTGCGCTGGAAACGGCTCCTGGACGGGTATTGACTAAGAATGCAGCCCGGCCGCGGGTCACTGCCGCAAAGGCACCCAATACGACATCACACCGGATCTCCTAAAGGCTTTTATCCATATTAAAAATGATTACAGGAAAAGATGGCACAGATTTACGGACCCAACTGACCGGGAGGTATACCTGAGCCTAACCCGGGAAGTACGAAATCGATTGCTGAAAAGGAAGATTGAAAAAATGGGAGGTAACATGTAAAATAATAGAAAACGAGTCAGATCGGGAATTATGGTGGATTCTCGCAGAAAACGAGTCAGATCGCGAATTTCGGAGGATTATATATCTAAAACAATAAGCATTCAATTATAAATTTCAGTATAATACCGTAGCGAAGCACGGGTATCTTGCTAGTCTATATATATAAAGTAGCTTGTCCTGACTGACTGACTGACTGACTGACTGATTCATCATCGCCGAGCCAAAACTACCGGACATAAAGAAATGAAATTTTGGAGATATATTCATATTAAGATGTAGGTGCTCGCTAAGAGAGGATTTTAGGATATTCCGTCGCTAAGGGGGTGAAAAGGGGGGTGAAATTTTAAAATGAGTGTGTCTATATCTCAAAACTTTGAAAGTTTACAGATGTGAAAATTGGTATTTAGAATCTTCTTTAAAAATAAGGAAACACGTATTTTTTTGTTTTGAGACAATCCCAATAGGAGGGGCACAAAAGGGTGAAAAAGGGGTTGAATGCCTTTAATCGGGATACCGGTACTTATATATCAGAAACTGAAGATATTACAGACATGAAAATTGGTACTTTTGATCTCTTTTAAAAATAAAGAAACACGTATTTTTTTGTTTGGGGGAAATCCAATTAATGGGAGGGTGAAAAGGGGGTGAATTTTTAAAATGGGTGCATCTATATCTCAAAACTCTTAAAGTTTACAGATGTAAAAATTGGTACTTAGAATCTTCATTAAAAACAAAGAAACACGTATTTTTTTGTTTTCGGAAAATCCCAATAGGAGGGGTGAAAAGGGGTGAAAACGTGGTTGAATGACTTTCATGAGGATACTTATATCTCAGAAACTGAAGGTATTACAGACCTGAAAATTGGTGTTTAGGATCTCCTTTAAAAATAAAGAAATACATATTTTTTGTTTTTGGAAAATCCAATTAATGGGGGGTGTGAAAAGGGGGTGAATTTTTAAAATGAGTCTATCTATATCTCAAAACTTTTAAAGTTCAAAGATGTAAAAATTGGCATTTAGAATCTCCTTTAAAAATAAAGAAACACGTATTTTTTTGTTTTCGGAAAATCCCAATTGGAAGGGTGGAAAAGGGTGAAAAAGCGGTTGAATGCCTTTAATGAGGCTACTTATATTTCAGAACCTGAAGATATTACAGACCTGAAAATTGGTATTTGGGATTTACTTTAAAAATAAAGAAACAGGTATTTTTTTGATTTTGGAAAATCCAAATAATGGAGGGTGAAAAGGGGGGTGAATTTTTAAAATGAGTGTGTCTACATCTTAAAACTTTAAAAGTTTACAGATGTAAAAAATGGTATTTAGAATCTTCTTTAAAAATACAAGAACACGTATTTTTTGCTTTCTTTAAATACCAATAGGAGGGGTGTTTATGGGTGAATAATGGGATGAATGCCTTTAATGAGGATACATATATCTCAGAAACTGAAAATATTACGGAACTGAAAATTTGTACATGGGAGCTCCTTTAAAAATAAGGAAACACGTATTTTTTTTGTTTTTGGAAAATCCAATTAATGGGGGTTAAACAGGAGTGACAAACTGGGGTGAATTTTTTGAAAGACTATATCTACAGAATATCTGAGAAACGTAAAATGTTACAGACGTAAAAAGTGGGTATTTGGAATCTCCTGTAAATGTAAAGAAAGATAGGTGATTTGTTTTTGGAAACTCCACTTAAGGGGAAATAAAAAGGGGTGAAATTTAAAAAAGCGAATTTCTACAGTATATCTCAAAAACTTAACATGTTACAGAAGTGAAAAATGGTATTTTTATCTCTATTAAAAATAAAGAAACGTGTATTTTCAGCTTTCGGAAATACCACTTGGGTGGAAGGGGGGGGGGTAAAAGTGACTGAAAATGGTGTTGAATTCTTTTAATTAGGCTACTGATATCTCAAAAATGAAGATATTACAGACGTGAAATCTGCTTTGGAATCTGCTTTAAAAGTAAAGAAACACGTATTCTCGGAAAATCCAATGAAGGGGGGGTGGGGGGTGAAAGAATTGAAAAATTAATTGAATTAATTGTATGAGAATACATACATCTAATAGAAACTAAAGTTGTTACGGACGTGAAAATTGGTATTTGAATCTCCTTAAACAAAGAAAAACGCGTTTGGGGGGCGGGAGTGAAAAGGAGTTGAATTCCTTTCATGAAGACACATAAATCAAAAACTGAAGAAGTTAGAGTCGTGATAATTACTATTTAGAAGATCCTTTACTATTAAGGAAACAAGTATATTTTGCCGGAAAATTCACTTACGGGGTGGGGGGGAGGGGAGTGTGAAACGAAGTGAAAATAAAGTGAATTATTTTTATGGGGATACTTATATCTCAAAACTGAATGTAACAGATGTGAACATTGGTGTTTGGAATATCTTTTAAACATAAAGAAACACGTCTTCTATTTTTTTGGGGGGGGGGTGTGTAAATAAACTTAACGGCGGTGGGGTGTAAAAGGAGATGAGATCAATTGATTTTACTGTTCATAATGTACTTAAGGAGCCTCCGTTGCTCAGGCGGCAGCGCGCCGGCCCCTCGCAGCTGGGTTCCGTGGTTCAAATCCCGGTCACTCCATGTGACATTCGTGCTGGACAAAACGGAGGCGGGACAGGTTTTTCTCCGGATACTTCGATTTTCTCTCTCATCATTCATTCCAGCAACACTGTCCAATATTTCATTTCATTTGTCATTCAACGATCATTGCCCCAGAGGTGTGCTTCGGCAGCCGGCACAATTCCTATTGTCGCTGCTAGATGGGGCTTTATTCCTTCCATTCCTGACCCTGTCGAATGACTGGAAACAGGCTATATAGTTTCGATGTACTTATTCTGAACATAAACCGATCATTTTTAATCTTTCCTGGGCTGGTTTTCAACAGCCATCTTTTCCTTCGGAGAACGTTCTTAGATTACAGTAGATCCTCCTGGCATGTAAATAAAAATTTAAACACATTTGAAATAAACGATAGGAATGAGATGGACCGTCAAATTGTTCACCTCTATAATAAGGTCAACAATGCACGGAAGTAAGTCATTGGTATCGCCAGAAATCCCGCACACTTGCCTACGCGCGACGATGGTGCTGGTCACATTGTAACAATGACACTGGCAGCAGATGTAATTTACCGCCAAGTAGCGATCTTGCAGCTTGCTGTGGGGTTCAGAACATCTTTTAATAATAATAATAATAATAATAATAATAATAATAATAATAATAATAATAATAATAATAATAATAATAATAATAATAATAATGTTCTGGACCGTTGTCAAATGTGCGGACCCCCCTGGAAAATGGTCCTGGACGGGTAATGACTAAGAATGCAGTCCGGCCGCGGGTTCAGTACCGCCAAGGCACCTAAGACGACACCACGCCGGATCTCCTGAAGGATTTGATCCATATTAAAAACGCTTATAGGAAAAGATGGCAAAGATTTAGGGACCCAACTGACGGGGTGGTATATCTGGACCTAGCCCGGGAAGTACGAAATCGATTGCTGGAAAGAAAGTTTGAAAAATGTGAGGAAACATACCGTAATCTATTAGAAAACGAGTCAGATCGCGAATTTTGGCGGATTCTCGCAGAAAACGAGTCAGATCGCGAATTTCGGCGGATTATATATCTAAAACAATTAGCATTCAATTATAAATTTCAGTATAATACCATAGCGAAGCACGGGTATCTTGCTAGTCTATATATATAAAGTAACTTGTCCTGACTGACTGACTGACTGACTGATTCATCATCGCCGAGCCAAAACTACTGGACATAAAGAAATGAAATTTTGGGGGCATATTCACATTATGATGTAGGTGCTCGCTAAGAGAGGATTTTTGGATATTCCTTCGGTAAGGGGTTAAAAGGGGGGGTGAAATTTTAAAATGAGTGTATCTATATCTCAAAACTTTAAAAGTTTATAGATGTGAAAATTGGTATTTAGAATCTTCTTTAAAAATAAGGAAACACTTATTTTTTTGTTTTCAGAAAATCCCAACAGGAGGGGAGAAAAAGGGTGAAAATGGGGGAAAATGGGTTGAATGCCTTTAATCAGGATACCGGTACTTATATATCAGAAACTGAAGATATTACAGACCTCAAAATTGGTACTTTTGATCTCTTTTAAAAATAAAGAAACACGTATTTTTTTGTTTTTGGAAAATCCAATTAATGGGAGGGTGAAAAGGGGGTGAATTTTTAAAATGAGTGAATCTATATCTCGAAACTTTTAAAGTTTGCTGATGTAAAAATTGGTATTTAGAATCTTCATTAAAAATAAAGAAACACGTATTTTTTTGTTTTCGGAAAATCGCAATAGGAGGAGTGAAAAGGGGTGAAACTGTGTTGAATGCCTTTAATGAGGCTACTTATATCTCAGAAACTGAAGATATTACAGACCTGAAAATTGGTGTTTGGGATCTCCTTTAAAAATAAAGGAGCACTAATTTTTTTGTTTCTGAAAAACCCAATTAAGGGGGTGAAAATGGGGGTAAAATTTTAAAATGAGTGTATCTATATCTCAAAACTTTTAAAGGTTATAGATCTAATAGTTGGTATTTAGAATCTCCTTTAAGAATAAAGAAACACGTATTTTTTGTTTTCGGAAAATCGCAATAGGAGGAGTGAAAAGGGGTGAAAAATGGGTTGAATGCCTTTAATGAGGCTACTTATATTTCAGAACCTGAAGATATTGCAGACCTGAAAATTGGTGTTTGGGATCTCCTTTAAAAATAAAGAAACATCTATTCTTTTGTTTTCGGAATGTCCCAATAGGAAGGGTGTAAAAGGGTGAAAAATGGGTTGAATGCCTTTAATGAGGCTATACTTATATTTCAGAACCTGAAGATATTACAGACCTGAAAATTGGTATTTTGGATCTACTTCAAAAGGGAAGAAACACGTATTTCTTCCTTTTTTGGAAAAACAAATTATTGTGAGGTGAAAAGCGGGGGAGGGGGTGAAATTTTTAAAATGGGTGCATCTATATGTCAAAACTTTTAAAGTTTAAAGATGTAAAAATTGGCATTTAGAATCTCCTTTAAAAATAAAGAAACACGTATTTTTTTGTTTTCGGAAAATCCCAATTGGAAGGGTGGAAAAGGGTTAAAAAGCGGTTGAATGCCTTTAATGAGGCTACTTATATTTCAGAACCTGAAGATATTACAGACCTGAAAATTGGTATTTGGGATTTACTTTAAAAATAAAGAAACAGGTATTTTTTGATTTTGGAAAATCCAAATAATGGAGGGTGAAAAGGGGGGTGAATTTTTAAAATGAGTGTGTCTACATCTTAAAACTTTAAAAGTTTACAGATGTAAAAAAATGGTATTTAGAATCTTCTTTAAAAATACAAGAACACGTATTTTTTGCTTTCTTTAAATCCCAATAGGAGGGGTGTAAATGGGTGAATAATGGGATGAATGCCTTTAATGAGGATAGATATATCTCAGAAACTGAAAATATTACAGAACTGAAAATTTGTATATGGGAGCTCCTTTAAAAATAAGGAAACACGTATTTTTTTGATTTTGGAAAATCCAATTAATGGGGGTTAAACAGGAGTGACAAACTGGGGTGAATTTTTTGAAAGACTATATCTACAGAATATCTGAGAAACGTAAAATGTTACAGACGTAAAAAGTGGGTATTTGGAATCTCCTGCAAATGTAAAGAAAGATAGGTGATTTGTTTTTGGAAACTCCACTTAAGGGGAAATAAAAAGGGGTGAAATTATAAAAAGCAGCATATCTCAAAAACTTAACATGTTACAGAAGTGAAAAATGGTATTTTTATCTCTATTAAAAATAAAGAAACGTGTATTTTCAGCTTTCGGAAATACCACTTGGGTGGAAGGGGGGGTAAAAGTGACTGAAAAAGTGTTGAATTCTTTTAATTAGGCTACTGATATCTAAAAATTAAGATATTACAGACGTGAAATTAGTCATTTGGAATCTGCTTTAAAAGTAAAGAAACACGTATTCTCGGAAAATCCAATGAAAGTGGGGGGGTGAAAGAATTGAAAAATTAATTGAATTAATTGTATGAGAATACATACATCTAATAGAAACTAAAGTTGTTATGGACGTGAAAATTGGTATTTGAATCTCCTTAAACAAAGAAAAACGCGTTTGGGGGGCGGGAGTGAAAAGGAGTTGAATTCCTTTCATGAAGACACATAAATCAAAAACTGAAGAAGTTAGAGTAGTGATAATTACTATTTAGAAGATCCTTTACTATTAAGGAAACAAGTATATTTTGCCGGAAAATTCACTAACGGGGTGTGTGGGGGGGGGGGGAGGGGAGTGTGAAAGGAAGTGAAAATAAAGTGAATTATTTTTATGGGGATACTTATATCTCAAAACTGAATGTAACAGATGTGAACATTGGTGTTTGGAATATCCTTACGACATAAAGAAACACGTCTTCTATTTTTTTTTTGGGGGGGGGGTGTAAATAAACTTAACGGCGGTGGGGTGTAAAAGGAGGTGAGATCAATTGATTTTACTGTTCATAATGTACTTAAGGAGACTCCGTTGCTCAGGCGTCAGCGCGCCGGCCTCTCGCAGCTGGGTTCCGTGGTTCAAATCCCGGTCACTCCATGTGACATTCGTGCTGGACAAAACGGAGGCTGGACAGGTTTTTCTCCGGATACTTCGATTTTCTCTGTCATAATTCATTCCAGCAACACTGTCCAATATTTCATTTCATTTGTCATTCAACGATCATTGCCCCAGAGGTGTGCTTCGGCAGCCGGCACAATTCCTATTGTCGCTGCTAGATGGGGCTTTATTCCTTCCATTCCTGACCCTGTCGAATGACTGGAAACAGGCTATATAGTTTCGATGTACTTATTCTGATCATAAACCGATCATTTTTAATCTTTCCTGGGTTCGTTTTCAACAGCCATCTGTTCCTTCGGAGAACGTTCTTAGATTACTGTAGATTCTCCTGGCATGTAAATAAAAATTTAAACACATTTGAAATAAACGATAGGAATGAGATGGACCGTCAAATTGTTCACCTCTATAATAAGGTCAACAATGCACGGAAGTATGTCATTGGTATCGCCAGAAATCCCGCACACTTGCCTACGCGCGACGATGGTGCTGGTCACATTGTAACAATGACACTTGCAGCAGATGTAATTTACCGCCAAGTAGCGATCTTGCATCTTGCAGTGGGGTTCAGAACATCTTTTAATAATAATAATAATAATAATAATAATAATAATAATGTTCTGGACCGTTGTCAAATGTGCGGACCCCCCTGGAAAATGGTCCTGGACGGGTAATGACTAAGAATGCAGTCCGGCCGCGGGTTCAGTACCGCCAAGGCACCTAAGACGACACCACGCCGGATCTCCTGAAGGATTTGATCCATATTAAAAACGCTTATAGGAAAAGATGGCAAAGATTTAGGGACCCAACTGACGGGGTGGTATATCTGGACCTAGCCCGGGAAGTACGAAATCGATTGCTGGAAAGAAAGTTTGAAAAATGTGAGGAAACATACCGTAATCTATTAGAAAACGAGTCAGATCGCGAATTTTGGCGGATTCTCGCAGAAAACGAGTCAGATCGCGAATTTCGGCGGATTATATATCTAAAACAATTAGCATTCAATTATAAATTTCAGTATAATACCATAGCGAAGCACGGGTATCTTGCTAGTAATCTATATATATATAGTAGCTTGTTCTGACTGACTGACTGACTGACTGACTGACTGACTGACTGACTGACTGACTGACTGACTGACTGACTGACTCATCATCGCCGAGCTAAAACTACTGGACATAAAGAAATGAAATTTTGGAGATATATTCATATTAAGAAGTAGGTGCCCGCTAAGAGAGGATTTTTTGATATTCCGTCGCTAAGGGGATGAAAAGTGGGGTGAAATTTTAAAATGAGTGTGTCTATATCTCAAAACTTTAAAAGTTTACAGATGTGAAAATTGGTATTTAGAATCTTCTTTAAAAATAAGGAAACACGTATTTTTTTGTTTTCAGACAATCCCAATAGGAGGGGTGAAAAGGGTGAAAAAATGGTTGAATGCCTTTAATCAGGATACCGCTTCTTATATCTCAGAAACTGAAGATATTGCAGACATGAAAATTGGTACTTTTGATCGCTTTCAAAGATAAAGAAACACATATTTATTTGTTTTTGGAAAATCCAATTAATGCGAGGGTGTAAAGGGGGGTGAATTTTTAAAATGAGTGCATCTATATCTCAAAGGTTTAAAAGTTTAGAGATCTAAAAATTGGTATTTAGAATCTTCATTAAAAATAAAGGAAAACGTATTTTTTTGTTTTCGGAAAATCCCAATAGGAGGGGTGAAAAGGGGTGAAACATGGGTTGAATGCCTTTAAAGAGAATACTTATATCTTAGAAACTGAAGATATTACAGACCTGAAAATTGGTGTTTGGGATCTGCTTTAAAAATAAATAAACGCGTATTTTTTTTTAGAATTATATATAAATGGTGGGGGTAAGAGGGGGGTGATTTTTTAATATGAGTGAATATATACCTCTTATAGATGTACAAATTGGTATTTAGAATGTCCTTTAAAAATAAAGAAACACGTATTTTTTTGTTTTCGGAAAATCCTAATACGAAGGGTGGAAAAGGGTGAAAAACAGGCTGAATGCCTCTAATGTAGCTACTTATATTTCAGAACCTGAAGTTATTACAGACCTGAAAATTGGTATTTTGGATCTACTTTAAAAATAAAGAAACAGGTATTTTTTCGCTTTGGGAAAATCCAAATAATGGGGGGGGGCGGTGAAAAGGGGGATGAAGTTTTAAAATGAATGAATCTATATCTCAAAACTTTTAAAGCTTATAGATGTAAAATTTGGTATTTAGAATCTCCTTTAAAAATAAAGAAACACATATTTTTTTGTTTTCGGAAAATCCTAATAGGAAGGGCGGAAAAGGGTGATAAAGAGGTTGAATGCCTTTAATGAGGCTACTTATATTTCAGAAACTGAAGATATTACAGACCTGAAAATTGGTATTTGGGATCTACTTTAAAAATAAACAAACAGGTATGTTTTCGTTTTTGAAAAATTCAAATAATGGGTGGTGAAAAGGGGGTGTGAAAAGGGGGATGAATTTTTAAAATGAGTGTGTCTACATTTTAAAACTTTAAACGTTTACAGATGTAAAAATTGGTGTTTAGAATCTCCCTTAAAAATAAAGGAACACGTATTTCTTTGTTTTCTCTAAATCCCAATAGGAGGGGTGTAAAAGGGTGAAAAATGGGTTGAATGCCTTTAATGAGGATACATATATCTCAGAAACTGAAGATATTACAGAACTGAAAATTTGTAAATGGGATCTCCTTTAAAAATAAAGAAACACGTATTTTTTTGCTTTTGGAAAATCCAATTAATGGCGGTTAAACAGGAGTGACAAATTGGGGTTAATTTTTTGAAAGACTATATCTACAGAATATCTGAGAAGCGTAAAATGTTACAGACGTAAAAAGTGGGTATTTGGAATCTCCTGTAAGTGTAAAGAAACATGGGTGATTTGTCTTTGGAAACTCTACTTAAGGGGAACTAAAAAGTGGTGAAATTTTAAAATGAGAATTTCTACAGTATATCTCAAAAAACTTAACATGTTACAGAAGTGAAAAATGGTAATTTTTTAATTTTATTAAAAATAAAGAAACGTGATTTTTAGTTTTCGGAAATACCACTTGGGTAGTGGGGAGGGGGCTAAAAGTGACTGAAAATGGTGTTGAATTCTTTTAATTAGGCTACTGATATCTCAAAAATGAAGATGTTACACACGTGAAATTTGATTTTTGGAATCTGCTTTAAAAGTAAACAAACACGTATTCTCAGAAAATCCAAGGAAGGGGGTTTGAGGGGGGGGGGGGTTAAAGGATTGAAAAACTTAATTGACTTAATTGTATGAGAATACATACATCTAATAAAAACTTAAGTTGTTACAGACGTGAAAATTGGTACTTTGTTCTCCTTTAAAAACAAAGAAAAGCGCGTTTTCGGGGGGAAACAATGTTGGGGGGGGGGCGGGAGTGAAAAGGAGTTGAATTCCTTTCATGAGGACACATAAATCAAAAACTGAAGAGGTTAGAGTGGTGATAATTGGTATTTAGAAGATCCTTTACTATTAAAGGAACAAGTATTTTTTGCCTTAATATCACTTTGTGAGGGGGGGGGGGCGGAGTGTGAAAGGAAGTTAAAAAAGTGAATTATTTTTAAGGGGATACTGATATCTCAAAACTGAAGTTAATAGACGTGAACATTGGTGTTTGGAATCTAGTTTAAACCTAAAGAAACACGTCTTCTTTTAATTTTTTGGGGGGTGGGGGTAAATAAACTTAACGGTGGTGGGGTGTAAAAGGAGGTGAGTCCAATTGATTTTACTGTTCATAATGTACTTATAAGGAGCCTCGGTTGCTCAGGCGACAGCGCGCCGGCCTCTCACAGCTGGGTTCCGTGTTTCAAATCCCGGTCACTCCATGTGACATTCGTGCTGGACGAAATGGTGGCGGGACAGGTTTTCTCCGGATACTCCGGCTTTCCCTGTCATCATTCATTCCAGCAACACTGTCCAATATTTCATTTCACTCATCGATCATTGCCCCAGAGGGGAGCTTCGGCAGCCGGCACAATTCCTATAGTCGTCGCTAGATGGGGCTTTATTCATTCCATCCCTGACCCTGTCGAGTGACAGGAAACAGGCTGTAGACTTTCGATGTACTTATTCTGATCATAAACCGATCATTTTTAATCTTTCCTGGGTTCTTTTCCAACAGCCATCTTTTCCTTCGCAGAACGTTCTTAGATTACAGTAGATTCTCCTGGCATATAAGTAAAAATTTAAACACATTTGAAATAAACGATAGGAATGAGATTGGCCGTCAAATTGTTCACCTCTATAATAAGGTCAATAATACACGGAGGTATGTAATTCGTATCGCCTGAAAACCAGCACACTTCCTACGCGCGAAAATGGTGCTGGTCACATTGTCAAAAATGACAATGGCAGCAGATGTAATTTACCGCCACGTAGCGGTCTTGCATATTGCTGTGGGGTCCAGAACATATAATAATAATAATAATAATAATAATAATAATAATAATAATAATAATAATAATAATAATAATAATGTTCTGGACCGTCGTCAAATGTGCGGACCACGCTGGAAACGGGTCCTGGACGGCTAATGACTAAGAATGCAGTCCGGCCGCGGGTTCATTACCGCCAAGGCACCCAAGACGACACCACGACAGACCCCTTAAGGATTGAATCCATATTAAAAATGCTTATAGGAAAATATGGCAAAGATTTAGGGACCCAACTAACTGGGTGGAATACCTGGACCTAGCCCGGGAAGTACGAAATCGATTGCTGGAAAGAAAGATTGAAAAATGGGAGGAAACTTGCCGTAATCTATTAGAAAACGAGTCAGATTGCGAATTTTGGCGGATTCTCGCAGAAAACGAGTCAGATCGTGAATTTCGGCGGATTATATATCTAAAACAATAAGCATTCAATTATAAATTTCGGTATAATACCGTAGCGAAGCAGGGGTATCTTGCTAATAATAATAATAATAATACAGATGAATGCTTGTAACGGGATAGGGGCCGTTACATAATAATGTGGAGGTCGTGGGAATCAAACCTGGAAATTAACGCACCAGAAGAACCTGAATGAAATCTGTCAGTGCAAACAAAGGATAAGCAACCGAGCATGAGTAGAGTGACACTCGATCAAATAGTACTGGTTCCATGTCCACGAGTGATACCCAACTAAATAGTAGTAGATCTGAGATACACGATGGGTCAAGGTATTTCGGGTGGGTCGGAATGAGACTGCGAATTTGCACCGCACAGGTCGGTCGTCCATTCCTGAAAATCAGATTGACATCGTGATTGGTCTCGTTTCCGGAGACTCTCCGGGAATTATCCGTAGAGGTTGTTCTCAGTCATCAAACGGTGTGGCACATACTGATGAAATATCTTAACATGAGGAAAACAGCGTCTTATTGGGTTCCACATCAACTCATCGACGTACAGAAATGGCACCGTTATGCACTGGCTGACATTCACCTGGAGAGATACTGCAGCGAAGGAGACACATTGTCGCCATTGATGGGACGTTGGCACGAGCATACGAGCGTGAATTAAAGCGTCAATTGAATGAATGGCGTCACCCAGGTTTGCCACGTCGACAGAAATTTCGACAAGAACCCAGTCAGGTGAACCTTACACTGATTGTGGCATACGACTACAAGGGTGCTATTCTTACGCATGCTGTGCCTGAAAACAAACCGTCAACAGTGAATACTAATGCCGATTTCTGGAGCAACACTCCATCCCGCATGTTGTCACGTCGCAAACTATTTCGTGCTCTTATTGCAACAGTGGCATCGGGACGTCTTGGAACACCCTCCGTAGTCTCCAGACATTAGTCCATATGACTTCGACCTGCTTTCGAAGTTGAAGAAACCCCCCGCCGATTTCCTGACGTGGCATCTGTACTCCGCGCAGGAGGGCACTCCGCCGCTGCCATCAAGCGAGAACGCCTTATCAACGGTCCCCTACGGCTTCCCGACATTTAGTAAATGGTAATAGACTTGCGGGTAACTACACTGAAGGAATGTAATGCAACTGTACCTGTTAGCTCATCAAATATTGCGTTCTATCAATATTGCCACTACTTTATTTACAGCCCTCGTACATACATACATACGTACATAAATACATATATACTGTGCCCTTTTCAAGGCAACAACTGCGGTGAGCTTCTTCCTTCTTCTGTGCGCCGGCTGCTCCTGTAATAAATGACATTTAAATGATACTCACCGCTGCATGTAGACTCTTCTTCCTCAGTCGCGGACCGTCCGCTGCTACCCCCGGAGATAGGCCACACGTCGATCAGGGAGTGAGGGAATGAAAAGTTGGGGTAAACTAACTATAAATGACTGCACCCAAAGACTGAATTAATATTTAAATAACAAACTGATTTATTGGATAAAATGCAAAGTGCCAAAAATGAAAGTAAACTAAACTGGTGACAAATGTAAACAAAGTGAAATAAATGAGACTAAGAAAATTAACGATTGAGGATCTGCCTTACAATAACTCAAATATCTGCCTAATAAAACTTACTGAAAGTCGATCAAAATTTAAAATATTCCAGACTATGTTGACACTGTCTTCAAGACGATGACGTGAATAAATTCAAAACTCTGGTCAGGAAATACCATCTCATTTGAAGTACAGAAGTACAGTAGAAAATGTCTCTCAAAATAAATTTGTATAGTTGAATGATTAATTAATTAATTACGTCATCAAATCAACACTGACTCAGAGGTATTTATCAAATCTTTAACACATGTGGCTCATTTGGGAAACACCCAACTTTAAAAAAATAATCGCGGACTGCACTAACCATGTGTAACAAATAAAGAATAATTCAAAGAAAACAGCCATGGACATCGTACTTCATTTACCACGTAACCACTACCACATTCAAACTACTCGTGGTTGAAAAGGAAATTATTGACACATGAACCTGAGTGTTACAACCACTCATCTAATTATTTAAACTTCACTTGCATGACTGTGATAGCCTGGACCTCTTTAAAAAAAGTAAAATAATGATTAGGCCAAGTGCCTCATGTTTATATTTCAAATGAAAGCGATCCTTGTACATTAAAATTTACTTAATTTGCCGCTGACTGCATTTCATTATGAACTCATTATTTGTGGTACCACCATTAGATGGAGGCAGACCCCATCTTATTTACCTCATTCATTGCGGCAGTTTTTTTTATATACAACTGGTTTATTAAAGATCGCTTCATTTCCTAAATAAAATGTAGTGGATTTTAAAGGTTTGGTAATTACTGAATGCCTGGTATGAGCATACCACTACTATGGTTTTGACTGTGACCTAATCGATGATCTCTTATCCTAACACATGAAATCGTATTTACATAATTAGACCTGCTAATGGAGAAACACTGCTCCAACAAAAGAAAATACAGAAATCAAAACTAGCCTAACTACACCTATCTATTTACATCAAATCAAATATAAATAATTCACATACGATCACATCCTACAAATAAACGGTAATAAAAGGTACACTCAGAAAGAATAACAAATAAACAAAACTAGATCCCAACATCGCCGCCTACTGAAAATAAATAAGGATGAAATTCGCAAAATGTCGGAGTCTACAGAAAAAATTTACCCCCGCTACGAGTAGCAAAATATTGTGAATTTGACGGCAATCTCTAACCTCAGACGACAAATGTCTGGCCACGACACTATTTAACCTTTATGGACAATAATTACTGCTATTCCATGTCATCCATGACACTACATGACTATCAAAATACACATTGACTCGTCGCTCTGCTCACATGTACTACGGCTAGCATATTTGCCGAGCATCTACTTTCCCTGGAATTATTTGAGACAAAAAAACAGGCTTCTGCCTACAATCATAACCCATGTCGCAACATATTTAACACTCTTGGTTAAATTATTCATCTCTCAATTCTATTTTACTCATCATTAATCTCGACGTAATACCTCATAATGCGGCCTCGCTCGTATCCGGCGGGCGAAATATCTGTCGTGCACATCACTATTTCTTACGACAGTTCATGACATGGTCCAAATATCACATTTCCATTATCAACGTAGATCATCAGGGATATTGTTCATTTTAGCTCGATCTCTAGATCATTCTCTGCTTTACATATCACAAAATATCAGAGCTGACTCCTCAATGGCTTCCTGTCACTAACTGTTTACTAAAATGACGAGTTTGCCTCTCAAAACACAGCTATTGAAGAATGTGTAACCGCAACTACACAGAAATAAGTACTCGCGTCTACCAAAACATCGTCGCAAAAATACACGGGATAAGAACTACCAGAAACGGTCATCTGAAGGATGATTCATAACATAAAACAAGCTGAATGCGCAAATCTCCAAATAAGCATTAAATCAACAAGGCGGCGTCTACAAGATCACAACTCCAACAGATATGTCGCTCAAAACCAACGATATAATAACATGATTATTATTATTATTATAATTCAATCGGCATTACACTCATTGAGATCAAATAATATAGCATCCTGGACTGTCAAAGTGACATACTACAGAATAATCCATAATAATACGCAAACAGATCTACATAAAGGAAGTGCGCAAATAACCCTAGCTAAAAGCGCAAAAATTATTATTATTATTATTATTATTATTATTATTATTATTATTATTATTATTATTATTAAAATGTGAATTATTTACAATCCTACCTAACAGTCTAAGTTACATTTGATCATCGATTAGGCACGGTCCTACATATTTATTTACATTATTTTATTGATGCTCATACCTGGGTGATGGAGGCATGTTGGATCACCCTCCGGGCTCCGTCATGGTGAATTAGAATTCCATCTTGAAGCTGATGTGGTATTCCAAATGTTCACACACGCAAACTTGATACATTTTTATCATGGCGTTACACACGCTTACATTAACATAACACACGCATTTTCTCGCACTCCAGTGAAGATTAGACGATAGCACTGCATAGACTCCTGACGTGAAGTCGAAAGTTTCCTCTCCGCTACCTGGCTGAAAGAACACCTGCTGATCTCCACACCGCTCTCTCAGTTGTTTACTTACAGCTTACCGATCGTTCACCCCTTCGGAAATAACAGTTTGCTCAAGGTCATTACCATTACGGCCTTCATTAAAGAAAAGTCATTCTCCTCCCTGTCTGCTTTAACTAGTTTCTCCCCGCAAACATCTCGCTTGCCAAAACAGTTTATTGTAAGTGGTAAGAGCAAGCTAAAGTACAGTTTCCAATGATGTGGAGAAATTTATGCTGATCGTCCTCCAAAAATGAAGAATAAAATAGCTTTCCAACAAATGTCAAACTACACGTGGATTAGAAAGGTTTTATGCAGCTACGCTGAAAACATGGGCTTGTCCCTCTCGATTCGTAATGTGAGTTCATTTAAGCCAAGTGTTCAAAGTATAGCTATTGCCTGTTATCTCTGCATATACTCAAAACAAAGTAAAGTTTGTTAAAGTGTTCATTTCTGAAATGTTACTCTCCCAAGTAAAATACATGGCTCACTCGGATGCCAACAAGTGTCTCTGATCGCTTTCTTACCAGACAAAAGTAAAGTTCAAAGCTGACTAACTGAATTAGCTGACATACTCTAAACACACTGAAGATTCAACTAACCCACGAACACAGGATACACAGTGAAACACACAGCCACTGTCGCACTGTCACTGAAGATTCACCACCCTGCTCGCTGGTTATGTAATGAGTTCTCCCCCCACCTTGAAAATAGTTCTGTGGAAGGGATGTGGCGTAGTGATCCAGCACTTGGGAGCGCTTTATCATACATCCGTAGGTTAAAGTTTCAAAATTTATGTACAAAATCTTCCTAATTTCGGTCTGACTTACTTGTTATATTGCGCCGTGGGTAACGATCACAGGATAATCCACACGACGACGCGCGTCACCGGCGTTATTTTCTTCCAGCGAATGGCTCCTTCCCGCCATGACAGTTCATTTCCTGGGCGATACTACTCTTCCGTGTGAAGTTAAATTTTTATTAATTAGCCAATAATTGACCACACCTTCGCACTGATAAATTTTCAAATATTATTAGGAAGTCAGGACACTGTTTTTCACCACTCTTCCGGGCTCCAAATAGCGAAATACTGACTGTAGATTCCCGCTATGACAGGACATTCAAATTTAGAATTTTGTGATTGGCTGAGACTTTCGCGCTCTCCGCAGCGTGGATGCTTCCATTTTCACCCTAGGGCTGGTGGGTATTATCGTGGTCTCTTTGTCCTTCTAAGTAGGTCAGACCTCAACGCGTGATTTTCTCGTGAGAACCAAGTAGAAAGTTGTCACTCCTAGGCGGTACCATAAAATTTATTGGATGCAGTACTCAGGGCGGTTTACAAGTTGCTCATGCTCTAAGAAGAGTTTCAAGGATTTTCCTTGCCGACAGACTGGCGCCAGAAAGTTCCTTTGTGACTGCTAGCCCTCACAGCCTACTGTAGTATTCGATATGCGAAATATTCAACTTTTAATTTGTAGATTAATTACGTCAATTCGCTTATGGGTGCAATACATAGTTGCATACATCTTAATTATAGACTCTTATGCCTTTCAGTGTTCAGTCTGCAAGCCTCTGTGAATTTACTAAACGCCTCCATAATCCTCAAATTGTAACTAGCTCTGACGGAGTGAGTTGGCCGTGCGGTTAGAACCGCGTAGTTGTGAGCTTGCCTTCGGGAGATAATGGGTTCGATCCCCACTGTCGGCAGCCCTGAATATGGTTTTCCGTAGTTTCTTTTTTTCACACCAGGCAAATGACGGGGCTATACCGTAATAAGACCACGGTCGCTTACCTCTCACTCCTAGTCCTTTCCTATCCTAGAGTCGCCATAAGACATGTCTGTGTCGGTGCGACATAAAGCCAATTGTAAAAAAAGTGTTACTGGCTCTGTGGTCTTGTTTAGTCCCACACCTCTTATTTTTCAATCATTGGAAAACGAGCCAACGGCCGTAGCCGTGTTGAAACAGCGGATCCCGTGAGATCTCCGAAGTTAAGCAACATTCGGCGTGGTCGAGAAGTGGGTTGCCATGCGCTGTTGGTGAGGGGTAAGGGAATGGAGGAGCGGAAAGGAACTGGCCACCCTACCGTACGTAAACTCCGGCTCAGGCACACCCCTGTGGAGGTTCGGACCTGCCTTCGGGCAGAACACACCCTTACCTCACCTTATTGGAAAACGAGTCTAACCATCATCGTCTTGGTCTGACTCTACTTCTCTTACACTCCATGACCGAGTCCATTATCCTCCTAGGTAACCTCCATTCTCTTCACACAGCCCCACCATTGATGCGTGCATCAACCCGGATGCGCTGATGTCAATGCGGTAGCGGGTTGATGGATATACTAATGCCAAGGGAGAGCATTATAATATTTCACGTAAAGAAGAGTTTCATGCGGTTTCCTGGTACGTTCTGTTTCTGTGTGTTTCCCATGCTTGATGTATTGTGCAGAGCTGCAGGAAAAGAGTTCTAACGTGGAAATAAAGGGTTTCCGGACCCATAGTCGTATAACATATTTTCATCTTCTACGTGTGGTGAATAAGTACTGAAAGTTTGACGGTTAGCAGGAGTTAATCTTTCTTTAAAGCAATGAAATGGCTTATGGCTTTTAGTACCGGGAGTGTCCGAGGACATACTCGGCTCGCCAGATGCAGGTCTTTTAATTTGACAGTCGTAGGCAACCTGCGCGTCTTAATGAGGATGAAATGATAATGAAGACGATACATACACCCAGCCCCCGTGCCAGATAAATTAACCAATAAAGGTTATAATTCTCGACCCTGCCGGGAATCGAACCCGAGACCCCTGTGACCAAAGGCCAGCACGCTAACCATTTAGCCATGGAGCCGGACTTTAAAGCAATAAATAGAATTAACTTCGTCATTTATGCTCAGCATTTAAAACTGAATACATATGGTATATTACAGATGAAAAAGCAATGAACACTGATGGATACAAAACTAACGTTTCTCAACGGTGCACAGTATCTAATAACTCTTCAGTCAAATTTCCTCAAAAGATTGGTATTTACGTCATATTCAATAAGGCCAGCAGACAATAAGACACGAGTTTCCAAGTAGACAATGGATCAAAAGTTTCTTTCATCAGAGGGAGCAGGAACTTTTATTTGTTCCAAGATCTCTGCAGCCGCAAAAGGAAGGGGAATAAAGAGGAAATGGGAAAATAGTGACAATGCGCCTTCCTGTATATTTAGTTCTTTAAAATACTAAAAGATACAATTTCATTTCTTTTTCGGCTGGTAACTCCTTCATTGTGAAAATGTCTTCCCTATTTTACTGTCGTGTTAAGGGGAAGAAACCTTGTATGATTGTTTGACGGAATTGCCGTCGGTGAAAAGAATTATTATTAATAAGTAGCTATAGAGTAACGTTCGAGAGCCAGGTAGCTCTTTACCACTCTTCTAATTCTTATAGCTTATATACCTACTTCATATTCAATAAGAGCACGAGTTTCCAATGGATCAATCGTTTCTTTCATCAAAGGAGAATAATAACTGTTATTTGCTCCAACATCTCTGCAGCCTCATATATAATAATAATAATAATAATAATAATAATAATAATAATAATAATAATAATAATAATTACCGTATATATTATTTTTGGGGGTTAATGCTAGCCTGGAGCAGACCTTGTAAAGCAGACGCTCCGGCGATGGTTAATGGCATCTACTGTGTGTAGGAAACTGCATGTAATTGAGGTGTACGTGTTGCAGGGATGTTGGGGACAGCTCCAACATCCAGTCACCACATATATGGAGTTAATCAGTCAAGGTTAAAATTTCTGACTCTGCCGGGAATAGAACCCGGGGCTCTTTGATCTGAAAGCTAACCATTTAGCCAAGGAGCCGGACCTCCTACTTCAGGATACACGATAACAAAAATGATATCATCACTGGATTCTCAACAAGACGTCTATGGTTCGAATTCCAGCCACTCATAGAGGATTATCAGAATAAAAAGTTGCGTCCTGTGGCTCGGGTTGCACGTAAAAGAAGAAATCCCGTGGTTATGATCACGATATCACAAATATACTTGTTTTTACTCCGCTACCATATCTAGCTGCTAGTATATTACATATCGCCTACGTTAGTGTACTTCAATAGATTATTTAAATAAATTCTAGTACGAGGATTGACATGGGGTGTAATTCATATCGTTATGGCAAATGGAAAGGTATGTGGAATCTAATCCCGGCCTTGATCATCCCTGAAGTGGATTTCTTACGTTCCTCTCTTCGAAGCCGACCATATAACTGAATAGTTTTTGATACTATCTCAAAGAGTAAACAGCAACACGCCATCACTGGCCACTGAATATCAAGGAGTCTTTGTGTGCGAGACACTCGTCACTCCTGCCGGAGTGAACCAAACAAGCACAGCTTTTACTTATCACCATTCTTGTTTCCACTTACCGTGTCATGGTGGCGTAATTTGCGCCTCATAATTCTAGGTGTATTGAAGGTGTATAGTACTCTTAGTACGGTCCTGTGTGCAAGCACTGATTTAGTGAAGTGAAAGTGACCTGTGAATGTGTTAGGACAGTGTATCTCGTTGTAGAAATATAGCATTTATTTCTTTTAAATCCATAAGTTTCGAAGTTAGGTTAGGTATGGCCGGAAGTAAGAAAAACAGAAGAGATGTGGCGCGATCTTCAGCTGTCCAGGGTCAGGGTGCAGCTACGACTCCCACATCACGCTTGTCAACTGTTTCTAGATAGCGTTCACAAACACGGTCAACCCTCCACCCTTCTGCTACTGTACCTTCGGCTGATCGCAAGCGCTCTCCCTCGGAGACTAACGGCACCACCACCACCTCGCAGGAAGCAGCGCCATCCCTTCCATCTTGCTCGACCCGGGCCTCACGATCGTCAACTGTTAGTGAGCAGCTCTCCCTCACACAACCATCTAGCGGCAACACCAACATGCCGAACACAGAGCTCTCCTACATCACAGGTAACACTAATTTAACTGAGGACAAGATTGTGACCTTGGTGCAAGTTATAGTGGGGAACGTATTACAAAATAGGGACTTCCTTCAACCCTTGGTAACAGTTCTTGTACAAAAAGTTTGTGAAGAGCTAAAAGGAACAATAGACTTCAATTCTAAAGTTATCAGCGATTTGAGAAATGAGTTAAAAGCTCGTGAAAATGAAATTCTGAAATGAAAGTCTTTATTGAATCATAAAATGGACGAAATCGAACAATACCAAAGGCGAAACAATATTCGTATTTTTGGGTTGCCCGAAGAATCTGGTGAGGATACAACTGACTTGGAGCTCAAAGTGGCCCAAAAATTGAAAGTCCCCTTAAGAGCGGAAGATATTGACCACTCGCATAGGGTTGGAGCCCGTGGGTCTGGGAAGTCAAGGGCTATTATATGTAAATTTGTCTCCTACACCAAGAGATCAGCAGTATTTCGTGCGAAGAGGCTGTTACGTGGATCCAAGGTGACGATTCGTGAAGATCTTGCCTCTACCAGACATCATCTTTTGAAACAGGCAATTTCCATCTTCGGCGAAAAGCAGGTGTGGACTTCTGATGGCACAATTATCGTACTACAAGGGGGTGTTAAACACAGTGTGAAAAATACTGTTGAACTTAAAAAGATCTCTCCTTGTTGAAGTTAAATTAGTATGCTCTATTCACTATTCTCTCCTCTACTTTCACTTCACGTAATCTAAAACTGTATGTAATGCTATTAGGACCTATAATTCAATATTAAATTTCTGGAATTTAGTAACCATCCAAATTCATGCATGTCTTCTAAACTTAAGTCTTCCGAAATTCACGAAATCATTGAAGATCTATCCGAAATCTATCCCTCTGATTTGAAAATAATTCACTTAAATTCACAGTCATTAGTTGATAAGGTACATTTCGATGAGTTTTTTGACTGCTTTGTTGACTCAAATATTAGTGTTATTGCTGTAAGTGAGACATTTCTCAAAGAGTCCATACCGGACTCATAGATTAACATTCCTGGCAAGAGAGGAGGAGGAGTAGCTGTGTACGTGAAGAGCAACATAAAATGTAAAATAGTTCACACCTCCCCTGCAGAATATTGTCGTAAGCTAGAGTATATTTTCCTAGAACTTGAATTACCTGTGGGTAAAGTATTATTTTCATGCATCTACCGTCCTCCCAAAATTGGTTTCATGGAGTCGTTTGTAGACTTCCTTTCTCGGTGAGAAAGATGTTGATCCAAACTATGGCATTTCCTATTTTACATTACGGCGCTGTAATTTACAGCGATATCTCTGAGAAATATAATAGCAAACTCCAGCGTGTTCAGAATTCCTGTGCGCGATTCGTCTTCAATATTCGTAAAGGCTGTCACGCAACATTTTATTACAAAGCCGCAGAGTGATTGAAACTCAGGGATAGACGATCATACTCAGCTGTTTGTTTACTCCTGAGAATTTTAAAATCTAATGCTCCCTCATATTTTACCAAGTTCTTTGTTCAGATGAGTCAAGTGCATGATCGGGACAATAGGTTTACAGCTAACACCCTTCAGGTTCCACAGCATCGTACGGTAAATTGCAGTAAGTCGTTCATTGTCACTGCCTCTCAATTATACAACGATCTTAAACTATATGAAAACCGGGCGAGTTGGCCGTGCGCGTAGAGGCGCGCGGCTGTGAGCTTGCATCCGGGAGATAGTAGGTTCGAATCCCACTATCGGCAGCCCTGAAGATGGTTTTCCGTGGTTTCCCATTTTCACACCAGGCAAATGCTGGGGCTGTACCTTAATTAAGGCCACGGCCGCTTCCTTTCAACTCCTAGGCCTTTCCCATCCCATCGTCGCCATAAGACCTATCTGTGTCGGTGCGACGTAAAGCCCCTAGCAAAAAAAAAAAAAAAAAAAAAAAAAAACTATATGAAATACAACAAAGTAGTGTCGGAACTCAGAGAAAATGTCTTGAATACCGCTGCCTTTCCACTTATTAAGCCATGTAAATGAATCTTCAGCAAACTAATTAAAAAGTACGAAATATCATAATCTCCTAGATACATTTAGGTGCTTAGTTTTATTCTTGATTCATCCTCGGCATTAAAATGTTTAGGTTTCTCTTATGTCTTCTCTTCCTTGTTAGTATAGTGTATGTTTATGAAATTGTAAAAGTATTATTGTAATCTGCTAGATGTTTAGTTTTAATCTTATTCTTATATCCTCAGTAGGAAAAAGGGCCTTACGCTTTTTATGCATTATTTTTATTAGATTATGTATATTAGTTGACACATTTAAGTTAAAGTGGCAGTTAGTTACAGCCAAACGGACCTCTGGTCCTATTTGTAATTAACTTTAAAGAAATATATTTCTATTTCTATTTTTTGCAAATACTCTGTTCGATTAGTATCAATAATTTCTTTACCACATGTACACTATATATTTAGCGTAGGAAAAAATGTATTGTATTCGTAAAGAGGATAAAAGCTATAGTTAAGATTCTCTGTGGTGTAGTGCTTAGTGTGATTAGCTGCCACCCCCGGAGGCCCGGGTTCGATTCCCGGCTCTGCCACGAAATTTGAAAAGTGGTACGAGGACTGGAACGGGTCCACTCAGCCTCGGGAGGTCAACTGAGTAGAGGTGGGTTCGATTCCCACCTCTGCCATCCCGGAAGTGGTTTTTCCTGGTTTCCCACTTCTCCTCCAGCCAAATGCCAGGATGGTACCTGACTTAAGGCCACGGCCGCTTCCTTCCCTCCTCCTTGTCTATCCCTTCCACTCTTCCCATCCCCACCAAGGCCTCTGTTCAGCATAGCAGGTGATGCCGCCTGGGCGAGGTACTGGTCATTCTCCCGAGTTGTATCCTCCGACCCAATGTCTCACGCTCCCGTACACTGCCCTTGAGGCGGTAGAGGTAGGATCCCTCGCTGAGTCCGAGGGAAAAACCAACCCTGGAGGTTAAGCAGATTAAGAAGCAGAAAAAGAAGAAGGATTCTACCACTTGTACGTGCAATAAAACTACCCGGAAAATATGTATGGGCTTCCATCTGAACAGTTAAATCCAAGAGACGTCTATTACAAAAAAGGAGACTCTTCAGGCTCCCAATTACTTCATCATACTCCCGGAAATTAAGGGGACATGTTTCTATTGTGAGTAAGGGATTTAACCTAATAGATGCAAAATGATAGTGATGATGGTAATGCTTAGTTTAAAGGGGCCTAACATCTAGGTCATCGGCCGCTAATGGTACGAGGTGGAATGAAATGAAATGATAATTAAAATTTTAAAATGTTACCACCGACTAGAATTTAAAAGGAATGATGATGAAAAATGATTATGAATTGAAAATAATAATCAGAGGGTCTAATTCGCAATGCCTTATTTTCTGATAAAATGATAGAAAATACAGATTACGGTAGGATAAGTCATTGATTTGTAGTGCAATCATGTACATCACTCAAATTAGAAGTTAAAATAACATATCAGAATACACAAACACAACTAGGCAAGAAGAGGAGGGTTTCTCTCATCATGCGGAAATTGCAAAAAGAGAGTGTTTCTGATGCCATCGATTCAATCATAATCATCTATATATATAAAATAGCTTGTCCTGACTGACTGACTGACTGACTGACTGATTCATCATCGCCGAGCCAATACTACTGGACATAAAGAAATGAAATTTTGGGCATAGATTCACATTAAGATGTAGGTGCTCGCTAAGAAAGGATTTTTGGATATTCCTTCGCTAAGGGGGTGAAAAGGGGGTTGGAATTTTAAAATGAGTGTATCTATATCTCAAAACTTTGAAAGTTTACAGATGTAAAAATTGGTATTTAGAATCTCCTTTAAAAATAAGGAAATACGTATTTTTTTGTTTTCAGAAAATCCCAATAGGAGGGGTGAAAAACGGTAAAAAAGGGGGTTGGATGCCTTTAATCAGAATACCGGTACTTATATCTCAGTAACTGAAGATATTACAGACCTGAAAATTGGTACTTTTGATCTCTTTTAAAAATAAAGAAACACGTATTTTTTTGTTTTTGAAAAATCCAATTAATGGGAGGGTGAAAAGGGGGGGGGAATTTTTAAAAACAGTGCATCTATATCTCAAAACTTTTAAAGTTTACAGATGTAAAAATAGGTATTTAGAATCTTCATTAAAAATAAAGAAACACGTATTTTTTTGTTTTCGGAAAATCCCAATAGGAGGGGTGAAAATGGACTGAATGCCTTTAATGAGGATACTTATATCTCAGAAACTGAAGATATTACAGACCTGAAAATTGGTACCTTTGATCTCTTTTTTAAAATAAAGAAACACGTATTTTTTGTTTTTGGAAAATCCAAATAATGGGGGTGAAAAGGGGGGGTGAATTTTTAAAATGAGTGTATCTATATCTCAAAACTTTTAAAGTTTATAGATGTAAAATATGGTATTTAGAATCTCCTTTAAAAATAAAGAAACACGTTTTTTTTGTTTTCGGAAAATCCCGATCGGAAGGGTGGAAAAGGGTGAAAAAGAGGTTGAATGCCTTTAACGAGGCTACTTATATTTCAGAACCTGAAGATATTACAGACCTGAAAATTGGTATTGGGGATCCACTTTAAAAATAAGGAAACACGTATATTTTCGTTTTTGAAAAATCCGGATAATGGGGGGGGTGAAAAGGGGGGTGAATTTTTAAAATGATTGTGTCTATATCTTAAAACTTTAAAAGTTTACAGATGTAAAAATTGGTATTTAGAATCTCCTTTAAAAGTAAAGGAATAAGTATTTTTTCGTTTTCTGTAAATCCCAATAAGAGGGGTGTAAAAGGGTGAATAGTGTGTTGAATGCCTTTAATGAGGATACATATATCTCAGAAACTGAATATATTACAGAACTAAAAATTTGTATATGGGATCTCCTTTAAAAATAAAGAAACGCGTATTCTCGGAAAATCCAATGAAGGGGGGGGGGAAGAATTCTAAAATTAATTGACTTAATTGTATGAGAATACATACATACAGTATAATAAAAACTAAAGTTCTTACGGACGTGAAAATTGGTATTTTGATCTCCTTTAAAAACAAAGAAATACGCGTTTTGTGGGGGAAACCATCTTGGGGGGCGGGAGTGGAAAGGAGTTGAATTCCTTTCATGAGGACACATAAATCAAAAACTGAAGAAGTTAGAGTCGTGATAATTGCTATTTAGAAGATCCTTTACTATTAAAGAAACAAGTATTTTTTGCCAGAAAATTCACTTAAGGGGGGTGGGGAGAAGTGTGAAAGGAAGTAAAAAAAGCGAATTATTTTTATGGGGATACATATATCTCAAAACTCAAGGTAATAGACGTGAACATTGGGGTTTGGAATCTCCTTTAAACATAAAGAAACACTCCTTCTTTTAATTTTTTTTTTGGGGGGGGGGGTAAATAAACTTAACGGCGGTGGGGTGTAAAAGGAGGTGAGACCAATTGATTTTGCTGTTCATAATGTACTTATAAGGAGCCTCCGTTGCTCAGGCGGCAGCGCGCCGGCCTCTCACAGCTGGGTTCCGTGGTTCAAATCCCGGTCACTCCATTTGACATTCGTGCTGGACAAAACGGAGGCGGGACAGGTTTTTCTCCGGATACTTCGCTTTTCCCTGTCATCATTCATTCCAGCAACACTGTCCAATATTTCATTTCATTTGTCATTCATCGATCATTGCCCCAGAGGAGTGCTTCGGCAGCCGGCACAGTTCCTACTGTTGCCGCTAGATGGGGCTTTATTCATTCCATTCCTGACCCTGTCGAATGACTGGAAACAGGCTGTATATTTTCGATGTACTTATTCTGATCATAAACCGATCTTTTTAATCTTTCCTGGGTTCGTTTTCAACAGCTAACTTTTCCTTCGGAGAACGTTCTTATATTACTGTAGATTCTCCTGGCATATAAATAAAAATTTAAACACATTTGAAATAAACGATAGGAATGAGATTGACCGTCCAATTGTTCACCTCTATAATAAGGTGAATAATGCACGGAAGTATGTCATTCGTATCGCCAGAAATCCCGCACACTTGCCTACGCGCGACATTGGTGCTGGTCACATTCTCAACAATAACAATGGCAGCAGATGTAATTTACCGCCAAGTAGCGGTCTTGCATCTTGCTGTGGGGTCCAGAACATCTATAATAATAATAATAATAATAATAATAATAATAATAATAATAATAATAATAATAATAATAATAATAATAATAATAGTCTAATAATAATAATGTTCTGGACCGTCGTCAAATGTGCGGACCGCGGTGGAAACGGGTCCTGGATGGGTAATGACTAAGAATGCAGTCTGGCCGCGGGTTCAGTACCGCCAAGGCACCCAAGACGACAGCACGCCGGATCTCCTGAAGGATTTGTTCCATATTAAAAATGCTTATAAGAAAAGATGGCAAAGATTTAGGGACCCAACTGACAGGGTGGAATACCTGGACCTAGCCTGGGAAGTACGAAATCGATTGCTGGAAATAAAGATTGAAAAATGGGAGGAAACTTGCCATAATCTATTAGAAAACGAGTCAGATCGCGAATTTTGGCTGATTATATATCTAAAACAACATTCAATTATACATTTCAGTATAATACCGTAGCGAAGCACGGGTATCTTGCTAGTTATAAATATACGAGGGCTGGGACATATAGATCTTGGCAACTATTTTTTTTTCTTTAACCCTCAAACACACGCGTATGGAGTGGAATCCACCCCCAGGTCATTTCATTTCCTAGTGAAATGTACAAACAACTTCTCTATGCTCTCCCCACTCTTGTACCTTTCTGGCTGGATCCCCCCAGAAAGAGTCATTCTCACATAATCCATCTTAAAATCTCCAATTAATACAGTAATTCATATTTTACAATACAATGATATCTGGGGTGGAAAGCACCCCCACGCGTGTGTCTGCGTCCTAAGATCTGGCGCGTGTGCTGGGGGGTTAATTTGCACGGTAATACTATAACTATATCATGGCCACACTTCCTGGAAAGCATGACACTCACAGAACATTGACACAGCATGAGATGGTGGTGCGTTCAACAAGTACCACGCATACGCAGATGGGACTGCAGTAATGAGTCAGCTCCGTGCAGAATTGGTGTGACGAGGAAAGAACAGCGTGCGTACTCACCGGGCCTATCTCCGTGTGATTTTGATCTCATCTCAAATGTGAAGGAACTATTGCGTGGGGGACGGTTTGTGACACGGTTTGGGACACGAGAAAAAATTTCCAAAGCTGTGAAACATGAGATTACTAAATGTATTCATGGTAAGACGACTGGTATCCGACGTCTCTCGCATCGCTCGCAACGTGTTGTGGACATTCTAGGGGGTCAATTTGAGGGTTTACCGTAATCTCTTAGAATAAACATTATGTAGCACAAGGATCACATGGCTGACTGTCCCCTCGCTGTATATCGTAAACCTGCCCGGCATTACTTATACATTGCCCTGCACCTTACGCTTCCCATTCCCATCTGTATATTTTCACTTATCTGGTAGATCCCACATTCGTGCGAAAAAGTAGTTGAAATGACTTATGCCACAACCCTCGCAACTGAAGACATTAACACTGAAAGTGACGACAATAGATGCCACTGACTCAGAAGTGGACCTTGCACTGGACGGAGTATTGTAAGACAAATTTTATTAACTATTCTGCATATTAATAATAAACAATTCTTATTAGTATTACAATTCAATAGTTGTATGATTCCTGAATCGTAGTGTGGCGTGCCGAAAATCGAACACAAGGACAACTAGACAAATGACGGGACAACATCGCAAACACACAGAGTCGATTGCCAGCACTAACACAAGAAAGCCTAGAGGCCATCCCAGGGCAAAATCACGCTAACAACTTAGGGTAGACCTCGACCAAAACACACGAAACACGACTGGGAAGCGATGGAATCTGGGCAAACCAAGGTCAAAAGACCCTCAACAGAGGGTGGATCGTGGGCAGAAGGGATAGAACAATTCAAGAGAAATACCATGAAACACCATAAATACTTTAAACTACATAAAAATTTAATGAATGAAGAATTTACATGTTTAGATAGTAACACACATTAATAATTTCATTAAATGAAGAAAAGAAACTGAAATTAATTTAAATAAAGAAAGAAATAAAAAGAACTTAATTCATACACCAAATCAATTAAAAGGAAGGAATCTTCCAAATTCGTAGTTAACACCTTCCTATTCTTTTAAAAAAGGTAGCATTACAATTAATTACGTTTCAAAAATTTAAAATCCTTAAAAGGATTCCCAGATAAGAAATAAAAACTTGTACATAAGTAAAACCATTAGAGTATCAATTACAAGAAGGTTTAAACTATGGTACTTAAAGAACTTAACCACAACTACGTTTTACACTATTCAAAATTTTACACACGAACTGCAGTTCTTTAAAACCAACTTGTTAATTGAATGGTCATATGTTAATAATTATGTTATTTGCTTTACGTCCCACTAACTACTTGTATGGTTTTCGGAGACGCCGAGTATCCGGAATTTTGTCCCACAGGAGTTTTTTACGTGCCAGTAAATCTACCGACACGAGGCTGACGTATTTGAGTACCTTCAAATACCACCGGAATGAGCCACGATCGAACTTGCCACGTTGGGGTCAGGAGGACAGCGCCACAACCGTCTGAGCCACTCAGCCCGGCAATGGTCATATAACCATACATGTTGAGAGCTCTCAATAACTACGATGAAAAAGAACGGTGTAGCGCTTTTAGTATACTAAATTTTCTAATATAAAGTTGAAGTGCATAATAAATTACAACTCTCATTTATATCTCTATTACTCGGAATTCTGTTGCTCGAATTTCTCAATTTCTCTAAGCAAATATTCCCTTGAAGCAAAAAATACTCTGTAACTCGAATTTTGTGGAACATTAACTGTGCAATACGGCATTTGTGGTTTGTGAGGAACAGTTAACAAGTAAAGAGAGGGTTACAGTGATGCTGCGAGCTAATGAGGGGAACGGAAAACCTAAAACTTCTAGTGATCGGAAAATCGGCAAGGACTCACTGTTTCTCGGGTGTGAAGTAATTACCGGTCACGTGAGAAAGCAAGCGCCTGGAGGCGCGGATGATAAGCTACATTTACAAATCTCGGCTGCGTGGTAATGACGAGAAGTTTCTACGTGAAGGGAGGAACGGTTAACAGTAACAAACAGAAGAGATTAACGGATTTTTTCAAAGGTGTTAACGGAGGTATATTTTTTGTTTCACTACTGTATGTACTGTATCCTGTCCTCTAAAAGTTACTATGGTAAGGTTTATAATTAAAGTGATGCCATAAAATAAAGTTTGTCTGAATATTTTAAAACATTGTTAAAAATAATGTATTCACTACAAGCCAGTAGGTACATATGATTGAATTATGTGCTATGCATGCTCAAAAACGGTATTCTCTATATCTCGAAATTTCGATAACTCGAAATAAAATTCAGCTCCCAAGGTGATTCGAGATATCGAGGTTCCACTGTGTGTACGACCCTTGTCCCTTTTCTGTACAGGGTCAAGTGTGAAGTGAGATAGATAAACATGTTTTGCTGTTCTTACTGGTTTCTTCCACTCTCTGTAGCGATATTTTACGACTGGTGCCCTTCCTGACGTCAACCTCATCACAAGAGTTGATGAGATGAGATGAGATGAGATGAGATGAGATGACATGACTTGACATGACATGACATGACATGACATGACATGACATGACATGACATGACATGACATGACATGAGATGAGATGAGATGAGATGAGATGAGATGAGATGAGATGAGATGAGATGAGATGAGACGAGATGATAGTAGGAATGAAAACAGTGAAACCCAGTGTCAGCGTCTAGCCTGTTCCTGTCAAATGCCAACAACGGGTCTGCTCAAAGCTTAACGTCCCCATTCGACGGACGAATCACCATCAAAACAGCATATTCTCTCACTCCATACGAATACTGCGGAGAGTTTTGGAATTAAACCCAGGCTCTTGGCATGCAATCTACTGATTATAAATTAAATACCACCACCTCTTCTATCTAGCCAACGGCCGTAGCCGTGTTGAAACACCGGATCCCGTGAGATCTCCGAAGTTAAGCAACATTGGGCGTGGTCAAGATTTGGATGGGTTGCCACGCGCTGTTGGTTGGATGTAAGGGAATGGTGGAGCGGAAAGGAACTGGCCACTCTACGGTACGTAAACTGCGGCTCAGGCACACCTCTGCGGAGGTTCGGACTTGCCTTCGGGCAGAATACACCCTTACCTTACCGTACCTTACCTATCTTGCCGGCCGACATTCTGATGGGAAAATTTGTTTGACCAACGAGCCTTGAACAGGCTAACCACGGTGTCAGACTTAACGATCATGACTACCAGGCGGACTACAAATTCACGAATAATTAAGATATAATTTGCTCGTCTATCCGATAAATCCTTTCTGGAAATAACTAATGATTAACCAAATTTTAACTTTCAGAAGTACTTCCTAGATTTTAACTACGCCATAGAATTCAGAATATATCCCCATGCATATCTTTGCTACTAGTTGCATTTATCCTGTCGATTTCACCTTCCTTCTATTTCCTTTGTTAATTTGTATATGATGATGCCAGATTTAAAATGTTAAACTAGTAGTAGGCCTCTTTCTTCTAATATTTAATTTCCATGGAATTGCTTGTTGCACTCTTGTTGTTGTTGGGTAATTATGGTTTAATTATACTTTATTATTACACTACTGTAAGTGATCATTGCCACCGGAATAATTCCCAATTGCGTTGTATTTGCTAATAATAATAATAATAATAATAATAATAATAATAATAGTGGGGATTTACCGGTTACCTCACCAAAGCTCTTCACGAAAATCAGATTACCATAATGGCCCTACAGGAAACAAGGTACCCAGATGAAGAGATTTTTGAATCCGAAGGCTACCGATTTTTCAAGAGCAAAGCGCAAAGAGGAATCCTCAATGGAGCTGTGATGCTTGGAAACGCGTTTGCTGTTAGAACCAAGATCCTTAAATCGGTTGCAAATTTCGAACCTGTGAATGACAGATTGTCTATACTCACAATTAAATGCGCGAAAAAACCTACGCCCTAGTTAACGCACATGCTCCTACAAACGATAAGAACAAGTCTGATCCAGACGAAGTTGATAATTTCTGGGACCTACTGGATGAAAAATTAAACAAAATCCCCAAACACCATGTCAAGCTTCTGTTGGGTGACTTCAATGCCCAACTAGGTCGTGAACAGAAGTACAAGAACGTTATAGGTAATTACCCTGCTCACAAAAGAACCAATCCCAACGGCAAATGACTGGTATCCATTTGCGAAAATCACAACCTGCAGGTCATGTCGACCCACTTTCGCCATCTACCCAGAAAGCAAATGACTTGGCGTTCTCCCGTCCAAGCTCTCGGAGAGTTCCGAATTGATCACGTTGCAATCTCCAGGAGAAACAGCCCTGAGATTATGAATGTCAAGGTAAAGAAAGGCATCAATGTGGCCTCAGATCATTATATGTCTCTTATCAAATTCAAACCAATTCCCGCAAACACAAGGAAGACAACCAAACAGATCACACGCTTCGACAACGATAAACTTCGGCAAAGGGTCGAGGAGTTCCAGGAGAAGGCTAGACCAAATGACTGTGACTTTAACAACGCCAAAAGTCTCCTTGTTGAGGCCGCCAAAGACGTTGCAGAAATCAAGAGAAGCAAAACGCATGCCTGGTGGAATGGTACCTGCGAATCAGTCCTCCAAGAAAGACTCAATGCATGGAAACAGTGCTACTCTACGAAATCAGAAAATGATTGGGAAACCTACAAAACTCAACGTGCCCAAGCAGCTAGGGTGTTCAGAACTGAGAAACGTAAATACGAAAAATCTCTCATTGAAAAGATAGAACAAAACTTTAGGAAGAATGAAAGCAGAGAGTACTACAGAGCCTTCAAACGCAAACTCACTGGCTATAAACCACCATCTCTATGTTTTGAGCGAAAGGACGGCACACTGGCGACGTCAAATGAAGAAAATTGCAGCATTCTGGCAGATTACTTCAAGAATTTACTTAATTGCTCTAAACCGCAAAGCGCCATTGAGACCAAGGAACCCTTACTCAGGTACCCAGATTCCAGACCACCCGACAGAGATGAAATCAAGCGCCACATTGCCCGTCTCAAAAATAACAAAGCGCCGGGTGAAGACTCAGTAGTAGGAGAACTATGGAAATATGCCCCAGAGTAACCACTTGATATCTTGCAAAAGCAAATAGAAGAAATTTTGAACAAGGAGACCCTACCCGAAGATTGGAAAATAGCGTTGATCCATCCACTACACAAAAAAGGCAGCATGAAGAACATCAACAACTACAGAGGAATATCTTTGCTACCCGTGACTTACAAAATTCTATCACTTGTCATCCTGGAGCGTTTGGAAGCACAAGTCGAACATCAAATAGGTGAATACCAAGGAGGGTTCAGAAAAGGTCGCTCAACAGCTGAACAGATCCAAAATCTCAAAACGATCATCAGATATTGTACACTAAGGTCCAAGCAGTATGTGTCTGTGGACTTCAAGAAGGCGTACGACTCCATTGACCGGGAAGTCCTGCTAAACATCTTAAATGAATTTGGAGTTGATTTGAAACTGCTGGCATTAATTAGAGCCACCCTGACCGATACAAAATCCAAGGTGAAGTTCCACGGATGTCTCTCGCATTCCTTTGACATCAAAACAGGAGTCCGGCAAGGTGATGGGCTATCCCCGATACTCTTCAACTGTGTTCTTGAAAAGATCATCAGAACCTGGCGGGTGAGATTACAGGAAACCAACTACAGTCCATTGAGAATAGTAACCAAATCCAAGGGGATCGCAACAGACTGCTTAGCATTTGCCGATGATATTGCTGTTCTCTCAAACGACATAGAAACCGCTAGAGCTCAAGTTGAAATTTTAAAGGAAATTGCCGAACAAACTGGTTTGTAGATATCGTTTGAGAAAACAGAAGTAATGACTAATATCAAAGAGGCTCCACCAAAACTCCATAAGAAATACGGGGACATCACCCGAGTAGACAAATTCAAATACCTGGGTGAGATCATCATGAAAATTGGACTGGACAAAGAAGCACTTCAGGAGCGAGTACGCAAACTGGAAATAGCCTACCAAACATCCCGCACAATCTACAACAAAAAATGCCTTTCCCAAAACACCAAGATACGTCACTATGAAACAGTTCTGAAGCCAGTAGTTCTATATGCAGCCGAAACCCTGTCTCTAAATGCCAACAAAGGACTCCTTGAAGAACTGGAGAAAAGAGAACGCAAAATTGTGAGAGGAATCTTGGGATCAAAGTACAGAAATGGAATCCATCAAAAGAGATCCAACAAGGAAGTCTACAGAAAAAAAGAGAAAATTACCGACACAATCAGAAAAAGACGGGCACGATTTTACGGCCATCTGAAAAGAATGGACGGAAGAAAGTTAACTAAAGAAATATTTCACTTTTTTGATTCAAACGCCAAAACCACAATTCCCTGGTTTAGAAATACCAAAGAAGACCTGCAAATGCTACATATCTCAGCTGAAGACGCCCTTAACAGAGATCTCTTCCGCAAGAAAATATTGACGAACGGGTTAAACCGAGACGAGCAACCGAAGAGAAGACACGGTGCCCCTTGGACAGAGGAGCGTAAGCAGGCCCACTCACAAAGAATGAGGGAAATTTGGGCTCTAAAGAAGGCCAAGTTCAGTGTCAAATGCAACAAGACTTAACGTGGTCCTTGATGGCCCCAGCGAATTACATATAATAATAATAATAATAATAATATTAATAATAATAATAATAATAATAATAATAATAATAATAATAATAATATACAGATTTCCTGTTCTTCCTGGTTTCTTCCTTTCACTGTTTAATAACTTAACAAGAGTGCAAAATTCAACACTCCACAATTCTCATATCAGTTGATTACTCAGTGAAAAGTATCATTTTTCTTACTCTTTTCTGTTTGGATAAATTTTGCCTTCAGAGCTCAAGTTGAAAAGCGAGCGACTGAACTTTTTATGTATAAAGTTAACAATCACAGGTATTAGAGACCCAGCTATTGTCTCTGTAATAGAGTGTCCCTCCCGCCTGCCACAGACACGTGTGGCTCTTTATTAAAACAGCGTGTTATGCAATGTTTCAAAGATATTAAAATTTAACTTCACATTTTCGTGTAAGGCTTCCCATTATCACCACGTGGGCTTGTAGCACATTATTTATCGACTGGTGAGCTGTACACACAGTGCCAAGGAAAGGATATAGGGCAGCGCCTCTGTTATTCGAATCTGTGCATCAACTTACGGAAGAGTGTTTTAGGACGTTTATTTAGGTCACTGCTCAGGCACGGATTCCCATTAAGTTCAATGGTTCACTGAACACTTTCTCACTAAGAAGTTACTTATATTCATGATCGTTTTTGTCCTAAGGGTAAAACCAGCGAGGATATTGGCGGTCATTTCGCGTTCTCCTCTTAGAACACAAGGGAGCTCTTGACAGCCGTGCCGGCGCTTCATTCTGCTGAGTGAACCATCAGAAGCTTATAAAATAGCCTTAGGCGTGGAACAAATGTTGAGAGGGGCAAGGGAAACGTGCTTTAAAATAAATGCAGGAATCACCAAGGGATGTTGTGGTCCTATGCTTCCCTTCTCTGTCACACTAGTCTGTTCTTCCATCACACAATCCTTCTTTCTCACAGTCGGACTGTCCTCTCACCAAACCTGCCTGGAACCACTGGGACGAAAGCACGGTTCATGTCTGTTTCTTTTAATTGGCTTTACGTCGCACCGACACAGATAGGTCTTATGGCGACGATGGGACAAGAAAGGGCTAGGAGTGGGAAGGAACTGACCGTGGCCTTAATTAAGGTACAGCCCCAGCATTTGCCTGATGTGGAAATGGGAAACCACGGAAAATCATTTTCAGGGCTGCCGACATAGGGGTTCGAACCCACTATCTCCCAAATATAGGATACTGACCGCACATATGCGACTGCAGCTATCGAGCTCGGTTCATGTCTGTTTTGTGAACGTTTAAATGTCTATTTACACTTGTTCGTGACGTGTCAGAAATGATTCTCGCCGTCAGCATTGTTTCAGTAGCTGGAAGTCAGTGATTTTCGTGATGTCGCAGTTTGCGGACATATTTATTTATTTATTTGGGAAACCAAAACAGCGAGAAGTCGAATTACAGAGTTCCGCATTGAAAAACATATTCAAAATAGAGTAGCACAACGCAAACATAAAAAATAAGTGGAAGAACAATGACGAAAAACATCTAACGATAAAAATAGAGGAAAAAATTAAAAACTAACAAAATAACTGTAGAGACACAACAAATAACACCAAAACATAAAGGCTAAAGAAACAACGAGAACAATTGAAGATTGAACGTAAAACGAAGAGAGGAACATATAGCTAGGCACAGTAAGATAAATACAGATATAACACTTAAGTAACGGTATAGTACAGTAAAAAATAAATAAATATTATATTATGTACAAAAGAGAGGACACAAATGAGAAGAGAAAAAAGGAATATGAAGAATGAACTAGGTTAAGTTAAGGAAGAATCGATTAAAGGAGGCATACGAAGAAAAAACGTCCAAGTTCCTGTCAGAAGATAAAGAGTTAAGGAGGGTTGGTATGCGGATAAATAAACTTCTTTGAACGAGAGGGAGGAGGGAATACGGAATATGAAGGGGCTGATTAATCCTGGTTTTGCGAGTTGGTACATGTAAGGAAAAGAAGGATGCAGGTTCAGGAGAACGAAATAAACAGTTAACAGCGTTATATAGGAATCTAAGGTTGGCTACTTTCCTGCGACTAGATAACGGGTGAAGGTTTAACTTGTCTAGTATCTGATTACTGCTCAAGTTTCGACAATCAGATACTAAAGGGCATAACACAAATGACAGTCCTTCAGATTTATACTTTGATCTTCTTCTTCTCCTTCTTCCTCCAGGGTCGGTTTTTCCCTCGGACCCGGAGAGGGATCCCACCTCTACCGCCTTGAGGGCAGTGTCCTGGAGCTCTGGGTCGGGGACACAACTGGGGAGGATGACCAGTACCTCGCCCGGGCGGCCTCACCTGCTATGCTGAACAGGAGCCTTGCGGGAGGATGGGAAGATTGGAAGCGATAGACAAGAAAGAGGGAAGGAAGCGGCCGTGGCCTTAAGTTAGGTACCATCCGGGCATTTGCCTGGAGGAGAAGTGGGAAACCACGGAAAAACACTACCAAGATGGCTGAGGCTGGAATCAAACCCACCTCTACTCAGTTGACCTCCCGAGGCTGAGTGAACCCCGTTCCAGCCCTCGTACCACTTTTCAAATTTCGTGGCAGAGCCGGGAATCGAACCTGGGCCTCCGGCGGTGACAGCTAATCACACTAACCACTACACCACAGAGGCGGACTTATATTTTGATTTTGATTTAAATTTAATCGCAATATTATTTTAATATAGACATTAAAAAGTTTTTGCATTACCTTAGACCAAAGAGTTCCTGACTCTTAAAAACTGAAAACTGATATTCATAGCGTTATTTACTGTCCTACAAAACAACAAACGAAAACCTCTACAACAATACAGCTATGCTTTCTTAATTTCAATTACCGAATGTAGCAGCAAAAATGAAATGTCGTATGGCTTTTAGTGCCGGGATATCCCGGGACGGGTTCGACTCGCCAGGTGCAGGTCTTTCTAATTGACTCCTGTAGGCGACCTGCGCGTCGTGATGAGGATGAAATGATGATGAAGACAACACATACACCCAGCCCCCGTGCCATTGGAATTAACCAATTAAGGTTAAAATACCCGACCCGGCCGGTAATCGAACCCGGGACCCTCTGAACTGAAGGCCAGTACGCTGACCGTTCAGCCAACGAGTCGGACAATGTAGCAGTAATGCCGGTTAACACGTCCCCATGCATTACGCATGCCTGAATTCGTGTTACGGAACCCGCTATTCTTGTATTTTACTGAAAGCTACATAAAGACTTATTAGGATCATTTTAACACTGGGTTGCATATTAACCCCTATTACCACTAAAAGGTTTAAGTATCAACTTAACAACTACCGAGATCGATAGCTGCAGTCGCTTAGGTGCGGCCAGTATCCAGTATTCGGGAAATAGTAGGTTCGAACCCCACTGTCGGCAGCCCTGAAAATGGTTTTCCATGGTTTCCCATTTTCACACCAGGCAAATGCTGGGGCTGTACCTTAATTAAGGCCACGGCCGCTTCTTTCCCACTCCTAACCCTTCCCTGTTCCATCGTCGCCATAAGACCTATCTGTGTGGGTGCGACGTAAAGCAACTGGCAACTTTACAACTACCTCAAATGACACTATTATTTACTAAGTTGTATACTGTGAGAGAATGCCTCCCTTTTGTAGCCTCTTTTAATGTACTTAATAGTTTGTAATGTTTATTGATTTAAATATACGTTCCTCCGTGCGAGTATTGAAATATGCATTTAATCATTAAGAATAGTATTGATATGTTGCGTGCCAAAATAATCTATGAAAGTGCTAACATTGATCAAAGAACAGCCCTCCAAAATCAACATATAGCTTAAAACCAAGCCGCGTAGAACATTTGCTTTGCACGACGACTCTATACAGCCAGATGGCCAGTACATGGTCATCCTAATGACTTCATGACTGTATCCACTGTATCTTACAACATACAGCCCCTCATTAAAGCGCACAAGGAACAGCGAACCCCGTTCCAACACTCAGTTCAACATTAAACACCTTGGACAAGCTAGAAACCGAACCTGCGTCCTCTGACAAAGGAGTGGAAAGAAGATACTGAACCCTTGAATTTACCATTCCATCGTTGGTCGGCCACGGCTGCTACAGTAGAACAATATAGAACTCTTAAATCATGGGTCGTTGCGGGAAGAATTTCGGTCACGATCTTAACCAAACGATGGGGTTCAGAAGAGAGCATAACTACTTGAAATGAGGAGCAAATATGTGCTTACTAACTTTTATTAAATCGAAATGGCACGACAACATTATTATTTTAATATAAATCCTTGAAAAACTTATAAATCATTTATTATTGAATGTTTCAAACGCAGTCACATTGCATAGCGTTGATTTATTTCTCACAATATCGAAGAGTTGCTTCGGAGAAAGTAATAAATTAGTGGACAGCGAAACTGAAAAACTGAAAAAGGAAAGACCTGAAAACCGGGCACCTATCATTCCAAACGAGAACTGAGAATTAATCCGCACGATCCGTGGAAAATCTGACTTTCAACAAGTAGAACGCCTGATTTCCTCTCAATTAAGGTTATCCACCAGTCGAATACCCTTTACGGATACGAAACACCCGCCGAATGGACCCTTAATCGAACCAAATTGACTATCAGTTGCTTTGGATAGGTTGCGAAATATTATGGGAAAGCATGGTGTTCACTACGAGTTAACAGCATCATTCACAATTGAAATAAAATTCCACCACGTATTTGTCATTCATGACACCCTTAAGTGATAGGGTAATCCCGATGCTAAATGTGCATCATCCAAACAGCTATTCGGAAGGAACCAACAACAACACGATCCGCGAGGATCTTACGTTACGTCGTTCTGAAGGAACAAAACTGCGAAATACAGGAAACACTTATTCATCACGCATTTAGAAGAAATGCCAAACACTGAAGTTAATTAAAAAGTGGTAAGTCACTTGAAAAGTATTATTATCAAACCGATTTTCAGGTTAGAAATGGTTATGTTACGCTTAATAAAATTACCAGTCCACATTGAAAAATACAACAAAAGGAATTCTTTCCTTTCTCAAACAATGACTACCATTACAGATCCATCTACTTATTGTTTGTCCCAACACACTACCTATAAAGTGATCACTTAATCGAATTCAACTACGTATAACAGTGAAAGAACGACAAAGATTGAAAATAGAATAATACTACTGGCTGACTAATCGAAACCACATTCGCAGCTCAAGTCTCACACTAATACATTGAGTGTCAATATGCACACTATCAAAACGAAACGGACGTCAGAACGACAAACAATTAAGTCCGTAAAATAAAATAGAATATCGAAGTCATTTAAAACTCAACACGCATGGAGAATTACAGTAAAATATTTAATCACCATCAGGTCGATATCCAAATGTTTGGGCAACCCTCATTCGCCGATCACGGTCCCGTTATCTTAAGGAGCACCTTCGAGCTGTTTGGAGCTGCGCACAAGTTGGTCTCATTATTACCGATCTAACCCTCTTCATATTTCAGTTTTACTGTAGATGCTACATTCGTCCAAGTCACTTCGCAAAAACAAAAGAAACATCTAATCTGAGACTTGAGTATGTACAGCTGACATCCCAGACCTATCGTCGGGCTCACTTATAATCTGTACATCCTAACACTAATCTCTATGTACACGATACCTTCCAAATTCTATCGTCGGGCGTGAACTAGGACGCCTCACCATCAGTAACTCCAAGGATAACATGTGACGTCGTAAATCTATAGTCGGGCGTAAAAATGGGTCGTACTACGCATCCCCTAGCATATCAGGCGAACTAGCAATTTCAAACCAACTCTGACATTTCAATTGTAAACCTGGTCAGACTAATAACACACACGGAACCACGTCTCTTACTATTAAACGAATGCAAGTCGAAAAATGCAGTAAGTCTCTATCACGTTACAGAACGTGAGCTCGAAAAATAAATATACGTGACGAACAATTCTCCAACTCAAACACAATCTCAGCCTGTGCAATGAAGTTTTTAGGGAAGAAATGATAATTCCCAACACACTACCTATAAAGTGGATGTATTCAAAATAATAATCAACACTACCGCATTGGAAACCCTCAAATCGCCTACCGTTAATTCCAAATATTTATATCAATGACTATCCAGTGAAACGAAATTCAATACAACACCAACCATGTATTCTAAATGCTCTTTTATCCTTGAGGTCACATTATCTTAATATTCATACGGGCTTTACGTAACTAGTCACTTGACTTTTACTACCAAGATTTTTAACCTTTACTAGAGTCGTCTTCACTTGGGATCTTACTAGAAATCTACGGTGCCTCACACAGTAGTCGTCTCAAATTTCGGATTGGTAGCGGAATACACTACAGCCTGTCACAATACAGCCTGTCTCCCAAATACTTCCTCGGCAAACATAGCCTGTCTCAAACTCATTCTCCTCGCCTTATCCCAGCGGTATCACTTAAAATCCAGGCTCCCTTTCACCTTCAGTATTCCTATCCCTCTCATCTCCACATATATAAATTCTTCGCTCTCAATCCATTTTTCTTATATTTCCAAGACCCTTTTCATATTTCAATCCTCTTGCGAAAACAACCATTATAAAATACACCTCTTTACTTTACTGTTACTACAACTTTCGGACCTCGAGAATACAAGAACACACCGCGATTTTCCGTATCATCGACATACACGATGTCCCAAAATTTTACTTCCCATGAATAAATATAACTCTATCGAACTTCACTGGAATTTTCTAAATGCCTGCGATCCTTGTAAAACATACTGGTTAAATGCACTTTTAACATAGGAAAATGTTATCCCGCGGTAGACATTATTATTATTATTATTATTATTATTATTATTATTATTATTATTATTATTATTATTATTATTATTATTATTATTATTATTATTATCGACAAACATTTCTGAATTCAACTGATATTTGAGATTAAGACATTCGCCACGACTATTTTACCATTTCAGCTTTCCTAATTTTCCTCACTTCGGACAATATCTCATAGAACATTAACACCAGATATAAACGTCGCATTTTACAGTTTCTAGACGTGAAATTTTACAAACTAAGATTTTCACACGCTGACCAAAATTATAACACTTTTCGCCTGATAATTACAAATATCAACCCGACAATCATCTTGAAAAATTGGTTGGGACAGACAATAAAATCAAACTACAACATAATACAAATATAGACAGACCTGCAAGTGGCGCCATCTCCAGTATTCTGGCTACATTGTCGCCAGCTGACCTCGTGCTTTTAGCCGCACATTGGTACAAATAACATCATCTTCTCCAACATATCAATGTTACAAACACTGCCTTTTCACACGATATTAAATTACAACACAAATCACGCACTTTCCTCGTTATAATTTGTACAACAAACCTCCCTCGTTCTGCAGTCAACTGCGACTGTCTACTTTCTTCCCAGAGTCGTCTCTCTGTCACCCCAACACAACAGGTGTTCAACAGATAACGAAATCAGAACTACTCTGACCAGCTTCCCAACTCTCTTAACACTTTCAAACGACATGAGGTGATACAATAAAATCTGTTGTGTACTTTAACAGACGCCTATGCTTTCACAGTTTGTCGGCAAAAGTTCAAAAAATTTCTATCACCTTCCCTTCCTAACCGAAGATGTGGTCCTCAGCCACGAACATGTACTAAGTTATTTGTAGATCAACCTCGTACAATTTTCTGCTGACGACGGGCGTAAGCTGCGCTGCTTCAAAAACCAGATCGACACTGAGGAATATGCAGTGGAGGGTTTCTTTTGTAGTCTTATGAGGGACGCTACACACACTACTAAGCTTGATTGCGTAATCTGATAATTTCGCGTCCAATAGACCGATTTTCATGAAACTTGTCCCAGAATTCCGGACAGACTTGTAATTATTTTAGATGTTAATCTCATAATTTTACCACACTCGCAACAGGTGAAATAAATTATTTCTGCCCGGGCGTTTCGCGGGTTTTCTTCATCTATTGACCTTGGCACGTGGAGCTAGTCCACTGATCTGACGCTGATTTGTACTTAGGCTTAACTGGATCTATATTTTACCCTGGGGGCTCTGTCTTCACGTAGGGTTTAAGAATAATTTAGATTATTTATTTCTGTATTTACTGTGTTGCCAAAATCTCTCGTTACCCAGAATTCCGTGAATTTGAAGAATTATCGGGCACTCGAAGTCCGCCGAGGTGTCACGGTATTTCACGAGCTTACCGCGGGTGAGATCATTCCCACGCGACAGCGAGGCACTGAGAGCGCAACATGGCTGCCCTCAAAAATAAAAGTAGCTTGTTGATTTGAAATAAATATTGAGAAAAATAAAAAATATTTTTCTCATCGTAGAATTATGGGTTCAATACATTTTCTTGAATTTCGTCTTCATATGTATGTAAACTTTAAATACTCAACACATTATAACTCTAATAGCTGTAGGTCGTCTGATTAGGCAGCAGTCTGATTGGTAGCAAAGTAAAGGAAACTCGTGTCCTCGTCCTGAGGTAGTGCAGCTTTTCTCGGGCACATATCTAATGGAGCTGAGCTGCATGAACCATTTTAACCACATACCAGCCCTTCTGCCAGTCTTTAATTTCTGACAGTACCGGGGAATCGAACTCAGGCCTCCGAGGACGGCAGCTAATAAAGCTAACCGTTATTGTACGGAAGCGGACAACTTGGCAGTTGAAGGAACTGGACGGGCTGGATGTGCTTCAAACTGTTTTATCTTCTGCTGTTCCTTCCATCATCATGGCATTCGATTCTTGACGTGCATAATGATAATTTATAAATTCATCAAGGCTGCCGCTAATAGGTTCATGGACTGCTGAGGACACAATTGAACACCTAACATTCTTAAAAGCGGTTCTCAAACAGTGGTACGCGCACGTTTTCCAGGGCGCAAGGGAACGAGTATTATTGAGAAATTGCCAATTTGAAAAGGAACCGAACGTTGCGATCAGTTTTCAGGGTATACCATATGATATTTCTCCTTTTGTTATCTGAAGAACATATTAATATCTGACGCAGCACTACAGTAGTGCTGTTCTATTGCACTACCACAGTTTTAACGTCGGATTTGCTGCATTGGGGGATTGGCATTTTTACCTTAAAGCATGACTCTGCGAATCATTGTCAACAATGGAAGCTGTGGATTATTTCTGATTTCAATAAACCGTGATAGGCTTGTGACAGTTAATGTTGCGACATTCATTCTTATTCGACGTAAATAACGTATTGTTTCTTTTCTATTTTTAATCTTTTCTTTTCAATATTAATAAAAAATTTAATTACGGAAGATATAAATGCAACAAAATATCCACTGCTAAGAATATCGACGGATTCAGTCTGTTTTAAATAGGTAATAGATTTATTATTCCTTTCTAATGTTTGTAAGAACACAACAATGTAATATGTGGAATTATTTTATTTCCTCGCTGGCAAATCGAATCAGTCTAGCCATGATTTGTTAATTGAGTGGTTGAAAATATAGTTGTGAGTTTAGAATTATACTTAATGTGTGTGTTTGTGTACTTTTATCACATCAACCAAGATGAAGAAATGGTTAACGGCGCAACGCTTTAAAAAAAAAGCAAAGACTCGAAACATAAAGTCTGATGAAGATGAAGATTGTGAAAAAGTTGCAGAACCAGAGGAAGTTGAATTATTTTCTCATAGGAGTCCGTGTTCTGAACAGAAATCTCAACATAAGGTCAGAAAATATAATCTTGCGTGCATGTCTTTAGGATTTAGGCCTGCTAATGGAGGAAGTTGCTCAAAACCACAACGCGTTTGTGTTGTCTGCCACAAGACCCCTTTCAACAATTCAATGAAGCCATCTTTATTACTACACATTTCCATATGAAACGTGAGAACCTGAAGAATAAGTTACTTGATTTTCTAAATAAATAAAAAAGCTCACCTAAGGTGTGATAAACAGATTACTGCGTTGATGGGGTGAAAGTTCCTTTTGGGGATCATTGTAAGTATCTAGGTGTTAATATAAGGAAAGATCTTCACTGGGGTAATCACATAAATGGGATTGTACATAAAGGGTACCGATCTCTGCACATGGTTATGAGGGTATTTAGGGGTTGTAGTAAGGATGTAAAGGAGAGTGCATATAAGTCTCTGGTAAGACCCCAACTAGAGTATGGTTCCAGTGTATGGGACCCTCACCAGGATTACCTGATTCAAGAACTGGAAAAAATCCAAAGAAAAGCAGCTCGATTTGTTCTGGGTGATTTCCGACAAAAGAGTAGCGTTACAAAAATGTTGCAATGTTTGTGTTGGGAAAAATTGAGAGAAAGAAGAAGAGCTGCTCGACTAAGTGGTATGTTCCGAGCTGTCAGCGGAGAGATGGCGTGGAATGACATTAGTAGACGAATAGGTTTGAATGGCGTTTATAAAAGTAGGAAAGATCTCAATATGAAGATAAAGTTGGAATTCAAGAGGAAAACTGGGGCAAATATTCGTTTTTTAGGAAGGGGAGTTAGGGATTGGAATAACTTACCAAGGGAGATGTTCAATAAATTTGCAATTGCTTTGTAATCATTTAAGAAAATGCTAGGAAAACAACTGATAGGGAATCTTCCACCTGGGCGACTGTCCTAAATGCAGATCAGTAGTTATTGATTGATTGATTGATTGATTGATTGATTGATTGATTGATTGATTGATTGATTGATTGATTGATTGATTGATTGATTGATTGATTGATTGATTGATTGATTGATTGATTGATTGATTGATTGATTGATTTTTATCTGTGAATATGAAGCGTCGTTCAAAATAAGCTTAAGAATATGTAGCGCCGGAAGACCACCTACTGATGGCGAGCCATATTTACTGCCTGGGGCGAAAGACATGGTGTGGAGTGTTATTGGTGACAAACAGGCAAATCAGCTGTGTGTTAATCCCTTATCCAACGACACTGTTTCTCGCAGAATCTCAAGTACAGGAAGATAAGCTTTTCTGCAAGGAGCTTCCAGAACGAACGACAGCACACAACTTATTCGACACTCTATACGGTTTACTAAGGCAGCATGGTGTTGACTGGGAAAAGTGCGCTGGTGTGTGTGCTGTGACGATGCAAGATCAATGACTGGAAAAAATACAGCTGCATTTCCCAGATCAAGAACGTTGTTACAGAGGCAAAATTCGTTCACTGTAATCTTCACAGAGGGGCTCTAGTTGAGATGAAGTGTCCAAATAGAATGAAAGCAGTGCTGACAGGAGCGGTAAAAATAGTTAATTTCATAAAAACAAAAGCAGCCATTTCCAGATAACTTGCAATCTTATGCGAAGAAATGCGGAGTGAACATAAACATCTCTTCTATACTGAGGTAAGGTGGCTTTCCAAAGGGAACTGTCCTGCACGTTTGTTTGAATTAAGACAAGAAATTCCAGTTTTTCCTCCTGTTAGTAAGTGTGAGTTTAGTGATACACTTACAGATGAACGGTGGTTATGAGGACTAAATTTCCTTGCTGACACCTCCCAGTGGCTCAGTGAGTTGCATATAGTACTGCAGGGTAAACACACAACAGCCTTCATGGTTCTGGACAAAACAAAAGCTATGAAAAAGAAACTTCAGTTTTGCCTTTAAAGAAGTTGTGAATAGAAAACTTTAATTCCTACCATTTTTGGAAAAATTCGTAGACGAAAATGAAATTGAACTTCATGAGTCCATTGCGAGCGACATAATAAAAGAACATTGTTTAGGTCTGACCGAGGATTTTGGAGAATACTCTCCTGACATTATAGACAGCGAGTTCTCAATTCGCGACCCTCTTTTTCGCGAGCGCCTGATTGAAGGCTTTTAATACTTCAATATGGACCACCTGATGAAGCTCGCTTAGAAGTATTTACAAATGGGAGTAGTTTTCTTCTGAAACACGACAACACTGGCGAGCGATTCATTATTTTTAGTGGAACTTTAGGAAAAGAAGCTTTGAGAGGTAAGCAAGATTTTTTTATTGATGGAACTTTTAAGAGTTGCAGTAAACAAATTTATACCATTCATGTAGACATTGGAAGCTCAAAAAGCGAAATAAATATATATCTGGTCATATATTTGTTAATAATAATAATAATAATAATAATAATAATAATAATGTGAAAGTAGCATCCTTTTACCTCTACTGCTGGAAATACAACTTTAATTGCCGAAATTGCTGCCGATTCAAAATCGACCGTCACTCTCGCTGGATTCCACTCTGGCATGTCCTCAGTAAGAAAGCGAAAAAGCCGAATATATGTTTCTTTTCTTTTGTTTGGCAAGAGAGCAAATACAACTGGATATAGCACAACAAGAATTCACTAAATAACTATGGAAATATGAAAGTCCTTAGGGCTCTCTTCTATGGTTATTCTTCTAAAGCACACTGTCCCGACAACAATCTGATCCATGGCACAATTGGTAAATAGTGTCCCGTACAAGTCGAAATACACTGAGCATAGGAAACATACAGTATCGACTACACCACAGCTTAAAGAAACCCAATAAAATAATCCCTCTCAAGATTCCATCCACGTAACAGTTTAATCTGTAGTCTATTCTCCACCGGAATCTATTATTTAATATTAATTACAAGTTCTAGCTTGACTCGCGACTTCATTTCTTATAAAATTCCGCACTGCTTGCATAACAAATAGCTCGGCACTACACACAGCTACACGTATTATTTTGTGATAATTAACCACTATACATTCTCTGATGGGAAAATCCCTGCGGATTAAGTTCGAATTCATTGTTTAAAGTTATTACTCCTGCCTACAGAAATGCTCAATTTTAACTCCACGTTTTTCAACCGACGATCTTAGAAACACGTCCGCCCCGTTCAAATTCAAAATTCAGAGTGAGCTCCTCGTCAGCGCGTGGCGTCATGCAGCCCGTGTATCTAGGAATATATGTCATTTGCCCCCATTGACAATCGCTCACAACGTAAAATTTGTAACAATCGCCCCCAATCCATTAGCTGTTTAAAACTGAGCGTGACTCACTCACTTTCCTGCTCCCTCTCGGGAAATTCTACAGGACTATACATTTCACTCTAACAATTGCACTTGTCTGCTAGCCTTCCTTCCTCTCATTTTCGCTCCAAGCGTCATAGAGTGCTTGATATGGAAGTTTTAACGAACATGTTAGTTCTATGGCAGGTCTTTTTATGATTATTCGAAAAAGACCCATCATTGTCGTGCTACGGACTCGAACCAGTGACCATCAGTGAATATTACAGTTTATATTTAAAGTCATCGTACAAGGATAAGTGATTTGATTTTGGTTGAGATAGCGATCTGTGCTGTGAGATAGTTCATGTTTTTCGACATTTCTTTATTGTGTTTACTTTGTGATTTGTTGAGATATGATATATTTAAAACATTCAGAAACGGCAGTGAGAGTAAGAAAGTAAGCTATAAATATGAGGTGAGATATTTTGAAATTGATAATTGAATGTCAGATATTATGTATTTCTGATCATAGATTTTGCAGAATATTTTGTTAATCCTGGTGAAATTAGAACCAGTGGATGTTGTTATCCCCAGAGAGGCCAGATAACAAGGTATTTGGAAGAAGACTGAATGAGCTTGTCTTGTCATGGAGACAGCGTGTGAAACGCTGACATATATGTTATGCGTTGAAAGATAAATGTTTACTCTCGAATTAAGAGTCTCCTCGCCGCTGCGTCTGAATGTGGAAGATTACATCATGTTGAGATAGGGTCATTGAAGATTAAATATGATGTTATTTATACAATTTCAATTGATTAAGTAGAACCACAGCACAATGTCATTTGCATATTTAACCTCATCTAAATATCACTTTCGTTAGAAGACAGGGAATTTCGGGTATGCTGTAATAGGATGTCTTGGGGGACATTGCTTCCATTCTCGACTGGGTCATTGGACTTGAGTTCTTCATTGATGGTTGTCATCCTGGATTTATTTGTTTACATGTGAGTTTTATAAGTTCTTGTATTTGTATTTTGACAACACAAATTCTGTTTTGTGGTTGTTGTGATTTATTGATTGTGGACTCAGTGCCTTATGGTTGCCATGTCTTGAGGTAGGGGTTCCATTCCCACTGTAGTAAAGCCAGTGTAGTTGTAAGTTTTGTGGGGATTTGTGTTTGTTTAAATTCCGTAGGGCCCTTCGCTACAGATTTATTATTAATGTGATTTCATTAACGTATAATTTCCATATTGGTGGAATATAGTAATTAGACAGCTGGTTGTGTTTGTTTATGAGATTGAATTTGTGGTTGGACTTACTTACTTACTTACTTACTTACTTACTTACTTACTTACTTACTTACTTACTTACTTACTTACTTACTTACTTACTTACTTACTTACTTACTTACTTACTTACTTACTTACTTACTTACTTACTTACTTACTTACTTACTTACTTACTTACTTACTTACTTACTTACTTACTTACTTACTTACTTACTTACTTACTTACTTACTTACTTACTTACTTACTTACTTACTTACTTACTTACTTACTTACTTACTTACTTACTTACTTACTTACTTACTTACTTACTTACTTACTTACTTACTTACTTACTTACTTACTTACTTACTTACTTACTTACTTACTTACTTACTTACTTACTTACTTACTTACTTACTTACTTACTTACTTACTTACTTACTTACTTACTTACTTACTTACTTACTTACTTACTTACTTACTTACTTACTTACTTACTTACTTACTTACTTACTTACTTACTTACTTACTTACTTACTTACTTACTTACTTACTTACTTACTTACTTACTTACTTACTTACTTACTTACTTACTTACTTACTTACTTACTTACTTACTTACTTACTTACTTACTTACTTACTTACTTACTTACTTACTTACTTACTTACTTACTTACTTACTTACTTACTTACTTACTTACTTACTTACTTACTTACTTACTTACTTACTTACTTACTTACTTACTTACTTACTTACTTACTTACTTACTTACTTACTTACTTACTTACTTACTTACTTACTTACTTACTTACTTACTTACTTACTTACTTACTTACTTACTTACTTACTTACTTACTTACTTACTTACTTACTTACTTACTTACTTACTTACTTACTTACTTACTTACTTACTTACTTACTTACTTACTTACTTACTTACTTACTTACTTACTTACTTACTTACTTACTTACTTACTTACTTACTTACTTACTTACTTACTTACTTACTTACTTACTTACTTACTTACTTACTTACTTACTTACTTACTTACTTACTTACTTACTTACTTACTTACTTACTTACTTACTTACTTACTTACTTACTTACTTACTTACTTACTTACTTACTTACTTACTTACTTACTTACTTACTTACTTACTTACTTACTTACTTACTTACTTACTTACTTACTTACTTACTTACTTACTTACTTACTTACTTACTTACTTACTTACTTACTTACTTACTTACTTACTTACTTACTTACTTACTTACTTACTTACTTACTTACTTACTTACTTACTTACTTACTTACTTACTTACTTACTTACTTACTTACTTACTTACTTACTTACTTACTTACTTACTTACTTACTTACTTACTTACTTACTTACTTACTTACTTACTTACTTACTTACTTACTTACTTACTTACTTACTTACTTACTTACTTACTTACTTACTTACTTACTTACTTACTTACTTACTTACTTACTTACTTACTTACTTACTTACTTACTTACTTACTTACTTACTTACTTACTTACTTACTTACTTACTTACTTACTTACTTACTTACTTACTTACTGGTCGGCGCTACAGTTCATGTAGGTCCTTGGCCTCCTTAATCATCTGCCTCTATTCGTCCTGGTCCTCGGCTTTCCTACTCCAGCATTTAACTCCCATCTCTCTAAGGTCGTCCTCAACATCATCAATCCATCTCTTCCTGGGCCTTCCTCACCTCCTTCTTTCTTCCGGCTTTCCTATAAAGACTTTTCTGACGGTACTGGTCTCTGCCATTCTCTGAAACTGACCAGCCCCCGAATTCTTCGCTGCTTAATTTTAACAACAATATCTGGCTGGCCAAACAATCCTTGCAGCTCGGCATTTGTCCTCATTCTCCATCCATCCTAATCTCTAACTGCTCCAAATACATTTCCCAGTATCTTCATTTCCCACCGTAACAACCACTGTTCTTCTCTAGTAGTCATCACCCAGCATTCTAAGCCATACATCACTATAGGTCTTAGTACTGTTGTGTATATTTTTATTTTCGAATTCCTACTGACATTCTTGGATTTAATCATATTTTGCAAGGCGTAAAAGCATCGGTACCCACTTGTTATCCTTTCCTCTATTTCCACAGAGGTTTTAATGTCTGCAGATATTATTGAGCCTAGATATTTGAAAGTTGTATCTCTTTAATATTCCTTCTCATGTATTCTCACTGTGGTCCTTCCTCTTGCTCCCTCTATATCTCCCGTCTTCATATACTTTGTTTTATTTATATTCACTTCTAGCCCTAAGTCCCGTGCTTTCTCTTCTAACAAAGCATAGTTCTCTTCAAGAGCTCTTTCGTTTCGTGCAGTAATTGCCACACCATCAGCATATGCTATCACTTATACTAATCTGTTCAGGATGGTTCCCCCTGGGTTGTTGGGTAGTTGGCGTATTGCTTTTTCACGTACTAAACTGAATAGGAGTCTGGAGAGAACATGCCCCTTTCTCAGCCCCTTTTCAGCTAAAAACGCCTCTGACAGATCCTGTTCCACTCTCATATTACATACTATTGTTTTCAAGGTAATTTCTGTCAACCTAACCCATTTCCTCGGGATTCCAAACTCTCATAATTTTATAAATTTTGTCTCTATCTCGACTGCCGTATGCCTTTTTTAAATCAACACACAGCTGGTGCAGAAGCTTGTCATACTCATAAAACTTCTCCGGTAATTGTTGCAATATAAAAATCTAATCCAGTGTAGAGCGATTTTTTCTAAAACCTGCTTGGTAATCCCCTAGTATCATTTCCATCCATGGTTCCAGTCTTGAGGCTAATATCTTACGAAAACATTGTCACTTCCATCCAGTAAAGTAATCCCTCGGTAATTTCTACATACTGCTTTATCTCCTTTATTATGTATTGGACATATTATGCCCATTGTCCAATCCTCGAGCATTTCCTCATTCATCCAAACCTCTTTTACCAACTCATGAACAGCCTTCTCTACTCCTCCTCCATATCTCAACAGTTCTGTCTCCATCCCATTTTCATCTGGGGCTTTGTTATTCTTTAATGCTTTAATTGCTATCCTAAACTCTTCTAAAATGGCTGTTCTATTAACTCTTCATTAGATTCTCCTTCTTTCCCATCATATAGTAATTAGACAGCTGGCTGTGTTTGTTTATGAGATTGAATTTTTGATTGGATTTACTCATGTCAGTATTCAATTAGATATGCTCGTTCAGTCCGTGTTCGGTTTCGTGGTAGTAAATTGTAGGGATGATTCAGCAAAAATTGTGATTTAATAAATGTGATTTAATTTATTTTATTTAATGGATTTGATTGGACATAATATGCTTTAATGAATGTAATGGATTTAATAAATTTAATTTAATTATTTAATTGATGTAATTTAACTTAATTTTCAACTTTATTTTAGGAACAATGATGTTAGTAACTTAATAATGAAACCCAATAAGAGAATAAACAAAAGGAAATTATATGTAGTGAGTTACGTCGGTAAATGCTTTTGTGATAAGCCAAATCGTATAGATGGATCTTAAAACTATGTAAATGAAGCTTCATCCACTCGATATGTATTTTTCTAAGGAGTTTCAGATTTGAGAGAGTGTGGTATTGTGTAAGAAACTTAATGAGTGGGTTTGATTTTTAGAAAAAACCGACTTTACATATTTAATAAATTTGTGCTATATTGAAATGATACTTGAAGGATATAACCGAATTGTGTAATATCCGTATGAATTATTAGTGGGTTTCGGTTAATCTTGTGAGTTTTGATTAACGATTTATTTTTGCTATTCATTTCTTTTTCTTCGTCGTGCTGCCAAAGTTTAAAATAAATTAGTTGTGCAAAAGTTTCTAATTTTTAATTTTTTAATTATGTTTTTTACTCTTTTATCCTTCCTTCTTATTAATTTAAGGTTAGTTTATTTCGAAAATATCACCGGCGATCACCCGTATGTGACCCTGGGATTAAAAGCCTGCGCCCAACATATAGGCTGGAAGGGTAGAATTAGATAATTCATTTTCGGAAAATCCACTCAATGGGAACTGAAAAGGGGGGTGAATTTTTAAAATGAGAACATCTACAGAACATCACGTAAACTTAACATGTTACAGACGTGAAAATTGGTATTTTCAATATTTTAAAAATAAATGAACATGTAATTTATGTTTTCGGAAGAAACACTTACGGGGTGTAGCAAGGACTGTAAAAGGGGTTGAATTATTTTTATTAGGATAGTGATATCTCAAAAACGAACGATGTTGGAGACGTGAAAATTGGTATTTGGAGTCTCCTTTAAAAATAAAGAAACACGCATTTTGGGAGGGAAATCAACTGGGGTGGGGGGTTGAAAAGGGAGTTGAATTATTTTCATGAGGGTACATATATCTCAAAAACTAAAGATGTTACAGTCATGATAGTTGGTATTCGGAAGCCCATTTATAAATAAAGAAACATGTATCATTTGTTTTTGGAAAATTCACTCGAGATGGGTGAAAGGAAGTGAAATATTTCAACAACGGGGGATCAAAAAGGAGGTGAATTCTTTTTATGATACTTATGTCTCAAAAAATTTGAAGCTGTTCCAGACATGAAAATTTGTATTTGGAATATTCTTTCAAACTAAAGAAAAACGTATTCTTTTGTTTTTGGAAAATCCACTGAAGGGGAGACGCGAATGAATTAAAAAATTACTTAGTGGGAGGGGGGTTGAAAAATCGAAAAATTAGTTGAATTATTTGTATGAGGATACATATCGTATATCTAAAAAACAAAATATGTTACAGACGTGAAAATTGGTACTTGGAATTTCCTTTAAAAATGAAGAATTACGTATTCTTTTGTTTTCGGAAAATCAATTTAAGGGGGTGAAAATAAGTAAATAATGAGCTAAATTTTTTTATAAGGATACTTATTTCTCAGAAACTAAAGATGTTACAGACATGAAAATTGGTATCTTGAATCTCCTTTAAAAATAAAGAAACACGTATTTCTTGTTTTCCGAAAGTCCACCTAAGGGGGAGAGGGTTGGAAAGAAGTGAAGAAGAAGTTGAATTCTCTTCTATGGGGGTACTTACATCTCAAAAACTGAAGATGTTACAGCCGTAAAAACTGGTATTTGGAAACTCCTTTAAAAATAAAGAAACACGTAATTTTTTGTTTTCGAAAAATCCACTTTAAGTAGGTGAAAAGTATTGGAAAAGTGGGTGAATTTTGAAAATGTGTGCCGGTATATCTGCATTACATGTCAGAAACTTAACATGTTACAGACGTGAAACTTGGTATTTTGAAATTCCTTTCAAAATACAGGAACACGATTTACTTTCGGAAAATGTACTTAACGGGGCTGAAAAGAAGAGAAAAAGGAGATGAATTATTTTATATTAGGATATTAAATCTCAAACGCTGAAAATATTACAGATGTGAAAATTGGTATTTTGAATCTCCTTTAAAAATGAAGAAACATGTATTTTTTGTTTTCGAAATATCCACTTAAGTGGGAGTGGGGGCGCGGGAAGGACTGAAAAAGTGGTTGAATTATTTTTATGGGGATACTTATATCTCAAAACTGAAGATGTTACAGATGTGGAAATAGGTATTTGGAACCTCTTTTAAGAATGGGTTTTCCTTCGACTTCAGAGAAGACTGTTTCTCACATGTACAGTTCTATGTCGCATGGTCATCTTAGCCCCAGAAGGCAATACAAAAACGTGGTTTACAGAGAGTTTCCGCTGTACATGAAACTCAATTTTTCGGTTATTTTTTATACTTTAGGGATTTTCTGATGATGTAGCGATAATGTAGTACAATAGCGAAGAACGATTACTTTCAACAAATTACGAAATCCACGCGATCGAAGCCGCGGGTAACTGCTAGTGTACATATAAAGTGAATAGTAATATCGGTTAGAAATTACAATCTAAAAATTAAATTTGATGAAGGGGCTATGACTAATGTATTAAACATTCTATATTCATCCTAGCTTCAACATCTAACAAAATTTAATGTAAATAATACGAACTTCATTTCAATTTCTCTGTATCAACAACAACAAAACAACAATAACTTCAATCCAATATCTTACTTAGCAGTAGGAGCACATCTTTATTATCTTTCACCGGGCGAGTTAGCCGTGCGCGTAGAGGCGCGCGGCTGTGAGCTTGCATCCGGGAGATAGTAGGTTCGAATCCCACTATCGGCAGCCCTGAAAATGGTTTTCCGTGGTTTCCCATTTTCACACCAGGCAAATGCTGGGGCTGTACCTTAATTAAGGCCACGGCCGCTTCCTTCCAACTCCTAGGCCTTTCCCATCCCATCGTCGCCATAAGACCTATCTGTGTCGGTGCGACGTAAAGCCCCTAGCAAAAAAAAAAAAAAAATTATCTTTCACTGCTTTACAAATCAGCATAAAACTGGCGATGCTCTTGTGAGAAACATTCAATCATCTCGTCCCGGTCCTTTATTTCTTCAGGGGATATCTTGTGGTCATCGCTATATGCTTTTAAATGTATGCTCGTGATTTAACTAATGTTTTTTACTCGTTTCAATAAATTTACTCTTTCCTAATCTGAATCCAATCTTTTTACATATACAATAGTGGGACGAGTAATTCGAATACTTGATGTAGGCCTAGTAAGTTCTGATATTTAAACATTGTCAGGTTCAGTTTGGAAGTTACCGGATGTCATCCTCTGTACTTTACATGGGTGAGAAGGCTGCGATGATGTAATCACTTCCTTTACATCATCAGGTATATATATCGTAGTTAGATGAGCAATACCGCGTATCTGAAAATACTCTTCCTATCCATTACTTTCTTTAAGAATGGTCACGCCTCCCAACAGCATATGGATAAGCAGTCCATTAGAAACATTTCTTCGTATTCATTTTCCTACGCTAATCTGCTATCTTCTTCCCTAGTAGGAACCCGCTTTAAACCAGTGCCCATTGGACGTCTAATGTCTCCTGACACCCGCTACTGCTGCATCCAACTCTGAGCAGCCCTAGGCAAAACGTCACGCCGAATCGCTGCCTCACGAATGTTAAAATTACAGTTTTGGACGAGAGACAGCACTTACTCTCTTGATGCGTGTAAATAATATGTCAGGTCAGAATGGATTGAAGCATTTAGCATGGAAGTTATCTCGACCAAACTTGGTGTGTCCGTTACCTGACGTCATCATGGTGTACTCATTCGGGAACAGAACAAATAAAATAAAAATAAGTGCTCGTGCCAGCATACGAACCTCATCTGTTACGGTAGGCATGAATCAGCTGACCTACTACGCTACGATGCAATGTGCCTTGTGGTTATAATTTCATAGTGCTGTATGCAAACGTATACGCCGAGGACGGAGAGAAGGAAGAGGGAAGAGGGGAGAGGATAGAGTGAGAGCGACTAACACAATGAGTGAGAACTACGGACCGTGTTGCAAAGAGCATTCAACTGACTGTACAAAGCCTAACATAGCAGTAGTATAATAGGACAGTTCTGCCGCCGCCTCCGCCTCAGGGCTCCCAGGGGCCCCTCCGCCTCCGCCTCACGGGAGGCCCTCCCAGAGGCCCCCTCCGCCTCCGCCTCACGGGGGCCCTCCCAGAGGCCTCCTCCGCCTCCGCCTCCCGAGGGGCCTTCCCAGAGGCCTCCTCCGCCTCCCGCGGGAAATTTGAATTGGTAAACAAAGCCACGTGCTTTTTGACAGCGGTCATCGACAACAACGCATCGCTAACCTCACTGCTGCCATCTTGACGGGCCTAAACCTCAGTGGTACCAACTTAACCTAACTAGCGCGAGGTAAACAAATCTACGTGTTTTTGACAGCCACGTGCTTTTTGACAGACAACAACGCATCGCTAACCTCAGTACTGCCAACTTGACGGGCCTAAACCTTAGTAGTACTAACTTAACCTCACAAGCGCGAGATAAACAAAGCCACGTGCTTTTTGACAGCTGTCATCCGCCATCTTTAAACTACAGAGCACCGTGCTGCTCTCTTTATCGCAGTAGCTGTAAATTCGTCACCTGTCATCCGCAGTGCTGCCATCTTGACGGGTCTAAACCTTAGTGCTACCAACTTAACCTCACTAGCGCGAGATAAACAAATCCACGTGCTTTTTTGACAGCTGACATCCGCCATCTTTAATCTATACACCACAGTGCTGCCCTCTTTAGCTAGATACCTTTGAAATGCGGTGGCAGACAATTCCACGTGACAGCAGCCATCTTTGAGCACCGTGCTGCCCTCTTTGTGGTGGCGGGTAATTTTTACGTCACAGCTGTCATCCGCCATCTTGCATCGCAAACCTCAGTGCTGCACTCTTTAGTTAGATACCTTTGAAATGTAGTGGCGGTAATTTGAAAAATTCTTTATGCTCTTGTTTGGCCACGTGCTTTTTTTGACAGCTGTCATCCGCCATCTTTAATCGACAGAGCACCGTGCTGCTATCATGCGGGCAATTTCATCAGCTGTCATCCGCCATCTTTAAACCACAGAGCACCGTGCTGCCCTCTTGCGTCAGCTGTCATCCGTCATCTTTAATGAACAGAGCACCGTGCTGCCCTCATGCGGGACAATTTCGCTAGCTGTCATCCACCATCATTAAACTACAGAGCACCGTACCGCACTCTTGCGGGCAATTCCGTCAGCTGTCATCCACCATCTTTAATCAAGAGAGCACCGTGCTGCCCTCATGCGGGACAATTTCGTTAGCTGTCATCCGCCATCTTTTAATGAACAGAGCACCGTGCTGCCATCCTTGTGTTGGCATCTTTATTCTTTGACATGTGGTGGCGGTAAGTTCTACATCCACAATCTGAGAGCACCGTGACGTACTCTTCGTTGTGGCGGACAATTTAAAAAAGAACATGTCAAGGAATATCTTTGTTCTAAAAGAAAACAAGACTACGGTTCTGAACGGCTTGCGTAAGATAGCGATTGTTATAACCTCCTTTTCCCTGCTCTGTTAAGGCATAGCTTTATCGAACATACAACGCGATCTTACACATAAGACAGCATGCATATCACGTACCTGCAAGTTTAGACTTGAACACATAATACTGCTTATAGTTCGACGTCGTTGAACACTGCATTGCATGACTAGAATCGAGCACTGTTTAGAAAGAAAAAAATTATCTTCTCAGCATACTTACTAAGCTGCTCTTTTTCCTCTATCAAGCTACATCTCTATCGAACACGCATTGCAAAAGCAAGAGTATTGCAAGTTTAGACTTGAACACATACTACCGTTTATAGTTCGATGTTGTTGAACACTGCATTGCAATCAAACACTGTTTAGAAAAAGAAAAAAATTCTCTTCTCAACATGAGCTAGACAATAACATACTTACGAATCTGCTCATCACCTTCTTTCTTGCTTTTCTTCTTTGAGTAATAAACGAAACTCTATCTTGCAAATAAGGAGCGGGAGGAAGGTAATACCTAACCTAAAATAAAAGAATATGCCAATTCTACATTATTTATTTACATCTTGTATGTACAAGTTTTATCTCGAATCATTTTACCCTAGTGATGTTTGCGTACTTCTCCTATTCTCGATGCAATTCTTGTATGTACAAGTTTAAACTTGCCGTACTACGCTCTCAGCGTACCTCTCCCTATCTTTATACAATATGTACAGTGAATTGTGATGTAAGACAGCGTAACGTAAGTACACACCTCTAGCATAATGTTTACACACATCTGCTTTATGTAAAGTAGTACCTATCAATACTACTATGCCCCCAGGCTAGAGTGTTGGTAGAATTTGGAATGACAAACCATTTGCAATCATCATTATTAAGGGCTACCTTACTAATTAAATGAGTGTACAACTGATGCTTCTTGCTTCTAATGACAGACATTTGCTTATGCAAAACAGGAGGATTACTTTTAATGCAATTGTTATAGCTTTCAAAACTTAGCTGATTCTGAACGACATTCTTTTTAACCCCCTTGAATCTCTTTATCTGTAGTTCATTTAAGAGTTTTATGCAATATGACTTGGATTTAGTACCTACAAATGAATCGATAATATTCCCAGCACATTCATCTTTCATTTTACCTAGAACCTTTTTGTTCACTAGCGGTAGATGATATTGATTATCTGCAGGATAGTTACTTGTATCAAACCTACCCAAGTCTGGCTTTATATCATTGTAATAGTCATCAGTTTTGATTTGATAAATAAACGAATCGGTATCTGTGTAGAGCAAATGCGCATTACGCGCGTACTTCCTCATCATATAATCGTAATGGAATTCATACATGAGTGTTTTAGCCAATTCAAGTACTGCAAAGCTGACGTAGGTAGGTTTGTCGTACTTAACCTTAACACGATTCATCTGTATAATAACTAAATTCTCATGTATGATGGTGCAGCTGTGGAAATTTAGTTTACTTATTAAATAGTTAGCACCATACCTTTTCTTAATATTTTCCCAGTTTGTAATCAATTTTACATCAACGCGTTTGTCAACATTTTCCATAGTCTTACCAAACACACTGTTATTCATGAGCTTGTAGAATTTTTTTTCAAACTCGTTAACCGCATTCGTTCTTAAATTATTGTTCAGATCGATATATGGCTTTAGCCACGGTGACTGATTAAATTCTAGTACGCGATGAATTTTGGATAACTTCAAACCATGCTGCAAACACTGTTTTAAATTTCGGTAATGAATGATATACTTAGATTTATCACACAAATTAGCAATTAGCATTTTCGTCGTTCATGCGATGTACGGGGACTTCACATTTTCAGGGCAGAAAGGTAAGTCATTATGAGAAGTGTGTAATTCTTTAGGATACTGTAAGTCAACTTCGAGGAAATAGCCTTTATCAGCTTCATCGCCTAGGGCGTGCAGCTGTAAAGCATCAATTTCGCACTGCGTTAGCCAGCGGAAATCACTCACCGGTAGATGCTGACTCATCGCCCACCCATACTGATTATTAGCATCGAGATAAACGATATACTGAGATTCCAGACTAGAATCGAAACTCGGCATGTACTTATTATTTGCTTTAGAATACCGCCCGCTGCACTGACTTAGTCCGCCTCGAATAGATGATTTTATAAAGTGCACCATATCAACATCGGTTAGCAGTTCCAAATTCACCTGCGTGTATTTTAACATCGCATCCCAACTTAACCCAGGCGCAGTAAAATACTGACAAGGGTCAAAGCTGTAGGTTTTCTTACAAACACAGCGAAAATTTTCATAAACATCAGCTAACAAAAGTACATCCGTCTTTAAATATAAATCGGAGTATTCACCCAGCGTTTGAATGTGGAACTGCTCCCAGATATGTTGTGCATGTAAATAGTCATCATCACTAATATCTGCTGAATTCAGCGAGCTGTAAAAGGATTGTTTCGATGGTAAGGCACGTTCTTCGAGGCGTTCTAAGCAGTCAAGATATTCATAACAAAAAACACCCTTACGCCGAAGTAAATTAAACTGCGCTTCTCCAGGAAAAACGCGTCGAATTTTCGTAAATTCTTCTGGCTGTAAATGACTAGAAAGTTTATCGAGGCTACTCGCCATCAAGCGAAACGAGTTAAGGAATCTCAGTTTTATAGAATGCTCCGCATATACTTTTACAGACTTTGCAAACGCAATGTACCGCTCTTTATTCTGAGGGATTATATCTACTTTTTCATCTGAAGCTCCAAATTGTGAAATGTTGAAATGAGAGTCGTAACCAGATAAGTTATGAAAAATTACAGGGATAAATTTAGGAACTCTATACTTAAGATTACAGCTATAATGAGCGGCACATCTGTAGGAACCAGTTAAATGATCATGATCAAAAACTTTAGGGTCATTTTCGGAAAATTCCCCATCACAAATGCTACACCTTGTAGCACGTACATGATCATTTAACTGAATTTCGGTGAGTGGCTTCATAGGAATATTACTATTTAGAATACGACCGAGACGAACTGCATCACTTTCAAGTCTTTCTAAAAATACTTTAGCAGCATCAGGTCCTCGATACAGCTCTAACTTGTTAAGCGTACTATCATAACTACACTTGATGTAATACGCGAAGCTATACGGGACATGCATGTGCGTAGTATTAGTGAAAGAGTTGTCAGGATTAGGTAAGCATGTGTTGCATGGCGTGAGGATGGCTTCAAAGTCTGCATAAATCACGAAAGGTACCAACATCTGCTTGTGAAAATTTGTAAATTTTAAAACATTATTGCCTGTAGTAGGTACCTCTGTACGTACATGATTGCAGTCATTCTTGGAATGCTTCGTTAACTGATCTTCAGTTCTAAAATACTGCAAGCATCCATCACATAGCCACTTTTCACCATCATGTTTTGACAACTGACTACCAACAAGTCTACTCAGATTTTTAATCCAGCAAAAGTGGCTATTTTCACTGTTTTCGATATAGAGTAAGTTAACATGAGTACTCTTCTTATGACATGTATAATACAGAGGGCCTACTACAGACTTTTTCTCTACACTAAACACATTAATGCTAATGTTATTTAGTTCTTCAAAGCGCTTAATATCTTTTAACTGCACAGGAAATTCTATACTATCGAAATTTAGCTGCGTTGAATAGTGTGGATACGATGATGTTCTATTCGCTACATTCGATTTAGCAGGATTTAAAGCCGACATCACCGCCCATGCAAAACATGCTTCGTCATTGTTTTGGATGTTTACAACAGCTTTTCTTTGCTGAATCCATGTCGGCAGCTCGATGTGCGAAGATCCTCGCATAGGATTGTACTTATTGATGTTAACTTCTAGATACATTATTTCAACTAAAGCCCACCCTGATTCCTTTTCCTGAAATTTCTCGCTCTTAGTTGAAATAATGTTAGAGACATCCCTAAGTACATCACCAAAATTAGTCGACTCACTTATGACAAAATTCTTCGTATTAAATTATTTAATGTCCGTTATTTCGGTTTCATCCGTGCTTTTAATATACAAGGCGAAAAGTTCAAAATTAACTTTAAATAAATTATGATTGGACAAAGATTTAGCAAGAAGCTGTTGTACATCCGGTTGAACACAATTTAAAAAGTTTGAAGTGCTCTGAAACTTTTGACTGGTGCGAATTCTGTAACTAGAAATCCTACTTTTAAATGCTGTATTAATTTCCTCGATGTTTGCGTTACTACCACTTCTACACGCATTATTTTTATGTGCATTACTCCGTAAGTGTCCCTGAAAATGTGAAGATGGTACATCAGTGTTACAGTGCTCGCAGTGAATAGTTTGAAATTCATGATTTTTTCTAGGTTTTTTACTACTAGTACTTTCTACAGCTACATCCGTTTTTTTACGCTTTTCTCCTATTACCTGAGGGCAAGTAGATACCTGATGTGCTTCTACTAAGTGAGCCTCGTATCGCTCTACGTTAGCGAAATACACACCACAAACTTCACATAAAGCAGATGTTATGCTAGGGTGTTTTGATTTTATATGGCGCATAAAGTTATCTCGCCTTGCGAACGTAACGTTGCACTGCCCGCAGGAAAACGTATCAGATGCATCACGATGTTTCGATTTTACATGACGTGTGAGGATGTCACGTCTTCTGAACCTTTCATTACACTGCGAGCAGGGAAACATCTGAAAAGAGAACAACCAATAGATATTAGCCTAAAGTTGCGATGTTCAACTTATAGAGGTCGGACATGGCTGTAAGTTTGAAATTGTAAGATTAACCTCTTCTACAGCATGAAAGATTGAAGAGAACAACTATTTATCAATAGACTAAAGTTGCGATGTTCGGAAGAAACCAAGTTTCAATCTATAGAGGACAGACATGGTTGCGAGTTTGAAATTATAAGATTAACCTCTTCTACAGCATGAAAGATTGAAGAGAACGACTATTTATCAATAGACTAAAGTTGCGATGTTCGGAAGAAACCAAGCTTCAACGTATAGAGGTCGGACATTGCTGTGAGTTTGAAATTATAAGATTAACCGCTTCTACAGCATAAAACATTGAAGAGAACGACTATTTATAAATAGACTAAAGTTACGATGTTCGGAAGAAACCAAGTTTCAACCTATAGAGGTCAGACATTGCTGTAAGTTTGAAATTATAAGATTAACCTCTTCTATAGCATGAGGATTGAAGAGAACAACTATTTATCAATGGACTAAAGTTACGATGTTCGGAAGAAACCAAGTTTCAACCTATAGAGGTCGGACATTGCTGTGAGTTTGAAATTATAAGATTAACCTCTTCTATGACATGCAGATTAAAGAAAATAACTATTTATCGTTAGACTAAAGTTACGATGTTCGGAAGAAACCAAGTTTCAACGTATAGAGGTCGGACATGGTTGTGAGTTTGAAATTATAAGATTAACCTCGTCTATAGCATGAGGATTGAAGAGAACAACTATTTATGATTAGCTTAAAGTTACGATGTTCGGAAGAAACCAAGTTTCAACGTATAGATGTCGGACATTGCAGTGAGTTTGAAATTATAAGATTAACCTCTTCTATGACATGCAGATTAAAGAAAATAACTATTTATCAATAGACTAAAGTTACGATGTTTTAGAAGAACCCAAGTTTCAGCCTGTTGAGGTCAGACATAGCTATGTGTGTTTGAAATTATAAAATTAATCTCGTCTATAGCATGAGGATTGAAGAGAACGACTATTTATCAATAGACTAAAGTTACGATGTTCCGAAGAAACCCAGTTTCAACGTATAGAGGTCGCACATTGCTGTGAGTTTGAAATTATAAGATTAACCTCGTCTATAGCATGAGGATTGAAGAGAACAACTATTTATGATTAGCTTAAAGTTACGATGTTCGGAAGAAACCAAGTTTCAACGTACAGAGGTCAGACATACCTTAAAATCTTCGCGCTGCAAACTGTTACTCGGATGAGTAAAATGCGTGCGTTCAAGCCTGAAACTCGAATGATAATATTCTGGTCGTACCTAAAAAAGAAGAAACATATATGAATGTAGTGTAGGGTACATCAGCTAGCCTAGCTATCTTTACAACTCAAAGTTCGAAAACATACCTTAAAAATGCACGTGCTGCAGACTGTTACTCGGATGAATAAAATGCGTACTTTCAAGCCTGTAACTCGAATGATAATATTCTAGTTGTACCTAAAAAGAAAAGAACAAACATATATGAATGTAGTGTAGGGTACATCAGCTAGCCTAGCTATCTTTACAACTCAAAGTTCGAAAACATACCTTAAAAATGCACGTGCTGCAGACTGTTACTCGGATGAATAAAATGCGTACTTTCAAGCTTGTAACTCGAATGATAATATTCTAGTTGTACCTAAAAAGAAAAGAACAAACATATATGAATGTAGATGTCTATTACCTAGCGTAGAAGTTGCTTTGCAAACAGTAACTAACAGTTCAGGCTTACCCTAAGTTAAAGGCTGAAGAATAATATTCACAGCAGACAGTACTTGGACGGGAGATGTGCACGTAATAAACACATACAAAGAACTGTGAGCGCTTCACGCAGACTGCAGCGAGTAAATATGCTCCTTGTTACCAAGCGGATATCAAGAATTGCAGACGTTTGCAGTACAGTCGGAACGAAATGTTTTTGCAACAAGAGCTCTCCTGAGGGTCTTACGCTGAGTTCTGCAGGCTGACGTATTTAAGCAGGGATCGAACCTGCTGTTGATGTCGAGGTGTCAGAATTTAAGAGTTCTGCAGCGGATCGAGCCTTGGAAAGTTAGCGCGCGATCCTCGACGTCTGGACTTAAACGGGAGGGTACTAAGCTACATCCGCGGTATTCCTTACCTGTAGGCACTTAAAGGTATTGAGCTAAAACCACATTTAGCTAGATCATGTAATTACACGTTATGACGATCGCGCAGGTCCCTCGCCTAGCATTTGCTATTTTTTACGGCTTCCGACAGTAGGAGTTCGAAACCGCTATCTCCCGAAGTAGCGAGAATGATTGCGGGTACAAGAGTGTTGAGGGTGATTCATTTGTCGGATGGAGGCGATCCTACTGTTGCATATTACAATCTCAGGTAGTTTCGAGGACGTGCAAAAAGCCAGCATTAAGTAAGGGCTGTTGATGGGGACGTTAAACCTTGTACAGGCTTCTTCGAAAATGATTGTGAGTACAAGATATTGATGGCGATTCATCTGTCGGATGGAGGCGATAAGCCTTTTGCAGGCTTTATCGGTAGGAGTAGGCTATGTGCCGGCACCGAGTTTTACCCTCTCCCTACTGTTGTATATTACATTCTTAGGTAGTTTCGAGGGCGTGCAAAAAGCCAGCATTAAGTAAGGGCTGTTGATGGGGACGTTAAACCTTGTACAGGCTCCTTCGAAAATGATTGTGAGTATAAGATGTTGATGGTGATTCATCTGTCGGATGGAGGTGATTAGCTGTATGCAGGCTCTTTCGGCAGGAGTAGGCTATGTACCGGCACCGGGTTTTACCCTCTCCCTACTGTAGTATATTACATTCTTAGGTAGTTTCGAGGGTGTGCAAAAAGCCAGCATTAAGTAAGGGCTGTTGATGGGGACGTTAAACCTTGTGCAGGCTTCCCCGAAACTGATTGTGAGTACAAGATGTTGATGGTGATTCATCTGTCGGATGGAGGCGATAAGCTGTGTGCAGGCTTCATCGGTAGGAGTAGGCTATGTGCCGGCACTGGGTTTTACCCTCTCCCTACTGTAGTATATTACATTCTTAGGTAGTTTCGAGGGCATGCAAAAAGCCAGCATTAAGTAAGGGCTGTTGATGAGGGGCGTTAAACCTTGTGCAGACTCCTTCAAAAATGATTATGAGTATAAGATGTTGAGGGTGATTCATCTGTCGGATGGAGGCATTAAGCCTTGTGCAGGCTTCTTCGGTAGGAGTAGTCTATGTGCCGGCACCGGGTTTTACACTCTCCCTATGGTAGTATATCACATTCTTAGGCAGTTTCGAGGGTGTGCAAAAAGCCAGCATTAAGTAAGGGCTGTTGATGGGGGGTGTTAAACCTTGTACAGGCTCCTTCAACAGGAGTAGCCTATATACCGGCGCCGTGCAGGCTCTTTCGATAGGGGTAGGCTATGTTCTGGCACTGTGTTTTAACCTCTCCGTACAATCATAATATTTTATGTTAGGAACTTACACGAGCTAAATGCTACACGGCTAAGAAAACGTTCCGTGAGTTACAAGTGGCTTATCAGCTCGCAGTGTCCTCGTTCAAGGTTAGTACAGCCGGAAGCCGAGTGTACAATTTCAGTCAACGCATGCATTCCGCACTTCGCTCTGACTGATTGCGCCGATACAACTTCAAAGATAGTGTTCTATGCGGTAGAACAAGAAATGTAACCCATAACCCGTTCCTAAAGCTTAACACTGTAAATGTTTCGAGCTCCTGTTTTTACAGCTAGATGTGGTTCCTAACGTAGCAGGGCCGGGATTAAAAATATGTATTTCAGCCGAGTGCCTCCTCCTGACGCAAGAGTTTAAATCGCAAGAATCTGTTTTACGGCCGGTTGCCCTTCCTGACGCGAGATTTTAAATCACAAGAATCCGTTTTACAACAGGATGCCCTTCTAGGATTTTAAATAGCTGTATCTAGCCTCTTACATCATACACTATTGTTATACGGTACGATCGGTTGCCCTTCCTGACGTGAGATTTTAAATCACAAGAATCTGTTTTACAACTGGATGCCCTTCTAGGATTTTAAAAAGCAGTGTCTAGCCTCTTACATCATACACTATTGTTTTATGGTCGGTTGCCCTTCCTGACGTCAAAGAACTGGGATTAAGAATCTGTTTTACAACTAGATGCTCTTTTTAACACGAGAATCGGGGTTTTACAGTTAGATGCTCTTCTTAGAATTTTAAAAAGCATTACCAAGCCTCTTACATCATACACTATTGTTTTACGGTACGGCCGGTTGCCCTTCCTGACGCTGAAAGACCAGGATTTAGCCAGTTACCCTTCCTGATGTAACAATACTAGGATTTATTTTTAGACTGCACTTGGGTAGAAATAGCTAAACGAAATTATTATATAGAAAGAGAATTGCCGGCTCCTACGGTTTGGTTTAGTGTGCTTGCCTCTCACCCGGCAGTCTCGGGTTCGAGTCTCTTGGGATTAAAAATATGTTTTACAGCAATGCGTGTTCGATAGAGATGTAGCTTGATAGAGGAAAAAGAACAGCTTAGTAAGTATGCTGAGAAGATAATTTTTTTTCTTTCTAAACAGTGCTCGATTCTAGTCATGCAATGCAGTGTTCAACAACGTCGAACTATAAGCAGTATTATGTGTTCAAGTCTAAACTTGCAGGTACGTGATATGCATGCTGTCTTATGTGTAAGATCGCGTTGTATGTTCGATAAAGCTATGCCTTAACAGAGCAGGGAAAAGGAGGTTATAACAATCGCTATCTTACGCAAGCCGTTCAGAACCGTAGTCTTGTTTTCTTTTAGAACAAAGATATTCCTTGACATGTTCTTTTTTAAATTGTCCGCCACAACGAAGAGTACGTCACGGTGCTCTCAGATTGTGGATGTAGAACTTACCGCCACCACATGTCAAAGAATAAAGATGCCAACACAAGGATGGCAGCACGGTGCTCTGTTCATTAAAAGATGGCGGATGACAGCTAACGAAATTGTCCCGCATGAGGGCAGCACGGTGCTCTCTTGATTAAAGATGGTGGATGACAGCTGACGGAATTGCCCGCAAGAGTGCGGTACGGTGCTCTGTAGTTTAATGATGGTGGATGACAGCTAGCGAAATTGTCCCGCATGAGGGCAGCACGGTGCTCTGTTCATTAAAGATGACGGATGACAGCTGACGCAAGAGGGCAGCACGGTGCTCTGTGGTTTAAAGATGGCGGATGACAGCTGATGAAATTGCCCGCATGATAGCAGCACGGTGCTCTGTCGATTAAAGATGGCGGATGACAGCTGTCAAAAAAAGCACGTGGCCAAACAAGAGCATAAAGAATTTTTCAAATTACCGCCACTACATTTCAAAGGTATCTAACTAAAGAGTGCAGCACTGAGGTTTGCGATGCAAGATGGCGGATGACAGCTGTGACGTAAAAATTACCCGCCAACACAAAGAGGGCAGCACGGTGCTCAAAGATGGCTGCTGTCACGTGGAATTGTCTGCCACCGCATTTCAAAGGTATCTAGCTAAAGAGGGCAGCACTGAGGTTTGCGATTCAAAATGGCTGCTGTCAAAAAAGCATTTTTCAAATTATCCGCCACCACATTTCAAACGTAAGTAGCTAAAGTGGGCAGCACTGTGCTCTATAGATTAAAGATGGCGGATGTCAGGTGTCAAAAAAGCACGTGGATTTGTTTATCTCGCTCTAGTGAGGTTAAGGTGGTAGCACTAAGGTTTAGACCCGTCAAGATGGCAGCACTGCGGATGACAGGTGACGAATTTACAGCTACTGCGATAAAGAGAGCAGCACGGTGCTCTGTAGTTTAAAGATGGCGGATGACAGCTGTCAAAAAGCACGTGGCTTTGTTTATCTCGCGCTTGTGAGGTTAAGTTAGTACTACTGAGGTTTAGGCCCGTCAAGATGGCAGTACTGAGGTTAGCGATGCGTTGTTGTCTGTCAAAAAGCACGTGGCTGTCAAAAACACGTGGATTTGTTTACCTCGCGCTAGTTAGGTTAAGTTGGTACCACTGAGGTTTAGGCCCGTCAAGATGGCAGCAGTGAGGTTAGCGATGCGTTGTTGTCGATGACCGCTGTCAAAAAGCACGTGGCTTTGTTTACCAATTCAAATTTCCCGCGGGAGGCGGAGGAGGCCTCTGGGAAGGCCCCTCGGGAGGCGGAGGCGGAGGAGGCCTCTGGGAGCCCCCGTGAGGCGTAGGCGGAGGGGGCCTCTGGGAGGGCCTCCCGTGAGGCGGAGCCGGAGGGGCCCCTGGGGGCCCTGAGGCGGAGGCGGCGGCAGAACTGTCCTATTATACTACTCATAGCCGAAGTGGACTTCGTTATAATTCACGTCTCCATATATGCGACAATTGTTTTACTGTTCTCCTGTACATATCATTTGAATGAAAACAAAATTGAAGATAATGAAATTATATTAATAGTTCTCTTATTTTCTGTTTATTTAGTCAGTTCACCGTCCAGGTTTGATTTCTCCCTCCAAACTCAGCGAGGAATCCCACGTCTACCGCCTCAAGGGCAGTGTCCTGGAGCGTGAGACATTTGGTCGGGGATAGGCAAGGAAGAGAAAAGGAAGCGGCCGTGGCCTTAAGTTAGGTTAGGTACCATCCCGGCATTTGCCTGGAGAAGAAGTAAGAAACCACGGGAAACCAGTTCGAGGATGGCTGAGGTGGGAATAGAACCCCCATCTACTCGCTTGACCTCCCGAGGCTGAGTGGACCCCGTTCCAGTCCTTGTACCACTTTTCAAATTTCGTGGCAGATCCGGCATTCAGACTCGGGTTTAATCACATAAACCATTACATCAGAGAGGCGGACTTCCTTACTTTTACTGTAGCAAAAATCAGCTATTTCATCAAAGTTATTTTCTAGTTCCTCTCATCTCCTAGCATTTTTTCTTACGAGGAAGTCTGCCTTAGTTTTACAAATTGTTTTGAGAGATGCTTCGTTAGCCTATTCCGCACCGAGTGTGATACCATACAAATGAAATGAAATGAAATGAAAATGAATCCTACCCCACTTTCATATTCTTCTTCTTCTAAATCTGTTTTCCCTCCAGGGTCGGTTTATCCCTCGGACTCTGCAAGGGTTCCCACCTCTACCGCTTCAAGGGCAGTGTCGTGGAGCTTCAGACTCTGGGTAGGAGGATACAACTGTGGAGGATGACCAGTACCTCGCCTAGGCGGCCCCACCTGCTATGCTGAAGAGGGGCCTTGTGGAGGGATGGGAAGATTGGATGGGACAGGCAAGGAAGAGAGAAGGAAGCGGTCGTGGCCTTATGTTAGGTACCATCCCGGCATTTGCCTGGAGGAGAAGTGGGAAATCACGGAAAACCACTTCCAGGATGGCTGAGGCGGGAATCGAACCCACATTATGTAAATATCCAAGGCATCAGTACATGAACCAGTTACCATTGTTCATAAATATGACGTTAGAATGGAGCACCATCGGTGAGCCTCGAACTCAGGCCGGTTGTCGAAGCCTCACCCTCCCCTACAAGAATAATTCGCTAGCTGAGTCGGTATCGCATTTTCGGGTCTGTAGACCGTCCGATGGGGCGGTAAGTTCTTTAGTAATAGTCTCTATAGAAGGGGGGGAAAGTTAATTGTGAGAGGAATACTATTTCATTACTAATGAGAAGAGAGATAGTATCTTGTATAACAAATTTTACTTATACTAGTGAAACACATATTATTTACATGGATATGCCATACAAACACTTTACATACAGTAATTTGGGTGATTTTGACGTTTAAATGTTCGGTAGTCCTTTTTCTACACTTCATTATACGTTCAAATATCCAAACTTAAGAAGGCGTTCCCTCTTGGATTATTTACACTACCTCATATTTAGAGGGGCGCTTCCTCTCGAATTATTTCACTCTACACTTACATGAAATCACACACATATTTAATCAGTATGGACATACCCCGCTGTAAATCTGTTTACCTGCCGAGAATTAATATATTCAAATTGTATCAAATTATGATATAAGTCTGCTAGAATCGGATGAACTGAAATAGGCAATTTACACTTCCAATCCTTTGAAAGTCGCGTTACAACACTTCCTTAAGTTAAACGTTGCCAAATAGGCAATATAATAAACACGCTCATTTCATTAGGATTTTTATCAATACATATATCAGGACATTATTTACTCAACGATGTTACCTATGGACAAGCATTTAGCGACTTCAAATACCCAAACACCACAAACAGAGTATCATAACACTTCCTGCAAGAAAAGGAGCAAGAACAAATACATTTCACATACACACAATGAATCACAGGTGGCCTTAGTCACTTGCCGCTTGTGACAGTAAGCTTTACTGTCTCCTGCAATGAACTCAGGACCTTCTGAGACAGGGTATATCTGACCTGGAATTCCCTACACGCCGTGAATAATTAAAGAAATAAATTGGAGGGGTCCTTCATTTAATGCTCATCTGGAATCACTGCGACGTTGACAATACTTAAATTAATGCACGTAATCGTTGCAACGAGAGGCACGAAATAGCTACTTTTATATGTTTCCTTTCAGTGTAGAAAACACTCTTCTTCGTCCCTACAGCCAGGCTCGTAAATCTACTCAACTGATGTCCTTCCAAGACCCATTTCTAAAGAGCGGGCGCTGGGCCGCCCTCATACAATGACTTCGCGGTAAACGACCTTGCTTTCTTTTTCTCGAGCCACAATGGTCTCACATTCAATATCGGCTATGTCCGGCCGTAATTAACATATTCACAACACGAGATCCACTTCGTGTACATTACTAAAGAATTGTAAGGGAACTTCACATTTATATCTCACAGTATATATCACGGTTATGGCCTGCTCAATCATTTCGTTTCTCCTCTCGATACCTCGAATACCGTGCTATTTACTGATGAACTCCTGCCACACGGGTCCAAATTAACTTGCAAATTCGCGAACTAATTAATTAACGATGTAATATACCCACTGTCTCGATGCCTTGTTCCAGGTGCCTTAGTTACTAATTAGGAGGGATCTCTACCAGGTGAAACGCACCAAAAAAAGGGAATTACTAAAAAATCTTGATGACTCGTATATGCAATGGAAAGATGATAACTGGAGTCATTTTTACAGAATATTTAAGCCCTCTCTACTTGACAGCGCTTCACACTTAATTAATCTAAGGTCTTTATAATTACGTCATGCATTACTAACCCTTATATACTAAAAATGGAAGTAAAATATGGTTATTCCCAAACCATGACAACTGTATTTAATAAAAACCAAAAAGAAATGAGATTATTATTATCCATCTGAAAAAGGATATTGGCGATCTGCATTATATCTGCATGCAACTTTGCTTTTAAATTTACAATAGAAAAACGACTTTCAAAGCTACTTAATATTTTGGAAGTGTACTTAGCCTTTCTGGATACCGCGAACACAGCTTTACAGGGAGGCAACCATGGTTTACTCGGCTTCCATCACGTCATCAGCGATGCGAGGACCTGTGATGACTTCCTGGCAGGTCACGCACATGACAGCGACGTTCCAGACGTTCTCTGCTACCAGACGAAATTCCGGCAAACAGCTAGATGTCCCGTTCTCTCCGGTACACAGGCAAAACTCTGGCATTCAGCTGGATGTCGACGTTCTCATAGACATGTAAATGAGGGGAAGTTATCTCATGTGAATGCGTTATTTTATTACACATCACAATTTGAATATATGGTTGGATCTGCTCAATAACACGAACATTTCAACCCAATGCCGGTATTGTCTCTGAAGCCCGACACTGCCCCCTCACCTACCTATTCTTTATAAACAGCAGACAGTTATTCTAGGCCCTAGTCATGTGTAGGCCAGGCTCTCTACTGCGCTATGGGTTTATATGACGTGATACTGCTCCTAATTATGCAAGCAATGAGCCGTTCACTCACTTTCTTGATATTTCTCATTTATATCGGGCACACACACTCCACGCACTTAGTTAAATACATGCCTATTTATGTTAATTTAGCCGTCTCAGTTTAGGCATAGGCTCTATATGGGAATCGATGCACGACCTCTTCTATACGCGGACAGCGGTCATTACGGTTTCGTACCGTTCCTACCATATCAATTAGCGGCACACTGTACGCGCAAACATCTTAATTATGTTGTGGTTATTTCCACATGCATTCACAGGCTTTAATAAATCCCTGCGTTTCACTGCTCACTTTATAAAAATTATTTCTCCACAGACGACTCTCACGCACTAATCACGACGAACCACTACCGAACTGGCGTTGTACTGAAAATGAACTGATGGTGTCTGCCTCTCAACGTCTTCCTATATGGGCGAGATGCTCGGATGCTGAGAGTGGGGGGAAAATGCAACCCTTTCTCACACGTTGGTCCGTTAATACGCAACGTATAGTGACGAACAGGATATCAAATTGTAGCTCTTGCATTCCCATTTCCACTGAGTGAATGCTTTTGAAATAGCTTCGTAGATTCTCAAGCAATCTTAAAAGCGTCCTTTTGTTTCTGTCATTAAATGATGACGAGCACAGGGGATTCCTTGTGTTCGCTGGCACGGTTAGGGTCCAACATCTGTTAGTCATTAAGACGCGCCCTTGTTTACAGCGTAGTTACCGCTCTGTCAGTTAAGTAGAGCACTTCTCGGTCTCATAATTATGCGTAAAATTCCATGATTCAAATGAATGTTTGCGCTTAATTATCCATTGAGTATTTTGCGATTTATAAAAATTAACAGGAAAAAACAGTTGAATTCGATGAGTTAGCAGTGGTGACGGAATGAGGGAAATAGGGTATAATGTTTGTTCTCATGTTGGACATCCTACATGGGCTCAGCTAGTGACCTAAATTCTCTGTCACGTGATAACGCGTCTCTTTTCATCTCGCTCGCGGTTGGAGTGAGAGAACTTCACGTACAAGCGCTCTTGCACTGCCTCTCTGCTAATTACCAGCAACTAGAGCTCGGTCGCGCGACTCTGGATACTGCAAATCGAGTCCCGGAGCGGGAAGAAAAATTCTAACTTGGGCAGTTTTTATCCCAGAATGACGCGGAAAACGGCATATTTCATCTCCTGGGTATCATGACATACCATAGGTGACGTTGTGAAAGGTCACACTCTACTCAGTTGACCTCCCGAGGCTGAGTGGACCCCGTTACAGCCCTCGTACCACTTTTCAAATTTCGTGGCAGAGCCGGGAATCGAACCCGGACCTCCGGGGGTGGCAGCTAATCACGCTAACCACTACACCACAGAGGCGGACTTTCATATTCTTACCATCAATTAATTAGAGTTATTTATTTATTTATTTATTTATTTATTTATTTATTTATTTATTTATTTATTTATTTATTTATTTATTTATTTATTTATTTATTTATTTAAGCCAGGCAAATGCCCTGGGAGCCAGTTTACGGTTGGGCGACGCTATTTGACTGTCCCACTCTATCGTACGGTATAAACTTCATGATGATCCGTATTGACAAACATTCACATTAATAAGAAATTAAAGAGAAGTTCCACCTATTCAATACCATTTAATACGATGTCAAATCACTTATACAATGAGACCGGTTTTGACCCCTTTATGGATCATCTTCAGCCATGGACTAAAACTTACAATATATAGTGCAAATGCAATCAAATTAACACTTTCAATATGTACATATTTGTCTATAAATGATTTTGCAAAAATGTCTCTGTTTATAATGCTATAATTAGCGAATTTAAAGTCCACTAGTCGAAATTTGATATGTACATGTAAAATGGTAGACTCGTGTCGTATATTTACCGGTGCGTAAAATAACTCTTCTTCTTGTCCTACTTCTTTCTCCGCTTTTCTCATGTCCTGGTGGTTGTGAACTGAGTCGCTCATGAGGACTTGACACATTTTTACGGCAGAATGAACTTCCTGACATCTACACTATGATTTGGGACGCATTCACTACCGCGTGTTTCTGTGATGGTCGGCCGTGTGGTGTGTTGTGTGCATATGAAGAGGAGTGTATTGGGACAAACACAAACAAGCAATCTGCGAGTCAGAGGAATTAACCAGATGCAGTTAAAATTCTCGACCTGGCCAATCGAACCCGGTACTCGCTCAACCGAACACTTCAATGCTGACCATTCAGCGAAGGTGTCGTCCGACTCGTTGGCTGAACGGTCAGCGTACTGGCCTTCGGTTCAGAGGGTCCCGGGTTCGATTCCCGGCCGGGTCGGGATTTTAACCTTAATTGGTTGATTCCAATGGCCCGGGGGCTGGGTGTATGTGTTGTCTTCATCATCATTTCATCCTCATCACTACGCGCAGGTCGCCTAAAGGCGTCGAATAGAAAGACCTGCACCTGGCGAGCCGAACCCGTCCTGGGATATCCCGGCACTAAAAGCCATACGACATTTCATTTCAGCGAAGGTGTCGGACACTTAAAAACGATGACATCATTATTACTACTACTAGACTATTATTAGTAGTAGTAAGGGCTTGCTCACCTAACGAGTATAAAGTTACTCTAAACTCGCGTTTATTCGGCCGTCAATTGTCCGACCTCTCAGTAATCCGGCCTATTGTCGAGATGAGCTTCTATCCAGTAACAAATCGCTAGGTACTTTCTCCTGGTTTAACCCCACACTAACACATTGAAGGTTTTGGACAACTCAAGAAGGCAAAACCGCTAGGACTTGGATGGTAGCGGCTGTGTCCTTTCTTAAGGTTCAGCCCAGTATTTACCTGGAGTTAAAATGGGAAACAACGGAAAACCGTCTTCAGGGCTGCAAACGGTGGAATTCGAACCCACCATCTCAATCAATCACTCAATCACTACTGATCTGCATTTAGGGCAGTCGCCCAGGTGGCAGATTCCCTATCTGTTGTTTCCGTAATCTTTTCTTAAAGGATTGCAAAGAAATTGGAAATTAATTGAACATCTCCCTTGGTAAGTTATTCCAATCCCTAACTCCCCTTCCTATAAACGATTATATTCCCCAATTTGTGCTCTTGAATTCCAACTTTATCTTCATATTGTGATCTTTCCTACTTTTAAAGACACCACTCAAACGTATTCGTCTACTGATGCCATTCCACGCCATCTTTCCACTGGCAGCTCGGAAAATACCACTTAGTCGAACAGCTCGTCTCCTTTCTCCCAAGTCTTCCCAGCCCAAACTTTGTAAAATTTTTGTAACGCTGCTCTTTTGCCGGAAATCACCCAGAACAAATCGAGCTGCTTTTCTTTGGATTTTTTCCAGTTCTTGAATCAAGTAATCCCGGTGAGGGTCCCATACACTGGAATCATACTCTAGTTGGGGTCTTACCAGATACTTATATGCCCTCTCCTTTACATCCTTACTACAACCCCTAAATACCCTCATAACCATGTGCAGAGATCTGTACACTTTATTAACAATCAGATTTGTGTGATCACCCCAATGAAGATCTTTCCTTATATTGAAATGAAATGTCGTATGGCTTTTAGTGCCGGGATATCCCAGGACGGGTTCGGCTCGCCAGGTGCAGGTCTTCCTATTTGACACCCGTAGGCGACCTGCGCGTCGTGATGAGGATGAAATGGGATGAAGACAACACATACACCCAGCCCCCGTGCCGTAGGAATCATCCAATTAAGGTTAAAATCCACGACCCGGCCGGGAATCGAACCCGGGACCTCCTGAACCGAAGGCCAGTACGCTGACCGTTCAGCCAACGAGTCGGACTTTCCTTATATTAACACCTAGGAACTTTTTGCTATTCGCTTTACGTCGCGCCGACACAGATAGGTCTTATAGCGACGATGGGACAGGGAAGGGCTAGGAGTGGGAAGGAAGCAGCCGTGGCCTTAATTAAGGTACAGCCCCAGCATTTGCCTGGTGTGAAAATGGGAAACCACGGAAAACCATCTTCAGGGCTGCCGACATTGGGGTTCGAACCCACTATCTCCCGAATACTGGATACTGGCCGCACTTAAGCGACTGCAGCTATCGAGCTCGGTACCTAGGAACTTACAATGATCCCTAAAAGGAACTTTCACCCCATCAACCCAGTAATTAAAACTGAGAGGACTTGGTCGGTCAGAGTGCAGAGCTGTTGGACCAAGGACCAACCGTGGCCACTTACGGGCCGAGACCCACTCTGCATCTACCGGCCCACAAACGTTCAGCGGGAAAGAAAATTGCTAAGTGGCTAAGCGAGAAAAATGTGAAACAGACCAGACTTTAACCCACGAAGATATAACCATAAGTGTCTAGGAAAGTAAATACGGAAGTGACGAAGAAGAGGGCACAGCATTTCTAACATTGCTCGTACCGATGTTGCAGATATCTTCCCGCAGTATATTTTACTACAAAAACCAAATACGTGCAGTACTCAAGCAATGCTAATAAAGGGGTTGCGTGACAAAGCATTCTGAGCATCTTCATTACGGCAACTAAAAATTTCGTAGTTAGTGACACTTCGCGTAGAAAACTCAGATTCCTGTATAATACTGTTAACGGTTAATTGTCCGACTAGTTGGCTGAACGTTCAGCGTACTGGCCTTCGGTTCAGAGGGTCCCGGGTTCGATTCCCGGCCGGGTCGGGGATTTTAACCTTAATTGGTTAATTCCAATGGCACGGGGGCTGGGTGTATGTGTTGTCTTCATCATCATTTCATCCTCATCGCGACGCGCAGGTTGCTTACGGGTGTCAAAGAGAAAGACCTGCACCTGGCGAGCCGAACCCGTCGTGGAATATCCCGACACTAAAAGCCATACGACATTTCATTTCAACGGTTAATTTCGTTCTCCTGAACCTGCGCTCTCCTTTTCCCTAAATGTTCCAACTAGCAACATCAGGATAAATCGAATCCTTCATATTCCGTATTCCAGCCTCTTTCTTGTTCAAAGAACTCTATTTATTCTCATTCCAACACTCTTTAACTCTCTATCTTCTGACAGGATCTTGGACATTTTCTTTCCGTATGCCTCCTTTAGTTGAATGTTCCGTAACTTGACCTAGCTTCTTCAAATTCCTTTTTTCTCTTCTCATTGCTATCCCCTCTATGGAACATAATGAGATATTCATTTATTTTTGACTGCACTATACCGTTACTTATGTGTTATATCTGTATGTATCTTACTGTGCCTAGCTGTAAGTTGTTCTCTACTACGTTTTAATCTCCTTTCTTTCTTTCTTTCTTTCTTTCTTTCTTTCTTTCTTTCTTTCCTTCTTTCTTAATCCGCTTACTTTCAAGGGTTGGTTTCTCCCTCAGACTCAGTGATGGGTCCCATCTCTACCACCTAAAGGGCAGTGTTCTGAAGCGTGAGATTTTGGGACGGAGATAAAGCTGGGAAGGAGAACCAGTACCTCATCCAGGCCTTCTCATCTGCTATGCGGAACAGGGGCCTTGTGGGGGGATGGGAAGATTGGAAGGGATAGACAAGGAAGAGGGAAGGAAGCGGCCGTGGCCTCAAGTTAAGTGCCATCCCGGCATTTGCCTGGAGGAGAAGCGGGAAACCACGGAAAACCACTTCCAGGAGGCTGAGGAGGGAATCGAACCCCCTCTATTCAGATGTCCTCCCGAGGCTGAGTGGACCCCGTTCCAGCCCTCGTACCACTTTTAAAATTTCGTGGCAGAGCCTGGAATCGTGCTCGGCCTTCGGGGTTACGAGCTAATCACACTAACCATTACACCTCAGAGGCGAACCGTTTTAATTTCAATCTTTAATTTTCCTGGTACTTTTCACTTGCCATCATTTTTATTGCATATTCTTGTTTCCCTAAAGTTACCACTTATCATATTAGTTTTTATTTTTCTTCTGCTTCTTTTATCAATAGTTGATTTTTCTTCGTTGCTCCATCATCCCGTAATTCGGCATCTCGCTTTATTGGTTTTCCAAATAAATAAATAAATAAATAAATAAATAAATAAATAAATAAATAAATAAATAAATAAATAAATAAATAAATAAATAAATAAATTTAGAAAGTGCTAAATATTTCTGCTAGATTTTTTCATTGTATGAATGCTATATTGTAACGTTGGATTCGATCAAGAAGGTATCAAAAAGAATTCCCCGACACTCTCAGTAATGCGACACTTTACGTATTTCGGCACCCCTCTCTGCAAGGAATTGTCAGATTAAAGAGAGTCTAGTTTAGTTCCGACATTGATATCCTCATGTGCAGAGGTTCACATAAGGGGATTGGTAACTGTGTTGTGTCTAGCATAAGGAAGGCAATGAGAAGGCTTAGAAATATCTTACAATTTTGGTATTACATTTGGTTCATAAAGGGCCGGACGAAGAGAATCCTACTTGTACTGTAGGTTTCCTTATCCACGGAGCACAAAGGAAGCGAGTGAAATGGGGTTCGGCCGGCTATCTATTCAGAAGAGGAAATGGACGATGGAGCAAACATGTCAGGAACTGTATGTCCCCAGAGAAGAGGGGACGTCTTAGAAACCGTCTGAATGCAAGATGGCCTGATGAGATCATAAGGCCGCAGGCGTCCCTCAGTTGAGAGGGACAGGGGCTCGCAGTGAATCTAGAAAGATATTCTGACGTTGATAATGTCCCTCGCATTGTGTAACGAAAAGAGAAGAACAGAATGAAACTTGAACTTGGGAGTAGCAATTAAAAATTATTGGTAATACTCAGTATATAAGAATGGTCAACCAGAAATATCTTGATAATTCTCGCTGAGTTGAATTGTGTAACATGAGTTAATCGGTTCTGAGGACGAATGGTAGTGTGTCGGCTCCGGATCCCGGGTTCAAACCCGGCAGACGTAGTCAGGTTTTTGATTTTCAGAAAAAAGTCAATTCGACACTCCATGTCGTACGATGTCAGCGTGCAGATCTCTTGTGACACATCTGGTGTTCGTCCGATAAAATTCATTAAAACTCAGCCACAGACACCCAAGAGAGATTCCGTTTAGTCTGTCATCTAATGGGCCTAAAGTAGCCTAAAACGGAAGTCGAAATTGATAAGCAAGCAGCCAGATGTTATGAAATTAAAATGCTTGTACGTGGTAGCAGAGACCATACGATTATTATTATTATTATTATTATTATTATTATTATTATTGTTACGGAGTTATCCGTGGTAGTTAGAGGTGAAAGAAGGTGCTGGGATGAACAGATCTCAACTTACGAAATTAAAGTTAATTTAAAATTCAACAAGGTTATATTTCCTTTTCGAGATCAAGAAATAACAAGTACAACAGGAACTTAGTTATATAGCAACAAAATAAGAATGTACAATTACAGTTTATTAATGTATATTGGGCTTCGAGTTCCAGAAACACAATCCCTGAGCAATGAGCCCACCTTTACTTATACACAAGGTTTAACAAAGGGGCAGAAAACCCCAATCATGCCCAGGAGCACTCGCTCCCCATTACTCAGTAAAGCCTGCTCGAGGCACACAGAAACCAAATTTAAGAAAGAGCAACCCGCTCTCAAAGTTCAAGCCTATCAAAGGCTACACCAAACTCCACCTTCAAGCTGTCCTCCAAGCACATGAAAACAGGGGTAAAAATACCCAACCTACTGAGGCCTATTCAATAAAGAAACAGGACAATTACATGGCCCCCAAAATACCAACTTGAGAGGAGGCGTAACTGCACTCCTAATACACTTCTTTAAAACCTATTTGGCACTAGGCCACTTATGCAAGGGCTAATCCCATACTACGGAGGTGACACGATTGAAAAACGTTATGACATTACGAGTAGAAGGGAAACTGTTATAAAAATGTAGTCACCTCAAAACAAAATGAATGGGAGCTCGAGAGGGTTAGGCACTCTCTATCCCAATTTGTAGTTAAGGAAACAGAATTTATACCAAGTGTCTTTTACATTTTAAATATAGGTTACATGAGGAAAGTTTCGAACCCCCCCGAAGGTTAACCTGCTGAGCTAGCAAGAAAATAAGTTATAAAACGGCCATTACCTGATGGTTGAACTGCTGCCCGAAAAAAGAGGCGCTTCCCGCCCCCTGCTACATAATCACACAAAGAAAGATGTTACTGAAGTGGCGAGGAGACCAGAAAATCAGCAGTTTATATACCCTCGCGGAAGATTCGAGACGTTTCATGAATGATTACAACCCGCCAACAAAATTTTATTGGATAACAGCAAAAACTAATACACCAGACGAAGAAGAAACACCTTATTGGTTGGAAATTAATTACAGAAATTCCTGATTGGCTACATACAAAACAGGCGGAAAGAAAGGATTATATTGCCAACTCTCAAACCACAGAACAAAATTTAGCAAAAACACAACTTATGAATGTTAAATTTCTTCCGGATGGTTCATTCCTTTACACCAGAGAGCGTTATCAGTTTTGGTAGAGACATCTGTTAGAGAATGTTCAAACTTCTTGCTATGGAGCAGACAAACACGAATCGAAATTGACATAGTTCAGAACACCTCAAAATTTACAGTAGAGACATCTTCTGAGAAACTTTAGAATTAACATGGTTGTTAAAGTTCAGGCTTCCTCCAGTAGAGGAGTTCCAACAGGCGCAATGTTTGAATTAGCGGCGCGGAGGTGTACCGCCCGGTACAATTATTATTATTATTATTATTATTATTATTATTATTATTATTATTATTATTATTATTATTATTATTATCGGTGCAGATTCCAGTTTCTATGTTCAGAGATCATATAATTTCAGCACGCAAAAGAATAAAAATAATGCAGCCTAGAATCACTCCAAGTTGTATTCGACATCTATTTCTCACATAAAATGATAATATTATTATGTAGGATCCAAATGAAAGAAGGCTGTGTGAACCCAGTTTCAGTTTCCAAGCCAAGGTCAAAAATCCTTCAACGAACTGAGAATCGAACCCGCAGCATCCAGGTAAGAGATAAACACGCTAATCCTAGACCGCGGAATGACGATGTACAAAGACTTGTTATTTTAATTTATATTTCAGGTATTCAGTGTTGTACATTCCACATGATGATTGAAAACAACGCCGACACGGTTAGTATGTCGTGCGGGACGGCAAATTGATCATATCTCAAGAGAAGGCTCATGTCAGGAAATTCATGCCTTGCATGCTGTGGAACGTCGAAGTTTGACAACACGTTATGGGCTTGCCTTCCATGAAGAAACCTCCACCACCCAACAAGAGCATAGCGTAGTACATTATCCCTTTCAGACCTGAAAGAAAACTGGAGGTGTGAATTTTTGTTTGTACGTCAAGAACTGACTAAAATGCTCCTCAATACACATATTAATAGTTTATTTTACAAAATAAAAACTAACATCCGAAAAACAGGACCCACACAATTGTGCGTATCAAAATTCAAAACCTCGTTGTATCACGTACGATGGTGTAGCTTCAAAATTTACGTTCACTAACCAATGTACACACTTCGTTGAATATATTCCGGTATTCAGTAAAGCTTCTAGATTAATATAAACGCAGTAAATAAATACTTACTTTCGGCACTACTGCTTCCTGCCATCTCGCCGATCAACTGTGCTTTTTAAACTCTTCTTCCTTCGCCCTGGCGGTCAAGCGCATACTAAAATCAATTGAAATACACGCCACGTGTCCTGCACAATCACTGCAGTCCGGTGTAGCGCCGAAAAAACATCAAATACGGTCAGGGATAACTAAAATACGAACCCGCACAATTGTGCGTACTCGGTCTGAAAGGGCTAAAATGCAAAAGAGTTTCGAACTGTCGACCTCAAACTTCATTACAAACCTTCATAGGCGGTGCAGAGAATTGAACTCATGTTCTAAGACATGTGGTTGTGTGCTCAGTTTTTCAGTCACTGTGTAGGCCCTACTTCGAAGAAACTGAAGTCTAGTACACCATGTACATGGCAATACAGTACCTCCAAACTGATTCAAGTCCCCGCGGTCGAAACATTTTCACCATCAGGATGTTGGCCGGTAGATTAGGAGAGATGGCACTATACAGCAGTGGTATTCAAACATTTCTGTTGGGGTACCCCCAAAATCCAATTGTTCTACCTTCGTACCCCCAGAAGTACGAGTATATTGCGATTATACCAGAAATAACAAATCTGGATGGCAAATAATATTAACTATCATCATCATCATCTTCTTCCGCAGCTTATCCCGCTTGCTCAGGGTCCCTTCACGCACTGAGACATGAAAGAGTTTTTGACGGGCACTTACGGTCGCATGGCCTACCTGACACCACGAAATTTTCAGTTTATTTTCAACTTAAAATCCCATCCCAGCAACACCAGGCTTCAAACCACGGTCCTCGGGATGACAGGAAGCCGATACAACATCCTGTTTCCCAATAATAACAATAATGCTTTGTATATATATCGTCGCTGGGCAAAGGAAACCTCGTAAATGAGGTGAAAGTCCCTTTTGGAGATCATTGTAAGAACGTAGGTGTTAATATAAAGAAAGATCTTTATTGGAGAAATCACATAAATATGATTGTAAATAAGGGGTACAGATCTCTGCACATGGTTATGAGGGTATTTAGGGGTTGTAGTAAGGATGTAAAGGAGAGGGAATATAAGTCTCTGGTAAGACCTCAACTAGAGTATGGTTCCAATGTATGGGACCCTCACCAGAATTACTTGATTCAAAAACTGGAAAAAATCCGAAGAAAAGCAGCTCGATTTTTTTCTGGGTGATTTCGACAAAAGAGTATCATTCATCCATTCATTATCATAATAGACTGTTATGCCTTTCAGCGTTCAGTCTGCAAGCTTCTGTGAATTTACTAAACGCCGCCACAATCCTCGATTTGAGACTAGTGTTGTGGCCTCTGCTGCTGATGTCGATTCGTCCGTCGGATGGTGACATAAAGCCTTGAGCAGACCATTTGGTGCTATTCGACAGGAGTAGGCTATTTGTTATCTCTGTTAGTGCGTAACTCAGGGAGCTCAAAACTACAGAGAGAGGGGACACACGGTTGGAGATTTAATGGCAACGTTTTTGTTTTCCCATTAGTGCCCAGAAAGCATACACTAAGTAGGGGAATAAAATAACACATTATCCTATAACCGAGTACTATATTAAACGTGTATTCGATCTGCGAGCTTCCTAGCAATAAGTCCCCATTTTCATTCCAGGCAAATGTTGGGGCTATACCTCATTTAAGGCCACGGTTGCTTCCTTTTTTCTAGTCCTGTCTTATCCCATGGTCACCGCGAGAACCGTCTTAGTGGATTCGCTATTGGCTTTACGTCGCACCGACACAGATATGTCTTATGGCGACGATGGGAGAGGAAAGGGCTATGACTGGGAAGGAGCGGCCGTGGCCTTAATTAAGGTACAGCCCCAGCATTTGCCTGGTGTGAAAATGGGAAACCATGGAAAACCATCTTCAGGGCTGCCGACAGTGGGGTTCGAACCTACTATCTCCCGAATACTGGATACTGGCCGCACTTAAGCGACTGCAGCTATCGAGCTCGGTCTTAGTGGATTCGATGTAAATAAAAATACACAGGAGAAGGAAAAATATCCGCCTCTGTGGTGTAGTGGTTAGTGATTAGATGCCACGCTCAATAGCCCAGGTTCGATTTCAAGCTCTGCCACGAAATTTGAGGAATGGTACGAGCACAGGGACGGGGTCCACTCAGCCTCGGGAGGTCAACTGAGTAGGTAGGATCGTTCAGCCATCCTCGAAGTGGTTTTCCGTGGTTTCCCAATTATTCTACAAGCAATTGCCGGTATGGTGCCTAACTGAAGGCCACGGCCGCTTCCTTCCCTCTTCCTTGTGTATCCCTCCTAATCTTCCTATCCTCCTACAAGGCCCCTGTTCAGCATAGCAGGTGAGGCCGCCTGGGCGAGGTGTTGGTCCTCTACCGAAGTTGTATCCCCGACCCAAAGTCCTACGTTCCAGGACACTGCCCTTGAGGTGGTCGAGGTGGGATCCATCACCAATCCTGGACGGCAAAGGGATTAAGAAATGAAATGGCGTATGGCTTTTACTGCCGGGAGTGTTCGATGACATGTTCGGCTCGCCAGGTGCAGGTCTCTTTATTTGACGGACGTAGGTGACCTGCGCTTCATGATGAGGACGAAATGATGATAAAGACGACACATACACCCAGTCCCCGTGCCAGCGAAATTAACCAATGATAGTTAAAATTCCCGACCCTGTCGGGAATCGAACACGGGGCCTCTGTGCCCAAAGGCCAGCACGCTAACCATTTAGCCATGGAGCCGGACAGGGATTAAGAAAGAAAAAAAGATACAGGAACTGAAAGTCGGTATATATCACCTGCAGTATTCACAGAGCGTTTTCCCTAAAATGTAATATGCTTAAAGAAAATAAATAATCCAATATCCTATAAATGTTGTGCAAATTTCTTTGTGATTATGATACACAACTCGGAATTATATTATATTATATTATATTATATTATATTATATTATATTATATTATATTATATTATATTATATTATATTATATTATATTATATTATATTATATTGGAAATTTTGAATGAACTTTTGAGTGACTGCTTCATAATATCGTCCCTGTTTTGCCAAAACGGCGAATGTAACAATGCTCTTCCTATCCATTATTTCCTTAAATAATGAACCTTAAATACATCACACTCTAGGAGTGGGTAGATGTCATGCAAACATACATTCCTTCAGTATGGTACAGTAAAGTTCATTTTCCTTTACACACGCACATAGGAAAATGAACTCAACGAAAACTGTTCTGATGGACCGCATATCAATATATGGCTGGAAGGCGTGACCAGTCTTAAGGGAAATAATGGAGAGGAAGAGCATTGTCAACAGGGACGATATTCTACTACATTACTTGTAAGGATATACAGCATGTCTCAACACTCAGCTTCAAAGTTTCAGGAATGGATTCCTTAAAATAGAGGGGAGAAAGAAAGGTATGACCACATGAGTGCGGAATTGCGTAATTGCAGAGTTATCCGACCTTGTATATACAGTCTGTAAATTCTATCCTGGCTCAGTCCGTCGGTATTTAGCCTAAATATCCTCAAATACTTTATCCCCTGTCGGTATATTTACTGGAACACCGCAACATAAAATATTATTATTACAATTATTATTGTTATTATTATTATTATTATTGTCGCCTGGTGGTTATGAATGTTAAAGCGTCACATCTTGAAGGTCTGAGACCGTGGTGGGCTGGTTTGAGTTCTGTTGATGGAAAAAAGTCACCGTCAGAATATTGGTCAGAATGGTACAGTGGTATATAATTTATAATCACTTGATTGCATGCCAAAAGCATAGATTAATTTTCAAATTTCTTCTCAGTGCTGACATGGAGTGAGAGTATATGACGCTGTTGATAATGATTCGCCCGTCGGATGGCGATGTTAAGCCTCGAGCAGACGCCTTAGTGTTATCCGACACTACGTTTCACCCTCTCGCTACATCAACATCACATCATCATCATCATCATCATCATCATCATCATCATCACACTCAGACGTCCGGCTCCTTGGCTAAATGGTTAGCGTGCTGGCCTTTGGTCACAAGGTTCCCGGGTTCGATTCCCGACAGGGTCGGGAATTTTAACCATAATTGATCAATTCCCCTGGCATTGGGGCTGGGTGTCTGTGCCGTCTTCATCATCATGTCATCCTCATCACGACGCGCAGGTCGCCTACGGGAGTCAAATCAAAAGACCTGCACTAGCCCTCTCCGGAGGCCACACGCCATTATAATTATTATCATACTCAGACGCACAGGCCCATAAATCAATCAATCAATCAATCAATCAATCAATCAATCAATCAATCAATCAATCAATCAATCGATGTATATATCTATTATTATCATGAATATAAATTTATTTACACACGCGTGACCAAAAGAGTGCAGATGCTGATTTATTTTAGAGATTTATAGCCGTCTTTGGTAATACCCCTCGTGCATTTAATGACTATTTGATAACGTGTGAGTGATCATTGTAATGCAAATAGTTTAGAAAAAGTTTCACTAACACAGCGCATGAAGTAGTGCACTGACCCTGCATTCTCCTTGAGTGAGACAAAGGGGAGAGGTAGAAATACGGGAGAAAAGCGTTTTTAATAATCCCATAAGATTAAATTGCATTTTTCTCAATATTCAGAAAGTAATCTAAAACACAGACTGCAAGAAGATGAACCTTCATGTTAGCTCGCCGATCGAAAAGAACATACAAAGAAGAAAAGTAGTTGCAATCGCGATATTTGATTCCAAGCTCCACTTTTGTGCTCGATTATGAATAATTCAAACAACGTGCTAGTAATATGTTTTATTCAACTACTTCCCCAGTCTTGGAACTTCGACATTCTTATGAAGCAATTCTGAGAGCGGAGAAAGAAGAGATCTTCGAGAGGACTGATCTCATTTAGGATGCAATGAGGAAATAGCGTAACTCTGAGTAAAATAAAAATATATCTCAATAACATTGTGATTACTGCTGCAATTGTTATCTGTAGATACAGGTCCGTCTGGTGTTGCAGAATTAACGTCCTAGCCTTTAAACTAGAGTCCCGTGGTTTGCCCAGAATTTCTCAATCCTGGTGTGAAGCTCGGGACGGAGAAGCCACATAATAGCACCGTGGTCACCGTGAAAAACATGCAATACAGCTCAGGAGTCATCAACCTGACCAGGTGACATCACAATACCGGAAGGTAATCTAGCTCGGCACGAAACGCACTGGCAAGCCCATGGGCTATTTTCCTCTTAATGATCCATTATTAGCCAAAAATAGAAAAATGACGTGCAGTAGACGACTAAACTAGAGATGGATTTGTATTATTTATACCGAGCGAGCTGGCAGTGCGGTTAGGGGCGCGCAGCTGTGAGATTCCATCCGGGAGATAGTGGGTTCGAACCCCACTGTACGCAGCTCTGAAGATGGTTTTCCGTGGTTTCCCATTTCTACACCAGGGAAATCCTGGGGCTGTACCTTTATTTAAGGCAACGGCCGTTTGCTTCCCACTCCTAGACCTTTCCTATCCTATCGTCGCCATAAGACCTATCTGTGTAGGTGCGGTGTAAAACAAATTATATATGTATTGTACTATTTATGTTGGGGGAGTTGGTCGTGCGGTTAGGGGCGCGCAGCTGTGAGCTTGCATCCGGGAGATAGTGGAAGCCCACTGTCAGCAGATCTGAAAACGGCTTTCCGTGGTTTCCTATTTTCACACAAGGCAAATGCTAGGGCTGTACCTTAATTAAGACTACGGCCGCTTCCTTCCCACTCCTAGCCGCTTCCTGTCCTATCGTCGCCGTAATAAGACCTATCTGTGTCGGTGCGACGTAACTTGGAAAAAAATAGTATTATTTATTTACCATCATTCTCACCACAGAAATGTGGAAAGAGTAGAGGAAAACGGGAAATGAAATGTTTTCTGGGTAAACCTTAAAACCGTATATTATGCATAATATGCATTATTTATGGGTGTGAGACTTGGAATACTTACAAAAGACACATACAATATTTTGGAAAATTCCATCAGTGCTCTCTTAGAAGAGTACTTCGAGTAACACAGCAGGATCGTCGACTAAGTATCTTGGAAGAGGTAAGAGCCACGAACACTGAAGCAATGATAATTAGGCCGCATGTCGATAACACTCGACTTCCAAAGCAAGTGACGCTTTCTTAATTGGAGGATGGGAAACACCATCAGAGTACAGCAAAAGTGATACGGGGGTGTTCTTAAGTTTAATATGAAGAACAGCCTGATTGACATCGAATTTCTTGGCTTCCGCGACCGGGTCAACTGTCTCTCGTATCGGGTATCCATAATTAAACTGACGGTGTTACAGAACGGGTTGTAATGATCACAGCAGTCTGAAATTTCGTAGATATGCTACTAAACAATGCGCTCAGTAATTATGCCACAAAAGTCATTAGTTCCAAGTCTTACCACCAGGCAAACATACGGCACTGCAGAAAAATGACAGGAGAGATCAAACACATGGTAACGGTGGTTCTGTCACGTTTATTAGGATTTACGGTTACAAAAGATGTTCAATATTGCCTCCCAGCTCAGCAACATGATACATTCCGTAACACGGTGTGCTCGAGAGTTGTCTGCAGCACATCGGGTGAAATCGGAGCGACATGTCGTATGCTAGCCTTTAGATCTGACAGAGACCGGATTAAATTAACAAATGAAAAAAGGTTCCACCTGATCGATACTTTCTTTTTTTATTATTTAGCCTTCGGCTAAATATTTTGTCATTAAAACTTACAGTACATGTTTCGAATGCTTAGCAATCATCATCAGCTGTTTTACATAATGCTTAGGTGAAAAATAGCATAAAACAATTCCATAATTAAGATTTAAAAATTATGTTAGTAAGGAACTATTAGGTGGTGGCGAAAGGGATGGGAACACGTGAAGGGTGGGGGGAGGGCAGTTGTTAGTTCAAGATTAAAAACTTATACAAATTAAAAAACTATTTTTTTATTTAAAAAGTCTTTGGTTTCATTCTATGTCACTTGCACTGGTTATTTATTAAATTCGACGGTTTTTAGCATGATGCTCTTGCAAACTTGTCTTGGTTGTATAATGTTCCTTCTTTTGCTAGACCTTTCTTGTTTGTATCTCGTTACTGTCCGGTGGAGAAGATTATATTTATTGTTGGTCGTATTATTCAGTTTTCGTTAAGTTGGATAGTTTGGAGTACGACCTGTAATCGGCAGAAAAAATGCGTCTGTTAATTAAAATACCTGGGGGTGTGTTGCCTACAGAAATTGTTTGCATTTTAAACAAATTGAAAATGTAAATTTTTTTAAACCTACCCGTATGCAATTATTCGGTAATACAAATTCTATTCGGAAATCGTTAAGTTGGGATGTTTGGTGTACGACCTGTAACTGGCAACAAAGATGCGTTTGTTAATTGAGAATACCTGGGGATGTGTTGTCTAAAGGGATTTGTTTGTACTGTAAAAACTTTTAAACTTACCTCTGTCCAATTTGTTCTTGTTCCGATGTTTACGGGTTTGTATCTATCTCTGCCGTCCTCGGCCTTGTGTAGTAGCGGTGTGACGAGGACGTTATGCTAGCTTGGTTTGGAGGGGGAAGGGGAAGTGAAGGCGTGTCGTCATTTGTTGTTATGTGCAGGGGGGTGGCTTTTATTTGTGACGTAGCTGCTTTGTGATTGCTTCCTGCCTTTATTGGGCGTATTTGATTGCCTCCTAATAATTCCTTGTATCTCAATACATGTTCAAAGAAGGGATTTCTTTGTTCGTTCGTTTCATTTAAATTTTTATCCTTATTTAGCAACTTATCCAGAAATATATGTATACTTTCCAAACTATTCATTAGTCTTCCTTTATTTAGTCTATTGCTGATTGCAAGGTCCTGATTAATATTTGTAAATTTGTGGCCTGTCTCTTTCATATGTTCACCCATTGCGGAAAACCTTCTGTGTTTTTCCGCATTAATTTTTAATTTGTATAAGTTTTTAATCTTGAACTAACAACTGCCCTCACCCCACCCCCACCCTTCACGTATTCCCCCCCTTCCCCCACCACCTAATAGTTCCTTACTAACATAATTTTTTATCTTAATTATGGAATTGTTTTATGCTATTTTTCACCTAAGCATTATGTAAAACAGCTGATGATGATTGCTAAGTAATCGAAACATGTACTGTTAGTTTTAATGACAACAAATTTAGCCGAAGGCTAAATAATAAAAAAAGGTAAGTATCGATCAGGCGGAACCTTTTTTTATTCGTTAATTTGATTACAATATCGATACGGAATGAAGTGGATAGTATGTAATAGAGAACGGATTTACAGGGTTATTCACCTGCGATGTTACACGGAAATAACGACTAAACCATTAAAGATATCGGTATTCTGTTTTCATATTCGAAAATGATACCCAGGGGCATGCAACAAAATGTGCTGTTTATTCGCATGGGGTGATTAATAACCGAGATATTGATACTAACTCCATATTTTTAAGTGGAACGGCACAAATGCATACAGTTGGCCTAAACGTTCAACTGTGTATAGGTTCAAATATGGAAGTATTTTTAAAATCGGACAGTTACTTTTTGAGATATAAATAAAAACGCATTTGGGCTTTTTCTGCCGCATCAGACAGCGTGCGATTGGCTAAGGACGTAGTGGCACGCAAGCTGTTTCCTGGCATTGATTCCAGCCACAGAATGGATACCAGGCATGTACTTTAAACTATCGTATACATAATGTGATGTACAGTAACATGCCCTGGGTGTGCAACGTTATTGTATGACTGGCGAACACACAACTGCTTGCACGTCAATATGTCCTGCACGCTGTCTGATGCGACATGCAAAACCGCGCCTACTGTTCTTATTAATATCTCAAATAGTAACTGTCCAGTTTTGAAAATAGTTACATATTTGAACTTGTACGCAGTTGAACTTTTAGGCCAGCTGTATGTATGCATGCCGTTGTACTTAAAAAACTGGAGTTAGTATCAATATCCTGGTTATTAATCACCCCATGAGAATACGTAGCACATTACTTTATAAGTCCCAGGGTAACATTTACGAATACGAAAACAGAATACCAATATATTTAATCGTTTAGACGTTATTTCCGTGTAACATCTTAGGTGAATAACACTGTATAGAGACGATCCTTCAAATATCCCCACAAACAGAAGTCACGTGGATTTAGGTGGGGGGGGGGGGATTTGAAGGCCACGCACCTGGAAAATGCCTAGAGATGATGCAGTGGTTACTAAAGTTTTCTCGCTGCAAGAAGGAATAAATATGCGTCACCAAGAAACTGACGTCGGAGTTACGAAATATTGCACGTTCTGACTGCTTACAGCGCCATATGTTCCCTGGTGGCCAGACTTGGAACTAATCATTTTTGTGGCATACTTCATGAGCGCATTGCTCAGTTAGCATACATGTGAACTTTCAGACTTCTATGATCATTACAGCCTGTGCTGTGCCGCTCTGAACACCGTCAGTTTAACTAATAATATTGATAATGTTATTTGCTTTACGTCCCATTAACTACTTTTACGGTTTTCCGGGACGCCGAGGTGCCGGAATTTAGTCCCAGATGAGTTATTTTACGTGCCAGTAAAACAACCGACACGAGGCTGACGTATGTGAGCACCTTCAAATACCACCGGAATGAGCCAGCATCGAACCTGCCAAGTTGGGGTCAGAAGGCCAGTGCCTCAACCGTCTGAGCCACTCAGCTCGGTGTCTGTTTAACTGTCGACACTCTGGATCAGGGAACCCCTCTAGTCTCGCAAGGCTGAGTTAACCCCATTGCAATACTAAGTTAGTATAGAATTATTATATTATATTATATTATATTATATTATATTATATTATATTATATTATATTAGAGCCCTTGCTGGCGAGATGTAGTGTTTACAGTGAGCTATGTCTTCTGGTATGGGCTAGAGCAATTTGTTACTTTCATTGACCTGTCTCAGTCTCATCCTTGGCTTTGACAATATGAAAGTGACCGAGGTATGAGCGATGCTAGTAATACCATTCCTTTTGCAGCCAGTCCCTGCTATGATTGGTGTGAAAATATCGCCCATAGGGTCGGTTGGTGCATGCATTTCAGTGGGCTTGGCAGACTGATATGCAATAGCAACTTCTGGCTCGGTGAGGAAAGCAACGGGAAACTACCTCACTCCTCATTTCCCTAGTATGCCTCTTCAGTGACGCCTAGGCTGTCTGTGATAGCCTTTGGTGGAACTGTGGAGGATCAGACCAGCCTTCGGGCTGAATACCCAACATACATACATACATATTATATATACATATTATATTATATTATATTATCATCATCATCATCTGTTTACCCTCCAGGTTCGGCTTTTCCCTCGGACTCAGCGAGGGATCCCACCTCTACCGCCTCAAGGGCAGTGTCCTGGAGCTTCAGACTCTCGGTCGGGGGATACAACTGGGGAGTATGACCAGTACCTCGCCCAGGCGGCCTCACCTGCTATGGTGAACAGGGGCCTTGTAGGGGGATGGGAAGATTGGAAGGGATAGGCAAGGATGAGGGAAGGAAGCGGCCGTGGCCTTAAGTTAGGTACCATCCCGGCATTTGCCTGGAGGTGAAGTGGGAAACCACGGAAAACCACTTCGAGGATGGCTGAGGTGGGAATCGAACCCACCTCTACTCAGTTGACCTCCCGAGGCTGAGTGGACCCCGTTCCAGCCCTCGTACCACTTTTCAAATTTCGTGGCAGAGCCGGGAATCGAACCCGGACCTCCGGGGGTGGCAGCTAATCACGCTAACCACTACACCACAGAGGCGGTGTACTGATATGCAGGCCTAATTTAGTCTTAGAATTATCTGTCCGTAGTATTATTTCTTTTTAGAATTTCTATGTCTTACTTTTATGTTTACATTTTTAAATTTTGTTTGTAGTGGTTAAGTGTAAGAGAGGGCCGTGAGCCCTAACTTCGCCACGAATGTAAGTCAAGAATAAATAAATAAATAAATTAATTAATTAATTAAAATCCCTGAACTGACAGGGAATCGAACCCTTGGTCTTCGGATAAAATATACAGGCACTCTAACTGTACCACGGGTCTGGCTGCTAGAGATGAGCAAGGACCAATGACCTAGTTGTTAGGCCCCTTTCAACAACAAGCAAAGAGATGGACAACGGGTCAGAACTCACATCCCATGTGTTTGTCCGGCAGTGATACCTCTTGCCACTTGACAGAGCTCCATGATACTTATGATACCCTGATACATAAACTCGTTCTTACGTCACACACTGTGGTGGCAGGTGATTGATTATTCTATAAGGTAGTGCCAGCAAATTCAAGTTTTGTAAACAAACCTTTCAATGTTCCAAATACAGACAGTGAATTTTTACCTGTGCTGTAAGTTACAAGAAATCACATTGTTTAACTGTGCTGTTGTACTAGACAGTTCTTTGAATGAAGTATCTTCAGTTATAACGAATTTACAAATTGAGAAACTATTAGAAGTGTTTAACACACATACATTTTTCTTAAAATTCCTGTTTTAAGAATATTATCGAACAAATTAACAAACACTCAGACAAAAAAGTATGAAGAAAATATACGTTTGGCCTGCTCACCAAAACCTCAAACGATACCTTCAGATGAACTAATGAGAACGGTATTGAAAGTAATGTCCGCCTCTGTGGTGTAGTGGTTAGAGTGGTTAGCTGCCACCCCCGGAGGTCCGGGTTCGATTCCCGGCTCTGCCACGAAATTTGAAAAGTGGTACGAGGGCTGGAACAGGGGCCACTCAGCCTCGGGAGGTCAACTGAGTAGAGGTGGGTTCGATTCCCACCTCGAAGTGTTTTTCCGTGGCTTCCCACTTCCCCTCCAGGCGAATGCCGGGATGGTACCTAACTTAAGGCCATGGCCGCTTCCTTCCCTCTTCCTTGTCTCTCCCTTCCAACCTTCCCATCCCCCTACAAGGCCCCTGTTCACCATAGCAGGTGAGGCCGCCTGGGCGAGGTACTGGTCATACTCCCCAGTTGTATCCCCCGACCAAGAGTCTGAAGCTCCAGGACACTGCCCTTGAGGCGGTAGAGGTGGGATACCTCGCTGAGTCCGAGGGAAAAGCCGAACCTGGAGGGTAAACAGATGATGATGATGATGATGATGATCAAGACGTTCAAAAATACCCAGGCCTCAGGTTATCTCTCTTCCCCGTACCTCTTCCCTAATTCCTATATTATCAACCAAATGCGGCTAAAATCTTCGGCGCAGCCTAAAATCGAACCCATTGAACCGAAGGCAACTACGTTGACCATTCAGCCAAAGAGCTAGTAGGCTCTACACATTTACTCATTGTATATACCATGTAACCCATCGGAAGCAAAGTGTCCTGGGTCATGTAGGCCCTATCAGTAGATTTACAGAGGACTCAGTGAAAGGATGATGTACGGAGTATGCATTTAGGACAGGATTATCCTCCTCTATGTCCCGTTCTATACTTCAAAGTAGAACACAAAGATCTTATTATAAGAAGATAATAAAACCAAAAATGAATTGGCGTATGGCTTTTAGTGCTAGGTGTGTCCGAGGACAAGTTCGACTCACCTGATGCAGGTCCTTTGATATGAATCCCGTAGGCGACCTGCGTGTCGTGATGAGGATGAAATGATGAAGACGACACATACACCCAGCCCCGTGTCTGCGAAATTATTCAATTATGGTTAAAATTCCCGACGCTGCCGGGAATAGAACCCGCGACCCCTGTGACCAAAGGCCAGCACGCTAACCATTTAGCCATGGAGCCGAACAATAAAATAAAATTTGCTGAAAATGAACTTAGGAAGTTTTGTTTCGAATATATTTATCTCCTCTCTAATAACATGATGTTCTTTGTGGTTTAGTTTCTGCGTTCTGGATAAGTGTCCTATGAATGCAGTAATAGTGCACGGATAACATGACCTCTATGTAATACTGCGAGTATTAAATGATGGGTGTCATTGTTATGATCAATCAATCAGTGATCCTCATTTAGGATGGTCACCCAAGTGGTAGATACTCTATCACTATTTTTTTTTTTTTTTTTTTTTGCAAGTTGCTTTACGTCGCACCGACACAGATAGGTCTTATGGCGACGATGGGAGAGGAAAGGGCTAGGAGTGAGAAGCAAGCGTCCGTGGCCTTAATTAAGGTACAGCCCCAGCATTTGCTTGGTGTGAAAATGGGGAAACCACGGAAAACCATCTTGAGGGCTGCCGACAGTGGGGTTCGAACCCACTATCTCCGAATACTGGATACTGGCCGCACTTAAGCGACTGCAACTATCACTTGTTTACCTAGCCTTACCTTAAATAATTTCAAATAAATTGGAAATGAATCGAATATTTCCCCATGTAAATTATTACAATCCCTAACTTTTCTTCCTATAAATGAATATTCGCAGTAATTTGTCCTCTAAATCCAACTTGTCCGCCTCTCTGGTGTTGTGGTTAGCGTGATTAGCTGCCACCCCCGGAGGCCCGGGTTCGATTCCCGTGTCTGCCACGAAATTTTAGAAGTGATACGAGGGCTGGAACGGGGTCCACTCAGCCTCGGGAGGTCAACTGAGTAGAGGTGGGTTCGATTCCCACCTCAGCCATCCTCGAAGTGGTTTTCCGTGGTTTCCCACTTCTCCTCCAGGCAAATGCCGGGATGGTACCCAAGTTAAGGCCACGGCCGCTTCCTTCCCTCTTCCTTGTCTATCCCTTCCAATCATCCCATCCCCCGCAAGGCACCTGTTCAGCATAGCAGGTGAGGCCGCCTGGGCGAGATACTGGTCATCCTCCCCAGTTGTATCCCCCGACCCAGAGTCTGAAGCTCCAGGACACTACCCTTGAGGCGGTAGAGGTTGGATCCCTCTCTGAGTCCGAGGGAAAAGCCAACCCTGGAGGGTAAACAGATTAAGAAAGAAAGAAAGAAAGAAAGAAATCCCACTTTATCTTCATATTGTGATCTTCCCTACTTTAAAAAAGCCTCTAACCCTTATTTGTCTACTAACGTCATTCCACGCTCTCTCTCCACTGATAGCTCCGAACAAACCACTTAGTGGAGCAGCTTGTGTCCTTCGTTTAGTTTAGTTTATTGCCTTTCCTATATGGAGGGGCTCAGGCTATGAAGCTTGCCAGACCATATCGTTGTTGCTTCCGCAGAATTTTGTATCCCACAACGCCCTTCCTATCCATTACTCTCCTTAAGACTGGTCACACCTCCCAGCCACATACGGGTATGTAGTCCATCAGAACAGTTTCCGTTGTGTTCATTTTCGTTTGCCACTCTGTAAAGGAAATTGAACCTTACTGTACCGCACTGTAGGAATGTATGTTTGTATGACGTATTTACCCTCTCTTACAGTATAATGCATGTAAGGTTAATTTTCGTTCACCCGCCAGCATAGGAAAATGAACACAACGAAAATTGTTCTAACGGACTGCGTATCCATGTGTTGCTGGGAGGCGTGGCCGGTCTTAAGGAGAATAATGGATAGGAAGATCATTGTGGGATACGAGGTTTCGCCGATGCAGCGACGATATAACGCAACACCGTTATACAATTTATAGAATAATGTGAATAGTATACATATAATCATTAGTTAAACATCATATTTCTAAATATTACTAAAGCCGGGCTGAGTGGCTCAGACGGTTAAGGCGCTGGCCTTCTAACCCCAACTTGGCAGGTTCGATCCTGGCTCAGTCGGGTGGTATTTGAAGGTGCTCAAATACGACAGCCTCGCGTCGGTAGATTTACTGGCACGTAAAAGAACTCTTGCGGGACTAAATTCCGGCACCTCGGCGTCTCCGAAGACCGTAAAAGTAGTTAGTAGGACGTAAAGTAAATAACATTATTATTATTAAATATTACTAAAATGAATTTATTTAACCTCTATAATTGTGTATCCTTATTGATGATTAAGAGCTAAATATTAGTTTTGTCACGTAAGTGAGACCTACTTTCTACAGGTTTTGGTACCACATTAAACATTTCCTGCCGAGCTGAGTGGCAGGTTCGATCTTGGCTCAGTCCGGTGGTACTTGAAGGTGTTCAAATACGTCAGCTTCGTGTCGGTAGATTTACTTGCACCTAAAATAACGCCTTCGGGAGAAAATTCCGGCACCTCAGCGTCTCCGAAATCCGTAAAAGCAGTTGACCGTAAAGCAAATAACATTATTATTAAACATTTTCTTTTAAATATCATCGGAATGCCTATGTTCAAAGTTTGAAAACTTTTCGTAACACTACTCTTTTGTCCGAAATCGCCCACAACAAATAGTGCTGCTTTTCTTTGGATTGTTTCCAGTTCTCTATTCAAGTAATCCTGTAAGGGTCCCAGACACTGGAATGATGCTCTCGTAGTGTGTACATTGGTGAAAATTCATGGAGATTAGATAATGACTGGAAGGAGCATTCGATACACTCAACTTGAAGAGTTTCAAAGGGAAGGTTATAAGAAGGTGGGTTGGATGTTTCGTGTCATTGCCCGGCAGTGGGGCGTGGAGACTTGACAGTTGTGAGATGTTTGAACCAGTGACTGCATGGCGGTACCCACATACGGAACGAAAGGAAGGCTCGGCCTGTCTCTAACAGACAAGCTTTTGGCAGGGCTGTGGAATAAAGAGAAAAGTAAGATCGATAGCTTACCCATTGTTCTAATCACATAAACAAGTAGCGTATGTTTGTACTTTTACATGTCTGTTAGTAACTGGACAACAATTTCACAACTGTTTGATGCAGGAAAGCAGACTTTCTAAATGAATTACATGAAAATTCAAAAAATAGCTATGATATGCTTATGTCACATTTAGTGTTATATGCGATTATATGAAAACGAAATTGTTATTAATTTTTTTCGCCAACACGTGCAAACATGCTCAGGGGGATACGGTAAATTGGTCTCATATTCTATAAATACATTGGAATTGATATCCTACTATACAGTATATCGTCGCTGTGCGAGAAAAACCTCATATCTCCCAATGCTCTTCTTATACATTATTTTTCTTAACACCGGTCACGCCTCCCAGCCACATATGGATATGCAGTCCATCACAATTTTTGTTGTGTTCATTTTCTTATGCAAATGTGTAAAGGAAAATTAATCTTAGAATACCGTACTGGAGTAATGTACGTTTGCTTGGCGTATTTAAGTATTCCTAGAGTACAGTATAATGAATTTAGGGTTAATCTTCCTTTACACATAAGCGTGGGAAAATGAACAACGAAAATATTGTTCTGATGGACTGCATATCCATATTGTCCCTTAAGAAACAATACCGCGTATCTGACAATGCTGTTCCTTTCCAATGTTTTCCTTAAGTCTGGTCACGCCCCCGGACCACATATAAATTGCAGTCCATCAGAACAATTTTCGTTGACTTCATTTTCCTATACGCTTGTGTAAAGAAAAATGAGCCTTAAATACATCATACTCTAGGAGGGGGTTATGTTATGCAAACATACATTCCTATATTACAGTAAAGTAAGGTTCATTTTCCTTTATACACGCGCATAAGAAAATAAACTCAACGAAAATCGTTCTGATGGACTGCATATGAGGCTGGGAGGCGTGACCAGTCTTAAGGAAAATAATGGATAGGAAGAGCATTGTCAGATACGTTGTATTAGAACCAGGCCATCGATATGGATATACACTCCATCAGAACAATATACGTTGCATTCATTTTCTTACCTGTAAAGGAAAATGAGCCTTACTGCACCGCACTATAGGAATGTATGTTAGCATGACTTACAGTATTTAGAGCATAATATATTTAAGGTTCATTTTCCTTTACACATTAGCACAGGAAAGGATTTTTTCTGATGAACTGCATATCCTCTTGTGGCTGGGAAGCATGACCAATCTTAAGGAAAATAATTGATAGGAAGAGCACTGTGATATATGACGTTTCGTCGATTTGCAACTAAACAAGAAATATACTGATAACGAAGGAAACCATAATTTAATTTAATAAATTTGTTGAAATTATTCTAGCTCTTTAGGCCTTTTCGATTTTAAAATCACCAGCCTTCCGCCCCAGTGTAGTGGGCTCGTCCGTTGTATTGCCACACCTTTCCAAGAGTCCGGCTCCATGGCTAAATGGTTAGCGTGCTGGCCTTTGGTCACAGGAGTCCCATCTTTGGTTAATTTCCCTGGCACGGGGGCTGGGTGTATGTGTTGTCTTCATCATTTCATCCTCATCACGACGCGCAGGTCGCCTACGGACGCCAAATGAAAAGACCTGCCTGGCGAGCCGAACCCCTCCTGGGATATCCCGGCACTAAAAGCCATACGACATTTCATTTTACCTTCCAAGACGCTATAATAATAATAATAATAATCATAATAATAATAATAATAATAATAATAATAATAATAACAATAATAATAATAAGAATAAGAATAATAAAAATAATAATAAGAATAAGAATAATAAATAATGACGTATGGCCTCCGGAGAGGTCTGGTGCAGGTATTTTTCTAGTAGACGGCCTATTAGACGACCAGCATGTCCGTGAAGATGAGGGCCCTACCTAGGATAACTTATAATGGTGAATACGCCATACACACCCAGGCCCCGAGCCATTGGAATTAACCAATTAAGGTTAAAATACCCGACCCGGCCGGGAATCGAACCCGGATCCCTCTGAACCGAAGGCCAGTACGCTGACCATTCAGCCAACGAGTCCAAGACGCTGACTGCTTTTGAACAGTTGAGACACCCCTTCAAGCCTCCTTTGTAGGACAATGCAGTGACAGTGCACTGGAGAGGTACGTACCTCCATTTGGACAAATGCCTGCCAATGGCCTTTATCAAAAATTTAGTTCCCAAAAGGGAACCATAATTTAATTTCATCGATTATGAATGTCGAAGTATTCAAGTTCTTTAGGAATTCTTAATCGAGAAATTACCAGCGTTTCGCCCAAGTGTGGCAGCGAGCTCGTCAAAAGTTCTACCTTCTTTTCCTGCAGGAATTATTTTCTTAATTCTCCTTTTGATTAAATCATTTCTTTGACCACGCTGTTTTCTTTCCCTTGGACACAATCTTGCTCCACTGCTTTGAAAGAAGAAATCATATAATAAGCAACGAGATCACAAGTTAAGAAAACTAAAGTTATTCGATTTAAATTTAATGAGCTTGAAAGAAAATTTCGTAAGTTATAAAAAAAATTGAAATTGACTTTCACTGATATCATCGCAGATAAAGTTGGTTCAGAAATACAAAATCCAGCAGAAACCAAGTTGTAATTTTATACCATGTGAAATAAATATGATGTTGATATTTGAACACTCAAGATCAGCGTGTTAGATGTTCGACTTCGTATTAACTTGTCGCACTGTACAGTACTAGAAATAACTATGGCACTCATGAACTGTCGAAGTACCGAAGAGTGGGCATTGTGTATGAGCGAGGACGCGAAGCACTGTTTACATGTTGGCGCAGACAGAGGGAGTGGTATTCACTGCAAGTCGATCGTTATCGTATCTCCTGTCATTACTACACCCATAAACCGGGGTGTAAAATATGAAGGTTTAGTGCTGTGGACAGATGGCCCTCCAGTTGATTAAATCGGAAAATGCGATTAAAGCGCTCTTCCGATGATCTCCAAGTACTACCGACGGAGCCAAAGGAAGTATCAAGTCTGTAGACCAATAAATATCAAGGTGCCTATTGTCTTTAGAGATGAGTGAGAATTTCATGTTCCTCGTTCCGTAACTTTTTCGTAGATTAAAAATTCGAGCTGTCAGTAGAGAGCTGGGGTGGAATGACATAAGCAGACGAATAAGCTTGAGCGGAGATTTTAAAAGTAGGAAATTGCATAGTATATATAAAGCAGAATGTCTGTCCGCCTGTCCGTCTGTTCTTTATACAAATCCATACCGTTCCACCAATCTGAGCCAAATTTTGTATACTTACCTTTTAGGACCCTGTGGATAACTCCATCTATAAGAAATGTAAACGTCCTTCTCCATTCCATAGAATTAAGCCCTTTTGCTAATAAACATAGGCTAATATAGGCTAAATATCAAATTGTCGTACAAGGACGAGAGAAAGCTCATTTTAAGCTTCACGACGTGAGGAAAAAACTCGTTAAGGCCATATAGGCCCCGAAAACCAGGTTTTAAGGGCCTAAAACCAACCGTTATGGAGATATTAGCATCACACTACTCCGCTCTAGGAATTGGATGAAGAAATGACCAGCCGTAACCGTGGCAACGTCATATCAAGGATTTGAAGTAGACACGTGCGTAAATGCAGGCTAGGCTAAGAAGAGATTCCGCTACACATATGGCTGTCTGAAGAAAAATCACTGTGGGGGTAAACCTAGTCGTAGATGTGGGGAGGGCGTGTATCATACAGAAATTATCGAAAATAGTGAAGAATCCATTGATTGCAGGGTTGCTGAGGTGAACAGTGACACTCCATATGTCGTTTAAGTCCAAGTTCAGCCCCCTTCGGCCTGGGGGGGGGGGGTGAGAGGGGGTGAAAAATTCCACAATGACTGTGGTTGGGGGTGAAGTATAAAAGTAATGGAAAACGATAAATATTGAAGTAGAATCCATAGTTTTCGGGGTATGTGCCCGGGCTGGGCAGGGTATTATAGCTAGTTTGAAGATAAAATTGGAATTAAGAGGACAAATTTGAGCAAGTACTTCTTTATAGGACGAGGAGTAAGGGAGTGGAATAAATGATCAAGGGAAATGTTCGATAAATTTCCAAGATCTTTGAAAATGTTGAAGAAAAACCTAGGTAAACAATACATAGGGAATCTGCCACTTGGGTAACAGCCCTAAATGCAGATGATTGATTGATTGATTGATTGATTGATTGATTGATTGATTGATTGATTGATTGATTGATTGATTGATTGATTGATTGATTGATTGATTGATTGAAGTACGGAACTTCGGTGGTGAACTGAAGGTAATACTTACGACTTGCATTTCAATTGGATCTCAAGACTGCAGTTACGTACTGGGCGATAATTTCAAACTCACTGTACATCTATATGTGTAAAATAACATGTCCTGACTGACTGACTGACTGACTGACTGACTGACTGACTGACTGACTGACTGACTGACTGACTGACTGACTGACTGACTGACTGACTGACTGACTGACTGACTTATCATCGCCGAGCCAAAACTATTGGACATAAAAAATGAAATTTTGAGGATACATTTATATTACAATGTAGGTGCCCGCTAAGGGAGGATTTTTGGATATTCCGTCGCTAAGCGGGTGAAAATGGGGGGGGGGTGAATTTTAAAATGAGCGTATCTATATCTCAAAACTTTAAAAGTTTACACATGTAAAAACTGGTATTTAGAATCTCCTTTTGAAAACAAAGAAACACGTATTTTTTGGTTTTCGGAAAATCCCAATAGGAGGGGTGAAGAAAGGGTGAAAAATGGGTTGAATGCCTTTAATGAGGATACTTATATCCAAGAAACTTAAGACATTACAGACCTGAAAATTGGTATTTGGGATTTCCTTTAAAAACGAAACACGCAATTTTTAGTTTTTGAAAAATTCAATTAATGTGGCGTGAAAGGGGGGGGTTGGATTTTTAAAATGAGTGTATCTATATCTTAAAACTTTAAAAGCTTCCAGATGTAGAAATGGGAATTTAGAATCTCCTTTAAAAATATAGAAACACGTATTTTTTGTTTTTGGAAAATCCAATTAATGCGGGTTAAACAGGAGTGAGAAATTAGGGTGAATTTTTAGAAAGACTATATCTACAGTATATCTCAGACATGTAAAATGTTACAGATGTAAAAATTGGTATTTGGAATGTCCTGTAAAAGTAAAGAAACATAGGTGATTTATTTAGAAACTCCACTTAAGGGGAACTAAAGGGGGGGTGAAATTTTAAAATGAGCATTTCTACAATATATCTCAAAAAACTTAACATGTTACAGAAGTGAAAAATGGTACTTTTTATCACTATTAAAAATAAAGAAACATGTATTTGTTGTTTTCGGTAAAACCACTTGCGCGGGGCGGGGGGAGAGTGACTGAATATGGGGTTGAATTCCTTTAATTAGGATGCTGATATCTCAAAAACTGAAGACGTTGCAGACGTGAAATTTGATATTAGGAATCTCCTTTAAAAATTAAGAAATGCGTCTTTTTTGTTTTCGAAAATCCACTTAAAGGGGGGGGGGAATTGAAACATTAATTGAATTATTTGTAAGATACTAATATCTCAAAAACGAAAGATTTTTCAAACGTTTAATTGGTATTTGGAATCTGCTTTAAAAGTAAAGAAACGCGTATTCTAGGAAAATCCAATGAAGGGGGGGGGGAGGATGAAATAATTGAAAAATTAATTGAATTTATTGTATGAGGATACCTACAGTACATCTACACTACCGCTCATTAATTTCAATACACCCTGGTATTTCAGATTTAAAACACAAATCAAACGTTATTTCTCACAAAAGATAATTATATTAACTTACACATCTATATATATAAAATAGCTTGTCCTGACTGACTGACTGACTGACTGATTGATTCATTATCGCCGAGCCAAAACTACTGGACATAATGAAATGAAATTTTGGGGATACATTCATATTAAGATGTAGGTGCTCGCTAAGAGAGGATTTTTGGATATTCCGCTGTTAAGGGGGTGAAAGGGGGGTGTGAAATTTTAAAATGAGTGTATCTATATCTCAAAACTTTAAAAGTATACAAATGTAAAAATTGGTATTTAGAATCTTCTCCGAAAATAAAGAATCACGTATTTTTTGTTTTCAGAAAACCCCAATAGGACGGGTGAAAAAGGGTGAAAAAGGGGTTGAATGCCTTTAATTAGGATACCGGTACTTATATCTCAGAAACTGAATATATTACAGACCTGAAAATTGGTACTTTTGACGTCTTTTAAAAATTAAGAAACATGTATTTTTTTGTTTTTGGAAAATCCAATTAATGGCAGGGGGGAAAGGGGGGTGAAGTTTTAAAATGAGCGTATCTATATCTCAAAACTTTGGAAGTTTACAGATGTAAAAATTGATATTTAGAAACTTCATTAAAAATAAAAAACACGTATTTTTTGGTTTTCGGAATATCCCAATAGAACGGGTTAAAAATGGTGAAATAGGGGTTGAATGCCTTTAATCAGGATACCGGTACTTATATCTCAGAAACTGAAGACATTATAGACCTGAAAATCGGTATTTTGGATCTCCTTTAAAAATAAGGAAACACGTATATTTTTGTTTTTGGAAAATCCAATTGATGGGGGGGGGGTGAAAACAGGGGTGAATTTTTAAAATGAGTGTATCTATATCTCAAAACATTAAAAGTTTGCACATGTAAAAATTTATATTTAGAATCTCCTTTAAAAATAAAGGAACACGTATTTTTTGTTTTCTGTAAATCCGAATAGGAGGAGTGTAAAAGGGTGAATAATGGGTTGAATGCCTTTCATGAGGATACATATATCTCAGAAACTGAAGATATTACATAACTGAAAATTTCTATACGGGATCTCCTTTAAAAATAAAGAAACATGTATTTTTTTGTTTTTGGAAATTCCAATAATGGCGGTCAAACAGGAGTGACATATTGGGGTGAATTTTTTGAAAGACTATATCTGCAGAATATCTGAGAAACGTAGAATGTTACAGACGTAAAAAGTGGTATTTGGAGTCTCCTGTAAATGTAAAGAAACAGGTGATTTGTTTTGGAAACCCCTCTTAAGGGGAACTAAAAGATACAGTATATCAGTTTTCGGAATATCCCAATAGAACGGGTTAAAAAGGGTGCAAAAAGGGGTTGAATGCCTTTAATCAGGATACCGGTAGTTATATCTCAGAAACTGTAAAAATTACAGACCTAAAAATTGGTACTTTTGATCTCTTTTAAAAATAAAGAGACATGTAATTTTTTGTTTTTGGAAAATCCAATTAATGGGAGGGGGAGAAGGGGGTGCATTTTTAAAATAAGTGTATCTACATCTTAAAACATGAAACGTTTACAGATGTAAAAATTGGTGTTTGAAACCTCCTTTAAAAATAAAGAAACATGCATTTTTTGTTTTCGGAAAATCCCAATAGGAGGGGTGTAAAAGGGTGAATAATGGGTTGAATGCCATTAATGATGATACATATATCTCAGAAACTGAAGATATTACAGAACTGAACATTTGTACATGGGATCTCCTTTAAAAATAAAGTAACATGTTTTTTTTTTTTTTTTTTTTTTTTTTTTTTTGGAAAATTCAATTACTGGCGGTTAAACAGGAGTGACAAATTGGGGTGAAATTTTTGAAAGACTATATCCACAGAATACCTGAGAAACGTAAAATTTTACAGACGCAAAAAGTGGTATTTGGAATCTACTGTAAATGTAAAGAAACATAGGTGATTTTTTTGGAAACTCCATTTATGGGAAACAAAAAACGGGGTGAAATTTTAAAATGAGGATTTCTACAGTATATCTCAAAAAATTAACATGTTACAGAAGTGAAAAATGGTACCTTTTATCTCTATTAAAATTCAAGAAACGTGTATTTTTAGTTTTCCGAAATACCACTTGGCTGGATGGGGGGGGGGGGTGTAAAGTGACTGAAAATGGTTTTGAATTATTTTAATTAGGCTACTGATATCTCAAAAATGAAGATGTTACAGACGTGAAATTTTATATTTGGATTCTGCTTTTAAAGTAAAGAAACACGTATTCTCGAAAAATCCAATGAAGGGGAAGGGGGAGGTGAAAGAATTGAAAAATTAATTGACTTAATTGTATGAGAATACTTACGTCTAATAAAAACTAAAGTTGTTACAGACGTGAAAATTGGTATTTGGATCACCTTTAGAAACAAAGAAAAACGTGTTTTTTGGGGGGGATCATCTTGGGGGGCGGGATTGAAAAGGAGTTGAATTCCTTTCATGAGGTCACACAAATCAAAAACTGAGGAAGTTAGAGTCGGGATAATTGGTATTAGAAGATCCTTTACTATTAAAGAAACAAGGTTTTTGCCGGAAAAAAAAATTGGGGTGGGGGGAGGAGTGTGAAAGGAAGTGAAAAAAGTGAATTATTTTTATTGGGATACTTATATCTCAAAACTGAAGGTAATAGACGTGAACAATTATGTTTGGAATCTCCTTTAAACATAAAGAAACATGCCTTTCTGTTATTTTTGTAGGGGGGGGGGTAAATAAACTTAACGGCGGTGGGATGTAAAAGGAGGTGAGAATAGTTGATTTTACTGTTCATAATGTACTTATAAGGAGCCTCCGTTGCTCAGGTGGCAGCGCGCATGCCTCTCACAGCTGGGTTATGTGGTTCAAATCCCGGTCACTCCATGAGACATTCGTGTTGGAAAAATCGGAGGCGGGACAGGGTTTTCTCCGGACACTCCGGTTTTCCCTGTCATCATTCAGTCCAGCAACACTGTCCAAAATCATTTCATTTCATTTTTCATTCATTATCCATTGCCCCAGACGAGTGCGACAGGCTTCGGCAGCCGGCACAATTCCTATTGCCGCCGCCAGATGGGGGCTTTATTCATTCCATTCCTGACCCTGTAGAATGACTGGAAACAGGCTGTAGATTTCCGATGTACTTATTCTGATCATAAACGGATCATTTTTTATCTTTCCTGGGTTCGTTTTCAAGAGCCATCCTTTTCTTCGGAGAACGTTCTTAGATTACAGTAGATTCTCCTGGCGTATAAATAAAAATTTAAACACCTTTGAAATAAACGATAGGAATGAGATTGACCGTCCAATTGTTCACCTCTATAATAAGGTCAACAACGCACGGAGTATGTCGTTCGTATTACCAGAAATCCCGCACACTTGGCTACGCGCAGCAATGGTGCTGGTCACATTGTTAACAATGACAGTGGCAGCAGATGTAATTTACCGCCAAGTAGTGATCTTGCATCTTGCTATGGGGTCCAGAACATCTATAATAATAATAATAATAATAATAATAATAATAATAATAATAATAATAATAATAATAATAATAATAATAATAATAATATTCTGGACCGTCGTCAAATGTGCAGACCGCGCTGGAAACGGGTCCTGGACGGGTAACGACGAAGAATGCAGTCCAGCCGCGGGTTCAGTACCGCCAAGGCACCCAAGAGGACACCACGCTGGATCTCTTCAAGGATTTGATCCATATTAAAAATTCTTATAGGAAAAGATGGCGAAGATTTAGGGACCCAACTGACCGGGTGGAATACCTGGACCTAGTCCGGGAAGTACGAAATCGATAGCTGGAAAGAAAGATTGAAAAATGGGAGGAAACTTGCCGTAATCAATTAGAAAACGAGTCAGATTGCGAATTTTGGCGGATTCTGTCAGATAACCAGTCAGATCGCGAATTTCGGCGGATTATATATAAACAATAAGCATTGAATTCTAAATTTCAGTATAATACCGTAGCGAAGCACGGGTATCTTGCTAGTCTATGTATATAAAATAACTTGTCCTGACTGACTGACTGACTGACTGACTGACTGACTGACTGACTGACTGACTGACTGACTGACTGACTGACTGACTGACTGACTGATTCATCATCGCAGAGCCAAAACTACTGGACGTAACGAAATGAAATTTTGAGGATATATTCATATTAAGATGTAGGTGCTCGCTAAGAGAGGACTTTTGGATATTCCTTCGCTAAGGGGGTGAAGAGAGGGGTGACGTTTTAAAATGAGTGTGTCTATATCTCGAAAGTTTAAAAGTTTACAGATGTAAAAATTGGTATTTAGAATCTTCTTTAAAAATAAGGTAACACGTAATTTTTGGTTTTCAGAAAATCCCAATAGGAGGGGTGAAAGGGGTGAAAATGTGGAAAATGGGTTGAATGCCCTTAATCAGTATACCAGTACTTATATCTCAGAAACTGAAGACCTGAAAATTGGTACTTTTGATCTCTTTTAAAAATAAAGAAACACGTATTTTTTTTGTTTTTGGAAAATACAATTAATGGGAGGGTGAAAAGGGGGTGAATTTTTAAAATGAGTGAATCTATATCTCCAAACTTTTGAAGTTTGCAGATGTAAAAATTGGTATTTGAAATCTTCATTAAACATAAAGAAACATGTATATTTTGTTTTCGGAAAATCGCAATAGGAGGGGTGAAAAGGGGTGAAAAAGGGGTTGAACGCCTTTGATGAGGCTACATATATTTCAGAAACTGAAGATATTACAGACCTGAAAATTGGTGTTTGGGATCTCCTTTAAAAATAAAGAAACACGTGTTTTTTTGTTTTTGGAAAATCCAATTAATGGGGGGTGAAAAGGGGGTGATTTTTTAAAATGAGTGTATCTATATCTCAAAACTGTTACAGTTTATAGATGTAAAAGTTGGTATTTAGAATCTCCTTTAAAAATAAAGAAACACGTATTCTTTTGTTTTCGGAAAATCCCAATAGGAAGGGTGGAAAAGGGTGAATAATGGGTTGAATGCCTTTAATGAGGCTACTTATATTTCAGAAGCTGAAGATATTACAGACCTGAAAATTGGTATTTGGGATCTACTTTAAATGTAAAGAAACACGTATTTTTTCGTTTTTGGAAAATCCAAATATTGAGGGGTGAAAAGGGGGGTGAATTTTTTAAAATGAATATGTCTACATCTTAAAACTTTAAAATTTACAGATGTAAAAATTGGTAGCTTGAATCTCCTCTAAAAATAAAGGAACACGTATTTTTTTGTTTCCTCTAAAATCCCAATAGGAGGGGTGTAAAAGGGTAAAAAATGGGTTGAATGCCTTTAATGAGGATACATATATCTCAGAAACGGAAGATATTACAGAACTGAAAATTTGTATATGGGATCTCCTTTAAAAATAAAAGAACACGTATTTTTTTAGTTTTTGGAAAATCCTATTAATGGCGGTTAAACAGAAGTGACAAATTGGGGTGAACTTTTGAAAGATTAACTTGGAAACGTAAAATGTTACAGACGTAAAAAGTGGGTGTTTGGAATCTCCTGTAAATGTAAAGAAACATAGGTGATTTGTTTTTGGAAACTCCACTTAAGAGGAACCCAAAAAGGGTGAAATTTTAAAATGAGAATTTTTACAGTATATCATTAAAAAACTTAACATGTTGCAGAAGTGAAAAATGGTATTTTTATCTCTATTAAACATAAAGAAACGTGTATTTTTAATTTTCGGAAATACCACTTGGGTGGAGAGGGGGTGAAAGTGACTGAAAATGGTGTTGAATTCTTTTAATTAGGGTACTGATATCTTAAAAATGAAGATGTTACAGACGTGAAATTTGATATTTGCAATCTGCTTTAAAAGTAAAGAAACACGTATTCTCGGAAAATCCAATGAAGCGGGGGGAGGGGGGTGAAAGAATTAAAAAATTAATTGACTTTAATTGTATGAGCATATATACATCTATTAAAAACTAAAGTTGTTACAGACGTGAAAATTCGTATATGGATCTCCTTTAAAAACGAAGAAAAACGCGTTTTGGGGGGGGGAAACCATCTTGGGGGGCGGGAGTGTAAAGGAGTTGAATTCCTTTCATGAGGACACATAAATCAAAAACTGAAGAAGTTAGAGTCGTGATAGTCGTGATAGTTGGTATTTAGAAGCTCCTTCACTATTAAAGAAACAAGTATTTTTTGCGGGAAAATTCACTTGGGGGGGGGGGAGTAGTTTGAAATTAAGTGACAAAAGTAAATTAACATAAACATAAAGAAACACGCCTTCTTTTAATTTTTTTTTGGGGGGGGGGTTGGCAGTAAAAACTAACGGCGGTGGGGTGTAAAAGGAGGTGAGACCAATTGATTTTACTGTTCTTAATGTACTTATAAGGATCCTCCGTTGCTCAGGCGGCAGCGCGCCGGCCTCTCACAGCTGGGTTCCGTGGTTCAAATCCCAGTAACTCCATGTGATATTCGTGCTGGAAAAAACGGAGGCGGGACAGGTTTTTCTCCGGATACTCCGGTTTTCCCTGTCATCATTCATCCCAGCAACACATAATAGTAATAATAATAAGAAGTATAAGAATAAGAATAACATTAATAATAATAATAATATTAATAATAATAATAATGTTCCGGACCGTCGTCAAATATGCGAACCGCGCTGGAAACGGCTCCTGAACGGGTAATGACTAAGAATGCAGTCCGGCCGCGGGTTCAGTGCCGCCAAGGCACCCAATATGACACCCAATATGACACCACGCCGGATCTCCTGAAGGATTTTATCCAGATTAAAAATGATTATAGGGAAATACGGTATGGCAAAGATTTACGGACCCAACTGACCGGGAAGAATACCTGAGTCTAGCCCGGGAAGTACGAAATCGATTGCTGGAAAGGAAGATTGAAAAATGGGAGGAAACGTGCCGTAATCTAATAGAAAACGAGTCAGATCGGGAATTTTTGTGGATTCTCGCTGAAAACGTGTCAGATCGCGAATTTCGGCGGATTATATATCTAAAACAATAAGCATTCAATTATAAATTTCAGTATAATACCGTAGCGAAGCACGGGTACCTTGCTAGTCTATATATATAAAATAACTTGTCCTGACTGATTGACTGACTGACTGACTGACTGACTGACTGACTGACTGATTCATCATCGCCGAGCCAAAACTACTGGACATAAAGAAATGAAATTTTGTGGATACATTCATATTAAGATGTAAGTGCTCGCTAAGAGAGGATTTTTGGATATTCCGTCGCTAAGGGGGTGAAAAGGGGGGTTGACATTTTAAAATGAGTGTATCTATATCTCAAAACTTTAAAAGTTTACAGATGTAAAAATTGGTATTTAGGATCATCTTTAAAAATAAGGAAACACGTATTTTTTAGTTTTTAGAAAATCACAATAGGAGGGGTGAAAAACGGTGGAAAAGTTGGTTGAATGCCTCTAATCAGGATACCGGTACTTATATCTCAGAAACTGAAGATATTACAGACCTGAAAATTGGCACAATTAATCCCTTTTAAAAATAAAGAAACACATATTTTTTGTTTTTGGAAAATCCAATTAATGGGAGGGGGAAGAGGGGGGTGAATTATTAAAATGAGTGTATCAATATCTCCAAACTCTGAAAATTTACAGTTGTAAAAATTGGTATTTAGAATTTTCATTATAAATAAATAAATACGTAATTTTTTTCGGAAAATCGCAATAGGAGGGGTGAAAAGGGGTGAAAAACGGGTTGAATGCCTTTAATGACGGTACTTATATCTCAGAAACTAAAAATATTACAGACCTGAAAATTGGTATTTGGGATCTCCTTAAAAAATAAAGAAACACGTATTCTTTTGTTTTTGGAAAATCCAATTAATGGGGGGGGGTGAAAAGGGGGTGAATGTTGAAAATGAGCGTATCTATATCTCAAAACTTTTTAAGTTTATAGATGTAAAAATTAGTATTTAGAATCTCCTTTAAAAATAAAGAAACACGTAACTTTTTGTTTTCGGAAAATTCTAATAGGAAGGGTGGAAAAGGATGAATGGGTGAGATTAGTTTATTTAATAGATTGGTTGCTTGATCATGAGTGTCTATGGTTATATTATCTCAGAAACTGAAGATATTACAGACCTGAAAAAAGGTATTTGGGATCTTCTTGAAAAATAAAGAAACATGTACTTTTTGTTTTTGGAAAATACAAATAGTGCAGGGTTGAAAGGCGGATGAATTTTTAAAATGAGTGTATCTATATCTCAAAACATTCAAAGTTTACAGATGTAAAAATTGGTACTTAGAATCTACTTTCAAAATAAAGAAAGAGGTATTTTTTTGTTTTCGGAAAATCCCAATAGGAGGGGTGAAAAGGGGTGAAAAATAGTTTAATGCCTTTAATAAGGATCCTTATTTCTCAGAAACTGAAGATGTTACAGACCTGAAAATCGGTATTTGGGATCTCCTTTATAAATAAAGAAACATGTATTTTTTGTTTTTAGGAAATCCAAATAGGGGGGTGAAAAGGGAGGTGTATTTTAAAAATGAGTGTATCTATATTTCAAAACTTCAAAAGTTTGCAGATGTAAAAATGGATATTTGGTATCTCCTTTACAAATAAAAACACGTATTTTTTGTTTTCGGAAAATCCCAATAGGAGGGGTGAAAAGTGTGAATAAGGGGTTGAATGTCGTTAATGGGGATACTTATATCTCAGAAACTGAAGATATTACGAACCAGACAGTTAGTATATGGAATCTAACATTTATTTTTTTGTTTCTGGAAAATCTAATTAATGGGGGTTATACAGGTGTGACAAATTGGGGTGAATTTTTAGAAAGACTATATCTACAGTATATCTCAGAAACGTAAAATGTTGCGGACGTAAAAATTGGTATTTGGAATCTCCTGTTAAAGTAAAGAAACAAGTATTCTCGGAAAATCCAATGAAGGTTGGAGGGGGGGGGGGGAAATTGAAAAATATATTGAATTAATTGTATGTGGATACTTACATATAATAAAAAATAAAGTTAACAGACGTGAAAATTGGTATTTAGATCTTCTTTAAAAATAAAACACCGCGTTTTTTGGGGGGGGCGGAGAATAATTTTTGGGGGCGAGTGTGAAAAGGAGTTGAATTCGTTTCATGAGGACACATATCTAAAAAACTGAAGATAATCGGTATTTTGAAGATCCTTTACTACTAAAGAAACAAGTATTTTTCGCCGCAAAATTCACTTAAGGCGGGCGGGGAGTGTGAAAGTAAGTGAAAAAAGTGAATTACGTTTATGGGAATACTTATATATAAAAACTGAAGGTAACACACGTGAACATTGGTATTTGGAATCTACTTTAAACAGAAAGGAACATGTTTTCCTTTTTTTGGGGAGAGGGGGAGGTAAATCAACTTAACCGCGGTGGGGTGAAAACGGACGTGAGACCAATTGATTTTACTGTTCCTAATGTACTTATAAGGAGCCTCCGTGGCTCAGGCGGCAGCGCGCTTGCTTCTCACCGCTGGGTTTCGTGGTTCAAATCGCGGTCACTCCATGTGAGATTTGTGCTGGACAAAGCGGAGGCGGGACACGTTTTTCTCCGGGTACTCCCCGTCATCATTTATTCCAGCAACACTCTCCAATATCATTTCATTTCATTTGTCATTCATTTAATCATTGCCCCAGTGGAGTGCGACAGGCTTCGGCAGGGTTTATTCATTCCATTCTTGAGCCGGCTGAATGACTGGAAACAGGCTGTGGATTTTCAATGTACTTATTCTGATCATAAACCGATCATTTTTAATCTCTCCTGAGTTCGTTTTCAAGAGCCATCTTTTCCTTTGGAGAACCTTCTTAGATTACAGTAGATTCTTCTGGCATATAAACAAAAATTTAAACATATTTGAAATAAACGATAAATATATGATTGACCGTGCAATTGTTCACCTCTGTAATAAGGTCAATAATGCACGGAAATCTGTCATTCGTATCGCCAGAAGTCCTGCGCACTTGCCCAAGGTCATACTGTCATCAATGACAACGGCAGCAGATGTAATTTACCGCCGGGCTGAGTGGCTCAGGCGCTGGCCTTCTAACACCAACTTGGCAGGTTCGATCCTGGCTCAGTCCGGTGGTATTTGAAGGTGCTCAAATACGACAGCCCCGTGTCGGTAGATTTACTGGCACGTTAAAGAACTCCTGCGGGACTAAATTCCGGCACCTCGGCGTCTCCGAAAACCCTAAAAAGTAGTTAGTGGGACGTAAAGCAAATAACATTAATTATTAATTTACCGCCAAGTAGAGGTTCAGTACCGCCAAGGCACCCAAGACGACACCACGCCGGATCTCCTCAAGGATTTGATTCACATTAAAAATGCTTATAGGAAAAGATGGCAAATATTTAGGGACCCAACTGACCGGGTGGAATACCTGGACCTATCCCGGGAAGTACTAAATCGATTGCTGGAAAAAGATTGAAAAATGGGAGGAACGTTGCCGTAATCTCTCAAGAAACGAGTCAAATCGCGAATTTTGGCAGAATATCTGAGAAACCGGTCAGATCGTGAATATCGGTGGGTTATATATAAAACGATAAGCATTCAGTTATAAATTTCAGTATAATACCGTAGCGAAGCACGGGTATCTCGCTAGTATATAATACAATCACATACATTATATTTTACTTTCCTCAAAGTCTCCTCCTTTGGATTTAATGATTGCCTCACAAACTCGAGGCATACGGTCAATCAGTTTTTGTAGGTATCGTGAATCTATATGATTCCAAACATCCTTAACAATATTCCAGAGATGTTCCTTGCTGGATATATTAGCTTCCCTGATACGTCTGTCCACTTCATCCCAGACCATTTCAATGGGATTGCAATCGGGCCTTTGGGACGGCCATATCATATCTTTCAGTACTTTCTGTTTTTCCTTTGATGCAATGTAGTTCTTACAGTATTCTGACCGATGTTTTGGGTCATTATCCTGTTGTCAGGTGAACCCTTTCCCTATTAAGCGCAATCCACTTGGTACTGCATGATACTGAAGTATGCGGTGGTACTGCTTCTGATTCATACATCCTTCTATTTTCATAATGCCGCCAACTCTATCTCCGGCAAAACTTCCCCAAACCATAATAGTACCTCCGCCGTGTTTAACTGTAGGTAGAACATACTGCTGGGATACCCTTTCCCCTACAAATCGGCGAACAAATATTCTCCTTCTGGTTCCAAAAATCTCGAACTTCGATTAATCGGTGAATAACACCTTCGTCCACTTTTCCGATGTCCAATTACGATGTTTTCTAGTCCATTCAAGACTCTTCTGTTTATTTATGGGCCTTAGAAGGGTTTTTCTTGCTATGACACATCCTTTCAAGCCGGCTTCAATCAGTCTCCCTTTTACTGTTGCAACATATATTTTTGTCGTATTCATTTCTACCAATTCTGCACGAATTTGGGGCGCTGTTCGGAATCTATTTCTCTTACTGGTAATTCTGATATATTTATCATCACTTTTAGTTGTTTTACGAGGTCGTCCTGGTCGTGGTATGTCCTTATTGCTACCTGTTGTCTCCTGGCGGTCAAGGGTGTGTAGGGTGTATTGCACTCTCCTATAGACGCACTATACTGTTTCGCAATTTGGCGAATAGATAAACCTGCTTGGCTAATTGCTACAATTGCAGCACGTTTTTCCATGGATATATCCACTCGTGGAGCCATACTAGCGACGTGCACACTTCAACTGTCACGAAGGAACTGACATGCAGGAACCACATGTTATGTATCGTAGCAAATGTTTGCCGTTCGCTGCAGATATCACATCACTACAGGGAACAACACAGATGCACCAAATGCGGTGTCCGTCTGCAAATAGGTAAACAAACATATCCGATAGGTACACAACGTTTATGTACACAACATTGGTTGTTGGGTACTGTTGTATCTCGATGACCACAAACAAAAATCATGTGTACAACTGTTGTACTATTCCTTTGCTTCTTCAACCGTACCCACGGTATTAGACCTTATCTACAGAGAACGAGATGTCAATTATTGGGTGTATTGAAATTAATGAGCGGTAGTTTAATGAAAACTAAAGTTGTTACAGGCGTGAAAATTGGTATTTGGATCTCCTTTAAAAACAAAGAAAAACGCGTTTTTTTGCGAGAAATCACCTTGGGGGGCCGGGCTGAAAAGGAGCTGATTACCTTTTATGAGGACACATATCTCAAAAACTGAAGATGTTAGAGTCGTGATAATTGGTATTTAGAAGAAACGTTACTATTAAAGAAACATGTATTTTTTGACGGAAAATTTATATAAGGTGGAGGAGGGAGTGTTAAAGGAAGTGAAAAAGTGAATTATTTTTATGGGGATACTTTTATCTCAAAACTGAAGGTAATAGACGTGAACATTGGTATTTCGAATCTCCTTTAAACATAAAGAAATACGCCTTCCTTTTGGGGGGCGGGTTAAATCAACTTAACGGCGAAGGGGTAAAAAAGGAGTCGAGACCAATAATTTTACTGTTCATAATGTAATTATTCTGATCATATACCGATCATTTTTAATCTTTCCTGGGTTCGTTTTCAAGAGCCACATTTGCCTTTGGAGAACTTAGAGTTAGATTACAGTGGATTCTCCCGGCATATAAATAAAAATTTAAACACATTTGAAATAAACTATAGGAATGGCATTGACCGTGCAATTGTTCACCTCTATAATAAGGTCAATAATGCACGGAGTATATCATTCGTATCGCCAGAAATCCCACGCACTTGCCTTCGCGTGACAATGGTGTAGGTCACATTGTCAGCAATGAAAATGGCAGCAGATGTAATTTACCGCCAAGTAGCGCTCTTAATAATAACAATAATAATAGTAATAACCTAAATGAAATAGTATCACCCACCCTAATAATAATAATAATAATAATAATAATAATAATAATAATAATAATCCGGACCGTCGTTAAAATGTGCGGACCACGCTGGAAACGGATCCTGGCCGGGTAATGACTACGAATGCAGTCTGGCCACGAGTTCAGTACCGTCAAGGCACCCAAGACGACAACACGCCAGATACCCGCAAGGATTTGATTCATATTTAATGCTTATAGGAAAAGATGGACCTAGCACGGGGAGTACGAAATCGATTGCTGGAAAGAAAGATTGAAAATGGGAGGAACTTTGCCGTAATCTCTCAGAAAACGAGTCAGATCACGAATTTTAGCGGATTCTCTCAGAAAACGAGTCAGATCGCGAATTTCGGCGGATTATATATAAAACGTTAAACATTCAATTATAAATTTCAGTATAATACCGTAGCGGAGCACGGGTATCTTGCTAGTCTGTATATAAAATAACATGTCCTGACTGACTGACTGACTGACTGACTGACTGACTGACTGACTGACTGACTGACTGACTGACTGACTGACTGACTGACTGACTGACTGACTGACTGACTGACTGACTGACTGACTGACTGACTGACTGATTCATCATTACCGAGCCAAAACTACTGGACATAAAGAAATTACATTTTGGTGATACATTTATATTAGGGTGTAGGTGCTCACTAAGGGAGGATTTTTGGATATTCCGGCGCTAAGGGGGTGAAAAAGGGGGTGAAATTTTAAAAATAGGATATCTGTATCTCAAAAACTTAAAAGATTACAGATGTAGAAATTGGTATGTGGAATCTCCTTTAAAAATAAGGAAATACGTACTTTTTGTTTTCGGAAAATCCCATTGAGGGAGGAGCAAAATGGGAGAAAATGGGTTGAACACCTTTTATCAGGAGACTTATATATCAGAAACTGAAGATGTTACAGACATGAAAATTGGTATTTGGAATCTCATTTGAAAATAAAGAAACACGTACTTTTGTGTTTTTGGATAATCCGATGAATAGGGTGTGAACAGGAGTGTAAAACGGGGTGAATTTTTAAAAAGACTATATCTGCAAATTATCTAGTAGAGGTAACATATTACAGATTTGAAAACTGATATTTGGAATTTCCTGTAAAAGTAAAGAAACATAAATATTTTTTCGGAAAATCCACCTAAGGGGAACTGAAAAGGGGGTGTTTTAAAATTAGCATATCTACAGTAAATATCAAAAACTTAACATATTGCAGACGTGAAAATTGGTATTTGGAATCTCCTCTTAAAATAAGGAAACACGTATTCTTTTGTTTTCGAAAAGAAACCGTTAACGGGAGGTGAAAGAATTGAAAAATTAGTTGAATTATTTGTATGCATATATTTATACCACAAAATCTAAAGACGTTACAAACCTGAAAAGTGACATTTGGAATCTGCTTTGAAAATAAAGAAACACGCATTTTTTGGGTGGGGTGGAACCACTTAACGGGCGGAGGTGGAGTGAAAAAGGAGTTGAATTATGTTCATGAGGATGTTACAGACACGAACATTTTTATTTTGAATTTTCTTTTAAAGTAAAGAAACACATAATCTTTTGTCTTTGGAAAATTCACCTAAGGGGAGGGGGTGAATTAATTGAGAAATTAGTTGAATTCTTTGTATGAGGATACTTATAACTCAAAAACTAAAGGTGTTACACACGTGAAAATTTGATTTGGAATCCTCTATAAAAAACAAAGAAACACGCATTTTTGGAGGGGGGAGGAATCAACTTAACGGGTTGGGGTGAAAAAGGATTTGAATTGATTTTGTGAGGATCATTATATCTCAGAAACTGAAGATGTTAGAGGCATGAACATTTGTATTTGGAATCTTCTTTCAAAATAAAGAAACACGTGTTCTTTTGTCTTCGGAAAATCCACTTAAAGGGGGTGAATGAATTGAAAAATTAGTTGAATTCTTTGCATGAGGATACGTATATCTCAAAAACTAAAGATGTTGAAGACGTGAAAATTGGTATTTGGTATCTCCTTTAAAAATAAAGAAACACGCACTGATGGGGAGGGACGAATTCGCTTAACGGGTAGGAGGGGGGGGGGTGAAAAAGAAGTTGAATTACGTTTATGATAATACGTATATCTAAAAAAAAGAAGATGTTACAGACGTGAATGTTAGTATTTCGAATCTCCTTTAAAAATAAATAAACACGCATTAGTTGTTTTTGGAAAAGCGACGTAAGGGGTATGGGGTTGAAAATAAGTCAATAAGGAGTTGAAATATGTTGATGAGGATACTTTATCTTAAAAACTGAAGCTGTTACAGATGTGGAAGTTGGTGTTTTGAATTTCCTTTCAAAAAAATAGAAACACGTTTATTTTTTTTATTTTTGAAAAGTCCACTTAAGGTGGGCGAGGGGTGGAAGGAAGTGAAGAAGAAGAAGTTGAATTATATTTCTGAGTATACATTTATCCCAAAAACTGAAGGTATTACAGACGTACACACATGAAAACTTGTATTTGTAATCTCCTTTAAAAATAATGAAACAAGAATTTTATTGTTTTCGGAAAATCCAGTTAAAGGGATGAAAGGAATTGGAAGAGCGGGTGAATTTTTAAAGTGAGTTCCGGTATATCCACATTTTATGTCAAAACCTTAACATATTAGAGACAAGAAACTTGGTATTTGGAAATTCCTTTAAAAGTACAGGAACATGTACCTTTTTGTTTTCGGAGAAGGCACTTAACGGGGGGAGGGGGGGTGAAAAGAAGTGAAAAATAGTTGAAATATTTTTTATGAGGATACTTATATCTTAAAAACTGAATATGTTACAGACGTGAAATCTCGTGGAATCTCGTTCAAAAATAAAGAAACATGTATTTTTGTTTGCGGATAATACACTTAAATGGGGGTGGGGGTGGGGGAAAGACTCATCGATGGGGTTGAATTCTTTTTATGGGAATACTTATGTATATCTCAAAAACTGAAGATGTTACAGATGTGGGAATAGGTATTTGGAATCTCCTTTCAAAATTAAGAATCATGTATTTATTTTTTCGACTTGAGAGAAGACTGTTTCTCACATGGTCTTCTTAGCCCCAAAAGGTAATACCACAAACATGGTTTACTAAGAATTCCTGGGGTAAATGAAACTCAATTTTTGGGCGAGTTTTTATACTTTAGGAAATTTCAGATAATATCTTAGTGCAATGCCAAGGAACGATTACGAAATCCACGAGAGCGAAGCCGCGGGTAATTGCTAGTCTATGAATATATCCTTCCTATAGAGAAGTGATTATTATGCAAAAAACTTAGAAACTAATGTATTTCGCTGAAATTTCACAAAGTAGCTATTAACTTACGACATATTCGACGCAGACAGAGCAATATTGCTCGTAGACAATTACGAAACTTAGATGCTTATGGAAAATCCAACCTATGTTTAGTACAGCAAGCCTCTACCGTATATCAGCAACTCAGCGATGATCTGTCATAGGCTGGATATCAATGATTAAATCCTATTTTCTAGTCGAATTCCATAAAATAACGCGCCACAGTCACCATTTATTTTGCTTTTTCGCGGATTAGGGAAAATTAACACGTATCTGACAATGGTTTTCTTATCCATTATTTTCCTTAAGACTGATCAAGACTTCCAGCCACATATCGATGGCCTAATTAGAAAACTTCGTATCTCTCAATGCTCTTTCTATACACTATTTCCCTTAAGACTGGTCACGCCTCCCAGCCTCATATTTATATGCAGTTGTTATATCCCAGTAGAATGCGCGCATGTCGACCACAGCATTTATATAGAAACTGTGTTATTTCTTTGTAGAGGTTGCTTTATGTCAGTGTACCACGAGACACTTTTTCAATACAGTGTTGTGTAAGCAAGGTGTTCATGTTTAATTATAAATGTCATTCGTGTATGGTCATAACAATTGGCGACGAGGAAAACTTTCAAAACGTCAGAGGAAAATGATAATATTGTGTCTGAATACAAATATGTTCTGCGATTAGTGACTGAACGGGAATACGTATACGTGTTACGTATATAACCTCAACTACGTAAATGTCATATACCTAACATTCAATTATTTTTTGTGGGAGGCATATCTCAAACATTTCTCCATGGATGCAGACCAGTTTAAGCAATTTTTGGCAGCAATGCATGCCAATCAACAGGCACTCTTAGATCAACTGAGAACTCAAGCACCAGTTCAATCTACTCAACCTATTATTAATTCCAATACATTTCTAATTCCACCCTTTGAATGTTTCAACCCACAAGCAGAGAACTTTCGAAATTACCGGCAACGTTTCTAAAACTATCTACAATTGAAAAATGTGTTCACCAACAAGAAATACGCCGCTCAGATGCTGCTTAATTCGATTGGATCTACGAGTTATAACACATTATCTGCATTAGTGGCACCAAAAACACCTAGTGATTTCGATTCCGACAATTTAATTGAAACCCTAGAAAAACATCTTTGTCCTAAGAAGAATGTTCTGGTAGCCCAACATAGGTTTTATCCACTTACCAGCTTGAAAATCAACCTATTGCTGACTATGTTGCTACATTAAGGCGTGCTACAATTGACTGCGACTTCAATTCTACATGTGAATGTAAGGTAAGCATTGCAGATGTATTTCTAAGAGCACAGTTCATTAGGGGAATTTATGACTGTTCAATTCGTGAGCAATTACTCCAGGCAAATGTTCATGAATTTAACGAAATTGTAACAAAAGCTATCGCTCTTGAAACATGTAAGTTAGACAGCAAGGAACTATCACCATCAGCTGTATACAAGGCTACTTATAATAATTCTGTTCAAAAAATCAATCACAAATGAAGACAGGACGTATCTCACGATGATCAAAGCCAAGCAACACCTGTAAGCAAGGCCAGATCAAAAATTGACTACAAGGAATTGGGAATTCAAAATATGTGTTTACGTTGTGGTAGAAACAATCATCTAGCGAAGGATTGTAGGACTGATTTTAACAATCTGAAATGCAGTTCATGTGGGAAATTCGGCCATATTAAGAAAGTGTGTATACGTACTTTGTTAGCAACAAGAAGGAATTCCAAAATCGATTCAAATTCTTTTTTTGCTACGGGCTTTACGTCGCACCGACACAGATAGGTCTTATGGCGACGATGGGATAGGAAAGGCCTAGGAGTTGGAAGGAAGCGGCCGTGGCCTTAATTAAGGTACAGCCCCAGCATTTGCCTGGTGTGAAAATGGGAAACCACGGAAAAGCATCTTCAGGGCTGCCGATAGTGGGATTCGAACCTACTATCTCCCGGATGCAAGCTCACAGCCGCGCGCCTCTACACGCACGGCCAACTCGCCCGGTGATTCAAATTTTCTTCAGGAAGAAGATATTATTCAAACATTCGGTGTTAGTCATATAATAGACATTTTTCAATATCACGAATATCCACATGCGAAGAAATTTTATGCTACAGTTCTTATAGAAAGAATACCCCAGAGATTTGAAGTAGATTCTGGAGCCGGTTTTACCTTGCTCTCACATTCTAGTTTCAAAGCGCTTGACTTACGTGTACAACTCCAGAAAGCAGATGTTGCATTTCGTTCTTAATGTGTTTTTACCTGATGGCAAAGTTAATGTTACTGTTTCTTATCAGAATAGAACTTCATCTGAAGAGTTATATGTAGTACCGGACGACTTCGAACCGCTTCTGGGGCGTGTCTGGATCCGTCACCTTGGTATTAGTCTTCAAGAAATTGACCGTGAAGCAGAATCAAATACTAGTCATATCGATATACAGTCAGTCGGTAGTATTACTGACATAATCAAGAGATTTCCAGAAATTTTCGAAGAAAAGATAGGGTGTGTGCCAAATTTGAAAGTGTCTCTTCAGCTCCGAAAGGATGCCAAGCCAGTCTTTCGTAAATCAAATCAAATCAAAATCTCTTTATTTGCAAATGAGGTGTCTACCTTGGTGGCAAATGGTACACTAAAATACATTATTGTCAAGCACTAAATTTTAAATTAACAGGAGACGTAGAAAATTTTTCTAGAATACAATATTATACAATTTACGCTAATAAGTTTTTCTATTAAACACACACATCATCCTTAATAAATTTATATTGTTTACAAAATTCTACTTATAATATCTTACAAACATAGTCAACTCATATACAGTACGGTATGTGAAATTACTTCTAATAATACTATACAACTGGTATAAGATTAAAATTAACACTGAATTTATTCACATATTTATATTTTACCCATTTTGGAACCTAAGTAGCATAACGACCTGCTGCGTCTTAACCAGGACCCCTTTTGCCACCACTTTTCAGAGTTCCTGAAGGGCCTTCACAGCTACCGTAGCGGTCCCAGGGCCCTCGAAGTCCCCACTGTACTTCACCCCTACAGGCAGTCCCCTACTTGGGCTGTCCAAACTCCTTAGACCAGGGGATGGAATTAATTTAATCACACACATTTATTATTTACAATATCCTGCACTGGTCGAATGCCCTCTAACAATTAATTTATTATCTCTGTTGTTGTTTATTCTCTTCTTGAATATCTCTACAGATTTTGGAAAAGGATCAAACACTACCCCTGGTAAACTGTTCCACTCCTTCACGCCCTTCCCAATGAAAGAAAATTTACCCCAATCGCTTCTCCTAAAATTCCTTCTAATTTTGTACTTGTGGTCAGTTCTACCAATATAATTATTTTCCAACCGAAGCCTCTCACGGATATCTCCCCATGCTTCTTCTCCTTTATAGGCTCTATATAATCCTACTAGCAAGATACCCGTGCTTCGCTACGGTATTATACTGAAATTTACAATTGAATGCTTATTGTTTTAGATATATAATCCGCCGAAATTCGCGATCTGACTCATTCTCTGCGAGAATCCACCAAAATTCCCGATCTATTATTTTACGGCACGTTTCCTCCCATTTTTAAATCTTCCTTTCCAGCAATCGATTTCGTACTTCCCGGGTTAGGCTCAGGTATTCCTCCAGGTCAGTTGGGTCCGTAAATCTTTGCCATCTTTTCCTATAATATTTTTAATACGGATATAATCCTTCAGGAGATCCGGCGTGCTGTCATACTGGGTGCCTTGGCGGCACTGAACCCGCGACCGGACTGCATTCTTAGTCATTACCCGTCCAGGAGCCGTTTCCATCGCGGTCCGCAATTTGACGACGGTCCGGAATATTATTATTATTATTATTATTACTATTATGTGTTGCTGGAATGGCTGATGACAGGGAAAACCGGAGTATCCGGAGAAAAACCTGTCCCGCCTCCGTTTTGTCCAGCACGAATGCCACATGGAGTGACCGGGATTTGAACCACGGAACCCAGCTGTGAGAGGCCGGCGCGCTGCCGCCTGAGCAACGGAGGATCCTTATAAGTACATTAATAACAGTAAAATCAATTGGTCTCACCTCCTTCTACACCCCACCGCTGTTAAGTTTATTTACAGCCCGTCCCCCCGAAAAAGAATTAAAAGGATGCTTGTTTCTTTATGTTTAAGGGAGATTCTAAACACCAATGTTCACGTCTATTACCTTCAGTTTTGAGATATAAGTATCCACATAAAAATAATTTACTTTTTTTCACTTCATTTCACAATAATCTCTCCTCCCCCTAAATGAATTTTCCAGCAAAAAAATACTTGTTTCTTTAATAGTAAAGGATCTTCTAAATACCAATTATCACGACTCTAACTTCTTCAGTTTTTGATTTATGTGTCCTCATGAAAGGAATTCAACTCCTTTACACTCCCGCCCTCCAAGATGGTTTCCCCACCAAAACGCCTTTTTCTTTGTTTTTAAAGGAGATCCAAATACGAATTTTCACGTCTGTAACAACTTTAGTATTAGATGTATGTATTCTCATACAATTGTCAACTAATGTTTCAATTCTTTCACCCCCCCCCCCCCTTCATTGGATTTTCCGAGAATACGTGTTTCTTTACTTTTAAAGCAGATTGCAAATATCAAATTTCACGTCTGTAACATCTTCATTTTTGAGATATCAGTAGCCTAATTAAAAGAATTCATCACCATTTTCAGTCACTTTACCCCCCCCCCCGCCTTTCACCCAAGTGGTATTTCCGAAAACCAAAAATACACTTTTCTTTATGTTTAATAGAGATAAAAAAAATACTATTTTTCACTTCTGTAACATGTAAAGTTTTTTAGATATCCGTAAAAATTATCATTTTAAAATTTCACCCCTTTTGGGTTCCCCTTAAGTAGAGTTTCCAAAAACAAATAACCTATATTTCTTTACATTTACAGGAGATTTACACCCACTGTTTACGTCTGTAACATTTTACGATTCCAAGATATTCTGTAGATATAGTCTTTCAAAAAATTCACCCCAATTTGTCACTCCTGTTTAACCGCCATTAATTGGCTTTTCCAAAAACTAAAAAATACGTCTTTCTTTATTTTTAAAGGAGATCCCGTATGCGAATTATCAGTTCTGTAATATCTTTCGTTTCTGAGATATGTGTATCCTCATTAAAGGCATTCAACCCATTTTTCACCCTTTTACACCCCTCCTATTAGGACTTACTGGAAACAAAAAAATACGTGTTCCTTTATTTTTAGAGGAGATTCTAACCACCAATTTTTATATCTGTAAATTTTAAAGTTTTAAGATGTAGACACACTCATTTTAAAAAATTCACCCCCGTTTTCACCCCCCAATATTTGGATTTTCCAAAAACGAAAAAAATACCTGTTTCTTTACTTTTAAAGTAGATCCAAAATACCAATTTTCAGGTCTGTAATATCTTCAGGTTCTGAAATATAAGTATCCTCATGAAAGGCATTCAACCCATTATTCACCCTTTTACACCCTTCCTATTGGGATTTTCCGAAAACAAAAGAATACGTGTTTCTTTATTTTTAAAGGAGATTCTAAATACCAATTTTTACATCTATAAACTTAAAAAGTTTTGAGATATAGATACACTCATTTTAAAAAATCACCCCCTTTTCACCCCCCCATTAATTGTAATTTCCACAAACAAAAAAATACGTGTTTATTTATTTTTAAAGGAGATCCCAAACACCAATTTTCAGGTCTGTAATATCTTCAGGTTCTGAAATATAAGTAGACTCATGAAATGCATTCGACCCCTTTTTCAACCTTTTCCACCCCTCCTATTAGGATTTTCCGAAAACAAAATATACGTGTTTCTTTATCTTTAATGGAGATTCTAAATACATATTTTTGCACCTATAACCTTTAAAAGTTTTGAGATATAGGTACACTCATTTTAAAATATTACCCCTTTTTTACCCCCCTTAATTGGGTTTTCCAGAAACAAAAAAATACGTGTTTCTTTATTTTTAAATGAGATCCCAAACACCAATTTTCAGGTCTATAATATCTTCAGTTTCTGATATATAAGTAGCCTCATTAAAGGCATTCAACCCCTTTTTCACCCCTTTTCACACCTCCTATTGCGATTTTCGGAAAACAAAAAAATACGTGTTTCTTTATTTTTAATGAAGATTCTAAATACCAATTTTTACATCTGCAAACTTTAAAAGTTTGGAGATATAGATTCACTAATTTTAAAAATTCACCCCCTTTTCACCCTCCCATTAATTAGATTTTCCAAAAACAAAAAAATACGTGTTTCTTTATTTTTAAAAGAGATCAAAAGTACCAATTTTCAGGTCTGTAATATCTTCAGTTTCTGAGATATAAGTACCGGTATCCTGACTAAAGGCATTCAACACATTTTCCCCCATTTTCACCCTTTTTCACCCCTCCTATTGGGATTTTCTGAAAACAAAAAAATACGTGTTTCTTTATTTTCAAAGAAGATTCTAAATACCAATTTTTACATTTGTAAACTTTTAAAGTTTTGAGATATAGGTGCACTCATTTTAAAACTTCACCCCCCCTTTTCACCCCCTTAGCAACGGAATATCCAAAAATCCTCTCTTAGCGAGCACCTACATCTTAATATGAATGTATCCCCAAAATTTCATTTCATTATGTCTAGTAGTTTTGGCTCGGCGATGATGAATCAGTCAGTCAGTCAGGACAAGCTATTTTATATATATATAGATAAGTCTAGTTTTCTCCCTTCTCTTACTTAAAGTTTCCCACCCAAGTTCCTTTAACATTTCTGATACACTACTCTTTCTCCTGAAATCCCCTGTTACAAACCTTGCTGCTTTCCTCTGCACACCATCTAGTTCTTTTATTAGGTATTCTTGGTGAGGATCCCAAACACTGTTTGCATATTCCAATAATGGACGAACCATACTTAAGTAACTTTTTTTCTTTTAATTCTTTGTTGCATCCTTTAAGTAGTCTCATTATGACATGTAACGATGTGTATGCTTTCCCAACAATGTCATCAACATGACCCTTCCAGTGCAAATTACTTTCAAATCTCACACCCAAGTATTTGCACTTGCCATCTTTTGGGTTAACTACCTCATCCAAAGTATATTCAAATTCAGTTTTAAAGCTCCTGTTTGTAAATGTTGTAACAGTTGATTTGCCTCCATTAATCTTCATATTATTTTCTTCAACCCATTCTTGGATACTGTCAAGGTCCCTTTGTAATTCTGAACAATCCTCAATGTTATTTATTTCCCTATAAACAATTATGTCATCTGCATACAATCTTATTTTTGATGTTATATTGTTCCCTAAATCATTTGCGTATATTAAGAAAAGTAACAGACCGATTATACTACCCTGTGCAATTCCCTTCCAGACTTTCTCTTCCTGTGATATATTATTTCCTACTTTGACTTTCTGAACCCTTGAATTTAGAAATGTTCTTATCCAACGTATAACCCTTACATCCAATCCTATTCCCTCCAATTTCTTTAATAATATTCCATGTTCCACTCTATCAAAGGCTTTGGAAAGATCTATGGCTATGCAATCTAACTGGCCTCCTGAATTAACTGATCTGATATGTCCTGCTGAAATCCCACCAATTGTGCCTCGCAAGAAAACGTGATGTTCCACATGCCTTACGGGAGAAAGTAGAAAAAGAATTAGACGATTTAGAAGCAGGTGGGATAATCTCAAAAATCAATTACAGTGATTGGGGTTCGCCACCAGTAGTGATTCCAAAGTCCGATGGCGGAGTTCGACTTTGCGTTGATTACAAGATGGGCGTCAATGACAAATTAGTAGCAGCAAACTACCCAATTCGGAAAGTGGATGACATCCTAAATAGCTTGAAGAACTCGAGGTACTTTTGCCGCCTGGACATATACAAAGGATATCTTCATCTCCAGGTTGATGATGAAAGCAGCAAGATCCAAACCATATCAACACATCGAGGTACATATCGCATGCATCGTCTTTCCTTTGGTATAAAAACAGCTCCGTCCGAATTTAATAGAATCATAGATCAAGTTTTAACTGGACTATCAAAAACTCATTCATATTTTGATGACATTATTATTCATGGTTTTACAAAAACAGAATGTCAACAAAACCTATTTTCCTGCCTTCAAAGGCTCAAAGAATTCGACTTACATCTAAATCAAAGGAAGTGTGCTTTCTTTGAAACCAGCATCGAATATCTGGGCCATGTTATTGAATATAATAAAATCATGAAGTCACCAGCCAAGGTTAAAGCAATACTTGAAATGCCTCGTCCGGTCAATACAGATGATGTTCGAAGATTTCTTGGAATGATAACATATTTTTCAAGATTCATTCCAAATACTTCAACTATGACCTACCCCTTGAGGCAGCTTCTCCGCAAGAATAAGAAGTTTCATTGGACTAGTTCTTGTGAATCAGCATTTGCCAGACTAAAGGACGAGATCGCAAGTGATCGAGTGCTGATACCTTATAACGCAGATCTACCACTGGTTCTAGCTTGTGACGCCAGTCCAACAGGTATTGCTGGAGTCCTGTCACACATTGTTGATGATGTTGAAAAGCCTATCGCATTTGCTTCAAGGTCCTTGTCTTCAACTGAACGTAACTACAGCCAGCTGGATCGTGAAGCTCTAGCAATTATGTTCGCTGTCAACTATTTTTATATGTATCTATTTGGACGCAAGTTTAAGTTGATAACAGACAATAGCCCACTTACCAGAATCTTCCATCAGAATTCAAGATTACCAGCTATGACTTCTGCTAGATTATTAAGATATGCTTCATTTCTTTCGGGATTTGACTATGAAGTTGTATATAAAAAAGGTTCAGAACATACCAACGTTGACTGCTTGTCAAGAGCACCGATCATTCAGTCACACATTTCAAAGGATATAGTGTTTAATGACGAAGTTCATAAACTCTGTTATTCAACCATCGCTGAAATAGCAACCACGGAATTAAATCCTGACAGTATTCGAATTTCAACAGAAAACGATGAATTGTTATCAAAAATCAAAGCAGAGCTCATGTCATCTGAATCCGTAGACAATGAATTCACGCTAGATGATGGAATCTTATTCAAGGGTCAAAGAGTCGTCATTCCATCAAAACTCCAGCCATTAGTCCTGAAGGAATTGCATAGCACACACATAGGGATTACGAAAATGAAACAATTAGCAAGGCGTTATTGCTACTGGAAGAATATTGATAAGGATATTGAGAAAATGGTAAAATCTTGTCAGGCCTGCGCTGACATTCGATCCTCTCCAGCAAAAGCACCGATTCACCATTGGGACGTCCCTACAGACAACTGGAGCCGCGTCCACATGGATTATGCAGGTCCATTTCAAGGTTTCTACTTCCTTCTAAATGTTGAGGCAAAATCCAGGTGGGCAGAAATCAAAGTAATTCGAGAATCTCCGACATCTGTGAAGACAATTGAGCTATTAAGAGAAATATTTTCATTTCATGGATTCCCAATAGCGATAGTCTCTGATAACGCTACAATATTTGTAAGTGACCTGTTCAAATCGTTCTGTAGGGAACATGGTATATTCCAAAAATTCACAGCTCCTGGACATCCCGCAACTAATGGAATGGCTGAACGAAACATCCAGACGCTAAAGCGTCGACTAAAAGCCATGTCGAATGAGCCCTTGTCTATATCCAGAAAAGTGCAAGAGATCCGTCTGAAATATCGTGCCACCCCTCTAGAATGTGGAAAATCACCAGCTGAACTGTACCTGAACAGACCATTACGGATCAAACTAGACGTTATTCGCCCAATCAAACAGGAAGGCAATCAAGAGGAGACTCATGGACATCGCAATCTAAGCGTGGGAGACAGAGTCCAAGTAAAATTATATGAAGGGAATAAAATGTCATGGAAGTATGGAGTAGTCATTGGAAAGTTCGGTCATTTACATTACCAGATTCAGCTAGACGATGGTTATAGCCTCAAAAGACATATTGACCAAATACTTAGAACGGAGGTTCCGAAGAAGACAGGTACAATCGCTGATCAGCAATTAGACCCAAGTCAACAAGAACAACATCCTGAATATAAACAACCTTTCATCTTCACTGACTGGATGAATGAGCCAATCCCTGGGAGTAATCAAGGACTCGAGGCAGAAGAAGACATGCAAAATCGAAGACTTGAAGCAGAAGAAAACGGACCTCCACCCCCAAACCTAACCTGCCGACCAGATAGGGCACGCCGTCCGCCGCAGTACCTTAAGGACTATGTTACTTATATGATCACAGAATTCTCTTCTCAGAATTAAGCGTGGGAGACTGTTATATCCCAGTAGAATGCGCGCATGTCGACCACGGCATTTAAATAGAAACTGTGTTATTTCTTTGTAGAGGTTGCTTTACGTCAGTGTATCACGAGGCACTTTTTCAATACAGTGTTGTGTAAGCAAGGTGTTCATGTTTAATTATAAATGTCATTCGTGTATGGTCATAAAAGCAGTCCATAAGAACAATGCCGTTTTCTAATAAGACCATCGATTTGGACAGGGCTGTCCATCAGAACACTTTTCGTAATGAACCTTAAAAAGATTATACTGTAGGAGTGTGTAAATATGTCATGCAAACATACAGTGCATTCCTACAATACGGCACGGAAAGGATAATTTTCTTTTACACACAGGCATAGGAAAATGAACACAGCGAAAATTTTACTGATGGACTGCATATCTATATGTGAACGGGAGGCATGACCAGTCTTAAAGAAAATAGTGGAGAGGGCCTGTATTGTCAGATACGTGGTATTGTTTCTTAACCCGCGATTTGTTTACGCCGCACCACCAGGGACAGGTCGTATGATGGAATAAGGCATGGCTAGGACTATGAAGGAAACGACCGTGGACTTAATTAAGGTGCATTCCTAGTGTTTACCTTGTGTGGAAATGGGGAAACCATGGAAAACCATCTTCAGTGCTACCAACAGTGGGGTTCGAACCTACCGTCTCCCGAATGTTAGCTCACAGCTACGGACGTTAATAGTAAAAACGTTAACTTATGAGAATTATTCTGAACTTCAGGTTAAACAACGTTTTAAATAACGACTTATATATTCAATTATTTCTTATTTTAGTGGAGGAAGGTTCAAGTTGGTAGAAGTGTCTGAGATCACCACCACGCTATAGAACGTGATAACTGTCTCCATGGCCAAACAGTGCGTGACTTGCTAACGAATAATTCTCTTGTGCGGAACGGAACAAAATAAAAGAAATCATTGACAGAAGTAGGCAAGCAGTTGTGAACTCAGTAGAAAAGCGACGTTCTGTTTGCAAATTATGTTCGGTTCTAAGTGTGGCATGCTTTACAGATCCAGGTCCCAACAAACTGGATTTTCCGTCACCCGAATGAGTGGAGAATCTAAGAAAACTGGCCGAATATGAAATAATAAGAGTTGTTGTAGAAGCAAGAGGAAGGGCACGGTAATATGTAGCAGCCTACACAGCCTGATGTGAGCTGTTACATTTTTTGAGGTTAGGGTATAACACTTTCTTAGTGAAAGATTCCAAGAACATCACAAGTCATCGACAGCAGCAATATGTGACTGTTATGTATAGACGTTCAGTCCTCAGCCCGAAGGTTGGTTGGATCCTCAACAGCTCCACCTTAAGCTGTCATAGATAACCTAAACATCACTGAAGAGATGTATTAGGGAAATGAAGAGTGAGGTAGTTTCCTGTTGTTTTTCTCGCTGAGCCAGAAGTTGCTATTACATTCTAGTCTGCCAAGCCTACTCAAATGCATTCACCAACCGACTCCGAGAGCAACATTTTCACACCATTCATACCAAAGACTGGCTGCGGCATTAGTAGAATCGCTCATAGCTCACACACTTTCATATTGTCAAAGCCAAGGATAAGACTGAGACAGGTCAATGAAAGTAACAAAATTGCTCTAGCCCACACCAGAAGACATACTGTAGTGCACTGTAAACACTAGATCTCGCCAGCAAAGGCATATGTGAGCGTTAGTACAATCAAAAACCTCCACTGATATAACATATTCAGGAAAATAGAATACAGTAAGCGGATTGAGTGTTGTTACATTGTGTTATTTTCGCGTGCTAGCCAGGCCGGTACCGTCTGAACATTTCTCAAAGGCTGGCCAGACTGTAACGATTACGTGAAATTTATTTTTTCCTGAAGCTACACATTAGCTAATTTCCCTCTATGGTCATATGCGTTATGCGGTATGAATCTTTGACATTTTCCAGAACTCGTTTTATGCTCAGTACCAGGATGAAATGCCTTCAATTGACCGGGGCTTATTTAATCTAATCTCATTATATTTTCTAAGGAATTCCTATATTACCTGAGTATTAAAAAAACAATTTATTTTTTAATTTACGTAATAAATTAACATATTTATGTATTTATTTACGTTAAATTTATATTTCAAGCTTAAGTGCAACGGAATCAGTCAAATAATATCCGCCTCCGTAGCGTAACGGTAAGCACTATTGGCTGCCGTCCTCGATGGCCCGGCTTGGATTCCCAGAGTGGCAGGAGGTACGTGTTTAAATTGGTACATGCAGTTCACCTCCATTCGGATTGTGTCTGAAAAGTACTGCACCATTTCGGGACTAGGAAAACAATTTATTTTTGTCAAATAATTATGTAAAGTGGGCTCCGATTTTGCCGACTGACTTCATAACTGACAAAATAGACTAATTATGTATAATTGTGGCAAGTTTGAAGTCAGCCGGCTGAAAAACGCCACGTTAAAGGTCAGTGTCCTACTGTAAACTGAGAAACATTGACAAATCAAGCTTGGTATACAACACTGAAAATAATATGACACATAAATTTGTCGCTTTAACCTATTTTCACTAGCTATTTAACTAAAAATTTTCATGGTATATTTATATTCGTTTCACACTTCCTGAAGCTGAATATGTAAATTTCATTGTACCTAAAATGTCTAAAAGAGAGGATCACACATAAAATTACCTAAATAACTGTTTTGCCTTCTTCCAATTAATAATGTTATTATTCCATTGAAACTGCCAACGGCCGTAGTCGTGTTGAAACACCGGATCCCGTGAGATCTCCGAAGTTAAGCAACATTGGGCGTGGTCAGGAGTTGGATGGGTTGCCACGCGCTGTTGGTGGGGTTAAGGGAATGGAGTAGCGGAAAGGAACTGGCCACCCTACCGCACGTAAACTCCGGCTCAGGAACACCTCTGCGGAGGTTCGGACCTGCCTTCGGGCAGAATAACCCTTACCTTACCATTGAAACTTACGGTAAAATTATTTCACACCACTACTCCAGCCTTGAACAGGGAGTGGAGCAGACAAAAAGCGGGGTGAAGAGTTGCTGGAATACTCTTCTAACTTTAATTAATATATACCGAAACAATGCCCAAATTGAAGAATGGATTGCTACAGATCGAAACTTTACTACTACGGATGGCCGAGTAGTGTTCTGTCAGGCATGCTCCAAGCAAGTAAGTTCCCGTAATTAACTTAAAAACAGCACTGCAATACCCCAGCACGTTTACTGAACTATTGTCTACTTAAGAGTTTTGTTTTTATTTCACGTTAAATGTGAGCAGGAATCCCATCTTGAGAAGCATAAAACTTCATCAATCAATCAATCAATCAATCAATCAATCAATCAATCACTACTGATCTGCATTTAGGGCAGTCACCCAGGTGGCAGATTCCCTACCTGTTTTTTCCTAGCTTTTTCTTAAAAAATTGCAAAGAAATTGCAAATTTATTGAACATTCACCTTGGTAAGTTACTCCAATCCCTAACTCCCCTTCCTATAAATGAATATTTGCCCCAATTTGTCCTCTTGAATTCCAATTTTATCTTTATATTGTGATCTTTCCTACTTTTAAAGACACTACTCAAACGTATTCGTCTACTAATGTCATTCCACGCCACCTCTCCACTGAAATGAAATGTCGTATGGCTTTTAGTGCCGGGATATCCCAGGATCTCTCCACTGACAGCTCGGAACATACCACTTAGTCGAGTAACTCCTTTCCTTTTTCCCAGGTCTCCCCATCCCAAACTTTGCAACAGTTTTGTAACGCTACTCTTTTGTCGGAAATCACCCAGAACAAATTGAGCTGCATTTCTTTGGGTTTTTTCCAGTTCTTGAATCAAGTATTCCTGATCAGGGTCCCATGCACTGGAACCACGCTCTAGATGGGTTCTTACCACAGACTTATATTCGCTCTCCTTTACATACGTACTACAACTCCTATATACCATCATAACCATGTGCAGAGATCTGTACCCTTTATTTACAATTTTGCTAGCATAGCTAGGAGAGCTAAGTCCATCAGCTTAGTTCTTCCATAGTTGGCAATCCTGAAGATGCCTGAAGATGCAAAGTATTGGGATGCAAACGTCTCATGGAGCCTGCTAACCAACCCGGACACGAAAACATTCTTAGAAGACATAAGTGGCCGCATTCACGAAGCAAAACCTATCAAAAACCTATTTTAGACATACAAGAAACCTAAAATGTAGGTTATATCACCTAAAAATCCTGGCCTTAACTAGTATACTGTCTTCTTCTTCTTTTTCTACGGCTTTTCCCATACCCGTGGGGTCGCGGGCGCGAACTGTGTCGCACATGTGGATTTGGCTGTGTTGTGTTGTGTGAATATGAAGAGGAAAGTGTTGGGACAAACGCAAACACCCTGTCTCCAGGCCAGAATAATTAATCCGAGGCGATTAAAATCCCAGACTCGGCGGAGAATCGAACCCGGGACCCTCTGAACCGAAGGCCTCAACGCTGACCATTCCGTAGTATACTGTATACCCACGAATTTCGGTTTCAAATAAACAAGCGAAAATTTTAACAATAACATGTATTGGATTCAATAGATTATTATTCATAATAGAAATAGTTCCATTACGTAGGCTCCAGAACGAATTTAATTTACTTTTGAATTAATTTACTGAGTTCGGGATATGGATAGTGGTTAGCACGGCCTCTGGCCGGAACTGCGCATACATGCGAAGTGGTACCTGTTGGCGCTGCCTGCGGAAAGGAAGCATGTTGAAGCTCTCCCGTTAAGATCGCAGTCCCGTACATCAGGCCCTTTGAGCAATCCCCTTGATCGTGCAGCGTAAGGTTCTTTTAAAATACAGTCACTTTCAGTGATATGCTTCATCGAGCAGTATTAGATTTTAAATGTGGCTTAAAATTCAGCGTGTGTGTGAACTATCTGTTAATTAATGTGCCGTCCGCCTCTGTAGCTTAACGGTTAGTGCTATTACCTGCCGTCCTCAGAGGCCCGAGTTCGATTCCCGGTATTGCCAGGAATTTAAGAATGGCAGTAGGGCTGGTATGTGATTGAAATGGTACATGCAGCTGGGCTGACACGAACTACGCAACTAGCAGCAGACCTGTGATTTTGTCTTGGCCAGCTCCTGCAACACATCAGTAATAATGGCGTGAGGCCTCCGAAGAGGCCTGGTACAGATCTTTCGAGTTGACGCCGTATAGGCGATCTGTGCGTCTATCGAATGCGCGGGAATCGAAATCGGGACCCCTTGGACCAAAGGCCAGCACGCTAATCATTTAGCCATAGATCCGGATAACACATCAATAAACCGTATAATGACGAACTTCAATCGCAAGTACTTTTATTCACAATATATTTTAAGCTAAGGATAGCATTAGGATGACGAGAAAGTATTTAAATAAAATATTTCGTCATCACAAAGACACACACACGAGATGTTATCAATTGTGTACACTATTTTATTTACACATTATACACACACATTAATAAACCGCCAATTTGACAAACACTTGACTGCTGCATTAGTATGTCAACCGATTACCAACACAACGAAATAACAACATGAGTTCACACACTCGACTAACAACTTTCACTAACAAGTCAACTAACAACTCCCAAGACTGTCTCTTTATATATGCCTGGCCAGGCTTCTAGAAAAGTATGACACAACATGTTTTCTCGAATTTTCTCGAGTCTCCAATAACCTATGTATAAATGAATGGAACATACTATAAAGATCTAGTGACAAATATGCGTTGTTTTGCACTATTACCCTGTGTTGCACAATATTACACAGGATTTATACATCATATTTACAGGTATGAATAATTTACATACTTTAATTACGTGTTCTTACATTAAATAAACTCTTATTAATATACATACATACAGCAAATGTATCGTGACATAACCTCACATGTTTTGTTATACAAGACAGATCACACAACACACAAATAATACGACCACGATTTATACCAAATAGTTCTTAAATAACTACGTAAATAATAATAATAGGTACTAATAAACGTACAGAACTTCATAGCCATATCTCACAAGTAATAATAATAATAATAATAATAATCGAGCCTGATATTTCACTATTTACCCATGGGTTTAGAGAATGGTTTCTAAGTTATACTAGTCCATTATACTTGCATCAAAGAGAGGGTATAATAAAGAGCTTCAATTGTAAGTAATTTTATTCAGAATATATATTTCAGTTAATGATAATATTTAAGCTTGCACGACACTTTATACCGAACCATTCTCTTCATGACCCATTAGATATGATCTGCGTGTAATTACAGTGTGCAGATGAGACCACACAGGAATGGTATAATGGGAAATATTATTGTGCAACAGAACGCAGCATTGCGCGCTTGTGAAGGCATCATGGCGTCAATATTAGGGTGTAGTTCACAGAAAGACAATTGGGAAGATCAAGCCACGCCAACCACTTCACTTCACAGCTTCTGATGCCAGCATCTCTGTAAGAAATAGCCGGAGAAGTCAGGCTGGAGGGAAAAAAACTTGATTCATATCTCTGCCCACAGAAGGAATATAGAGATTATGAAACGATAGAATCAAAGACAGCAATTTTCCCAGTAATTTGATATGCTGCATGAAGATATTCATAAACTCTGTGAATTATTGGGTATTTGTCTCAAGCACCGTGAGGAAAAAATCCATTCCGGGAGAGGAACTCAAGTGGCCCGCGCGGGGTGAATCTCGCGTGGCGTGGGTAAGTCACTTCAATAAATACCGCGCTGTTGCGACGCGGAGATCATTCTCTGTACGCAACGCTGCCTGTGAGGAGTACCTGGTGTGTCAAAGCTCGTCGATAGAACAAAGCATTCATCTTCGTGATTTGCAGTTAGAGATATTTCTTTGTCCGAGTGGCAAGTAAGTAGCAATATTGTAAATGTACATTTGAGCTTTAAACAGTGAACTGATTAATATGATTTCAGTTAGAAGCATTTCTTTGCTACTATTACTCTACAAAGAATCAAATATACAGTAGTCTGACGCTAACTTGTTCTAAGTAGGTGTAGGCTCGGAGTGATAGTATTACTTCAATTGCTTTAGACTAATCCATTTCACGTACACAGATAGCAGTTACAGAAACATTAGGCGAGTAACTTTTACAGACGCCGTAAACTGCAAAGAACGCCAAGTTAGGCGATATAAGTGTCAGAAAGTCAAACTATAAATTTAATTTGTACGTGAAGTTCGTACGCATTGTGTCACGAAGAGTAGCCAAATTTTAGGCAAAGTAGCTACACGGTGCAGTAGAATGTAAGATAAGGACACATGCATCTAACTAGTCATGCATAATAACACTTCATTTCCTTACAGCTGTCTAACATCATACGAATTCGGCCGCCAGTGCTAATTGATCACGGCGCGTGCCTGCGGATCGTGCAAGTGAACGTGGACATCCTTCGCAGCAGGGAAACGGCAATCCAGGACCGAGTGATGGTGGTCATCACTTCCGATCAAGACATCATCAGCAGCTAGGAGGCAGCACACCAGTATCGAGCGTGGTTGGTCTGCATGTTCAATCCAGTCATCGGTACGAGGTTCCAGTAGAAGAACGAAGACTATCGTGATGTCGCTGAGAACGAGCCCAGGACCGCTGCCTTCTGCCACCAGCAGTAATTTGGGTTACTAAACCGATGTCCGCCACAGATGAAGGTCAGACAAATTCTAACTCATTGGCATGAACCAGTATAGGGTAGCTTCCCAAATGTGTAAATAGAATTTAACGCCATCAGGCGAATAGGTAAATATCATTTGATGCCCGTAAGTCACCCGTAACAGAGTTATGTTCAGGACAAGTCATGCATGATTAGTGTAGATTAGTGTTGCTTGTTATATTCCTTGATTATAGCTTCATTTGTGTCTTATTTGTGGTGCATAAGGTTATCACTCATTTGAAGAAGGGAGTGTTATTAGATCATCCATTGAAGGACCTGCGCATTCTAGGAATTTCATAGGTAGACCCTGTGTCTTAGGGTCTAGTTACAAATGCATCAGGACCGAGCTCAATAGCTGCAGTCACTTAAGTGCGGCCAGTATCCAGTAATCGGGCGATAGTGGGTTCGAACCCCACTGTCGGCAGCCCTGAAGATGGTTTTCCGCGGTTTCCCATTTTCACACCAGGAAAATGCTGGGGCTGTACCTTAATTAAGGCCACGGCCTCTTCCTTCCAACTCCTAGGCCTTTCCAATCCCATCGTCGCCATAAGACCTATCTGTGTCGGTGCGACGTAAAGCAAATAGCAAAAAAAATGTATGAGGCATGTTTAAACATAAGTTTTCTTTGGTTGTCAGCTATAAAGGCTGTAGGATCTTCGCAATATTTCCTTTAACGCATCTCCGGACCGTACACGGGAGTAGAGCAGCCATGTATTCACGCAGGAAGTAAATCACAGGCGAGAAGTATCTGTTTATTAAGCCCAATGATAATAAGATAGAATAGAGCCAAATTTGTGCGAGTAATGCAAGTATAGGCACTAAGATGAGATACAATTGCTTGTAATAAGTAGTGTTAATGAGAATATGAGCGTGCAGGTAAATGCACTGGAAATAAGAGTTACGAAGGCTCTAAGTTGAGCTCTATTGATGAATTAACTTGTGTGCCGAGATTCACACCATGTGTAATAAGAATACGTGTGATAGTTTCATGTTAGTTTATGTTAATGAGAGGGCATAGCAATTAAGACCCTTTACTAGGGCCTGTATATGTGAATGAAGTCTCGCCGTTATCCTCGTTTACAACTCCCCAGCTGGCTTGTAAATCACTTGAGGAATGCAAGATGGCGCTAGACGACTGCTGCCGGCTGCCTGGTCTTGCAAAAAAGGGAAGGTATTCTGACGTCATTTGTTTGGGGAAAGCTAGTCCCTTTACTGGACTGACAAAGAAGTCATTCTCTACGAGACGAAGTTAACCGGATTTCAAAACGCTTTCAAAGTGAAATATACACACCATTTTGTTGTACTTTTTATTATAGGACTGAGGATATCCCGTATTATTCTGCGCACTCTCAATTGATTGTTTTGTCTTGTGATATAATTTGAGGTATTGCATGTCTTACAGAGAAGTCATGGGTTCATGTCTCAGACATCGTGCTTCGTGTGTTGCATGTCTAGTGTTAAGTTCGGGTGTTGTAGTTCAAATGTCCTGCAGTGTAGCGTTAAGAGGTATATATCTATAGGTATTTATTAGGGTAATATGTGCGAAGCAAATCCTCCTCTGATTCATATTTTCTTATGTTGAGTTAGAGACTTGACTGTGTTAGAAGATGTCTGCACCTAGCCAAGACATGGGAAAACATAAGCAGCAAACGAATCGACGGAAGAAGATGTAGGATTTCCCCGTCGGAAACTCTGGTAACGATCGAGGATACCACTTCTTGGCTTTCTAATTGATTTGCGATTAAAAATTAACTAATGTAAATTTTTCGCCCGTTTAAGCATGTGTAATCACATCTCTTAGTTTGTAATAAATTTGTTATTTGATTTTTATGTTTATGGCAACTCAATTTTTTTAAAAATTAATTTAGTTAACTTATACCTGAACGATTCTTTCCTCTTCTATTTTGTTGACGCCCTATTTCACCCACGTTTGTACTATGAGCTAACTGGTACTGCAGAAGAGGAATTACGGAGTTCAGGTAAGCTATGTGCCAGGGTTTACGCACTGTTTGGTGAGTAAGTTCTTCCACTATAGCGCATCTGGTCGGTTCTCAGCGTCAGTTTGATTGCGATCAGATCGTTGTAGGGCACAATACGAAACACATTTCAAAAGTGGAATCTGTCCATTTCACCATTTTTCCTTTGCACAATTTATTCTCTTTGGTTTTTATGTCAGTTTTTGGTACGGAACCAGAGCTGACGCGATTGAGACGAATGTAAGAGTCTGTCTGTACTCTTCTCAAGTTACTCACAAAAATGTATATGTTAGGGTGAGCCGATTCAAACAAAGAGTTAAAACGGGAATGAAAACTATCGCACGCGTTTGTAATTCTCCAAAGGGCAGAGGACTCGTCTGCCAAACACAAGGTGAGAAAGATGCATTTTCCTCATCAATACGATTTTCTATGAGGCAGTCAGCGATCTGTGGAAGTAATGGATCTTCTGGCGTAACACTCATTAGATCGTAAAACACATCTCCTACTTCTTCGCGTTTAAAGTAAGTTAGAGAGAAGCAGTAATGTAGCCACTTCTCTTTTTCACTCTCGGTTATTTCGTAAACTGGTCCAAGTCCTAGCGTCTGAATTTTCCGCTAACTAGTAGAAATAGATATATTTCGAAACGTGTTTAAGGATTATGAACTAGAGCAAGCTTTAGTGTCCTTACACGTCTAATTCAGGGAGCACAAAACACTGTAAAGTTGATTAACAGCACATGAGGCTTTATCAAGGAGTAGGATATTCGAAGGTTGTATCTACCGTTATGTGACTGAAACATGAGAAGGGAAAGACGTTCAAGAATATAATATATAATCCACCTATCTAGTAATATAATCTAACTCTTAAAAATCAACTTGAACCTTATGCACGTTTTCATTTTTGTTATTTGTTTTTTTTTTTACCTAAAGCAGTATTTTGAGCTCTCGCATAGCTGAATTATTTCATTCTGGAGTGATTAATTTCCACCACCGACTATAGAGTGTATGAATTTGTATTTTTTATGATACAGGAAATGGGCTCAGATAAAGTACAAACATACCCACGCGGTTTTTCTAATCGATGGCTTTATTTTAAAACCTCATATGTCCCAATGCTCTTCCTACCCCATTCTTTATGAGAAGATGTTCCTTAAAAACGCCCATTTTAACATGGCAGACATAACCCCTTCTGGGTGCCCTTAAGATGTGTCCTATCATTCTATCTCTTCTTCTGGACAAATTTAGCCAAATCGGTCTTCTCTCACCAATTCGATTCAGTATCTCTTCATTCGTGATTCGATGTACCATCTCATATTCAGCATTCTTCAGTAACACCACATTTCAAAAGCTTCTGTTCTCTTTTATTCTGAGCTAGTTATCGTCCATGATTCGCTTCCATACAACGCAGGCTTCAGGCAAAATTTTCAAAAACGTCTTTCTATTTCATATACCAATGTTGGAAATGAGCAAATTTCTTTTCTTAAGAAAGTCCTTCCGTGTTTGTGCTAGTCTGAATTTTATGTCCACCTTACTTCTGCCATCATTAATTATTCTACTATCCACGTAACAGTATTCACCTACTTCCTTTATCACTTCATTTCCTAATCTAATATTTCTTGCATCACCTCATTTCGTTAGATGCATTATATTACTTTTGTTTTGGATTCATTTATTTTCATCTTTCACTCCATCTCCATGACTGTGTCCATACTATTTGGCCATTTCTCTGTCCGACTAGTTGGCTGAATTGTTAGCGTACTGGCCTGTGGTTCAGAGGGTCTCGGGTTCAATTCCCGGCCGGGTCGGGGATTTTAACCTTCATTGGTTAATTCCACTGGCTCGGGGCTGGGTGTTTGTGCTGTCCACTACATCCTTGCAACTCACACACCACACATAACACTATCCTCCACCTCAATAACACGCAGTTACCTACACATGGCATATGCCGCGCACCCTCATCGGAGGGTCTGCCTTACAAGGGCTGCAATCGGCTAGAAATAGCCACATAAAATTAAAATAAAATGTTTAGCAATTCCTCTAGATCATCTGCAGACTCAGATAAAATAACAATATCATCAGCAAATCTCAGATGTTTTGATTTCATCACCTTGGATTGTGATTCCTTTTCAAAATTCCTCTTTCATTTCGTTTACAACCTTTTTATGTAAACATTGAAAATTAACAATAATAATAATAACAGTCGAGATCAGTGGCTCAGATGTTAGAGCTCTGTCTTACTGGGTTGATTCTATGTGCCGGAAAAAAGTGAACGTGCTCAAATATGCTAGCTTCGTGTCGGTAGATTTACCGGCATGCAAAAGAATACCTGTGGGATAATTTATTAGGCACTGTGGCACTTCCGGGAACCTTAAAAGTAATTGGTGGGACGCAAAATCAATAGTGTAATAAAACAATGTAATAATAGTATCTCAGCCGAGCTGAGTGGCTCAGATGGTTGAGGCGCTGGCCTTCTGATTCCAACTTGGCAGTTCAAATTATTAATTCCTTTTTAATTCTCTCTATCCTTTAACAAAGTTTAAGCTTCAGATCGCCGCAGTTTATTGAGATGTTCTTGTCTCCAATATACTGTACATGAAGTGACTGGGGATATCTGATAGTGCTGGCTTGTCAAATGTCATCGAATTGTTTACATTCAGTAATCAAGATGGAAAACAATAGTTAGGTAACTTTAGCCTAGCTGCTTGTTCTCTTTTCGCGCATTTGGAAGCAATGGTGTTTTTGTAATTCATAAGAAAATTAGCCTTCATCTGTATCACTGTCCGGCTCCTTGGCTAAATGCTTAGCGTGCTGGCCTTTGGTCACAGGGGTCCCGGGTTTGATTCCCGGCAAGGTCAGGAATTTTAACCATCCTCTGGCACGGGGACTGGGTGTGTGTGCCGTCTTCATCGTCATTTCAACCTCATCATAACGCGCAGGTCGCCTACGGGTGTCACTTCAAAAATCTTCACCAAGCCTCTCTGGAGGCCACACGCCATTATTATTATTATTATTATTATTATTATTATTATTATTATTATTATTATTATTATTATTATTATTATTATCACCAGGAACTTTCATTTTCGGTCTGGTTCCATTCTTCACTATATTGAGGATAGCATTTTTTCCTTGCTCTTTCTACTGGAGTTGCTGTTCGTATCAGTTCCCGCCCGCACTATCGATTTCAGAACATTCCCTAGCACTTTTGGTATTATCCTGACACAATAGGCTAGCTGCCGTCCTATTGTGCTTGCCTCAGGCACTTCCAACTCGTTTACTTCCATTGTCTCCACAAACTTTCATAGAACTTAAATTGATTTACAACTTTTACGAAGACTTCTTTTTATTTCAGAGTGTTAGGTAACTTGGAGTCTCACACATTCAACCTCGAACTTCAACAATGAATTCAAGATATTGGGTATCGTGTCAGACCGCTTCATTAGTAAAACTCTGGTTATTACATCTCTCGTAAATTAATTGGTTTAAAATCTTAACTCCTCCTCCTAATGCATTTTCTGTACTCCTGTGATCCTCTTCTTTACTTATATTTCTTCTGTATTCTCGTGATATAATTATCTGCCTTTTTAAGGGTGTATGCTAAAACGAGTGATACAAGACGACTGGGAAGTCCAAGTTGAGTGGTTCAGTACCTAACAACAACGAATGGATGTAACTCCTCAGAATTTCAGCAGATTTGCTTACATGCTCACAATTTAAACTGTCCATCAGTAAACAATATGTAGACATTGTATTGTACACAGACTCATTAATCGATTAAAATGAAGTGCAATTTATAAATTACAAAATTGTCTCATGAATTTCATATAAAACAGTGCGCTTTGGCCTACGAGAAATACGTTTCAATTGTATTTTCATGATTCTAAGATATACACCCGGGGCTGATTTGGTAGGCAAAGTAATTGAAAAAACTAGCCTGCCGAAAATGGAACGCAAGCAAGCTTTTAATTTTAATTTTAGGCTTACTTGGCTGTAGATATCGTGATCACAATCACCAGGATTTCCAGTTTTACGTGGAATCTGAACCAGAGGAACACCACATTTCATTTCAAAACCCAGTAAGTATTTTTCCAGGAGAAGCTAGTGACAATGCCACTCGGGTATTACGTCTGTCCGCTGTTGAATCTTGTTGATCGTATTGAAAATCATGAATTCTCCTACTAAGTTGTCCTTGCTTCTCGTAACAATTCTATGTTTTAAACCAATACAATAAAAAATAGTAGTTTCCTAAGAAAAATTGTTATGTTCCTGATCGTTGTAGAAAATAGGAAGTCGGTGTGAACGCTGTTTAGGGAAGGATTACCTCAAATTATGTACAATAATTTGTATAAGTTCTTCAGAAGTTAAAATATTCGCAAAGACCAAAAATGAATGTCCCACCTGATCAACAAATGAAATATTCACATAACGCTGAAGATAAAGATATAGCTCGTGGTTAATGATAGTGTTATTGGTTTTCCGTACTTTAAAGGTTTTAGGATACACCGAGGCGCCAGAATTTTGTCTCGCAGGAATTCTTTAGAGTGCCGGTAAATGTATCAACATGATGGTGGCGTAGCGAAGCACCTCCAAATCGTCTATCATCAGACTGCGCACGGAGCGAACCCGCCAGCTGGGACTCAGAAGGCCAGTGTATCTACCAGTGTATTTATGCACCTCTCAGCCCGGTAGTTCGTGGTTACGCGGTGCGGATTTTGTAACTATTAGCTTGTATTTGGAAGATGGGTTGAAACCCCATCTTCGGCAGTCCTCAAGATGGTTTCCTGTTGTTCTTTATTTTCACACTACACAAACGTTGGCGTTATACTTTAATTAATTCCACGATTATTTCCCCCTTTCCATCGACACCGAAATCTTACCAATGTTGATGTAACGTCTGACATATTGAAAACAATTAATTGCTATAGATTTTAAAAGACACTGAGTTTTTCAGAAATTTGTCCCGCAGGAGTACTTTAACATATTGATAGCAAAATGCACGGAGCTGAAGCATTTAAAAATAATTCCAATGGCACCGACCTCAGTAGAAATCGAACTCACTCTTTTGAGAACAGGACAATATAACGTCCACTCTGTTGACGTCTGTAATAGCAGATCGCTCAGATAATCGACAAAGTGGAACGGTGTACGTGTGCCATAGTTGAAGGAAAATTCTTACGTCAAAGTCAAAATAGAACAGAAGTTGCGAATGGATTATGAGGGGAATCCAAAGCTGTTCTTGAGTGATTAGAGTCTGAGTCACGGCACCTCCTGGTAGTTATCTCCACTATACATTTAGCAAGAAAATATATATTTTTTTTGCTAGGAGCTTTACGTCACACCGACACAGATAGGTCTTATGGCGGCGATGGGATAGGAAAGGCCTAGGAGTTGGAAGGTAGCGGCCGTGGCCTTAATTAAGGTACAGCCCAAGCATTTGCCTGGTGTGAAAATGGGAAACCACGGAAAACCATCTTCAGGGCTGCCGACAGTGGGATTCGAACCTACTATCTCCCGGATACAAGCTCACAGCGCGCGCCGCTACGCACACGGCCAACTCGCCCGGTCAAGAAAATATTGCGGAGCATTGTTAGGTAATGAATTTCAATTTACAGGTCACCTGCAAACCAAACGACTGCAATAAAAAATAAGCTTCTCAACAGAATATCTGGGGAAATATTTAGTTAAGACGGAAGCCATAGTTTCCAGTGTCGACTTATTTAATGTAACTTTAGGGTTTTGCAGTCTGTCGAAAACATGAATTATAACGTCCGACTCATTGGCTGAATGGTCAGCGTACTGGCCTTCAGTTCAGAGTGTCCCGGATTCGATTCCCGGCCGGGTCGGGGAATTTAACCTTCATTGGTTAATTCCAATGGCCCGACGGCTGGGTGTTTGTGCTGTCTCCAACATCCCTGCAACTCACACACCGCACATAACACTATCCTCCACCACAATAACACGCAGTTACCTACACATGGCAGATGCCGCCCACCCTCATCGGAGGGTCTGCCTTACAAGGGCTGCACTCTGCTAGAAATAGCCACACGAAATTATTATTATTATCAATTATAACACACATAGCACTATTACCTGTAAAAAATATACGCTATTATACAAAGAATGACATGTTTCGTTCTACAAGAACATCCTCAGATTCTATTAAATCACTTTAAATCACGCGTAAACCGTGTGGTCGGAAATAATGTGAACTGAATATAATAAGGGTTGGAGGGTTGGTCACGCTGATAAATCATTTGAAAGAAGTAATTCGATATCCCGCACTGTTGTCATTTTATCAGTTGCTGAAGGTAGCCAGTGAGATCGCTTTGTGAGGCGGTGTTGTTAATCTGTACGCGGCTTGGTCGGGCTTGAGAGCCATGCCGAGAAATGAGCAGCAAACATTAACGCATAGTGGATTTCAGCCAGTGCCACTGTAGCTTGCTTCTTATGGGGCGAGCCTATCAGGAGGGAGGTCCTTGTTCAAGTTCCTCCCCTGCAGAAGTTTATATCTTCTATTGGCGCTCTCAAGCCGGTCATAAGCCACGTGCAGTTTTAGCAACACCACCTCGCAAAGCCTGTGTGAAGTACCCCGTGCAGCGATCTGATAAAATGACAACGGCGCGAGATATCTCATCATTTTTTCCAATTATTGATCTGTATCACCAAAGCTCTAACGGTCCACGTTGTTTCCGACCACCCTGTATATCTAAGTTACAATACTGTTTACGTTGCTTAAACTTGCGAATGACCGGGCGAGTTGGCCGTGCGGTCATGAGCGCGCAACTGTGAGCTTGCATCCGGGAGATAGTAGGTTCGGGCCCCACTGTCGGCAGCCCTGAACATGGTTTTCCGTGGTTTCCCATTTTCACACCAGGCAAATACTGGGGCTGTACCTTAATTAAGGCCACGGCCGCTTCCTTCCCATTCCCAGGCCTTTCCTATTCCATCGCTGCCATAAGATTGATCTGTGTCGGTGCGACGTATAAAACAAATAGCAAAAATAAAAAATTGTCATTGATTGAGAGTTGGTGATGTTATGAACAAGTAACAACAAATACTTATTATGTTAACTTTCAACAGTTCCCGTATTAACTTACAGAAATGTTTCTGTACTTATCTAAGCTGCTAAAGTGTAGTCCGTTGCCTTCAGTCACATTCCGGAAGCAGTCCCAATAAGAATATCTCCTCGTACGTGTTACCGACCACTACTCGATTGTATAGTCCTAGCCGTCTGAGCTCGAGGAGGGCTACAACTCAGAATATGTCTGAGAGCCCCCTCATATTCCATAGCAAATGGTATCCTGACTATCAGGACTACTTACTAGGTCACTCTGCCTTTGTTCGTAGGTTCACGAGCTAGGATTTTATTGCGGTAATCCACACCACGAAAATAATATAATGAAAATCCTACAACCTGTTTTTCAGTCAGTGACCGGGTCAGGGATTGAATGAATGAAGCCCCCATCTTGCGGCGAGGAAAGGAATTGTGCCGGCTGCCGAGACCTGTCGCACTACTCTAGGGCAATGATTAATGACTGACAGATGGAATGAAATGATATTGGAGAGTGTTGATGGAATGAAAGATGACAGGGAAAACCGGAGTACCCAGAGAAAAAAACTGTCCCGTCTGCGCTTTGTCCAGCAAAAATCTCACATGGAGTGACTGGGATTTGAATCACGGGAACCCAGCGATGAGAGGCCGGTGCGCTGCCACCTGAACCACGGGGGCACCACGAAAATAATATAATTGAAGTAATTTTATATTAATACTCATTACCAAATTAATATACATTTTTTAAATCAGCGAAAAACTGGTTTTCCACTCGAAAAGAATTACTAGTAAATTACATGAAACTTACGTAAACAAGGAAGAAATGAATTACCCTGCTAACACTGGCTAGATCCGCTACGTAGCTCAGCTGGCTCTATTTGATTCGGCCATGGGCAATGTCGGGAATTGGATATACGTTCTGTCATACAAGTCTGTGGTATCTCATTAGGTGTCTTATCGTTATGAATACTTCTTCTTCTTCCTCGTCTTCTTCTTTATCTGTTTACCCTCCAGGGTCCGTTTTTCCCTCGGACTCAGAGAGGGATCTCACCTCTACCGCCTCACGGGCAGTGTCCTGGAGCTTCAGACTCTGGGTCAGGGGATACAACTGCGGAGGATGACCAGGACCTCGCCCAGGTGGTCTCACCTACTATGCTGAATAGGGGCCTTGCGGGGGGATGGTAAGATTGGAAGGGATAGACAAGGAACAGGGAAGGAAACGGCCGTGGCCTCAAGTTAGGTACCATCCCGGGATTTGCCTGGAGGAGAAGTGGGAAACCACGGAAAACGACCTCCGGGATGGCTGAGGTGGGAGTCGAACCCACCTCTACTCAGATGACCTCACGAAGCTGAGTAGACCCCGTTCCAGCCCTCGTACCACTTTTCAAATTTCAAGCCAGAGCCGGGAATCGAACCCGGGCCTCCTGGGGTGGCAGCTAATCACACTAACCACTACACCACAGAGGCGGACTGTATGATTTTCAAGGGGAATAATATTCATTGTTAACACACATCATCAGAATCTGTCTCTATGTTGTACCTACAGCAATGGAAGTAATTCACTCTTGAATTATAAACGAATGGAGACTGGAAGAAAGTAGAAATACAGAGCACTCCACTAGAAAATGTTACGTGTTGTTGCTATTGATTGGTCGCCACTACCTCTTACGGCTATCTAACTGCCTGTTAACTTTCGGTACTTGATTCAGAGCATGACGTAACGTTTGCCGTGCTTTAACACTGCGTTCGAAGCTTTGATTTCATGCGCAATGGAAAATCATTTGCTGGTACCTTTCGTGAATTCAGTATGAGGAGCTCACGGTGTAATTATGTGATCGCGAACAGTTTCTAAATGAAAGGCCGCTGTGAACAGGGATAAAATCCCACTTAGCAGCTGTAGCGGTATTATCAAATTCTTATATGCTTGCGTACCACCTGCATCGTTTGTGTAATGCTGTATGTATCATTTGATATGTGCAGTCTATGAGGCTTCTTGCACATTTGGCTCGGGTTTGTGTCCTGCTTCACAACGAATTTAACTCAGATTAGAGGAAATGAAACTGGAAGCGAATACACTCATTTTCATGCAACGTAGTTTCCAGGAAGTTCATATGAATATGCTGACCTTCCTTCAGAATGGCGCGATCTAGCAATGCATATTTCAAGCTGTATTATACTTGTTTGTCCTCTTTCTGTGTCATATATAATCAAAATATAATCCTCTGTCTTCCCATCACTTCACTGAATCCATTAAATCTTTCCTGAAGTATTGTAACGAATTAGTCGGGCTGAGTGGATCGAACGGTTGAGGCGCTGACCTTCCGACCCCAACTTGGCAGGTTCGATCCTGGCTCAGCCCGGTGGTATTCGAAGGTGCTCAAATACGTCAGCCTCGTGTGGGTAGATTTACTGGCACGTAAAAGAACTCCTGCGGGACTAACTTCCGGCACCTCGGCGTCTCCGAAGACCGTAAAAGTAGTTAGTGGGACGTAAAGCAAATAACATTATTATTATTATTATTATTATTATTATTATTATTATTATTATCGTAACGAATTAAACACTGTCTATTTTATCGATCAAATTTAATTTAGGATGACCCAGTCAGTACAAAAAACTACACACATACACATGCATACACACAAACAGACACACACGCACACACGGAACTATACTTGAATATGAAAGAGAACAATTCAGTCTTAAGTGCCTAATTACAAAGTCTGTAGTATTCATAGCAGATCTCCACTTGCTGGCATTTAACTGGAGCGAACGACCCTTCCGTAATCTTGATAGACAGCTCTCGCCTTTCACTTAGCATGCATACATAGTAGCCACATGCGCATAGTTCGAAATCAAGCCAACACGATTTCTATGAACTGCCTCGACTCCAGGCCGAAACACACACAAGCTATTCACGTGACTGCTCCACACACTGAACTACTTAACATGCATCACTCGACAATAACACAGTACTAATTCAGCTAGTCTCTAACACTCCTCACTTCGACACTCTCTCAACAGTACCCTCCAATAATTCTACGATACTCTCAACTGAGGTCAACTGAACAGCTACTAAAGTTCACCACGACGACACTCTCTCAACACTCAATGCTCTGTTCCAACAGCACTACACTCACAATCTGTTAGCGGCGAACTTGGTTTTTATATGCCTGGTGATGAAGCGTGCGTCAGCACGTACACGTCACGTCCACACCTCACATTTTTTCGGCTGGGTGGGCCTCACCTCGTCTGCGACTCAGTCGGCCCAAGAACAATCAATTGGCAGACGCCTCGTTGGCTGTCGCCTTCCCGCTCAACATGTATACCAGCCTCATCACCGGTGTGGATACCGCTTTCTCAGAACGCTATGTTCTCAACGAACTTCACCAGTCCGGCTCTTCAGTCTCCGATGTTCTCCGGCTCCATAATCGATCAACTTCTGAACCTTCCCCACAGGTTTTGGCTTACCTTCGCCATCCAGATGATGCAGAGGCCCTTGAAACCAGCGGTGCAACCATCAACGGCCGCCTCCATGAAGTGGTACCAACCCCAACGTATATATTCCAGCAAATGTACCACCATCCTTCTATCCCTCCTACAGTTATTGCCCAGCAGTCCTCACCGCCCCTACCTCCGTTTCGTCCACATCCACCACTACTACAACTACTACCTTCACTACTTCGGCCCACCCCCCCTTTTCTACTTCCACTTCTACAACCACACTTAGCCACTCTCCTCCTATAATGTCCGCCCCCATCACCTCCCTCACTGTTACATCCCCTACTTCCCAGCTACCCCCCACCATCCACACCGATGCTGCACAGCTTGACTCTCGTGGGAACGCCGCCGCCGCCGCAGCGCCAGCTACACAGCAGCTTCCGTCTTCGAGCTGTGTCCTTCGAGGCATCAACCCTGACATCGCTGAACAGGACATCCTGCGCGATCTCCATATGGCAGGCGTCCCAGTCCGTCGAGTGTACCTCATATACAACACCCATGGTCCAACGTACATGGTACGCCCCCAACTGCCCTCTGAGGAAGACGTCCATCATCTGATTGCCTCTGGCGTTCGCCTCAATTGTCGGCACTATCGAGCGGAGCACTCTCGCTCCCCATCCCATCCCGTGCGCTCCAGTCCTCCTAACTCACCACGTCGCTCCCGATCTGATCTGCCACCCACTCCACCCCCGCAAGCCGTTTACCACCCTGCTCCACAACCCAACTACTTTCTCGCGCCCCTTCCGATACTAGACCTCCTTCGTCTTCTTGCCACCTCTATCACCAATATTACAACCTCCCTCTACTACCTCATGTCTCAATACTACCCTTCTACTCCGTACTAAACCATCTCTGTCTGCTCCCGGCTGCGGTGGTACATCACCAGTAGTATAATGGGAGAGTTCTGCGGCCACCTCCCGCGGGAAATTTGAATTCTGGCAGGAAATTTGAATTTTTGGCGGGAAATTTGAATTTTGGCGCTAGATTTGAATTTGTAAACAAAGCCACGTGCTTTTTGACAGCTGTCATCGACAACAACGCATCGCTAACCTCACTGCTGCCATCTTGACGGGCCTAAACCTCAGTAGTGCCAACTTAACCTAACTAGCGCGAGGTAAACAAAGCCACGTGTTTTTTGACAGCCACGTGCTTTTTGACAGCTGTCATCGACAACAACGCATCGCTAACCTCAGTACTGCCATCTTGACGGGCCTAAACCTCAGTAGTGCCAACTTAACCTAACTAGCGCGAGGTAAACAAAGCCACGTGTTTTTTGACAGCCACGTGCTTTTTGACAGACAACAACGCATCGCTAACCTCAGTACTGCCATCTTGACGGGCCTAAACCTCAGTAGTACCAACTTAACCTAACTAGCGCGAGAAAAACAAATCCACGTGTTTTTTGACAGCCACGTGCTTTTTGACAGCTGTCATCCGCCATCTTTAAACTACAGAGCACCGTGCTGCCCTCTTTATCGCAGTAGCTGCAAATTCGTCTCCTGTCATCGGCAATGCTGCCATCTTGGCGGGCCTAAACCTTAGTGCTACCAACTTAACCTCACTAGCGTGAGATAAACAAATCCACGTGCTTTTTTGACAGCTGTCATCCGCCATCTTTAAACCACAGAGCACTGTGCTGCCCTCTTTATCGCAGTAGCTGCAAATTCATCACCTGTCATCCGCAGTGCTGCCATCTTAACGGGCCTAAACCTTAGTGCTACCAACTTAACCTCACTAGCGCGAGATTAGAATCGGTAAACAAATCCACGTGCTTTTTTGACAGCTCTCATCCGCCATCTTTAATCTATAGAGCACAGTGGTGCTCTCTTTAGCTACTTACCTTTGAAATGTGGTGGCGGATAATTTGAAAAATGCTTTTTGACAGCAGCCATCTTTAATCTAGAGAGCACCGTGCTGCCCTCTTTAGCTAGTTACCTTTGAAATGTGGTGGCAGGCAATTCCACATGACAGCAGCCATCTTTAATCAAGAGAGCACCGTGCTGCCCTCTATGTGGTGGCGGCAAATTCTACATGCTCTTGTTTGGAAACAAACTCACGCGCTTTTTTGACAGCCGTCATCCGCCATCTTTAATCAACAGAGCACAGTGCTGCACTCTTTAGCTAGATACCTTTGAAATGTGGTGGCGGCAATTTGAAAAATTCTATGTGCTCTTGTTGGGAAACAAAGCCACGTGCTTTTTTGACAGCTGTCATCCGCCATCTTTAATCAATAGAGCACTGTGCTGCTATCATGCGGGCAATTTCGTCAGCTGTCATCCGCCATCTTTAATCCACAGAACACCGTGCTACCCTCTTTATGACATGTAGTAGCGGGCAATTTGAAAAGTTCTGTTAGCTGTCATCCGCCATCTTTAATCAAGAGCGCACCGTGCTGCCATCTTTAGCTAGATACCTTTGAAATGTGGTGGCGGCAAATTGAAAAATTCCACGTGCTCCTGTTTAGTAAACAAACTCACGCGCTTTTTTGTCAGCTGTCATCCGCCATCTTACATCGCAAACCTCAGTGCTACACTCTTTAGTTGAAATATGGTGACGGATAATTTAAAAAGAAAAATTCTACAGCAGCCATCTCTCGACGCTAATTGCACAAGATGGTGGCTATACATGACTCCTTAAAGGTGCTTATGCAAGATGGCCGCTATACATAGGTTCTTATGAGACTCCCTTGGGATGCTTGCGCAAGATGGCGGTTATACATGGCTCCTTATGAGATGCCCTAGGGATGCTTGCGCGAGATGGCGGTTGCTCTTATGAGGCGGCTTAAGGGCCCTTGCACAAGATGGCTAGAGACGCCCTAAGGATGCTTGCGCAAGATGGCGGACACAAGATGGCGGCTATACACGTCTCCTTATGAGACGCCTTAAGGGTGCTTGCACAAGATGGCTGCTGCTCTTATGAAGAAAGCTAGCTTAGAGGCTAACGCGTCGTGCTAGTTCGATTCATTAAATTTGGGGCTTAAATGTAAAATGTTAAATATCTCGAAAGCGGTGCATCGTAGAGCAAAACGGACAAAAAATTTTCTGCCCAGTACCTCGGTTCGCAGTACGAGGAACAAGAAAACATAGTCTAATGATGAGATCAACGGTTCGGTTCCTACTTAAGCCCTTTGGCATTCGCTCTGTTTTAGCTTGTATTGAAGCAAGTCTTCGTAACATGATCAGGTTTAGCTATGGTAGAGAGTATAACGGGCCGTGCAGGTTCGATTCATTAAATTTGGGGCTTAAATGCAAAATGTTAAATATCTCGAAAACGGTGCATCGTAGAGCAAAACCTGATACCTGGGTTTGCAGTATCAGGAATATGATAGCATAAGAAAAACATAGTCTAATGATGAGTTCGACGGTTCGATCCCTACTTAGGCCCTTTGGCATTGGCAGCTATCTAATTCTACAAGATGGGGGCTATACATAGCTTCTTATGAGGCAGCTTAAGAGCGCTTGCACAAGATGGCTGCTGCTCTTATGAGACGCCCTAGGGGTGCTTGCGCAAGGTAGCAGCGACAAGACGGTGACTATACACAGCTCCTTATGATACGGTCTAGAGGTGCTCACACAAGATGGTGGCTGCTCTGATGAAGAAAGCTAGCTTTGCATCGTGCAGGTATCTTTACAGCACTAAACCTCATACCTTTGAAATGTGGTGGCGGGTAATTTGAAAAATTCTACGTGCTTTTTCTTAACAGCAGCTATCTTTAAACAATAGCGGCTATACATAAGCTGTTAAGGCCTCCTCTTATGTCAAGGCATAGCTCTATCGAACAAGTTTAAACCTGCATCGGGATAGCTAGAGTAAGCACGTGCTGCAGTGATGACGTCATTATGCATGTTTAGACTTGCAAATCACTAAAGAAACATAACAAGACTAGAATCGAACACTGCACTCTATGCCGTTAACTTTATCATGTGATCGGAACATTGATTGAAGTGTTTAGAACACTAAATAAGTGATCAAGACTATAATAGAACACTGTACTCGATACAACATGTGTTTAGAACATGTCAGGGGATACCTTTGTTCTAAGAAGATTAGATTACCGCACATTCCTTGTAGGGCTAATAGGCTAAAGGGCTAATGGGCTAAAGGGCTAATGGGCTAAAGGGCTAAAGGGCTAAAGGGCTAATGGGCTAAAGGGCTAGGGTGCCTCTCCTCTCTTTATCCGGGCTTGAGACCGGCTCTACAACTAGAGGCGGAGTTAACACCCTAAGGAAGGGAGAATGTTGGGAAATAATCTATACGAATATAGCTACTCGATCGACTATATACTACAGATGGATGACTTAGGTGAGGGTAAGCGCTTACTTAATAATACCTACACGACGTAATTCATACTCTATTTCAAAAATATCTTCTTTGTACTGTGTGTAACCAGCATCATGATAGGCTCTTAGCAGTTGTAAACGTTTTACGAGTACGTTGGGGTCTTTACAGTAGCTTATATCTACATAGGGTAACAGAGGCTTGTTGTGAACTTTGAGTCTATATGCAGACAGTTGATGTGCAGGGACTTGTTTTGATGTAATACGTGCTTCAGCAGTAGCGTTTCTAGGTACAAACTTAACTTGTTTTGATAGCGATGAAGCGTTGAAATTTCCTTCTTCTTTACCTTGCATCTCTTCTTGAGATGTTTGCACTTCGACAGAACGTGTAGTAGGCTTAGGAAATGAAGTAAAATCATCAAGCTGTAATGGCAATGAATTTTCTTCTTCTTCTACTTTCCCTTTACTACTGTTTTGATCAACATCATTATCCTTATTATCATAATCATGATCTTGCCTCTCTTTATCTTGAAGTTTGTGCTTAGTAACAGAACTTGCAGCAGGCCTAGACAACAAGGGAGAATTAAAAATCTCTCGCAGAGGTGTACTTTTTAAGCATAAATCAGTGTTCGCTGGAATATGGTTGAGCTCTTTGTATTTTGTTCCCGATGAAGCTACATTACACGCAGCTTCATGACGTTGAGCGTTGTATGCGTTCTTGAACTCTCTTCTACAATGTTTGCATTGAAAAATTGTCCTACATGATATCTCACGACGTCTCCTGTGATAGCTTCTGGAAAATGCTTTTCCACACTCTTCGCAAATGTACCTGGAAATAGGTTTTTCCATGACGGACTTTTATCTTCTGCTAACAGATTCTTCTTTAAATCTACTCGACATTTGTTACTCTCTACTTCGATGATGCGAACAGCTTAGCGATTAACAGTAAACTAACACAAAAGCGTATAACCAAGGTAGCAACAGTAAGGTTTAAGCCCATCAAGATGGCAAGAGTGAGGTTAGCGACGTTCTGCTGTTGGATTTTAAATTCCGCGCTATAACATGCATAAGGTGGTAGCCTTGAGGTTTACTGCCGTAAAGATGGCAGCAGTGAGGTTAGCGACGCTCTATTGTCCTTCAAAGTGAGGTTAGGGTTCGTCAAGAAGACAGCTGTCAAAAAAGCACGTGGCTATGTTTACCAAACAAGAGCACGTGGCCGTGACGTCACGGTCACGTAGTTTGCTGCTTCAGCATGCAAAGTTCAATGTCTACACCTACGTAGTAAACACTCTGCTATGTTCACAAAATTTTTCTCATAACTATGTTTTATGCTTTAAGTTCGTGCACATAGGTTATGTTAAGATAGCAGCACACGTACAAGCGATGGTCACGTGCTCTAGTAGAAGATGCATGCATTATCAAAAGGTGATATGTACACGCTTTTAAACCTTGCTATTCTTACCGCGGCCATGTTCGCAAGATTTTCAAAGATCGCTATTCTTTGTGCTTTAAGTTCGTTCGCATAGGTCATGCTAAAGTGGCAGAGCAAACACATGCGAACGTTGTACATTCTAGCGGGATGTGTTTAGTACGATAGTTGATGCGTGCAAAATCGATAGGTGTTGTGTACACACTTTGAAACTTAACTATTCTTCGTGCTTTAAATCCGTGCACATAGGTTATGCTAAGATAGCAGCACACTCTTGCGGGAGAGGTTTTGTACTCTAGTTGATGCATGTATAATCGATAGGCAATGCGTACACGCTTTTAAAACATTGCTATTCTTACTGCTGCTGCTGCTATGTTCACAAGATTTTTATACATCAGTATTCTTTATGCTTTAAGTTCATGCGTATAAGTTATACTAAGTTAGCAGCATACTTATAAGGTTGTTGCACGCTCTAGTAGAAAAAGTTTAGTAAGAAAGACGATGCATGCAAAATCGATAGGTGATGTGTGCACGCTTTGAACTTGGGTATTCTTTGTGCTTCAACTTCGTGCACATAGGTTATGTTAAGATTGCAGCACACACAAGCGATGATCGCACGCTGTTGTGGAAGAAGTTTAGTACAAGAGTTAATGCGTGCAAAATTGACAGGTGTTGTGTACACGCTATTCTTTGTGCTTTAATTTTACGCACATAGGTAGCAGCACACAATTGCGAACGTTGTACACTCTAGCGGTAGAAGTTTAGTACGATAGTCGATGCATGCAAAATCGATAGGTGATGTGTACATGCTTTGGAGCATAGCTATTCTTTGTGGTTTAACTTTATACACATACGTTAGCAATACACATATGCGATCGTTGTACACTCTGGCGGTAAAAAATAGTCGATGCATGGAAAATCAATAGGTGATGTGTACACGCTGTTAAACATCGTTATTTTTTTGTGCTTTAAGTTCGTGCGTATAGGCTATGCTAAGATAGGAGTACAATCTAGCGGAAGAAGTTCAGGGTGATGTGTACACGCTTTGAAACATGGTTATTCTTTGTACTTTAAATTCATGCACATAGTTTATGCTAAGATAGCAGCACAATCTAGAGGAAGAAGTTTAGTACGAAAGTCGATGCTTGCAAAATCGATAAGTAATATGTACACGCTTTGAAACATGACTATTCATTGTACTTTAAGTTCATGGGTATAGGTTATGCTAAGATAGCAGCACAATCTAACGGAAGAAGTTTAGTATGATAGTCGATTCATGTAAAATCAATAGGTAATGTGTACACGCTTTGAAACATAGCTATTCTTTGTACTTTAAGGTCATGAGTATAGGTTATGCTAAGATAGCAGCACAATCTAGCGGAAGAAGTTTAGTACGAGAGTCGATGCATGCAAAATCGATAGGTAATGTGTACACGCTTTGAAACATGCCTATTCTTTATACTTTAAGTTCATACGTATAGGTTATGCTAAGATAGCAGCACGATCTAGCGGAAGAAGATTAGTGCGATATTTGATGCATGTAAAATCGATAGGTGATGTCTACACGCCTTAAAACATGGCTATTCATACTGCTGCTCTGTTCCTAAGATTTTAACATAGCTAATCCTAATGCTGCTCTTAACGACGTAGAGCTAAGGATTGATTACGTGACCGTGACGTCACGACCACGTGCTCTTGTTTGGTAAACATAGCCACGTGCTTTTTGACAGCTGTCTTCTTGACTAACCCTAACCTCACTTTGAAGGACAATAGAGCGTCGCTAACCTCACTGCTGCCATCTTTACGGCAGTAAACCTCAAGGCTACCACCTTATGCATGTTATAGCGCGGAATTTAAAATCCAACAGCAGAACGTCGCTAACCTCACTCTTGCCATCTTGATGGGCTTAAACCTTACTGTTGCTACCTTGGTTATACGCTTTTGTGTTAGTTTACTGTTAATCGCTAAGCTGTTCGCATCATCGAAGTAGAGAGTAACAAATGTCGAGTAGATTTAAAGAAGAATCTGTTAGCAGAAGATAAAAGTCCGTCATGGAAAAACCTATTTCCAGGTATATTTGCGAAGAGTGTGGAAAAGCATTTTCCAGAAGCTATCACAGGAGACGTCGTGAGATATCATGTAGGACAATTTTTCAATGCAAACATTGTAGAAGAGAGTTCAAGAACGCATACAACGCTCAACGTCATGAAGCTGCGTGTAATGTAGCTTCATCGGGAACAAAATACAAAGAGCTCAACCATATTCCAGCGAACACTGATTTATGTTTAAAAAGTACACCTCTGCGAGAGATTTTTAATTCTCCCTTGTTGTCTAGGCCTGCTGCAAGTTCTGTTTCTAAGCACAAACTTCAAGATAAAGAGAGGCAAGATCATGATTATGATAATAAGGATAATGATGTTGATCAAAACAGTAGTAAAGGGAAAGTAGAAGAAGAAGAAAATTCATTGCCATTACAGCTTGATGATTTTACTTCATTTCCTAAGCCTACTACACGTTCTGTCGAAGTGCAAACATCTCAAGAAGAGATGCAAGGTAAAGAAGAAGGAAATTTCAACGCTTCATCGCTATCAAAACAAGTTAAGTTTGTACCTAGAAACGCTACTGCTGAAGCACGTATTACATCAAAACAAGTCCCTGCACATCAACTGTCTGCATATAGACTCAAAGTTCACAACAAGCCTCTGTTACCCTATGTAGATATAAGCTACTGTAAAGACCCCAACGTACTCGTAAAACGTTTACAACTGCTAAGAGCCTATCATGATGCTGGTTACACACAGTACAAAGAAGATATTTTTGAAATAGAGTATGAATTACGTCGTGTAGGTATTATTAAGTAAGCGCTTACCCTCACCTAAGTCATCCATCTGTAGTATATAGTCGATCGAGTAGCTATATTCGTATAGATTATTTCCCAACATTCTCCCTTCCTTAGGGTGTTAACTCCGCCTCTAGTTGTAGAGCCGGTCTCAAGCCCGGATAAAGAGAGGAGAGGCACCCTAGCCCTTTAGCCCATTAGCCCTTTAGCCCTTTAGCCCTTTAGCCCATTAGCCCTTTAGCCCATTAGCCCTTTAGCCTATTAGCCCTACAAGGAATGTGCGGTAATCTAATCTTCTTAGAACAAAGGTATCCCCTGACATGTTCTAAACACATGTTGTATCGAGTACAGTGTTCTATTATAGTCTTGATCACTTATTTAGTGTTCTAAACACTTCAATCAATGTTCCGATCACATGATAAAGTTAACGGCATAGAGTGCAGTGTTCGATTCTAGTCTTGTTATGTTTCTTTAGTGATTTGCAAGTCTAAACATGCATAATGACGTCATCACTGCAGCACGTGCTTACTCTAGCTATCCCGATGCAGGTTTAAACTTGTTCGATAGAGCTATGCCTTGACATAAGAGGAGGCCTTAACAGCTTATGTATAGCCGCTATTGTTTAAAGATAGCTGCTGTTAAGAAAAAGCACGTAGAATTTTTCAAATTACCCGCCACCACATTTCAAAGGTATGAGGTTTAGTGCTGTAAAGATACCTGCACGATGCAAAGCTAGCTTTCTTCATCAGAGCAGCCACCATCTTGTGTGAGCACCTCTAGACCGTATCATAAGGAGCTGTGTATAGTCACCGTCTTGTCGCTGCTACCTTGCGCAAGCACCCCTAGGGCGTCTCATAAGAGCAGCAGCCATCTTGTGCAAGCGCTCTTAAGCTGCCTCATAAGAAGCTATGTATAGCCCCCATCTTGTAGAATTAGATAGCTGCCAATGCCAAAGGGCCTAAGTAGGGATCGAACCGTCGAACTCATCATTAGACTATGTTTTTCTTATGCTATCATATTCCTGATACTGCAAACCCAGGTATCAGGTTTTGCTCTACGATGCACCGTTTTCGAGATATTTAACATTTTGCATTTAAGCCCCAAATTTAATGAATCGAACCTGCACGGCCCGTTATACTCTCTACCATAGCTAAACCTGATCATGTTACGAAGACTTGCTTCAATACAAGCTAAAACAGAGCGAATGCCAAAGGGCTTAAGTAGGAACCGAACCGTTGATCTCATCATTAGACTATGTTTTCTTGTTCCTCGTACTGCGAACCGAGGTACTGGGCAGAAAATTTTTTGTCCGTTTTGCTCTACGATGCACCGCTTTCGAGATATTTAACATTTTACATTTAAGCCCCAAATTTAATGAATCGAACTAGCACGACGCGTTAGCCTCTAAGCTAGCTTTCTTCATAAGAGCAGCAGCCATCTTGTGCAAGCACCCTTAAGGCGTCTCATAAGGAGACGTGTATAGCCGCCATCTTGTGTCCGCCATCTTGCGCAAGCATCCTTAGGGCGTCTCTAGCCATCTTGTGCAAGGGCCCTTAAGCCGCCTCATAAGAGCAACCGCCATCTCGCGCAAGCATCCCTAGGGCATCTCATAAGGAGCCATGTATAACCGCCATCTTGCGCAAGCATCCCAAGGGAGTCTCATAAGAACCTATGTATAGCGGCCATCTTGCATAAGCACCTTTAAGGAGTCATGTATAGCCACCATCTTGTGCAATTAGCGTCGAGAGATGGCTGCTGTAGAATTTTTCTTTTTAAATTATCCGTCACCATATTTCAACTAAAGAGTGTAGCACTGAGGTTTGCGATGTAAGATGGCGGATGACAGCTGACAAAAAAGCGCGTGAGTTTGTTTACTAAACAGGAGCACGTGGAATTTTTCAATTTGCCGCCACCACATTTCAAAGGTATCTAGCTAAAGATGGCAGCACGGTGCGCTCTTGATTAAAGATGGCGGATGACAGCTAACAGAACTTTTCAAATTGCCCGCTACTACATGTCATAAAGAGGGTAGCACGGTGTTCTGTGGATTAAAGATGGCGGATGACAGCTGACGAAATTGCCCGCATGATAGCAGCACAGTGCTCTATTGATTAAAGATGGCGGATGACAGCTGTCAAAAAAGCACGTGGCTTTGTTTCCCAACAAGAGCACATAGAATTTTTCAAATTGCCGCCACCACATTTCAAAGGTATCTAGCTAAAGAGTGCAGCACTGTGCTCTGTTGATTAAAGATGGCGGATGACGGCTGTCAAAAAAGCGCGTGAGTTTGTTTCCAAACAAGAGCATGTAGAATTTGCCGCCACCACATAGAGGGCAGCACGGTGCTCTCTTGATTAAAGATGGCTGTTGTCATGTGGAATTGCCTGCCACCACATTTCAAAGGTAACTAGCTAAAGAGGGCAGCACGGTGCTCTCTAGATTAAAGATGGCTGCTGTCAAAAAGCATTTTTCAAATTATCCGCCACCACATTTCAAAGGTAAGTAGCTAAAGAGAGCACCACTGTGCTCTATAGATTAAAGATGGCGGATGAGAGCTGTCAAAAAAGCACGTGGATTTGTTTACCGATTCTAATCTCGCGCTAGTGAGGTTAAGTTGGTAGCACTAAGGTTTAGGCCCGTTAAGATGGCAGCACTGCGGATGACAGGTGATGAATTTGCAGCTACTGCGATAAAGAGGGCAGCACAGTGCTCTGTGGTTTAAAGATGGCGGATGACAGCTGTCAAAAAAGCACGTGGATTTGTTTATCTCACGCTAGTGAGGTTAAGTTGGTAGCACTAAGGTTTAGGCCCGCCAAGATGGCAGCACTGCCGATGACAGGTGACGAATTTGCAGCTACTGCGATAAAGAGGGCAGCACGGTGCTCTGTAGTTTAAAGATGGCGGATGACAGCTGTCAAAAAAGCACGTGGCTGTCAAAAAACACGTGGATTTGTTTATCTCGCGCTAGTTAGGTTAAGTTGGTACTACTGAGGTTTAGGCCCGTCAAGATGGCAGTACTGAGGTTAGCGATGCGTTGTTGTCTGTCAAAAAGCACGTGGCTGTCAAAAAACACGTGGCTTTGTTTACCTCGCGCTAGTTAGGTTAAGTTGGCACTACTGAGGTTTAGGCCCGTCAAGATGGCAGTACTGAGGTTAGCGATGCGTTGTTGTCGATGACAGCTGTCAAAAAGCACGTGGCTGTCAAAAAACACGTGGCTTTGTTTACCTCGCGCTAGTTAGGTTAAGTTGGCACTACTGAGGTTTAGGCCCGTCAAGATGGCAGTACTGAGGTTAGCGATGCGTTGTTGTCGATGACAGCTGTCAAAAAGCACGTGGCTGTCAAAAAACACGTGGCTTTGTTTACCTCGCGCTAGTTAGGTTAAGTTGGCACTACTGAGGTTTAGGCCCGTCAAGATGGCAGCAGTGAGGTTAGCGATGCGTTGTTGTCGATGACAGCTGTCAAAAAGCACGTGGCTTTGTTTACAAATTCAAATCTAGCGCCAAAATTCAAATTTCCCGCCAAAAATTCAAATTTCCCGCCAGAATTCAAATTTCCCGCGGGAGGTGGCCGCAGAACTCTCCCATTATACTACTATCACCTTCCACCGACATCTACGGCACCGCAAGTGCCATCTGTGACTCATGTGTTTCTAATGTAGTGTTAGTGCTCAAGCTCTTCTCTCGCAATGTTGTTCCTTACTTCGTTTCTTCCCCTGTTAAATTCTGTTTAGTTAAGAGTCTTTAATGGCGTTGACTACGTTTCTACTACGTGTACTGATTTATTACTCATATTCGTTGTCTTCTCTTCATTTCTATGTTCTTTTCTGGCTGTAAATGTTTACGCTGGGCTCTATGCCGGTTTACATTCTTTCTTACAGGTATGCACAACGCATACTCCTACACTTTCATATTTTGCAAATTTTTCTCTCTATTTCTACGGCCTAAGAGCCGCCCGTTCGGCTGATGGCCCGCCTAACCCTCTTGGGTTAGGAGTTGAAATAACCTTTTGAAATGAAAAAAAGCGTGCGTCTGGAGTAGGAAGGTACTAATTTCGCCTTTCAGAAGGTCCTGGGAGACACTTGTCGGAAAGCACAATAGAAGCGACGGCTGTCGCATGCCCTCAGGCGGGCTGGGGGGTCTCCGTCTTGACTCACTCTTCCCTTCCCGCGAATACCGAAGGAGGTTACGTCAGGAATGACAGTTTTATGTGCACGTAGCAGTATTCTCACGTAAATTTCTGCAGAATTACGCCTGAAATACTTATTCCATTCAGGAACAGTTAGTATCTGTGTGCCAAGCTGAGTTCTTCAGGCTTTAGAGAGTTGCCCAACTGAGCTCATGGTGACAGGTTCGTACCGACTCAGTCCAGTGGTACTTGAATGTGCTCAAATAGAGTACGTCAGCCTCTTGTTTAATGAAATACAATTGAAATTGTGTCTGTACACATCAGATTATTGCCTCATAAGTCGTATTTATCTCAGATTAGGTATACAAAAGTCAATAATTGGTCCAGTTCATTTTCTGTCTGGTGTATGCTTGTGTCAACATAACGGAAAAACAGCGTAACATAATTTCTCCAAACTCGGTATTTAGGTTCAGAGATTTCCACAGTGCACACTACGCTGTACGTCATTTGATTAGTATACACTGGCGTGGCAATATTAAGGGAACCACAAAAGGAAAAGTTAAATTCCTCCCTTAATATTGTCTGTATGGAAAAAGTGTACAAGATAAACGCTGTGCAAATGTAATTTCCTATCTTTTATGCTTTATGCTCTTTTTACTTGTTGTTGTTTGGATTATCAGCCCTTAGACTGGTATAATGCAGTCCTCCATGCCACCCTGTTCTGTGCTAACCTTTCCATTCCTACTTTACTACATCTTACATCAAGTCTAATCTGTTCGTCATGTTCATGCCTTGGTCTATCCCTGCCGTTCTCACCACCTTAACTTCCCTCAAAAATCAACTGAACTAGTCCTGAGTGTCTTAAGATGTGTTCTATTATTGTATCTCTTCTTCTGGCCAAATTTCTCCAAATTGTTCAATCGATTCAGTACCACTTCATTTGTGACTAGACCTACGCATTTCACCCTCAGCATTCGTCTGTAACACGACTTTCCAAAAGCTTCAGTTCCTGTTTGAGCTATTTATCGTCCATGTTTCACTTCCATACAGTGCCACGCTCCAGACGAAAGTCTTCAAAACTATATTTTTTTTTACAAAATCTCATCCGTCAAGAACGGATGGGCATACATAACAGCAAACCTGTAGATAAAGATAATTATCGGGACGTGAAATCAATAGCATTATTATTGTCAACATCTCGTTGTCTGAATGGTCAGCGTACTGGCCTTCGGTTGAGAGGGTCCCGGGTTCGATTCCCGGCCGTGTCAGGGATTTTAACCTTCATTGGTTAATTCCAATGGCCCGGGGACTGGGTGTTCGTGCTGTCCCCAACATCCCTGCAACTCACATACCACACGTAACACTATCCTCCACCACAATAACACGCAGTTACCTACACATGGCAGATGCCGCCCACCCTCATCGGACGGCCTGCCTCACAAGGGCTGCACTCGGCTAGCAATAGCCATACGAATTCTTTCATTGTCAACATCAATGTTTAAACATCGATTAACGAAAGGCTGTACAAGGGCACTTGAGAAAGACCTGCCTGATAAACTTGAGTTCGAAGTCATGCCTTTTTTTGCTAGTTGTTTTACGTCGCACCGACACAGATAGGTCTTACGGCGACGATGGGACAGGAAAGGGCTAGGAGTGGGAAGGAAGGGGCCGTGGCCTTAATTAAGGTACAGCCCCAGCATTTGCCTGGTGTGAAAATGGGAAACCACGGAAAACCATTTTCAGGGCTGCCGACAGTGGGGTTCGAACCTACTATCTCCCGAATACTGGCTACTGGCCGCATTTAAGACTTTTTATTTTCCAGAATTGTTTACTGTTTTCATGTTAAATTGCCGTTGCCTGACGTTAGAAGAACAGTTCACTGCTTCACGTATACGTACAATATATAGGGTGGTCGGAAACAACATGAATCGAGTATATGAGCGTTAGACCGTTGGTCAAACTGATAAGTAACTTGAAAATATTTCGTCGATATCTCGCGCTGTTGTCATTTCATCAGCTACTGTAATTAGCCAATCAGATCGCTTCCCTGGTGAATTTTAATAGGCTTTATGAGGCGTTGTTTCTAAATCTGTACGTGGCTTGGTCAGGCTTGAAAGCCATGCCCAGAAATAAGCATCGAACACTAACACACCGTTGGTTTCAGCCAGTACCACTGTATCGTGTTTGCTATGGGGAGATCCTCAATCAGTAAATACTGATCTTCATTTAGGGCAGTCGCCCAGGTGGCAGATTCCCTATCTGTTGTTTTCCTAGACTTTTCTTAAACGATTTCAGAGAAATTGGAAATTTGTTGAACATCTCCATTGGTAAGTTATTCCAATCCCCAACTCCCCTTCCTACAAACGAGTATTTGTCCCAATTTGTCCTCTTGAATTCCAACTTTATCTTCATATTGTGATCTTTCCTATTTTTAAAAATACCACTCAAATTTATTCGACCACTAGTGTCATTTCACGCTACATATCCGCTGACAGCTCGGAACATACCACTTAGACGAGCAGCTCGTCTTCTTTCTCCCAAGTCTTCCCAGCCCAAACTTCGCAACATTTTTGTAACGCTACTATTTTGTCGGAAATCACCCAGAACAAATCGAGCTTCTTTACTTTGGATTTTTTTTCAGTTCTTGAATTGTGTAATCCTTGGTGAGGGTCCCATCATACTCTAGTTGGGGTCTTACAAGAGACTTATATGCCCTCTCCTTTACATCTTTACTACAACCCCTAAATACCCTTATAACCATGTGCAGAGATATGTAACCTTTATTTACAATCATATTTATGTGATTACCCTAATGAATATCTTTCCTTATAGTAACACATAGGTACTTACAGTGATTCCCATAAGGAACTTTCACACCATCAACGCAGTAATTAGAGGACATGGGTGGACTAACGACTTAAGCCGAATCCCCGATGTCTGTTTTAATATCCATAAAAAAATAGTTTGTCTCCGACGATCCTAGATGAAACTAGAGGTAAGTATTTCAATATGGTGTTGGTCTAGAGAACATGGCGTGTGGTATCAAAGCTCTCTGTTATGGCCAACTTTGATCGTGTTTTTCTCAGAACTCCATTTTCTGACTTAAGTCGTTGGTCCACCCATGTCCTCTTATTAAAACTGAGAGGACATTTTATATTTGTGAAATTCACAACCTGACTTTTAATCCCGTTTATCATCATACCATTGCCTGCTGTCCATCTCACAACGTTATCGAGGTCATTGCACGGTTGCTCACAATCGTGTAACTTTTGTATTACTCTATAGAGAATAACATCGTCTGCAAAAAGCCTTATCTCTAATTCCACTTCTTTACTCATATCATTTATATATAGGTATAAGAAAACATGAAGGTTCAATGATACAGCCTTGAGGAATTCCCCTCTTAATTATTAGAGGGTCAGATAACGCTTCGCCTACTCTAATTCTCTAGGATCTTTTTTTTAATATAGCCGCCCATTCAGTCACTATTTTGTCCATTCCAATAGCACTCATTTTCGCCAGTAGTCTCCCATGATCCACCCTATCAAATACCTTAGACAGGTCAATAGCGATACAGTCCATTTGACCTCCTGAATCCAAGATATCTGCTATATATTGCTGGAATCCTACAAGTTGAGCTTCAGAGGAATAACCTTTGTTCAAGTCCTCCCCTGGAGAAGTTTATTTCTTCTATTGGCGCACTCAAGCCGGTTATAAGCCACGTGCAGATTTAGCAACACCGCCTCGCAAAGCCGATCTGAAGTCGCCCTCAAAGCGATCTGATTGGCCAACTTCAGAAGCTGATAAAATAACAACGGCCCGAGATATCTAACTATTACTTTCCAGTTATTTATCTTATATGACCAATACTCTAACTCTCATATATCCGGTTCACGTTGAATCCGACCACCCAGTGTTATGAATTATTTTGCGTAATAATGACTGCAGTTGACTCATTTTCTTATCAGTGAACACTACTTTAGTTTTTCTCTCTGTCCTTGAGCAAGGTTCTTATTTTCAATCACGGCGTTAAAAAATAATCACGATCAGAACTCTACTAGAGTACACTGACATGAGAAAATTCATAGGTTAGCAGTATTTAGAGGTAACAGGCGGTGGCGCCACCGTACCACGACGTCTTGAAAGTGACCAGATCTGTATCAAGTGTGATCTGAGTGTAAACACCTTCTCTGCTGGTCTTGGCAAGGCGATGTGAATTATCACCTTTCGAACAGGGCATTATAGTGGGAGCTAGATAAATCGAACGTTCCATTATCGAAGTTGTGTGGACATTTAAGATTCATCGATCGATTGTGTTATGAGTGTATCGAGAATACCTCATGAAAGGCATGAGTGAACCACAGTGAACCGCGCAATGGCCGACCACGGGTGCTTAATAATTGCGATTAGCACCGTCTGTCTAGAATTGTTCGTGCTAACAGACAAGGCACACTGCTCAAATCACATCCACATTCAATGCAGGAGGTTCCAGACGCATATCCAGTAGGTCAGTGCAGCATTCTTTAAGGTCATTATGATGTGGGAGCTGAAGACTTACCAGAGTGCCCTTGTTAACACCACGACACCGGGCAAGCGGCTCACCACGTTGCTCATTGGTTCCTGGAGAGCGGGCAACATGTAGCTTGGTCCGATGCATCACTGTTACTGTTGTTTGGACCTAATGGTAGAGTTTGGATATGGTGCAGAACCCAAGAAACCCTGGACCTCGTCTGTCAACAACGCACTATACAGGCTGTTGGTAGCTCCATAATAGTGTGACGTGTGTTCACGTGGCATGATCCACTGATCCACCTCTATAGGTCTTTGACCAGTGACTGCTACGTTGAACTGTTCGGTGACCACTTGCAGCCTTGCATGGATTTCACGTTCCTCTACAACGTTCACAATTTTCAGTAGGGTAATGCACCGTGTCATCGGGCCCAAGTTGTCCAGAACTGGGTCGAGGAGCGTTCTGGAAAGATTCATCGAATGCTGCAGCCACCTAGTTCTCCAGATATGAATTCTGTCGAGCATTTATGGGACGCGAAGGTGAGGTCCATTCACCCTGAAGACCCTGCATCTACAAATATCAGGAAGCTGTGAGTAGCTATCCAAATGACATGGGTCGGAAACTATCCACAGATTGCTTCTTGCACTTGTAGAATCGATTTCACGACGAGTTGCTACACTTAGCCAAGCTAGAGGAGGGCCTACACTATACTAGACCCCTATTGCATGACGTTTGGCATGTACATAAACTGATAGAGCTTTCCTTCATTGTAAAATGCAATTTCATAGACGGACATAATTTTTAATACGAGTAATTGTTGGGTGTGGAAGCAATTTTCTAGTAATATCAGTGATGATGATGATGATGATGATGATGATGATGATGATGATGGTTAATGTAGCCCAATGATGATGATGATGATTGATTTAAGGGGACACAAATCGAGATACTGGGCTGAGTGGCTCAGGCGGTTGAGGCATTTGCCTACTGGCCCCAACTTGGCAGGTTCGATCCTGGCTCAATCCGGTGATATTTGAAGGTGCTCAAATACGTCAGCCTCATGTCGGTAGATTTACTGCCACGTAAAAGAACTCCTGCGGGACAAAATTCCGGCACCTCGGCGTCTCCGAAAACCGAAAAAGTAGTTAATGGGTAGTAAAGCAAATAACATTATTATTATTATTTATTACAAATCGAGATCATCCCCAGTACTTGTTATGAAGAATTCAACCTTTTATGACAAAGTAAAGACAGGGTGAGGTATAAACGACAGAGGAATGGGAAGAGGTGGTTCATCTACCCTTCGTGATCCTTAAGCCAGCGTGAAGTACCCAGGTACGTTTCATCGTAAGTGATATTTTCCCTCCATATGAAAAATTTGCATTAACGATCGTAATTTTTTTGTCAAACCTAAAAAGCACGAAAGGGAATATGATCAGTGGACGTATGTATTATTGAGTAATGGCTTGAAATGTAGTGGTCTGATTTGATGACTATCTGAAGGAACTGTATGTTTCAAATTACTAAGTAACTTGAACTAATTCAACTGACTGAGCCAATTACGAGAAAACATTTCCAACAATAAACTAAATTTTGCATCACAACAGTCGATATAGGAATTCGTCACGGAAGTCCGTTAAAGCAGATGCAGATTTTAATATTCAATAGGAGGAGTTCCAATTAACAAATTAATCAGCAACGGACCTGTCCCTCCCAGATGCAACAACATGCGGATAATAGCAAGCAGAGGGAAGAATAATTAATTTAAAATGTATGCCCGAAAATAGAAGAGATTGTTTGGCAAAGAAAAACAAATGCCGTTATCGTACATCATTGCGCCTTCTCTATACTTGTGCTAGAACTGCTCTTTTTCAGTTTATCTCCCATCTACCTAAGCAGAGCATGTAAGTTTTAAAAGATGTGGAACATTAAATATTTACCGAGATTGAGACTTCAAGGAAAAATGTTCTGTTCTTTCTACCTTCTGTTCCGGCTTCGCCCTTTGTATCAGCTGGGGTGTCATACAGACGGCATTGCTTGCTATTCCACGATAACTCTTATATTGTCTTTCCTCGTGAGCGTGTTGCTAAGAAATGTGTTCTTGTAACATTATTTACAGAGTGCATCTACAACATTCCAACTTCAAGGTGTGATAGAAGAGACCGAAACGAACGCACATCGGTGAATAACCATGGTACGGAAAATAATTATTGATTAATAAAAATCAGAAACTGAACTGTAAGGGTATAAATTAAGTATGACTCTTCTTCTTCAAAATCGTTAATATTACTCATCGATGGTTTTCCCTTAAAACCTCGTGTGTACCAATGCTCTTCTTACCCATTATATTCCTTAAGATAAGTCATGCCTCCCAGCCCATCAGAATAATTTTCGTTGAGTTCATTTTCCTATGCTAATGTTAACGGAAGTGCATAAAATCGCCATGCAAACAACATCCCTATAAGACGGTAAGGTAAGGTCCCTTTTCCTTTACACACCAGCACAGGAAAATGAACACAACAAAAGTTATTCTGATGGACTGCATATAAAAATGTGACTGGGAGGTGTGACTAGTCTTAAGGAATATAAATGTTACGAAGAGCATTGGGACATACGAGGTTTTAAGGGAAAACCATCGTTGTTCTGTTAATATGCCATAACGTCAGAGTGCATTGTCATTGCAGTGACAACACGAAATACATTTTCGTCTATTTAGAACAGAGCAATATTGTTCTGATGGACTGCATAACCATATGTGACTGGGAGGCTTATCAGTCTTAACCCGCGAGTGGTCGCTAGCTGAATTGTCGCACGTGAGACTTTCCCTAAACTTCATTAAATCACTGCGTTGATGGGGTGAAAGTTCCTTATGGTGATCATTGTAAGTATCTAGGTGTTAATATAAGGAAAGATCTTCATTGGGGTAATCACATAAAATAATTTTAAATAAAGGATACAGATCTCTGCACATGGTTACGAGTGTGTTTAGGGGTTGTAGTAAGGATGTAAAGGAGAGGGCATATAAGTATCTGGGAAGACCCCAACTAGAGTATGTTTCCAGTCTATGGGACCCTCACAAGGATTACTTCATTCAAGAACTGAAAAAAATCCAAAGAAAAGCAGCTCAATTTGTTCTGGGTGATTTCCGACAAAAGAGTACAAAAGTGTTGCAAAGTTTGGGCTAGGAAGAACTGGGAGAAAGAAGACGAGCTGCTAGACTAAGTGGTATGTTCCGAGCTGTCAGCGGAGAGATGGCATGGAATGACATTAGTAGACGAATAAGTTTGAATGGCGTCTCTAAAAGTAGGAAAGATCACAATATGAAAATCAATTTGGAATTCAAGAGGACAAATTGGGGCAAATATTAATTTATAGGAAGGGGAGTTAGAGATTGGAATAACTTACCAAGGGAGATGTTCAATAAATTTCCAATTTCATTGAAATCATTTAAGAAAAGGCTAGGAAAACAACAGATAGGGAATCTGCCACCTGGGCGACTGCCCTAAATGCAGATCAGTATTGATTGATTATCAACATAACCATACCTTCCACAATTTTGCAGGGCGTAAGAATGAAATGAATTACTGAAATTAGACGCAAAATTAGCGTTATACATTTGAGATTAAAAAATGAAACGGTTAGCCGTATATTACAGAAACAAATTACTACTTAGTGGAAATTAGTCATTAGTTCCATCACACGTCAGTACGTGACATTCACAAGAGTGCCGGGCTGAATGGCTCAGATGGTTAAGGTGTTACCTCTCTGAGCCCAAATTGGCAGGTTCGATCGTGGCTCAGTGCGGTGGTATTTGAAGGTGCTCAGATACGTCAGCCGTAGATTTACTGGCATGTAAACGAACTCCTGTGGGACAAAATTCCGGCACCTCGGCCCCTGCGAAAACCGTAAGAAGTAGTTATTGGGGAGTAAAAGGAATAACATTGTTATTAATATAGAATTTTCTGAATACAAATGCAAGAATAAAGTACAATAGGTTTTCTCTATAACATTTGAGTTAGCTGGAGTTTCTAACAGCGCTTATTACCCAGCATTCTTCCTCGACTCAAAATTTTGAAGACTCATTTTTCAATAACTGCAAATAGAGAACCTTTCGCGCGTGACTTACGTCAAATACTAAAGCCTACAACCTCCCGACTTCAAAATAACACCAACCCCACTGGCCGCGCGATGAGAGAACCTCTCACACAGTGCGCACGAACTCGTACGAATCTTTGTTCCGAATAGAGGACGGGATGCTTACCCTTCAAATGTGAATCGTCTTACGACAGTTATCAACTCAGCTAGAAGAGGGAACAGTCACTACCCTTGCGTCACTGAGAAGTAAACTAACAATACCAAATAATATGTGAGAAAATCTCATATAGCGACCACTCGTGGGTTAAGAAACACAATGGATCGTAAATGCATTGACAGATACGCGGCATTGATTCCGAAACGACGATATGTAGATCATACGAATTGTTCACGATATTACTGAGATAATCATTAAAATGTTAATTTTATTCCTACTGCAAAACCGCAAAAGGAAATATCTGAATCCATTAATGATTTTATTTCCTACAATCTTGAATAAATCTACGTTGTCAAATTTATGAGGCCATGACTCTTCTTCTTTTACTTCTTCTACTACCTCTTTTCCCACACCTCGTGGGGTCGAGGGTGCGAAATGTGTATCACATGTTGATTTGACCCTGTTTTACGGCCGGATACACTTCCTGACGAGGGGCTGCCTGGCCGAGGCGATAAAGGTGTGCTCGGTTCGCCCGGAAGGACGTGGGTTCGAATCCCCGTCAGGAAGTCATAAAATTTAAGAAACGAGATTTCCACTTCCGGAGGTGCATATGGCCCTGAGGTTCACTCAGCCTACACCAAAAATGAGTACCAGGTTCATTCCTGGGGGCAAAGGCGGCCGGGCGTAGAACTAACCACTCTACCCCATCAGGTGCCGAGGTTAACAATGGTGGAAGCCTTTACCTTCCACTCCTCCAAGGGCCTTCATGGCCTGTACGGAGGTGACTTTGCTTTGCTTACACTTCCTGACGCCAATCCAATGTGGAGGGATGTAATAAGCAGAGACGGGAATTTGCCTACTTGCCTATTTTATTCCTGTGTTCAGAAATGTAGGCTTTTGAGATATAAATCCGTCTTAGGGTCTTTTAAGCTATATTTCGTTGGTTTTATTGTGCCTATAAATGTCTATTTCAGGCGTTTGTGCCTATTTGGAGTGTAAATGCCTATTTGATGCCTTTTGACTGTATTTTTAAAAAAGCCGATTTTCTTCCAGTGCATTGTTTTGTAGATAGTGTGCTCGACAGAATTGTCTTCTCTTTTTTCAATATCTGCTTACCCCACGAACAAAAATTGGAATTCTCTGAAGTCACCAGAAATAGTTCTAGGGAAGTTTCCATCAGGAGAAACAAGGAACAATTTGACGTCGAAGTCTTCAACACCTCCAACCTCCTAAAACATATGCGAGAACCAGTCAACGTCGAACTATGTTGCACAACCCGTATGCCCTGTACCTCCCTTTCGATGCGAACTGTTGTACGCATGCGCTTTATGTTCAGAATGTGTTGTCATTTATTGTAAAGTGGAAGAAGAAAAAGAAGTGCGTTTGCGTCGATGCCAAAGAAAAATCGTCGAAGTCCTACTGCCTGAAGCAATGGATCACAGTGGATCCCAATTTCACTACGGATAGAAGGGTAGTCTGTCAAGCTTGCAGTAAGGAGGTAAGTTCGTTTGTTCCTTTTATCTATTTTTGTGATTGAGAACTATGATGGCATTTCATTGTAGCATATATAGGCCTATAAATTTATGTATTTTGGCAAGTTGTTTTGTTGCAATGCTCTATTAGTCGTGAACTTTCAATTATTCTTTTGTAGTGCTAAAATGTAAATAATCATTAAATTAGCGAACGAGGAGTTAGAACGCCGATGGTCTCTTGTCACAGAATGGATGAAAATTAAATCGGCATTTTGAACTTTGATTCATTTCCTGTGAAATTAGAGATTTAGAACTGAAATGAAATTTTTAAAACTCCCTTTAAAAATTGTGAACCGAGCCCGATAGCTGCAGTCGCTTAAGTGCGGCCATTATCCAGTATTCGGGAGATAGTGGGTTCGAATCCCACTGTCGGCAGCCCTGAAGATGGTTTTCCGTGGTTTCCCATTTTCACACTAGGCAAAGCAACTTGCAAAAAAGATATCGTGAATTCTATTACATTTCTGCTAAGCCTTCGCGAAACAAAGGTTGCAGATCCAATGTAGCCCGGCTAGGACGATGCCACAGCGTGTTTTACAAGGTTGCCAAGGCTATCTTTGCAAGACCAGGCCAGCGAAAAGACCGTTGGTCTTGATTGGTGAGGTCCGGTTAATAACCGATATGCTTTGAATGGGGGATAGGGGGAAGCAAAGAGAGTCTGAGGGGCGTAAGCTCCCAGGTTAACAAGCCTCTAGAATCCCCTCTAGAGTCTTGCTAAATTGTGACAAAAATAAGGTTATGGGCGCATGTCACGACAATTTCAAATTACGCGGTTTTTTATTTTCAACAAGGCTGGCGGCCTTATGGGCAGACATGATGCAGGATCTATTGCAGGAAACAGAAAGTAGTCTTCATGACAGCTGACCTGGCTGACCAAAGCTGGCGAATAGAAACAAATAAAATGTTCACAAATTTGAGATTTATAGTGCCTCCGTTTTCATTCTTCTCCTTCTTATTGTTTCCGTATTTGTCCGCCTATTGACCGCATTGAACCTAAGGCTTTCTCTTCTTCTTCTTCTTCTTCTTCTTCTTCTTCTTCTTCTTCTTCTTCTTCTTCTTCTTCCAGAACCTCTTCATCCTTTCACTTCTAATCTTCCTTTCTTTCTCAGATATGCCCAATTTGGGTCTACATTTTGGTGATTTCTCCTGGAATGTTTTGATACTGTACACTCGGCTTCTTAATTCTTTTCTGTTGTGAATCATATCTACTGTAAGTCCACTTTCTATTGCATCTCCTTCTACCCACTTCGTCGAAGCTTTCAGTCCAGTGATGTACTTGAATATTTTCTTAGTTAGCCGTTTCTCATCCATTCTTTCTAGATGCCCTTCGCTTTCGCATGGTGACAGTGATTTTTTTTCGGTGTATTTGTAGAAATCATCATTTTTTCTCTTCCTCCACTCCCCATCAGCATTTTTCTGTGGTCATAAAATTTTCCTTTTCTTCGAGATCTTGAAGCTCACCCTTTTTATTCATTGTCAGGCTCTCTGAAGTGTAGAGACCCTCTGGCTTTACCACCGTGCTGTAGTGTCTAAGTTTCGCTTTCATTCTATATAAATAAGAATACTGCTAGAGCCTGCTTGGTGGGTCATTGGCAAGCATGAAGGACGGATCTCCCCTCTACGCTACTCCGGTATCGTTTCACGTCTTCTTTTATTATATTTTTCACCCGGTGAACTCGACACGATACTGCCAAATTATAACTGAAAATCCTAGAGGACGTACTTCCATGTAAATTACTAATTCCCTTGTTCCTACTTTAAAGTTTTGTACTTCTAGAAACATAATCTCTAATAGATTTTTTCATTAAACAAATACACGATATATACTAACTACACTAACTGTAAAAATTTAAGATATAGGGGCAATGTAATTTTTGTAAATTTTATTATTTTTCAGATCAAATGTGAGAAAAATATCACATAGATCAACTTAGATGCATCTGATACGAGTACAGAGATCTGTATCAACGCAGCCTTTCTCCCAGTCCACTTTGGGCAGCGACCATCACCCATTTTCTTCAGAGCTATGCACTGCAATGTTGGGAGCTAATATGCCCCTGGATAAACCGGAGCATCTTCAAATTTCAACGAGCTGCCGGGAGCAGTCACCAAGTTGGAGAAGACTGGCATGCCCCTGGTGGAGTCATTTAGGATTGTGGAAGAAGTCAAGGGAAGTTTTGTCCGAACCTCTGGGAAGGCAGCCGCTGTCAACGAAATAAAACCAGATGAAGTGACTTCACTGAAGTTTTGTCCAATCACTTCATGTGATGTTGAGAGATCTTTCTCTCACTACAAAAACATTATGCATGAGAGGAGAACAAGATTGTTACCGTAAAACATGAAAACGTTGCTTGTAAATTCCGTTTATATTAATTGCGTGTGTTATTAATTATAAGTATTTTTCATGTCTGTTTTGTTGCCTATTTTACACATTAGTGCCTATTTAAATGCCTATTTTGGCTAATTTAAGAGCTTATATGCCTGCCTATTTTAACTGTTTTTAGTGCCTATATTTCTCGTCTCTAGTAATAAGCATTGCGTGTTCCTGCGGTGGTGTGTTATCTGAATATGAAGAGGAGATTGTTGGGACAAACACAATCAACCAGTTCCCGAGCCAGAAGAATTAATCGCATGCGATTTAAATCCCCGACCCGGTCGGGAATCGAACCCGGGACACTCCGAACCGAAGGCCTCAACGCTGAATATTCAACAAAGCCGTTGGACTTATGTGGCCATGAATGATGTACAAATAATAAGATAATAAAATATTGCGATTCAGAGCAATATTACGCTAGCTGTGTGTCTACTAACGTGGAAAAATATGCATTCTCTCGAAACGAACAGTATTTATTGCATTACAGGGATTACTATGGTGAGAGTGAGCTCCCGCAAGAAGCACGTACAGATGCTCGGCAATAAGCGTGCAGCAACACGGTGCGTGTTCAACTGAAGTTCCCAGAGATTGCAGTCTGTTGTCGGTTCGTGCAGGTTCGCATAACGTTAGACACGAGTTTTAAAATCTGAACAAATAAATCCACTTTCATACAATCATAGAAATACTCTCAAAGTTTTGCAAATGCAGTCCATTTGCTGCTTTCAAGGTGAAACCATGAATTTCAAAATAATTTTTCATATGGGGAAGTACCTAAAATAAATTTAATAAAGATGTTTCCAGAACATGATAATAAATAACTTAATTATTAAGACTGTTATTATTGTATACTATATATTACAATCTTTACAATTGTAAAGAAACAAAGATCCTATATTTAACAATAATTTGTTCTGTCAAAAGTTGACTGTCGAAGAAATCTGCTATATTTAAAATTTAATATAATAATAATAATAATAATAATAATAATAATAATAATAATAATAATAATAATAATAATAATAATAATAATAATAATAATAATAATAATAATTGTACCGGTTGGTACACCTCTACGCCGCATTTTTGAATTTTTCGCCTGAAAGTACTCCCCTACAGCAGAAACTCTGAACTTTAAAAACTGAATTATCTCAACAGTTTCTCAGGAGATGTCACTGTGTTAATTTCGAACTGCTTTTGTTTACTAATTATCAAGAAGTGTGGACATTCTATGATAGATGTCTCTACAAAAACTATGACCATGCACCCTGGTGCGAAGTGGTAGAACTTCATTTGAAGAAATTTTGTATTCATAAGTTTGTTCCTTACTAAATTTCGTTTTTTCATTTGTGGGTTGGCAATATAAATCTTTTTTTCCCACCAGTTTTAAAGTTAGCCAATCAATAATTTCTGTCATTAATTTTCAGCCAATTCTGTCTTTCTTCTCTAATTTTGATGTGTAACTGTAAGCTACCCAATAAACGACTGGGGGTGTGTCTTAATTATTCATGAAAGGTCTCGAATCTTCCCCGAGAATATAAAAACTGCTGATTTTCCTGGCTCTCGGCCACTTCAACAACATCTAGCTTAGTGTATGGAAGAATACCAGGGGGCGGGTAGCGCCTCTTCCTTCGGGCAGCAGCTCTTCAACAAAGGTAATGGCCGTTTAACATCTTTATTTCTTGCTAGCTCAGCAGTTTAACCCTCGGGGAAGGTCCGAAACCTTTTCAATGTAACCTACCTGTCTAAAAATGTAACTTAGTGCCGGCTTATGTAAAATTTTCTTATTACTTTAACTGTAAATCGGGGATAGAGAGTGCTTTACCCTCTCGAGCTCCCCTTCATTTTTGATTTGAGGTGACTACGTTTTTTCATAACCGATTTTCTACTCTTAATGTATTAAAATTTTCTTATACGAGTCACCTCCCTACCTGCAGCGAAGTGAAGAGAATGACCAGGAACCGTACTGTGTGGAGAAATTTCGCCAAGGCCCTATGCTCCAGAGGGAGCAACAGGAAATAAGTCAAGTAAGTCAAGTCACCTCCCTAGCTTGGGAATAGCCCCTGTGTCATCGGCCTAGCGCCTCTTAGGTTTTAAAAAGTGTATTTAGGAGTGCTAATCCACGCCTCCTTTCCTTTTTGCATTTAGGGCCATTTAAATTAAACTATTATTTTTCTTTTAAGGCCCTCTAGGCTGGGTACGAGATACCCCTGTTTAATTCCTGTAAGTTGTGCCTCGATGGCAAGTGATTGTAAAGTATAGTATTGCCTTTAATAGGCTTGAAGGATTGAGATCGGGTCAGCTCTTTCTGGTGTTTTGAAAGGTGCCTCTAGGAGGCTTGACATTACTAGGTGGGAGCAACTGCTCCATGTAATTAGGGGTTTTCTGCCCTTTGGTAATTTGTGGTTGTGAGCTGAGAACTCAGGAATTATAAAACTTGGGGCTCGAAGCCCAGATCTTGTAATGATCCCGTAAAACTTGTGCTTTCGTGCTCTGGTTTATAAATTATACCTTGTACCTGATTTTTGGCTTCTTGTTGATTTGTTACTTGTTGAATTTTGAAAGTCTATATGAAAATTGTTAAGTTCTGAAAATATAACCTTTATTGAAATTTTAATTCATCTTTCAGCTTTGTACTTAGACCCATTCAAGCCCGCACCTTCTTTCACCTCTGCCTTCCACGGGTAACGCCGTAACAATAATAATAATAATAATAATAATAATAATAATAATAATAATAATAATAATAATAATAATAATGGTTTATGGCTTCCGAAGAGGCCTGGTGCGGGTCTTTTTCTCGTAGACGGCCTATTAGGCGACCTGCATGCCTGTGAAGATGAGGGCCCTACCTAGGATGATTTATAATGCTGAATACGCCACACACACCCAGCCCCCGAGTCATTGGAATTAACCAATTATGGTTAAAATCCCTACCCGGCCGGAAATCGAACCCGGAAAGCTCTGAACCGAAGGCCAGTACGCTGACCAATCAGCCAGCGAGTCGGACATTTAATATAATGACGACTATTGAACAAAGGTAGCTAATATTGTATAGAATTGAATATCTACAACCACTTTATTTTTGAGATAATAATAATGCTATTGTTTTTACATCCCTCTCACTACTTTTTAACTGTTTTCAGAGTCGCCAAGATGCCAGAATTTTGCCCCGCAGGAATTTTTTCTTGCCATTGTATCTGCCGACACGAGGTTGACGTATTGTAGCACCTTCAAATACCACGGGACTTAGCTAGGATCGAACCTGCCAAGTTGGGGGCTGAAGGCCAGCGCCTCAACCGTCTCAGCCACTCAGCCCGGACTGTAAGATACTAGCTGTTGTACCCGTCATTGACGGAACTGTCACTTAGCATGTGCAAAGTACATTTCTGTGAACCGCCTCTCTCTGTCAGTGGCTTGTCGTGACGTAATCGTTTCCTGCGTCTATCTGGTTCTGAGCAGTTTCATTTTTATTTTCATTTGATGTCTTCCTTCAGGTATAAATCCAAATATCATGTTAATATACAAATAGTACAGAGAAAATTACAGCTGTCAAAAATAAAGTTTGCTGAAGACATGAACAGTGAATACAGGCCTATTCTAAGTTCCACTTCGGATCACGGTACTGTTACACTGAACTGTATCACCAGTTCACGGTCCAATTATCACCATTTTATTATCCAGCATATTCAGATATAGCACCATGTAGAGCCCGAACTCCGTGCTTTAAGAGAAGACGACCCCATAGCGCAAGTTATAGACCATGCGATTTCTCGTGAAGACCCCGGACGGGAAGGAAGGTTTGTTTCAAACTTACTTGTAAACACCCCGGAGATAGCGTCATCCAGCAAGGGAGAGAGAGGAAAGAGATCGTGTGAGGGTGACAGAGTTTTTGATTTGTCACGTGGAGCTAATAGTGCCAACTACACGTAGCCAAATGTGAGCACTTCAAGCCTGACAGCAAGTCAATAGAGCAAGCTATCCACACGAGCGCCAGTTATATCATTCACTGGACACCAATACATGTTAATTTAGTTTATAGAAGGCTAATTGCACCATTGCGCTGAGAAGCAAGCAACTTTAGGGTTTCTCCACTCAAATTTAAACGACCGTTGATGGCCAACGGCCAGTACACAGACAGTCTGGAGAGAGAATGGGGTAGTACCGCTCGTAAAGGAAACCGAACTTTTCTATAAAGGAGAGCCGGTCCAGGACCTTACCCCTTGTGATTGACAGACCAGTGCGAAGTGCGTATCGTTCACGTGAAAACTCGAAACCACTTGCCTAATTTAGAGTGCCTAGAACAAATTGATAGTAGAGATGTTAATAGGATGTAACTAGCTCGCCCGAGCATATATTGTGAATAGAGAATAGCTGAAGTAGATCAAGTTCGTGTTTTTTAGTGCGGTTCGCGAAAGTTATCTGCTTAATGAAATTGTCTGTGACCGGTTTCTTACCGTAATAGGCTCTACTTGTAACGGGACAACATTATAAGTAGGAGATTAGCAGAACGATCTCCCCTAGGTCACAGCGTCGTGCGCATTTACGTACGAGGCAGCAAAAAATATTATTTACTTGCAGTAGCCAGTTTCCAGGACGTGCAGAGGACAAGAATGAAGCAGACGGCAGCAGTGATGGTGTTCCCAGGAGCTGAGTGCCAGGATTCCAGATTAGACGTCCGCAGCTCCATGATGGCTTAATTCTACCACGACCCCCGGATGGTGGCTGGAGGAAAATGGCGGAGGATATCAGATGAGTTAAACTGCAATTTTTAAGCGCGATGTACAAAGTAGGCTCGTGTCAGGCCCTTTTTCTTTATTAATCATGTAAATATTTCATTATGTAAGTTCATTGTCTTAAGCATAGTAATTTCAAGAATACTTTAATTAATAAAACTTGGGGCTGACGATACGCGCCTGCCATGTGTTTTATTAGCTTTGTTTAAGCAGGTATGAGGGTAATGTTAGTTTAGTTGTTATTAAGTGTTTCTTATGTAGTTCCTTTAGCGCCATTTTGGGTACCAGGTTTAGTGATGTCATTGTCATCAGTTAAATTCGGAGGTAAGATCACCTCTAGTGTTTCGAGCGAGAAGCCCGGTACCGAATACCATGTAGTTAATGTCAAGATGTGCATGAGTTGCATGAGGGATGATTTTCAACTTGGAGCCAGACCAGTGAAATAATTTCCACCGTTGTGATGAGCGAGGATCTTTTAGATTTATGTGCAACAGAGCTATCCGTAGCCGAGGGTGAGATGCGAACCCAGAAGGGGGTAGATGTGAAGGCGGAATGTGACCAGGTAATTGTGTGTACTACCGCCACGAGATAGTAGTAGAATTAGCCGTGTGAATACTTAGTTAACAGGCTGAGAATGAGCCGAGATTCGAACCTGTCTGTTCGAGATGCGGGACGCCAGAAGCGCTAATGAGTATATATGCGAAGTACGGGCTACTGTGAGCCTTGACGTGGCGTTTATTCTGATGCAAATGCTAGAGTGTGAAAAAGGCTAATGTGTGTTGTTTTTCTGCCGAGGTGGCAGTTGAAGCTCGTTTTCTTGAGCCACAAGGATAAATATTTGCGAGAAATTCAGGTAGTTTCAATGTCAGCGACCCAAGACGTGGTAGATGAATAAGTGTACGGAGGCGAGGGGAGGTCTATCTTCAGTTAAAACTCCATTCCGTTGCTCAATCACTTTAACAGCTCAGCTGGTAATGCTAGCCTGGTCGACCGAAACCTGCCATGTGCGCAGAATACAGCTGGTGATATTCCGAGTTCGCGACCAGGATATCAGACGACGACATCAAGTATATTTATGTGTTTTCTCTTTCAGGATGTGTTTCTGTGTATATTGTTTTGTTTGTGTGTGTATTTCATTTTGTCATTTTTTATTTGTGTACGCCGTTGTATAATGAGTGTACAGCACGAGCTGGATTTATGGTTGCTGGGTTCTGACCTCTCCAGTTATTCGAGCGGATGTCGTGAAGTTAAATTCAGTGCTCTTTTGGGGGAAATGTGTCAGTCCCAAGATAGTGTTTTTTATTTATATGTGTTTACCGACTTAATCGGACTTGTTAAACTGGGGCGAGATATGCGAGTCTATAACTGTATGTCAATTGCAGTGTATTGTTAACTTGAGGCTTCGTGCCACCAGTAGATTAGCTCATCTGAACACTCCGCGAATATACATTGATACCACCGTAATTTTCACTCACGATGTTTTAATTTGGGTTCGAGACACATGCTGCGACTCACACTTGTGACGTCGAGTTTTCTTGTATAAGTTGTAAACTTGATTTTTCATTTTTATTTTGAAGGTTATCATATTTCCCATGCGTTTTTGATATTAAATTGATTCCACCATTTATGACTTCTCATCTACTAAAATATGTATTCTAGATCCTGTCCTATTCGATTTAAGTTAATTTTAGTTAGATTTTGAGACCCACTTTTCAACCGAATGATCCACGCACCTTCTCTACTGATCCAGGCCAAAACTTAAAGGACAGGGTAAGGTACAACACGATGCAAGCACTTGTAGATACACGGTTGAAGAATTTCAGATCTATGGCGTTTAATGAGCCATTCAATTTCTGCTTCTCGTGGAAAAGCGGTAAAGCGCTCGCATTGTTATTAGACTTGTTGAAGGTTCATTCATTTAGATCCTAAAAGTCTCATAGATGCAATCACTCTCTACTGTCATTTGCTACCATTTTCAGTTTCATATAATTGCCACATCTTAGTCTTTTCTCGATGTCTTCCAAAAACTTATTCCTAGATCACCCTCTTCCTTTGTTCCCAAACATATTCGCTCAAGAATGTTAATGATGAAAGTGTTATGTTTGATTATATCTCCAGTAAATTTCGTTTTTCTCTTTTCCATTTCCTCTATTAATGTTATCCCTTTATGGGCTTCCCTTAAAATTTCATGGTAGGCTTTTCTTTCCATCCACCTCATTCTTGTAATTTTGCGCCATATCCACATTTCTACATTTTGAAGGTATCAATTTTATTCTATTGACCAAGTTATTTGAGTTTCTGAAGGTGATCGGGATAGGATACTGAGAAATAAGAATTATCTAGAACCTGTACAAAAGTCAGTCTGCAATGAGAAGAATCGATGACTGTGACAAAGAAGCAGCAATCCAGAAAGGAGGCAAGGCCGCAGTTTGTCTCCTCTCCTTTTCATTGTTTGCATAGAACGAACGATAAAGGAAATCAACGAGACATTGGGAAATTAGATCACTATCCAAGGAGAGGAAATCATAACTCTGAAATTTGCCGATGATATTGTTATTCTGAGTATGCAGAAGATCTGAAGAAATTTCTGAATGGTGTGCACACAGCCTTAGGGAAGGAGTGAAAGATGAAAATAAATAAATTCAAAAGAAAAGAAATGGAGTGCAGTCGAACGAAGTCAGGTCATGCAGGAAATATTAGGTTAGGAAGTTAAGTCTTAAAGGAAGTAGATGAAATTGTTACTTGGATAGTAGAATAAGTAATGATGGCAGAAGTAAGGAAGACATACAATGCAGACTAGCACAAGCAAGGAAGGGCTTTCTTAAGAAAATCAATTATCTCGCATTGATGTAGGAATGCGTTTTTGAAGACTTTCGTCTGGAGAGTTGGATTGTATAGAAAAGAAACATGGACAATAACTACTTTAGAAAGAAAGGGATTAGAAGCTTTTGAAATATGTTTTACAGGAGAAAGCTGAAGGTGAGATGGGTAGATCGAATCACGAATGAATAGATACTGAATCGAATTGGTGAGAGGAAAATGATTTGGCGAAGTTTGACCAGAAGAAGAGATAGAGAACCGGGCTGAGTGGCTCAGACATTTGAGGTCTGGCCTTCCGACCCCAACTTGACAGGTTCGATAGTGGCTCAGTCCGCTGGTACAATGAAGGTACTCTGGTACGACGGCCTCGTGGCTACAGATTTTCTGCCACGTAAAAGAACACCTGCGTGACTAAATTCCGGCAGCTCTGCGTCTCTGAAAACCGTAAATATAGTCAATGGGACGTAAAGCCAATAATATTTTTTTTACTACACTAACATTTGTACCCGTTTTTTCGCAGGGAAATTTGCAGTGGATTACGTGTTTCCTTGAGGAATTTATGCGAAGTAACATGGCACTATTTTCACGTTTAATGCGACCTGTTAAAATGATATTTTCGTACGAAATCGTGTGGCCGTAACGTGAAATATGATGAAGCTGAATAATGTCGAGAGAGAATGATGGCGATTTTCGAACTTATTGTACAGTACAGTTCTTGATCCGAAGCTGTGTGAAATTCTCCGTGGTTCTCAGGTTGCATATTGTATCTCTGACCACTAGCATGGCGCTCTGACGTTGATGATACCTCCCTTAATATCTGTCCTATAGAAAAGAGTAAAATCCGAGCGAAATATTATGTATCCTCTGATTTTCTCCTGTTATGGATCCTTCAAATAACGGCAGGTCTGCGAGGGTGTGCGTCACTGGCTGCAGAGCATGAAGCCCGTAGTAAATAGTAATTTTCTTCGTCATTTGAAGAGTAAGCGAAATTATGCACATAAAAAAAATTTAAAATGAAGGGGCGTTTCACATATGGTCTACATATTTTACATATCGACGGCCTAGAATGAATACCTCGTCTCTCACAAAGTTCTTCCAATCCAATTTTTCCCTTAAGACTGGCCACGCCTCCCAGCCACACATGGATATGCAGTCCATCAGAACAATGTACGTTGTGTTCTTTTTTCCTGTGCCGGTGTGTGCAGGAAAATGAACCTTACCATACCGTACTATAGGAAAGTATGTTTGTGTGACGTATTTACTAACTCCTAGAGTATAATTTTTATAAGGTTCATTTTCCTTTACTCGTAAGCATAGGAAAATAAACCCAACGAACATTGTTCTGATAGACTGCATACCCAGATGTGGCCGGAAGGCGTGACCAGTCTTAAGTGAAATAATGGATAGGAAGAACTTTGTGAGATACGAGGGATTCATTCTAGGCCATCGATATAATCGATAATGTAAGAAAAAATTGAAAATCAACCACTCCTGGTCTCCCTATAAACTCCGAGTCTATTCAGCGAATTTAAATGATATGCATATCGAAACCTGATCCTGGATGAACAAACTCTAAATGTGAAGTTTGGTCGAGATATAATTGATAGTGTAAGAGGAAACTGAAAAAAGTACTCTTATGGTCTTCCTATAAACCCTAAATCTATTCAATGATTTTTAAATGATATTTATATTGAAACATGCTCCTTGATGTGAAGACTGAAAATGCGAAGTTTCGTCGAGGTATAATAAATATTGTACAGGAAAATTGCAAAAAAGCTCTTCTAGTGCTCCTATAAACCTCCAGTCTATGCAGTGATATTTAAATAGTATGCATTTCGAAACCTGCTACTGGAAGAGTAGGATTTAAATATAAAGCTTGGTCGAGTTATAATCAGTAGTTTAAGAGAAACTTGAAGAACACTGTTCTGTTGTTCCTATATACCCCAGTCTCTTCAGCGTTTTTTAAATGGCATGTACACTGAAACCTGCTCGTGGACAAGTAGACTCTAAATATGAAGCGTGGGCGAGATATATAAAAAAAGGAACAAACCACTTACTGGGCAATATTGTAGATTGTGCAAAAATAACGAGCTCACAACCTCGGATCCCACTGGTGGCCGGTTGGCCATTTTTGTTCTGAACTTAAACTCTCTTCAATATGTACTGAACACGACCTGATACGCTGAAAGTTTATTTCGAGTACATTGCGGTCGTGAAAATTTAATATTTACAGCATATTGCTATGTGCGCCGGCAGTGCGGTCCAGGTCTAGCGTGCCTGCCTCTCCGGGTTCTATTCCTGGCCAGGTCAGGGAGTTTACATGGATCTCAGAGCTGGTTCGTGGCCCACTCCGCCGACATGATTACAACTGGGGAGCTTTCTGACGGTCATATGGCAATCCCGATCTAGAAAGCCAAGAATAATAGCCGAGAAGTAGTCGCACTGACCACTTGTCACCTCGTTATCTGCAGGCTTTCCGACTGAATAGCGGTTGCTTGATACATCAAGGCCAATAAGAGCTGTAACGCCATGGAGTTTTATTTGATAACGGAATTGAACAACTCGAGATCGTGTCATCATTTAAATACCTGGGTATCACACTGCAGACCACAGGCTCAACCTTCACACTGCACGTAAAGGAAAAAAGCAGCGGCAGCAACCAAAGCAATGTACGAGATCCCCAAGCCGCAGAACCTCTCAGTGAACACTGCAATGGCACTATTCAAGCTTAAAGTGGCCCCGGTAGTTACGTATGGGATACAATTGATATGGCACAAATTAACGGTTTCAAACATGAAAAGAATTGAGAATATAAAGGCCAGGTACTTGAAACGGATCCTACAGATCTCCAAATTTACAGAGAATCGAATGGCATACATAATGGCAGACGAAACATTCTTTCTGGAAGACATCAAACGAACATTCGGCCTACCAGACACCGCCGCATCGACTGCCGTCCTTGAAGAAAGGAGACAGAAAGCCCAGCAGATACCTGAAGGTTTCTACGAAACGGAAGTAATGAAAAACAGCGAATGGAAGGGCCCAAACTACAAACTACGCCATGTATACACACGCTTCGGTGTCCACGGATTCCACGGGAAAATATGCCTAACCAACAGATTTCACGCCCCAAACGAAGAATGTATTTGCCGTCTCTGCGGAATGAGCTGTCCTAGGTACCACCTGATGAACTGTACTGAACAAACACAACGCATCGGCACACTTGCCAAGGACCGGTAAAGAACAACAACAACAACGAACTGATGTACCAAAAGAAAATAATGACAAATTGTAACCTTTAACACATATGTACACATTGTGTTTAATTTCAATAAATTATGTACTGTGGTTGTTATATCAGTAATAGTTTGACATTCCCTCTTAAGAAGACCACCCTTCACCAATTTTGTCGTTTTATTTCATGTGATCGGCTTAAAGAAGTTTTTCAAAATGAAAAAAGTTAAAAAAGACACTCAAGTTTTAGCTGTCCAGTTTCACGTAGAATGCCCTTACACATTCAGCCATACGAGTTGCTTGCACCAGAAACGGCTTACATAATGAGTCTATACTGCGGCAGCACCGATATTGAGGAGCTTGCACAGGGTTAATCTGCATGGGAATACATTTGGATATCTCTATACTGGGCTTTTAAATTTCGAGATTTTAGCTTCTCATTTCTCAAACACTAGTTATAAGCTGTCGTATAAGCTAGCATTCAGAAAAGCGTTCTCGTAACGTAGTGGTCAAGGCGCTGGCCCCAGAAAAATAGGGCTTGAGTCCCCATGAAGTCGGTTTTAATTTAATTTAAAGCCTCTTATTGAGTGAAATGTCCAACTAGCCTTCCTGATGCTACTTCTGTGTAAGTGCGTTGTTTAAGAAGAGGAAGCAGACGACCGAAAACAGAAAATCTCTCCTTTCCGGAGCACAGGATCTTATTATAGTACCCTTCAAACAAAGAGAAGTATCGAGTCAAAAAACATACAGTTGACTAGAAAAGAGTAGACATTTAAAGGAAATCCAGAGAAGCGAAAGAAAGAAGAAAAAGTTAAAGTTAGATAGTGATTCAAACCCAGCATCTTGACCAATATGCTACGAGAATGCTTCTCTGAGTATTGGTTTATGTGACAGCTTATAACGGGTGCTTGAAAACTGAGACGCTAAATTTGCAAATTAGAATCAATTGGAGGGAATTTACAAATAGGTATCGAATTTATACCCATGTAGATTAACTTCACGGAAATTCGCCAAACTGGTTTTCACCACTCTATAGATTTTCCTTATTAATTACGAGGTGAGATCGGCTTGTCGGTTGCCCAGAAGAATTAAACGAGTCCATATCCCTTCCCTTCGCTTCCACTTCTGGGATTCTAATACAATAATTAGTTTTCTGGAAATTTTTCAGTGCCACAGTTTTCTATTAATGTGACGTAAGCGACTGGGGAAACTACTACATGAGCACACACTTCTCATAATTCTTTTACTGTTACTTTTGCCTGACCGCATATTTTCCTGGTCCATTTTCACATCACGGACAAACGAAATAACAAACAAATTGCATTATATATTTATTCTCCGTGACATGCATGCAGTTGCTAGTCAGAATAATTAGTTCCTATTAGTCTGTTACATTCGCAGTTCGAGTACACTTTAACGTTCCACTGGAATGCTATTACCATCGGAAACAAGTTGAGGAGTTTCCGTTGGAATAGCCCAAAGAAAGTTGTAGAAAAACGCAATGAATCGTCTAATAAAATTCACATTGAACATACCCACGGTCGTGTATAGTACTACTATTAAATGAAATGAAATGGCGTATGGCTTTTAGTGCCGGGATTCTCCGCCGATATGTTCGGCTCGCCAGATGCAGATCTTTTGAAATGACACCCGTAGGTGACCTGCGCGTCATGATAAGGATGAAATGATGATGAAGACGACAAATACACCCAGCCCCCGTGCCAGCGGAATTAACCTGTGCCCAACAGCCAGCACGCTAACCATTTAGCCATGGAGCCAGACTACTCTTAAATAATTAGATCTTTCTGGTCTGGATTGCTCATGACATTCGATAGTATTCAACCACTGCAATGCATGTGGACGAAATACTATTAAAGAAAAAGAAGTGGAAATAGCACCTTTTGAAGAGACACTCCTCAGTTATGAGCTTCCTTATTATTATTATTATTATTATTATTATTATTATTATTATTATTATTATTATTATTATTATTATTATTATTATTATTATTATTATTATTATTATTATTATTATTATTTGCTTTACGTCGCACTGACACAGATAGGTCTTATGGCGACGATGGGATAGGAAAAGCCTAGGAGTTGGAAGGAAGCGGCCGTGGCCTTAATTATGGCACAGCCCCGGCATTTGCCTGGTGTGAAAATGGGAAACCACGGAAAACCATCTTCAAGGATGCCGACAGTGGGACTCGAACCCACTATCTCCCGATTACTGGATACTGGCCGCACTTAAGCGACTGCAGCTATCGAGCTCGGTATTATTATTATTATTATTATTATTATTATTATTATTATTATTATTATTATTATTATTATTATTATTATTATTATTATTATTATTATTATTATTGAAGAAATGAAAAACCTACAACCTGCTTTCCAGTCATTGACCGGGTCAGGGATGTAATGAATGAAGCAGATATAGGCTATTAGTACGATGGGATCGCCACTCCCAAAGTGATTTATTAATGACTGATAAATGCTATGAAATGATAATGGAGAGTGTTGCTGGAATGAAAGATGACAGGGAAAAACCGGAGTACCCGGAGAAAAACCTGCCCCACCTCCGCTTTGTCCAGCACAAATCTCACATGGAGTGACCGGGATTTGAGCCACGGTATCGAGCGGTGAGAGGCCGACGCGCTGCCATCTGAGCCACGGAGGCTCTTATTATTATTATTATTATTATTATTATTATTATTATTATTATTATTATTATTATTATTATTATTATTATTATTGTTGTTGTTGTTGTTGTTGTTGTTGTTGTTGTTGTTTTTAAGTCCCACTAACTACTTTTACGAGGTCGTGGGACTTAGTGCCATAGGTCTTCTTTCGCCTGATAATAAATCTGCTGACACGAAGGAGGTTAATTAGCGTACTTTCGAATACCACTACTGAGCTGAGATCGATAGCGCCATCTTGAGTTCAGCCCTACTTTCCTAGCTACTGAGCCCAGCAATTACATTTTATTTAATAAATAATAATAATAATTGTTACGGAGTTTTCCGTGGTAGGTAGAGGTGAAAGAAGGTGCGGGTGTGAATGGGTTTCAAGCTACGAAATTATAGTGCAATGTAAAATTAATTTAAAATTTAACACGGTTATATTTTCTTTTCGAAAACAAAGAAATAACAAGCATGGCAGGTACAAAGTAGCAAGTCAAAAGGGGTTAGTTACAATATTTACAGAATTTGGGCTTCGCGCCCTGACTTCATAATGCTTGGGCAATCAGCTCAGTTTTACCCCAAACACAAGTTTTAACAGAGGGGGAGAAAACCCCATTCATACCTAGGAGCCCTTGCTCCAAATTACACTGAAAAACCTCCACGAGGCATACAACCCTGAATTTTCAAAAGAGCCACTCGCTCTCAAAATTTAAGCCTCTCCCAGGCCACACCAAACTCCACCTTCAAGTTGTCCTCAACGGACATAAACACAGGGGTAAAATACCCAATCTACTGAGGTCTATTAAAAGAAAAGCAGGTTAATTAAATGACCTCTAAAATAACAATTTGAGAGGAGGCGAACTTGCACTCCTAATACACTTTGATTAAGACCTACTTGGCACTAGGCCGTTAATACAAGGGCTAATCCCATGCTAAAGAGGTGACTTAAGAAAAGAACAATTTGTTTTACATTAACGAAGAATAGGTTAAGAAAATAAGTTCACCTCAAGACAATGTGAGTGGGAGCTCGAGAGGGTTAGCACTCTCTATCCCAATATGCAGCTTAAAAGAGAATAGAAGAAAAGATCGTTACATTTTAGGAAAAGGTTACATGGAGGAACGCTTCGCACCCGCCCCGAGAGTTAAACTGCTGTGCTAGCAAAGAAAGAATTTATAAATCGGCCATTACCTTATTGATGACCGCTGCCGAGGAAAGAGGCGCTTCCCGCCTCCTGCTATGTACTTTATACACTGAAAGATGGAACAGAAGTGGCCTAGAGACCCAAAAATCAGCAGTTTAAATACTCTCGCGGAAGTTTCTAGGCGTTGGGGGAAAGAAAACACCCTCCCACAAACTCTTTATTGGATAGGACCCCGCAACAGATTAAAGTTGGGGGAAGATACATCTGATTGGATAGAAATTAATTTAAGAAATTCGGGATTGGTTAGGTTCAACACAAGGGGAAGAAAGGGGTAAATATTGCCAACTTAAACAATGATAGAAAGAAATTTAACAAAGAACAAACTCTTGAAATTAAATTTTCTCCAAAAAAATAGTTCTTTGACTCCGCACTAGGTTGCACTATTGTAGATCTTCAGTAGTGTCCTCTAGAAGAGAAAGTTCACACTTCTTACTTCAAGCGAAACAAAAACACATCAAAAATGACACAGTTCAAAAACTCAAAATTTTCCACGTGGTGACATCTTCTGCGAAAGTAGAGAATTAATAGCGTAGATAAAGTTCAGAGTTCCTCCAGCAGAGGAGTTTCAAAAGGCGCCCATTTAAATTAGCGGCGCGGAGGTGTACCACCCGGTACAGACCTCCCCCCCCCCAAAAGTTCCACCAGGGGTGACACATGAAATAGTTTGAAAACAAAGTCCAAGTTTTGATGTTGATATTAAAATAAATTGCAGAAGTATTTGAGAAATTCTTAATTCAGTTCCAAAATTTTTGTTTTAATTGGCAACGTAAGGTTTTTGTGTTTGTAGAAGGCGAATTTCTGAAGATAATCTTTTTAAAAGGTGATGAAAAATTTTGCAATGTCCACCAAATTTGTTGTTGAATTCCTAAGTGTAGTCATCTCTTATAGTGACTGTCCATGTAGTTGATGTAGGCTAAGTTGGATGGCCAGACCGGCCGTTGCAGCTTGCGTCCAAAGGAGGCCGCTCGGACCCCTCAAGTACCCTGAGATACCGCTCGCCCGCACTATGAGGGGAGCAGAGGTGTTGAAGTACGCCGCGCCCGCGGTGAACATATACAGGCTGCGGGCAAGTAGCAGGTTGTGCGCCGCACATCAGCCTTGGCCGGGAGGAGAGCTCCGGCCCGCCGTGCACATGTCGTCCTCGCTGGAGAGGAGGGGGCCCATCCCCCTCCCCAGTTGCTGCACGGCGCTGCGCGGCTGCGGGGGCACTGAAACATAAAAACTCGGCGGCAGAATTGTGTTGGACCATCATGTTTCTTTGAGGGCACAGGCTTGTGGAGAGGTTGGGGGGCCAGCGGCGTGCAAATATCCATGGCCTAAGTTAAGCCACAGTGTGTACTGAAGCAGGAGAAGGGAGCGTGGTAATGGCCGAGGTAAGGACAGGATGGCAGTTTAACAATCGGGGAGGTTTACAAGAAATGCTTACCTATAAAATAAAATAGAAGGAGCAGAATGCCTTAAGAGTGGAACTCAAAAAAAAAATATAACCTTCATATTCCTATCATATTATATGAAGCAAGTTGACACAAAATTTACACCGGTTTCACCTGGGACAGGTGAACCCTAAATATCCTCTCGGTGGCTGGATTGCTTACTAACAACGTAACTGGCGTAAGAAAATCGAGAATGATGCATGGCCCATGAAATCTGGGGGCAAGCTTGCCCGCGGGAACAAAATTCTTGACCATCACCTGGTCACCTACCTTCAAAGTGGTGGGTCTCCGTCCACGATCATACTTTTCCCTAACCTTTTCATGAGATACCGTAAGATTGGCTTTAGCCTTCTTCCAAAGATCTTTAATATTATCCGGATCTATTGTCTCGGGTAGAATGTCACTCAGAGACCAAAGGTTAGAGAGCGGCGTGTTGGGAATGAACTTGGACATCAAGGAAGCTGGAGTGAACTTATGAGATTCATGAACCGCCGAATTCAAAGCAAAAGCTAACCAATGCAGGGACGTGTCCCACCTGGAATGATCTTCATGATGATAGGCAATAAGTGCGGACCTGAGATTACGATTAACCCGTTCAGCCAGAGATGGTTGAGGGTAATAAGCAGAAGTAGTTACATGAGAGATGGATAAGTCAAAACAGAATTTACGAAATAAGTTAGATGTAAAAGCCTTAGCATTATCAGATACAATATATTGGCACGGACCAAAAGAAGCAAAAATAGAATTTAAGCAAGTAATGGTAGACTGAGCGGTAGCCAGCTTAGTCGGAAATAACCAGGAAAATCTGGTAAAACCATCTACACATACAAGGATGAATTTGTTGGCATTTCCCTTCGACTGGGGGAAGGGTCCTACATAATCAATATACAGGCGTTCCATGGGGCGCGATGCTTGATGCGAAGACAAGAGGCCTACCTTGGTGGACATGGTTGGTTTACTAATCAAACAGGATTTACAAGCCTTTACTAGTTCACGGATTTCACCGTCCATACCTTTCCAGATGAACATTTCCCGAATCTTTTCACGAGTTTTAAAGATACCAAGATGCCCTCCTAATGGGGTCTCATGATAATACTTGAAGATCATAGGTACAAGAACCGCTGGAACAACAACTTTCATCAACTTATCATGCCTCGAAGGGCAACATAGAACACCATTCCTCAGAACATAAGGGACAACATGTTCCCCAGAAGAAAGGGTTTCCATTATCGGAGCCAGCGTCGGATCTTCACGTTGGTATTTCTCAATGTCCCTAAAAAGCATGGGAGCATCTGTTAAGATGGCATTAACACCAGATAGCATGGACTCGGGGGGTGATGAACTGTCGACCTGTTCATGGTTCTCAACGTCGTCTGAAAACATACGGCTGAGTCCATCGGCAACAACATTTTCGGTACCTCTAATATGCCTGACATCAAATTGGAAGGCGGAAATACGAATAGCCCAGCGGGCTATACGACCAGTACGACGCGGCCTACCTAAGACCCAGCTTAGGGCTTGATTATCTGTTTCCAGGTCGAATTTGACATGTTCCAGATAGAGACGGAACTTTTCTAAGGCAAATAAGACTGCCAACCCTTCGAGCTCATAGATGGAATACTTGGCTTCTTGAGCCGATAGAGTCCTAGATGCATAGGCGATGGGTCGCCTCCCTAGTTCAGTCTCTTGAAGAAGGACTGCAGCTACAGCTGACGATGACGCGTCCGTTTGGACGATGAATTTCTTTGAGAAATCAGGCATAGCAAGGACAGGGGCATTACAGAGAGCTAATTTCAGATCTTCAAAAGCGGCTTGTTGAGAAGGTCCCCACTCAAATTTGATGCCTCTCCTACGAAGAAGGTTTAAGGGCGCCGCTCTATTAGCAAAGTTAGGAATGAACTTTCTGAAAAAATTCACCATACCAATGAACCTGGCAATACCTTTAATGTCCTTGGGAGGTTTAAAATCACGGATGGCCTGTGTTCTAGAATGATCGACTGCTACCCCATCGGGTGACACAATATGCCCTAGGAATGACATAGAGGGCTTAGCAAAGGCAACCTTGGACAACTTAACAGTTAACCCAGCCTTACGAAGGCGATCGAGAACTTCTCGCAGATGATCTAGATGTTCTTCAAAAGTCTCTGAAAATACGACGACATCGTCCAAGTAGTGATATAAGTACTCAAATTTGATGTCGGAGAAGACCCTATCTAGCAGCCTAGTGAGTACAGCTGCTCCCGTGGGGAGCCCGAAAGGCACGCGGTTGTATTCGTATAAATTCCAGTCCGTGGCAAACGCTGTAAGATGTTTAGACTCTTCGGCAAGGGGAATTTGATTATAGGCCTGATTCAAGTCCAAGATGGTGAAGAACTTGGCCTTACGAAACCATGAAAAACAAGAATGAAGGTCAGGAAGGGGCACAGATTGCAACACCACCTTCCGATTGAGAGCCCTGTAATCAATGACAGGCCTGAAGCCTCCTTGGGGTTTCGGGACTAGAAAAATTGGCGATGAATACGCCGACTTAGAGGGCCTAATAATACCATCCTTCAACATCTGGTCGATAATTTCTTTCAGAGCCTTCATTTTAGGTGGAGATAGCCTATAAGGTGGAAAACGGACAGGAATCGAATCCGTGACCTCAATTTTGTATTCAATAAGGTCAGTAACACCAAGAGTATCAGAGAACACCTCTGGAAATGACTGACATAATTTACGAATACTATCAGCCTGCTCCTCAGGTAGATGTCTAAGGTCTAGCAACATCTCATCCTGGGTAGGCGAAATAGATGAACACGACACAGAATTACACTTTAACAAGGGAATTTTACAATTGGACACAAATTTGAATGTGCACGACTTACTCTGAAGATCGAGCACAAGACCAGTGTGAGAAATAAAGTCCGCTCCCAGTATGATGGGGCAAGACAGGTGCTTAGCCACAAACAATTTAATTTTCCAAGTAAACTTAAAAATACGAATTTTGACCAGTAAGGAGCCTAGAATTTCTAATGGAGATGAATTAGCCGAAACATATTGAATAGAAGATGAGACGTAGTCAGGTAGTTTACAAACAGCTTTCAATTTAGAATACCATTCAGCCGAAATAATCGAACAAACACTGCCTGAATCTAAGAGAGCTGTTATAGGCTCGTTATTTAACTCAATTTTGAGAAAAGGAACAGGTGCGGGGGTATCCGCCGCAATCCTAAGACATTCTTTAGGGCATTCAAAAGATGAATTTGAAGGCTGATCGTCCTCTGAATTTACAACCTGTTTACCAGGGGCTGAGTCTCGGGAAGATGGATTAGTCGACTCAGCCGAAGCCACTAGTCACTTTTTATTATTGGCATAGATGGAATTTGCACCAGAAGTTGAGCAGGAGGGGGTGCTATTTGAGTTCGGACAATTCTTGGCAATATGTGAGAAAGCCCCACATTTAAAACAGCCTTGTGATGACCCGGCTCCATTCCTTGTCCCACTTGACTTGATCAGCGGACACTTGTTGCGCAGATGGTCAGGCGACCCGCAAGCATAACATTTACGGGGATTGACTGGTCGGCGAGGTGGCGGCCGAGTGTTACTAAAGGAAGGCGGGGGTTCTTTCGCGACACGCAAAGAATCGGCGTATCTAACTCCTTCCGCTGAGACGGCCAATGCTTCAAGTTCCGAGAAAGTTTGCGGGCACGCCGCGAAACACAAATATGACCTATAGGGAGGTGAAATTCCCTCTACAATAGCCTGTACAATCTGATCTTCAGGAAAATGAAGGGCAAACACCCTAGTATAAAACTTAATGTCCTGTATGAAATCAGCCAAGTTTTCATCCAAGCGCTGTACACGATAATAGTACTTCTGAATAAGGGAGGACCTGGCCCTAGCAGGGATGAAGTTAGCTAGCAAATGGGCATGGAAATCCTCAATAGATGATTGCTCGGCAATGGCTCTTACGATTTTATCTGAGAGAATACCAATAGCATACGGATAGATAATTTGCAAAATTTGACATGGAGAAAGAGAAAACACAAGGGCATGATCCTGAAATTCAACCAGAAATCTTAAAAAAGAAATTACATCACTGGTGGTATTAACGGAAAACTTAGAGATACCTCTGAGCAACATTGCCAATGGATGAGGCAAGCTGCCAAACCCGGGTGACATAGTAGGTAAAGGTTTCAATGGCAAGGAAGTTAATTTAGAACGGATGTTACTCAATGATGCACGACGTTCAGATTCGTTGTTCAATGGGGTAGGGATAGTTTGAGCAGCAACGGTTATCCTATTAACTTCTCCCTTGGGAGGCGCTTCCTCACTACCTGCATTCACTGTGGTGGGTAGATCGCTTTTGGGAGGAACCTCCCCTGTTAACAATTGAGTGACCTTGCTAGATAATTCAGACATATTTTCAAGCAGCGTACTAGCTTCCTTCTTCTGAACGTCATTCAACTTTAGAGACAACAGATCGTTAACCCTATTCGAAAAATGATATAGCCTAGCTTGCACACGCTTAATTTGATTAGGAGAAGGATCATTTTCATCAAAAAAACTAACTACAGAAGCTAGCCCAGTAATATTCTCCGTGATCGTGGAAAGAGAGTCGTCAATTTCTTTCTCTCCCAAATTGGGGATGGAAATGGGCAAATCGAGGGACTCTCTAAGCTTGTTTGTGTCTACTGCAACCGTGCCTCCAGATTGTACATTTCTAATAGTCAATTCATAGATAAGCTCCTCCTTGCGCAAATAGTTAAGATGGAGAACATCGCGAGGGCCGGGCATGGTGACAGAACAATTTTGAAAAACTCAGAAAATTCCAGCAACTGGGAAAATAGTTAGAGTTCGGAACAAACAATGTTTAGCCGTCAAAAGGGGCTGAATTGAGACCCATTCAACCACGCTCTGCTACCACTTGTTACGGAGTTTTCCGTGGTAGGTAGAGGTGAAAGAAGGTGCGGGTGTGAATGGGTTTCAAGCTACGAAATTATAGTGCAATGTAAAATTAATTTAAAATTTAACACGGTTATATTTTCTTTTCGAAAACAAAGAAATAACAAGCATGGCAGGTACAAAGTAGCAAGTCAAAAGGGGTTAGTTACAATATTTACAGAATTTGGGCTTCGCGCCCTGACTTCATAATGCTTGGGCAATCAGCTCAGTTTTACCCCAAACACAAGTTTTAACAGAGGGGGAGAAAACCCCATTCATACCTAGGAGCCCTTGCTCCAAATTACACTGAAAAACCTCCACGAGGCATACAACCCTGAATTTTCAAAAGAGCCACTCGCTCTCAAAATTTTAGCCTCTCCCAGGCCACACCAAACTCCACCTTCAAGTTGTCCTCAACGGACATAAACACAGGGGTAAAATACCCAATCTACTGAGGTCTATTAAAAGAAAAGCAGGTTAATTAAATGACCTCTAAAATAACAATTTGAGAGGAGGCGAACTTGCACTCCTAATACACTTTGATTAAGACCTACTTGGCACTAGGCCGTTAATACAAGGGCTAATCCCATGCTAAAGAGGTGACTTAAGAAAAGAACAATTTGTTTTACATTAACGAAGAATAGGTTAAGAAAATAAGTTCACCTCAAGACAATGTGAGTGGGAGCTCGAGAGGGTTAGCACTCTCTATCCCAATATGCAGCTTAAAAGAGAATAGAAGAAAAGATCGTTACATTTTAGGAAAAGGTTACATGGAGGAACGCTTCGCACCCGCCCCGAGAGTTAAACTGCTGTGCTAGCAAAGAAAGAATTTATAAATCGGCCATTACCTTATTGATGACCGCTGCCGAGGAAAGACGCGCTTCCCGCCTCCTGCTATGTACTTTATACACTGAAAGATGGAACAGAAGTGGCCTAGAGACCCAAAAATCAGCAGTTTAAATACTCTCGCGGAAGTTTCTAGGCGTTAGGGGAAAGAAAACACCCTCCCACAAACTCTTTATTGGATAGGACCCCGCAACAGATTAAAGTTGGGGGAAGATACATCTGATTGGATAGAAATTAATTTAAGAAATTCGGGATTGGTTAGGTTCAACACAAGGGGAAGAAAGGGGTAAATATTGCCAACTTAAACAATGATAGAAAGAAATTTAACAAAGAACAAACTCTTGAAATTAAATTTTCTCCAAAAAAATAGTTCTTTGACTCCGCACTAGGTTGCACTATTGTAGATCTTCAGTAGTGTCCTCTAGAAGAGAAAGTTCACACTTCTTACTTCAAGCGAAACAAAAACACATCAAAAATGACACAGTTCAAAAACTCAAAATTTTCCACGTGGTGACATCTTCTGCGAAAGTAGAGAATTAATAGCGTAGATAAAGTTCAGAGTTCCTCCAGCAGAGGAGTTTCAAAAGGCGCCCATTTAAATTAGCGGCGCGGAGGTGTACCACCCGGTACAATAATAATAATAATAATCGTATGGCCTCAGCTACCGTGTGCAGACATTTCGATTTGACGCCATCTGGCTGTCTGCTCGTCAGTTTCGACGTTCCGTTTTACTCTATGTCCGCTAGATGGCAGACAGAGTAAACGGGATCTCTCTTGGGCGTCTATGGCTGAGATTTAATTAATTTTGTCGGGTAAATACCAAATGGCCGCCTCTGTGGTGTAGTGGTTAGCGTGATTAGCTGCCTCCCCCGGAGGTCCGGGTTCGATTCCCGGCTCTGCCACGAAATTTGAAAAGTGGTACGAGGGCTGGAACGGGGTCCACTCAGCCTCGGGAGGTCAAATGAGTAGAGGTGGGTTCGATTCCCACCTCCGCCATCCTGGAAGTGGTTTTCCGTGGTTTCCCACTTCTCCTCCAGGCGAATGCCGGGATGGTACCTAACTTAAGGCCACGGCCGCTTCCTTCCCTCTTCCTTGCCTATCCCTTCCAATCTTCCCATCCCTCCACAAGGCCCCTGTTCAGCATAGCAGGTGAGGCCGCCTGGGCGAGGTACTGGTCATACTCCCCAGTTGTATCCCCCGACCAAGAGTCTGAAGCTCCAGGACACTGCCCTTGAGGCGGTAGAGGTGGGATCCCACGCTAAGTCCGAGGGAAAAACCGAACCTGGAGGATAAACAGATGATGATGATGATGAAATACCAAATGTATCACCAGAGATCTTTTACATGCCGACATCGTACGACATGGAGTGTCGAATGGACTTTTTTCCGCCCTTCAAAAATCCGACTACCTCTGCCGGGTTTGAACTCGCTATCTATGGATTCGGAGGCCGACACTCTACCACGGATCCACAGAGGCAGCTTATATTTTAGTTACGAGTAAAACATTGACATAACACTTTTTGTGAACAATAAACCTAAGTTGTACTTTTCAATCATTTCAGTACTCGTTGCGAGTGAGTGGCGTGGGAATTTCCAGGGTGCTGCCGCTTCGAAACTGGTATAGTCGAGGAGAGGATGAAGTTTTCTCGGGCGTTCTACTAACGTTTTACGAAGAGAAAAAATCCAAATACAGTATTCACTTAATATAATTTATTTATGTATACCTTCAACAGAGCTTAAGCTCCAATCACAGAAGGACTATATTGCATTCTATTCAACTATTATAAATTTAACAAAAGAAATAAACCACAAAATATATAGCCTACAACAACACAAACAAAAATGGAAAGAAGTTTTACAATGTATTTGAGAGAAATTCACTAGATTATGAAAACAATCAGTGATGGTAAATACATAGTTCCATACACTGAATGTCTTAATTGAACATACTGTACTTAAGTCACACTATTGCTTAGGTATAACATACATACGTATATCATCACACAAAGAGACAAGACTATAGATTATTTACTATTTGCATGTATGTTGTGTATTCAGCCTGGATGTTTGTTTGATCCTCCACAGCTCCACCAACAGCTGTCATAGATAGCCAAGGCGTCTCTGAAAAGGTATATTGGGGAAGTGAGGAATGAGGTAGTTTCCCGTTGCTTTCCTCGACGAGCCAGAGGTTGCTATTACATATCAGTCTGCCAAGCCCATTGGAATTCATGCACTAACCGACACTATGAGCGATATTTTCACACCATTCATAACAGGGACTGGATGCATAAAGAATGGTACTACCATCGCTCATACCTCGGTCACCTTCATATTGTCAAAGCCAAGGATGAGACTGAGACAGGTCAAGAATAATAATAATAAATGTGTGTATTTGTTATTTTGGAAGACGTGACCAAACCATACGCACAGCCAGGGTGATTCCTTTTACTATGATACATTAGAATATCTTTCGAAACCTCCATGTGATATACTCTTCCAGACTTTTAATGTAGGAGTTGGTTTGACATACAAAGTACAGTAATAATACTTTTCTCACTAGTTGTGCATAATCCTATCCAGGCCTACCCAGTGTTTGCTGTGCCACGCTGGTCGACGAGCAATGCGATGATGCTTTTTGTCAACTATTCCTAAAAACTTTATACACATTTAGTGCTTTACAACACCAACATACAACACTAAAACGTAAAACTACCCTTAAACTATCTAAAACTATCCCAAGAGATAAGTGGCACATACAGATGATGATGATGATGATGATGGCGTATGGCCTCCGGAGAGGCCTGGTGCAGGTCTTTTGATTTATTTCCGTAGGCGACTGCGCGTCGTGATGAGGATGAAATTATGATGAAGATAGCATATACACCTAGTCCCCGTGCCAGAGGAATTAACCAATTATTGTTAAAATTTCCAACCCTGCAGGGAATCGAACCCGGGACCGCTGTGACCAAAGGCCAGTACACTAGCCTTTCAGTCATGGAGCCGGACACATACAGATGATAAGGGCCATACTTGGGGATTGCAGGTTAACGAAGAAAAACATGGTTTACCATTGTGTCTAACCGGCAAATAATGCACGACACCAAGCGCGACAAACTAATTTACATTTGTAACATAAATTACTACTACTGAAGTGTTTTAATTCCTCTCATGATGACGCCGTCTCTCAGGCCGGGAGATTTGTTACGGCGAAGATGATGCACGGAGAAGGTGAGGGGGGTAGCGGCCGTGGCCTATACTAGGAACTGTCCCGGCATTCGCCTTAGTGCAAGAGAATGGAAAACCACTGAAAACCATTCTCGGGACAGACGACGGTTGGGGCCAGCCGTGAAGTCCAGCCCTGTCCCGTCTCCCGAATGCAGAGCCATAGAGCCACGATAGAGCCGTGGCCACCCCTCCTCTGCTCGGTTGGCCGGTCAGAGTGCAGAGCTGTTGGACCACGGACCAGCCGTGGCCACTTATGGCCAAGACCCACTCTGCATCTACCGACTAACATCAATTTTATTTAATATTGTTAAGTCTGTTCAAGTGAGTAACTTTATGTGGCAGTGTTTATTTTATTCTTTTAAATCAATTTTGTGAGAAATGTTTATTTTTATTTTCTGTTATCAGAACGTCGCAAGGACTATTTTTGACAATTTGATCAGTGGTTCACAAGTTGTTTCTTTCCAAAGGTGTTGTTTTCTTTCGTGTGTTTTGAGTGCTCTTCAGTTTTCTTAAATCAGCCGTTATGTAATCATATATATATTTGTGGATTGCTGGCTGTATGGCTCTTTGGAGACCAAAGTCTAACAAATGAAATATAAAAACAGAAGCGCGACAAACTCTCAACATGGCACTGAAGGTCACTTACACCCAGCTTAGTGTGTAAAGGAAAATGAACCTTAAATGCATTATACTTTCGGAGTGCATAAATATGTCCTGTAAATATCCTTCCCTACAGTACGGTACGATACAGTTTATTTTTCTTTATGAATATGCATAGGAAAATGAACATAACGAAACTTGTTCTGAAGGACTGTATATCCATATGTGGGTGGGAGGCGCGATTAGAGTTAAGGAAAATAATGGATAGGAAGAGCATTGGGAGGTAAGCGATACTGCTCCCACAGCGACGATTTACTCCCTAACACACAAAAGTATATTATGAAATGAAGAAACAGTACTTTCCCTCCCCTTTCCAATACAGAATCAATGCGGACACATTCCCACCACCCGACCTACTTCCCCACCCCTCTCAACGAAACAGAGTTATTGCCTAAACTGCATTCATCTAAATTAATATCTTCTTGGTGTTGGGATTTCATTAACCACCAGTGTAATCGCATGATTTAAAGTTATTTTATAAAAACTGAGGATGTTAATGTAGAAGGAAACATGCCATTCTTTGTTTAATAGAGTGTATTTTTTTACAGATACGTTTTAGTGTTATATCGATGGCCTAGTTCTAATGACATTGCGCTTTCTATCTATTATTCTCCCAGCCACATATGGATATGCACTCCATCAGAACCATTTTCGTTGTGTTCATTTTCCTATGCGTCAATGGAAAGGAAACTGAATCTTAAGTACGGGGCTGTAGATTGAGTAGTGGAAATATTGACAGAACACAATACTTAATGAAATAACTATTACAATTGCATTACGTTCCTTCAATGAAGTCACCTACAAGAAATCTGTTGCCTTTTGCCAAATGTCGGGAAGCCTTTGCGGGCCGATGGCAAGGCGTTCTCTGTTGATGACAGCGATGAAGCGCCCTACTGCACGGACTATAGATGCGGCCTTAGAGGGGTTCCTTCGACTTCGGAAACAGGTTGAAGTCAGAAGGACTCATGTCTGGTGAGTACGGAGGTTGTTCCATGACGTCCCAATGCCACCGATGCAATACGAGCTTGACATTGTTTGCGACATGACAACGTGCGGACAGGGCGATCGCTCGCAATAAACAAGGACGTTTGTGCCCCATAGCGGGATGTTGACGTCGCTCAAGAAATCGGCAATAGTAGTCACTGCTCACGGTTGTCCCTCAGGAACAGCATGCGTAAGAATAACACGCCCGTAGTCGTAAGTCACAGTCAACATAAGCTTCACCCGACTGGGTTCCTGTCGAAATTTCTGTGGACGTGGCGAACCTGGGTGACGCCATTCATTCGATTGACGCTTCAATTAAAGCTCGTAAGTTCGTGCCCACGTCACAGCAATGGCGATAATAAACCGCAGAAATGCGTCTCCTTCGTGCGGTATCTGTCCAGGTGGATGACAGCCAGTGCGTACCGATGCCATTTCTGTACGTCGGGGAACCCAATGGGACGCATTTTTCCTCATGCTAAGACATTTCGTCAGTATGTGCCACACTATTGGATGACTGAGACCAACTTCCACGGATAATTCCCGACAGTTAGTTCGTCTGAAAACAGACCGGTATAAAGATAGTTTCGTCCGGGAGCTGATTTCTTTCTTACAGAATACTGTAGATCACAACTGCAAGCTCACTGCATTAGCTTTGCTGCACCTTGATCCAATTTCACATACAATACTACCATCCGACGAGAAGACACATCCGGTATGCTTGAAATGATCTGCCTGTTACAGAAGTGTATTTCCAACCTCACATTCATTACTCTTAGGTTTTCTTACCTATTGGCATCACTTTAGTCTTAGAAAGGCTAATTTTCAAAGCGTACTCATTGAACCAATTTTCAAGGTCCAAGATATTAGACTGCAGGCTACCTGCACAATCTGCCATTAACCCCAAGACGTCGGCATATTCCAAAACTGCTTACTACATTTCTACCTTGCTGATTCCGTCCCTGCCACTTTACACCTTTCAGTAGATGATCAATGTAAACTATGAAAAGCAAAGGTGAAAGATTACATCCTAGTCTAACCCCTGTAAGTACCTCGTTCTATCATCAGTTCTCACTGCAGCCCAATTGTCAACTTAAATACCTACTTTTGATTGCTTTTAATAATCTTCCCTTAATCTCATAATATCCGAGAACGGCTACCGTTTCTTCCCTCGGTACTGTGTCATACGAATTCTCTAGACCTAGGAAACATAAATATACGTCTCTATACCCTCGTAGCATTTCCGAGTTACCTGGCGCACGCTGAAATGCTGATCCTTACAGCCCCTCTGCCGTCTGCAACCATACTGGTTTTCATCCAACTTACTCTCAAATACTGATCGCACCCCCCCTTTCAAAATGAGAATGAATACACATTCCCTGGTGTTGTGATCAACGAAATACCTCGATACTTGTGGCAATCCTTCCTGTTACCTTGCTTAGCCTACAGATAGGTGCAATTGCTACTTTTTTCAATCACAAGGGACCTTACTAACATTCCATCCTAAACTTATTACGCTATGAAGCTATTTTATCCCAACCTTCCCACTTTAGTTCACCATGTTAGGTCTAATATCATCTATTCCTACTGCTTTATGACAGTGTAATTTACCACCCTTTCCATTTAATTTCTCCAATGTTATTGCCCCCCCCCCCTCCACACACACACCATCATGAGCTCGGTTGTTCGCGACGACACCAGAAAGGTTTCCTTTTACGTGAAGAAGATTTTCAAAATATTCCTCCCGCCTGTCAAATGATTCCATGTGATCTACTGTCAGGTCACCTGATTTACCAAAAATACAATTTATTTCCTCCCCCACCCACCCCCCGTTTCTAAGATTATTTATTACTGTCCAGAGAGGATTCCCTGCCGCCTGCCATAGCCTTTCCAGGTTATTACCGAAATCTTCCCACGACTTCTTCTTGGATTCAAGAATTATTTGTTTCGCTCTGTTTCTTTCATCTACATGCAATTCCCTATCCACATCAATCCTTGTTTGGAGCCATTCCTGATACGCCTTCTTTTTACGTTTACAAGCTTCCTTCACTTCATCATTCCACCAAGATGTTCATCATTTCCCCCCATCTTTACACATAGTTGTTCCTAGGCATCTCCTTGCTGTTTCCACTACAGCATCCCCGTATGCCACCTATTCTTTCTCTACGCCCTGAACCCTCTTACACTCCATTCCTTGGAGCTTTTCAGTAATCACCACCATGTACGTCTGTCTAATTTTATCGTCCTGAAGATTTTTACCCATATTCGTCTGCAGACAGATTTCACTTTCTCTATCCTAGGCCTAGAACAGACAGTGCTCTGTGTCTTTTAAAAGAATCTCCGGAATGCTCGACCATTCCTAACACATTTCCTGAATTTAGAAGTCGGTTACGTATAGTCTTTTATAGGTCTCGTGCATCTACTATCCCATGTGTAGCGGTGAATAGCCTTATGTTTGAATGCATTCGTAACGCTTCTCATTCCTGTTAGTTTCCATATCTTACTCACATTTACCGATCACCTTTAATTATCCTTCAGTTCTATTTACAATTCTCGCATTGAAATCGGGTATAAGCACTATCCTATCCTGCTGCTGACACTCGCTACGATGACACTCAGTGTTTCATAGAACTTGTAAACTTCATCCTCATATGCACCTTCACATTATGAATATACAGAGACAGTATTCTCTCCAAGAACGAAACCTACCCACATCATTCGCTCTTTTACATGACTAACAACAACTATTTTGCGTGCTATATTATTCCTGATGAACAGACCTACCCCACACTCCCCCTTTTCCTTTTTCAACATCTGTTAAAGATACCATATTATCCCATATCTCTTCCTCGTTATCTCCATTTACAAGAATATAATTATCTCCTAGCACACAAGGACGTATCCTCTTTGCTGACACAGTTTTACTTTCTTTTGTCTATAAGCCGCATTGATAGTAACAGCTCCCCATCGAATCCAATTTTGTTCGCCAAGTGGTTTCCAAGGAGTCCTTCACCTGTCAACTGGAAGTGGGGCCCTGTTATTCCCATAGGCCTGAGGCTTGCTCAAAATATTCTGAGTGTGCTCGACAAAAATTCTGTGAAGCAGGATGCTACCATTCTTATACATAGTCCCAGAAAGAATCTTCTTTTTCTTACAATTGGCGTTACGTCGCACCGACGTCGACGATGGGACAGGGAATAGCTCGGAGTGGGAAGGAAGTGGCCGTGGCCTTAGTTAACGTGCAGCCCCAGCATTTGCCTGGTTTGAAAATGGGAAACCACGGAACTGTCGACAGTGGGGTTCAAACCTACTATCTCCCGAATGTAAGTTCACAGCTACGCGTCCCTAACTGCACGGCCAACTCGCTCGGTGTGAGAATTTCTCCACTGAAGGGTTACGGACCGCTGGTGGATTGTATAGTCCTAGCCGCTTGAGCACAAAAAGGGCCCGAGATGCCCACTCCCATTCCATAGTAACTGGTATCCCGACTCTCAGGACCATTTACTAGTCTACTCAGCAGTTGCTCATGGTTCACGAACTAGGATGTGGCTACAGTAACCCACACAATCAATCAATCAATCAATCAATCAATCAATCAATCAATCAATCAATCAATCAATCAATCAATCAATCAATCGATCAATCAATCAATCACTACTGATCTGCATTTAGGGCAGTCGCCCAGGTGGCAGATTCCCTATCTGTTGATTTCCTAGCCATTTTTTAAATGATTGCAAATAAATTGGAAATTTATTGAGCAACGTCCTTGGTAAGTTATTCCAATCCCTAACGCCCCTTACTGTAAACGAATATTTGCCCCAATTTGTCCTCTTGAATTCCAACTTTATCTTCATATTGTGATATTTTTGTGATATTTCCTACTTTTAAAGACACCACTCAAACTTATTCGTCTACTGATGTCATTCCACGCTATCTCTCCACCGACAGCTCGGAACATACCACTTAGTCGAGCAGCTCGTCTCCTTTCTCCCACGTCTTCCCAGCCCAGACTTTGCAACTCTTTTGTCGGAAATCACCCAGAACAAATCGAGCTGCTCTTCTTTGGATGTTTTCCCGTTCTTGAATCAAGTAATCCTGGTGAGGGTCCCATACTCTGGAACCATACTCTAGTTGGCGTCTTACCAGAGACTTATATGGCCTCTCTTTACATCCTTCCTACAACCCCTAAATACCCTCATAACCATGTGCAGAGATCTGTACCCTTTATTTACAAACAAATTTATGTGATCACCCCAATGAAGATCTTTCCTAATATTAAGACCTAGGTACTTAACACTGATCCCCAAAGGGAACTTTCACCCCATCAACGCAGTAATGCAAAGTGATAGGACTTTTCCTATTTGTGAAACTCACAACCTGACTTTTAACCCCGTTTATCATCAACTACTGTCCATCTCACAACATTATTGTGGTCACTCTGCAGTTGCTCACAATCTTGTAACTTATTTATTACTCTGTACAGAATAACATCATCTCCAAAATGCCGTATCTCTGATTCCACTACTTTACACATATCATTGACATATATAAGAAAACATAAAGGTCCAATAATACTGCTTTGAAGAATTCCCCTCTTAATTATTACAGGGACAGATAAAGCTTCGCCTACTCTAAATCTCTGAGTTCAGTTTTCTAGAAACATAGCCACCCATTCAGTCACTCTCTTATCTAGTTCAATTGCACTCATTTTTGCCAATAGTCTCCCATAATCTACCCTATCAAATGCCTTAGATAGGTAAATCGCGATACAGTCCGATTGACCCCCTAAATCCAGGATATCTGATATATCTTGCAGGAATCCTACAAGTTGAGCTTCAGCGGAATAACCTTTCCTAAACCCAAACTGTCTTCTATCAAACCAGTTATTAATTTCGCAAACATGTCTAATATAATCAGAAAGAATGCCTTCCAAAGCTTACATGCAAAGCATGTCAAACTGACTGACGCTCCTTCATGCAAACAATATCAAATAAGTAGTTGGGATATGGTACTATATCCCAACGCATTGTGTTTAGTACCCCCCAGAAACCTTATCAATTCCAACTGCTTTTCTAGTTTTCAACTTTTGTATCTCACTGTAAATGGCATTGTTGTCATAGGTAAATTTTAATACTTCATTTAGTATCAGTCACCTCCTCTATCTGGACATCATCCTTGTAAACAACAATCTTTGCATACTGCAGACTGAATACTTCCGCCTTTTGAATATCCTCCTATACACACGCACCTTGTTCAATAATGATTCCTGCAATATCCTTCTTTGAACCTGTTTCTGCCTTAAAATACCTATACATACTCTTCCATTTTTCACTAAAATTTGTATGACTGCCAATTATGCTTGCCATCATGTTATTTTTAGCTGACTTCTTTGCTAGATTCAATTTCCTAGTAAGTTCCTTCAATTTCTCCTTACTTCCACAGCCATTTCTAACTCTATTTCTTTCCAGCCTGCTCCTCGTTCTTAGACTCTTTAATTCTCTGTTATAATATAGTGGATCTTTACCATTCCTTACCGCCTTTAAGGGTACAAACCTATTTTCACATTCCTCAACAATTGCTTTAAACCTATCCCACAGTCTGTTTACATTTTTATTTACCGTTTTCCACTGATCATATTTACTTTTTTTTAACTCCCTCATGCTTGTTTTATCAGCCATATGGTAATGCCTATTAGTGCAAATTTTAATATCTTCCTTTCTTTCACATTTATTTTTAACTACCACAAAAACAGCTTCGTGATCACTAATACCATTTATTACTTCAGTTTCTCTATAGAGCTCTTCTGGTTTTACCAGCACCACATCCAGAAAATTCTTCCCTCTAGTTAGTTCCATCACTTTCTGAATCAGATGCACTTCCCATATTAACTTATTTGCCATTTTTGTCATGCTTCCTGTCGTTCGCATTACCTTCCCAAATGACGTTTGGTAAATTGAGATCATCCGTTACAATCACGTTCCTTTCCTTATCGTTTGCCACGTAGCTAATTATATCATCACCGAGCTCGATAGCTGCAGTCGCTTAAGTGCGGCCAGTATCCAGTATTCGGGAGATAGTAGGTTCGAACCCCACTGTCGGCAGGGCTGAAAATGGTTTTCCGTGGTTTCCCATTTTCACACCAGGCAAATGCTGGGGCTGTACCTTAATTAAGGCCACGGCCGATTCTTTCCCACTCCTAGCCCTTTCCTTTCCAATCGTCGCCATAAGAACTATCTGTGTCGGTGCGACGTAAAGCAACTAGCAAATATATATATATATATCATCAAATAAATCTGAATCAGCGTCTGCGCTACCCTTTCCCGGTCTGTACCCTCCAAAGACATTAAGTTGCCTATTATCTTTAGAGATGAGCCTTACACCTAGAATTTCATGTTTGTCATCTTTAACTTTTTAAGTAGATTACAAATTCTTCTTTCACCAGAATGAATACTCCCCCTCCTACCATTCCTATCCTATCTCTACGATACACCCTCCAGTACCGTGAGAAAATTTCTGCATCCATTATATCATTTCTCAGCCATAATTCAACTCCTGTTACAATATCTGCTACGTATTTATCTATTAAATTACTTAATTCTATTCCTTTCTTTACAATACTTCTACAATTGAGCACTAATATTTTTAGGTGATCCCTACGTGATTTCTAGTTTCCTGTTCCCTTATCACCGCTCCCTAGGCCACCCTGTTTCCCTGAATGCACCTCCCTATAACCCTTCTAAACAAATTTCCTAACTTATACGTACCACTGCGGTTTAAGTGAAGGCCATCTAAGCGCAGATCCCTATCTCCTACCCACCCATTTGGATCTAGAAACTTCACTCCCAGTTTCCCACATACCCACTCCATAGTCTCATTTAAATCCCCAATCACCTTCCAGTCAGTATCCCTCCTACAGAGTATTCCACTGATGACAATCTCCGCTTCCTTAAACTTCACCCGTGCTGCATTTACCAGGTCCCACACATCTCCAACTATGTTGGTACTTATGCCTGCTTGTCTTACGTTGTTAGTACCAACGTGAAACACTAGCACCGTCTCCTTCCCCTCCTCCCTCTCTTCTACTTTCCTCAACGTCTGCCTCAACCTAATTCCTGGATAACACTCTACCCTGATACCCTTTCCTCCACACACTTTCCCCACGTGTCTAACGATGGAATCCCCCATGACCAGAGCCTCAACCTTACCTACCTCATTTGATCCCCTCTCCTCCTGGTCAGTCCTATCTTTCCTGACAGCAGCAGAAGCTACTTCTTCCTCCCTTTTCTCCATCTCATGACCCTGTTCCACCTGTACTTTCCTATCCTCTACTCCACATTTCCCTTTCCTACCTTTTCCCTTTCTCCTACTTCAACACTTCTCAGCAACAGTTCCCTGTTCATCATATTCCGTAGGTTGTTCTACCTGCAGTGACTCGTACCGATTTCTCACAGATACCTGTCCTGAATTCTGATCTTGAATGGAGCCCTTAGCCTGCAATCTCCTTCCCCTTTCCTTCATGCACCATTAATAATAATAGAATTTAATACAGCCTATGGCCAAGAAATAAATTCATTATCGTACATTGCTCATTCACTACAAAATGAGGTCAATTGCGTTGTTCTTTCCGTACACTCCCGAAGATGGTACCGATCGCATTGTTTCTTGCATAATTTGCAAGTACAGTCATTAGTGGGGTCGTGATGTCTTGTCTCGTCGCATATTTTGTGATGGAATCCATGCACAGCGAATCGTGTCATGATATATCGCAGGTCGTAATTTGGACCATGCCAGACTTGAGTCATCATAGCATCCGTGGTGTAAAACGTGCTCCATACTTCTTTCTTCTTGTCATGTAATTCTTTTAACGCACTCTGATACACAGATGTAGAATGTAATAGTATCCATTTTCGAAGATCTTCTATAAAGAACCTTTCTCTCACTGGCTCATATACCAACCGCGAGGGGGTAAATTTAGATTACTCTTTTTAGATAAATTGCTTTGATCTTTTCCAATTCCAGAAGAATGCTCTTACAAAGATGGTCACATATTAGATGTAATCCGTAACTCACAATAGGCGAGATCTTCACTCTGAATAGCTTTATCGCTGTATCCACTGAGAGGTTCCTTATGTGTAAGATGTCGTGCATTGCTATTATCGCAGTTGCGACCTTGTCCTTGATGTGAAGTGTGAATGTGGTTCCTGTAGTCTGTAGCGTCATTCCCATGTATTTAAAGGATGCGACCGTCGTTAATCTTTCGTTCTTATAATAAAGTGCCCTGTAATGCAATTCTTATCCCTTGCCTGAATGTCATAACTACTGTCTTATTTGCATTCAGCTGTAGGTCGATTCTGCCGGCCCATTGCACTAATCTATTGAAGGCTGCTTGCATATCTGCATGACGCAATCGCCATGTCATCCGCGTAAACATATATTTTTACATTACTGGAATCTACTGTTGTTATTGCGTCCCTGGTCAATATGTTAAACAGAATCGGAATTACCATTAATAATAATAATAATAATAATAATAATAATAATAATAATAATAATAATAATAATAATAATAATTTCACCGTCATGCTGAGAAGAGTCGGAGCTTCTTAAAATCTCTTCGACCCACGGAAAATAACTTCATAGGTACAGGCAACCTAGACACCCTTCTGAAAAGTGGGAAACTCAAACAAGTAATTGACATCCTGAATAAATTTGATATTCAAATTGCAGCAGTACAGTTAACACGCCTCCAAGACGAGAACCATTTTGATTCAGAAAACGTTAGGATATTTAAACGTAAACCAGCCATAAAAATTGGAGGGAATCTACCTCAATATGGAACAGCCTTTTTGATAAGAAAATCAATAGCTAATTCAGTGCTCAGTTTTACATCCCCTTCTGAAAGGATCTCTGTGCTCACAGTCAAATCGAGTAACAAAGCATATTCTTTGATTAATGCTCATGCACCCACAAACAGTGACAATAAGAAAAATCCTACGAAAGGTGAAGACTTCTGGGAACTCCTTGAGAAAACCATCAGCAGCATCCCTAAACATGATGTGAAGATCTTGGTAGGTGATTTTAACGCCCAGATTGGTAGAGAAAGAAAGTAGAGGTGGATCGTAAGCCATCATCCAGCACATCGGGAGATAAATAAGAGTGGTGAGCACCTAATAGATTGCTGTAAATCCTTTAATTTGCGACTCATGTCTACATATTTCTCCAGGCCTCCATACAAGAAGAAAACACGGGAATCACCAAATCCGTTATTAGGGGAATTCCAGATCGACCATGTAGCAGTCTCCAAACAGAACACGTGTGAAATACAAAATGTTAAAGTACGTAAGGGAGTGATTGATTCTGATCACTACCTAACCCAAGTCAAAGTGAAATTTCAACCTAATTGATCCAAGCCCAAATTTCATAGATTACCAAGAATGGATCCTGAATACCTTAAACAAAACTCAAATGCATTTCTTCAGGGCATAAAAGAACAAGATCCCAAGGATTGGCCTGACTTGCGATATACAATTCTAACATCAGCACAGAGGTTAGGACAGCCCCCGAGGAAACGAAAACATAGATGGTGGAATACAGCCTGTGATAAAGCAATTGAAGTCAGAATCAAAGCCCGGATAAATGGAACGGACACCGGACGACTGAACGGTGGGAGGCATTCATTAAGACTCAGAAACTGACAGCCAAGATAATTCGCAGGGAGAGGCGTAAATATGACAGGAACAAACTCATAGACATAGAACAGGATTTCATCAAAAACAACTGTAGAATTTCTCCAAGATATTCCGTGAGAGTCTATCAGTTATCAGCCTCCAAGCATATGTATCCGTAGATCAGATGGCACACTGGAGGCAGACACTAAAGAAAATTGCAAATTACTTCCAAGACCTACTCAATTGTGACCCACCAAAGGAGAAATTGCAGTTTGCAAAGCCCATGCTAAACCCAGATTCACATCCATCGACAATGGAAGAAACAGCAGGGATCATTCGAGCTCTTAAAATTAAAAAAGCACCGGGAGAAGACGGTATTACCTCAGAGATGTTGAAACTTGGAGGAGAAGAGCTTACTAGAAGAATCTACGCAATCCTAACAGAAATCTGGAAAACAGAAGCGATCCCGCAGGACTGGAAGAGCGCGTTGATTCATCCTTTGCGTAAAAAGGTGACAAAACAGATTCGAATAATTACAGAGGTCTATCCCTACTACCCGTTGCTTATAATGTTCTATCTAAAGCCCCCCTAAACCGACTAGAGAAACAAACAGATGATTTGATTGGGGAATATCAAGCGGGTTTTAAGAAAGGACGTTCGTGTGCTTAACAGATATGGAACCTGAAAATGATTCTGAAGATCCGTAGAAGCAACAACACGATAGTCACCTTCGTGGACCTGAAGAAGGCGTATGACTCTGTGGACAGACAGACCTTGTTCGACACGCTGGAAGAACTTCGACTGGATAAGAAGACCAGAGAACTCATACGTCAGACCATGACAAACACAACATCTAAGGTGATTTTTTGGGGGGAAACTTCTGACCATTCTTAAGTACACACAAGTGTTCGTCAAGGTGATATTCTGTTTAACTTCATTTTAGACAAAGTCGTCAGAGAGTGGGAAAAGAATACCACAGGCATAACCGTCGGGACTGATGGGAACAAAATTAAAATGAAATGCTTCGCTTTCGCAGCCGACCTAGCTATCATCAGTAAAAACAAGGAGGGAACTAGATATGCTATCGAGACATTACACAGAATAGTATCACAGGCAGGCCTTCAGATATCATTCGAGAAAACCAAATATATGCAGAATTTTCAGCAAAAGTGCAAGAAAGATCAAATTGAAACGGCATATGGGATAATTTCACAGGTATCGTAAATACCTCGGAGAAATAATTCTTCCTTAGGGATTAGACAGTTTGACCAATACAGAAAGGGCCTCAGAACTTCAGAGGGCATTTAGACTGACATGGGATCACTACAATAAACGAGTAATGTCGCGTAATGTTAAATTGAAACATTTGCATCAGAAAACTAAACTTTCGGAGGTCATTCTAAAATTGTAGATAGACCGGGCGTGTTGGCCGTGCGGTTAGGGGCGCGCAGCTGTGAGCTCGCATCCGGGAGATATTGGGTTCGAACCCCACTGTCGGCAGCCCTGAAGATGGTTTTCCATGGTTTCCCATTTTCCCATCAGGCAAATGCTGGGGGACTGTACCTTAAATAAGGCCACGGCCGCTTCCTTCCCATTCCTAGGCCTTTCCTCTCCCATCGTCGCCATAGGACCTATCTGTGTCGGTGCAACGTAAAGCAAATAGCAAGAAAAAATGTAGATATTAAAAATCAAGAACGTAAAATTCTTAGGAAAATTTTTGGCCCCTTACAAGAAAGTGGAATTTGGATCAAAAGGGCAAACTGCAGGCCTCTATAGTTACACAGATAGTTTCATCAATACTGTCCGGAGGAGACGTTAGAAATATTTTTGACACATGTTTAGGATCGATAATAATAGACTCACAAAAAGGTTTTTTTAATGTAATAAATTCCCAAAACAAGAGAATGAATTGGCTGGAGAAAACAAGAGGGGGCCCTGAATTAATTGAACATCGGGGAAGACATCATGAAAAATCACCAAGTCTTCAGGGCCTCAGTAAATAAACACACATTTGTGGTCAAAACAAGCAGCAGGACTGGTACAAAGTGGTCAGAAGAACGGAAGAGGCAACACAGTGAGTTCATGAAGAGATTTTGGAAGAATAGAAAGGCGAAAGTCATGAAACCAATGAACAATTTCCAACGAGCTCTATGAATGAGCATAACGAAACAAGAAGGAGAAGAATTTTACGTCACACTAACTACTTTTACAGTTTTCGGAGACGTGGAGATGCCGGAATGTTGTCCTACAGGAGTTCTTTTATTTGCTGATAAACCTACGGACACGAAGCTGGCGTATTTCAACACTTCAAATACCATCGGACTGAGCCAGGATCGAACCTGCCAGTTTGGAATAAAAAGGCCAGCGCTCTACCGTCTCACCTACTCAGTCCGGCATTATTATTATTATTATTATTATTATTATTATTATTATTATTATTATTATTATTATTATTATTAATTTTATCATTATTTTTATTTCGTTTACTTTTTATTTTAATCCACTGAAAACGAAGTACTCTCTATCGAACTGCATATCCTTTTCATGACGTGTAGGGCTTTAGCGACTACGATAACCTTATATAGAAGGTTATTACAATTTCCAAGGCATTAAGAATTAATTGTTTTTCAACTTTCAGTAAACTAGCATGACGAATTTGTCTAGCACCTCCCTTTATTTCTTTAAACACAAAGTAGATGCTAACATTTGGAGCATCATGTATGGGGAAAGCAGTAAGTAGCAAGAGGTAACGCGAAAAAGACTGGTTAAAAGTTCCTTGCTTAACGTGCGCTCCTAATAGACCAATAGCAGCTGTGGTTAGCGGGGGCTGTGATGCGTACATCTCTCATACCTTGCTTGCCTACTACAGCATTCGGTACTTACTAGTTAATAGATATGAACGATATAATACATACATAACTGGGAGGTGAATTAACATATTTGATGACGACCAAATTATTTCGCATTTTCCCTGAACAAACAGAGCGTCTGACCAACCAATACTGCAATAATTTGAAATGAAAGAGAGCAAGTAGAAAAGGGGTTGGTTGATCTATAAGAAACAAGTCAGTTCTCAGACAAAATTATATTTGCATCGTGCCAGGATGAATGGCTCAGACGTCGAGGCGCTGGCCTTCTGACTCCAACTTTGCAAGTCCGATTCTGGCTCAGTACGGTGGTATTTGAAGCTGCTCAAATTCGTCAGCCTCGTGTCTGCAGATTTACTGGCACGCAAAAGACCTCCTGCGGGACTAAATTCTGGCTCCTCGGCGTCTCAGAAAACCGTGCAAAGTAGTTCGTGAGACCTAAAAACAATAACATTATTATTATTATTATTATTATTATTATTATTATTATTATTATTATTGCTTTACGTCGCACCGACACAGATAGGTCTTATGGCGACGATGGGATAGGAAAGGCCTAGGAAGTGGAAGGAAGCGGCCGTGGCCTTAATTAAGGTACAGCCCCGGCATTAGCCTGGTGTGAAAATGGGAAACCGCGGAAAACCATCTTCAGGGCTGCCGACAGCGGGGTTCGAACCCACTATCTCCCGATTACTGGATACCTGCCGCACTGCAGCTATCGAGCTCGGTATTATTATTATTATTATTATTATTATTATTATTATTATTATTATTATTATATTTGCATCGATCTGTTTTCATCTGTTTTGGTTTTGTGCGGAAGTAAGCAAAGGTAGTACTCAGGATATCTTATTTTTAAGCGGGACGTAACATTAATGATGGTATTGAGTTTGAGTGCAGACTGAAGCAATGGCTGGAGGGTTCTAAGAGTGTTTGTATCAGCAATCATTGCCGCTATTTATTACTTCCAACTTATGAATAAATATCCTGAGGCCACCCAACTTTCACTCCCGTACAGCAAAGTCGTTCTGAAAACAGACCCGATGTAAAGATAACGTTGGAGGATTCACTTCTGTCTCATAGAATAACTGCGAACTTGCTTCATTAGCCTCGTTACACCATGATTTGATTTCATGACAGTGCTACCATCATGAGATTATACACATCCTAAGTATTTAGAATGATCCGCCAGTTCTACTGTACTATTGTATTTCCTCCGTGACAATCCTTATAGCTACTACTAAACGGTTTCATTCCTGAAGGTGGAGGCGGGCCTCTTAGATGGTGACGCCGTCTCTCAGGCCGGGAGATTTGTTACGGCGAAGGAGATGTGCGGAAAAGGTGAGGGGGTTGGAGGCCGTGACCTATACTACGAACTGTCCCGGCATTTGCCTTAGTGCAGGAGAATGGAAAACCACGGAAAACCATTCTCAGGGCAGCCGACGGGTGGGACCAGGCTTGAAGTCCGGCACTGTGCCCCAGGCCCGTCTCCCGAATGCAGAGGCGTAGAGCCACGGTAGAGCCGTGTCCAACTTTCCTCAATCCTTATAGCTTTCTTCCCAGTTGACTTCTCTTTCGTCTTGCAAATGCTAACTCTTCTTTAAGTACCGTACTTACTTTAAAAATATTTGTCTTTTTTACTCCGAAAACATTCTACTTTCTATCTTCAGATGCATACCATGAATACGCTGTTGTTACTTTCGACGAAAAATGAAACCCTGAAACCGATACCGGATAGTTAATTCCTACAATACAGTGACTCTGAGTCACTCTATCAGTAACTCACAGCGACCACCATCTAGCGGAACAGCCAGGAAGTAAACGATCAGATCACGCCTGCGACTTTGCGAAGCCTGGCGGCAGAACGGAGAGCGAGAGGGAGAACGGGAGAAAATCGTAGATTAACAACACGGAGTGAATATTGAAGTTCAACCGTAAGCTTTCAGTTATTTTGCTTATGAAATATTCTTATGATTCGAAAAATGGAAGTAACTTAAATGCAATACGCTTCGGGTCTAAACAGACCATTACGTGAGGAGCTGCCCCACTGGATTGCAAGTGGAGTGTCCGTATGAAAACTAACCCCATGGCACTGAAGCCCAGAGGGGCCTTGGCCTACCAAGCGACCGCTGCTCAGCCCGAAAGCCTGCAGATTACGAGGTGTCGTGTGGTGAGCACGACGAATCCTCTCGGCCGTTATTCTCGGTTTTCTAGACCGGAGAGTGTCCGCATGATGAACCCAAATCCACGAGTTTGGGCACAGGTGACGTAAACTATCATCTTCCTTCTCACTGCATATGCAGGCTCCTAAATGACCCACATCTGGACTGGAGTTAATGAAATATTCTTACCGTATTTTTATTATTATTATTATTATTATTATTATTATTATTATTATTATTATTATTATTATTATTATTATTATTATTATTATTATTATTATTATTATTATGGGAGGTTCTATTTTTTAGTGGTGAGTGCATTGAACAGACTGCCACGAATTTTATAATTGACTTGTAAGACTGTATAATTATCTACAATTTTAAAATTTTATCTCAATATTTCTGGTAAATTACACTGTAGCCCCCCTTGATAGAGAACCTCTAGGAAAAAAATTAAGAAAGTTTCCCTAGAGCAATGACTGTTTCATAGCTAGAGATTATATTACATGATTATATGAAAATAATAATAAACACTTTATTAATCATCATAATTAATAAAGATACAACACACAAATTGTGCATGGTATAAACAAAGTTTGCTATATGTAATGTCACTTCCCACTACGAAGTTCACAATGGATAACTCCCAGTTTTTGCATGTAATTACATTATATCGACAGCAATGCTCACTGCACAGCTTGCAAACACAGGTTTCGTCAGGGTCATGGAAGTACTCAGTGTTGCACAGTTTATGGTGATACCCATGGACCGCCATCGAGTTAACGAAATGTCGCATCTCTTGATTAGTCTTTGTCCATGTTCTATTCATCATCACCTCCGTTGAGTTAAAATCGAGCCAGATTTCTTCCCTCTTCTTCACTCTGTCCTGCAGTAATTTTTCCCAATGAAAATAAATAAATAAATAAATAAATAAATAAATAAATAAATAAATAAATAAATAATATAATTTGATCTGCGGCAAATATATACTAATTCTGATTAATTTCCAGTTTCAAGCATATTTAAGCCATTTATTTCATGACTTACCATAACCATGACTTACCCCTCTATTGATTGCATTCAATCAAGACAAAATACAGTTTCAATGAAAAAAATAACACTACCATAAAACGACAATGTCATCAGAATACAAATACCTAAAAAATGTTGCACTTAAATGAACTTCAATCACTAATTAACATAGATAAAATGAAACAGAACTGTACACTGGTGTGCAGGTTGATGCATTGCTTTGTTTTGTTCACAGCTGCACAATGAAAGTTTTTGAATTGCTCATCTTGTTAAATGCCTGTACAAAATAAACACAAATACAATTATATACACCATTCAATTCACTGACATTGTAAGGAATCATATTGTCATTATAAAAAAACACTACTCGATGGGAAGGGAACACAATTTCACTATTGGTCTCTTGAAATTTCCATAAGCAGTTTTTATGGTGACTGCTCGCACAAGTCCATCGGAAACTGGGTGAAGTTCCTGGACCACACCTAGTCTCCACTGAAGTGGGGGAAAATTGTCCTCCTTGATAACCACCACTGCTCCAAGTTGTATACTAGGTTGCTGAGAGGGCCACTTTGGCCTGTTTTGTAGTTGGGTTAAGTATTCCTTATGCCATCTGGTCCAAAAGTGATGCTCCATTTGCTGCAACCGTTTCCATGCTGAATGTTTATTGCAAGGTACAAGAGTCAGATTGGATTCAGGAATGGAATTTAAACTGCCTCTAGTAAGAAAACGACCTGGAGTTAAGGATTGAGGGTCAGCAGGATCTGAGGATAGGACTGTAAGTGGATGAGAATGTAAACAGGCTTCAATTTGTGTGAGCACAGTACTAAGCCCTTCAAATGTTAACGATGAGTTTCCAACAACTCGATGCAAAAGATATTTGACTGACTTGAAGCCAGCTTCCCATAATCCTCCAAAATGGGGTGAACGAGGTGGAATGTAGTGCCAGTTGATACCTTTGTTTGCCAGGTTGCTTAAAACTTCCTCTTGATGCTGCTGTGATGCCATGAATTGGTGAAGATCTTTTAATTCTCTATCGGCTCCAATAAACGTAGTAGCATTGTCACTGTAGATATCTGCGGGTTTTCCTCTTCTGGCTGTGAAACGGCGAAGTGCGATTAAGAAAGCTGAAGTGCTGACTACTTCCAAATGTACAGCCGTCGTCGTGAAGCAAACAAATAGTGCGATGTATGCCTTAATACGAATATTGCTCCTCTTGTTAATTGGGCGAAGTAGAATTGGACCTCCATAATCAATGCCACAAACACTGAATAGACGTGCTGGTTGAGCTCTGTGCTCAGGATAGTCAGCCATGAGTTGATGACTAGTTACGCCTTTCAATTTGTAACATGTTACACATTTGTGCACTTGCTGTCTATCTACATTTCTGCTGTTCAGAATCCAATAACGTTGACGAAGGGTTGCTAACAACAATTCTGGTCCCGCATGAGCCTGTTGTAAGTGTTCATGTTTGACAATTAGAGTTGTGAGGTGATTTTTATGGTAATAAAATTTGGTGTTTTGTTGAGAATGGGAGCGACGTGTTCGTCAATCTACCACCAACTCTAAGTACATTATCATGTAGAAATGGGCAGAGATTTTTCAGCTGACTTTTCCTTGATACAATGCCTTCCTTATGCAATTCCTTGATTTCTTCTCTGAATGACTCCACTTGAGCTATGCGAATGCATAACATTAATGATGACTGAAGTTCTTGAACTGAGAACGGTTCCAATCGTTTATTGTTTGGCTGTTTGGAGTTGTGAAAAAATCTGCTGCAATACGCCAGGACTCTTTGTAGTTTTGTCAGCGAAGAAAATCTTTCGATGATGTCATTGCCTTTAGTGACAAGTAATGTTGCTACTGTTCACTGTTCCAATGTGGTATGACAACTTTCATCGATGACTAGGGGCTGTGGCAGGTTGAGGTGAGGTGCTGACAACCATGATGGACCTGACCACCACAGTGTGGACTGTTGTAACTCTTGAGGTTCAGTTCCTCGAGAAATTAATTCTGCAGGGTTTTGATGAGATGAAACATGATGTCAATCTTTGACATTAGTTAACTGCTGAAATTCTGCTACTCTGTTGGCTACAAATGTTTCCAACGCGACGAAGGAGAAGCCAACCATGATAAAACAATGGTAGAATCTGTCCACAAATGAGTTTCATTAATTTCAAGATTTAAAATTGGAATGGATATTTGAAGTAATTGAGCCAGCAATGCAGCTGCAAGAAATTCAAGACGAGGGAGTGTAACTCGTTTGACTTGAGCCACTCTGGATTTTGAGCACAACAACTTGACACTTATTTCCCCTTGCTGATTGACAGATCGAAGGTAGATGCAAGCTCCGTATCCTGTTTGAGAGGCGTCTGAAAAACCATGCACTTGATTGTTACAATACACACCTGCTCCTAAAACATGTATATCCACCTGAATGTTTTCAGTGTGCCAAATGGTTCTGAAGCACCTACCATTCCGCGGCTAAGTCTTCAGGTAATGTTTGATCCCAATCAAGTTTGTGTAACCACAATTTCTGGAGAAACACTTTGTAGGTTATTACTAAAGGGCTGATGAGTCCTAATGGAGAAAAAGTTGAAGCTACCGTTGATGTAGTGGTATGTTTAGTAATGTTACTGTTCCTTGGAATGTGTTTGATTCTGTTTGCTACTAAGAATTTGTCTGACGTAGGATGCCATGATAATCCTAAAGCTTGTATCGTGTCACCTTTATCGAACTGGAAAAGTAAGTTAATTCCTATGTCTTCAGGTGGAACAGCAGCAAGTATAGCTTGATGATTTGAACACCATATCCTGATGGGAAAACCACCTTTATTGAATAAAGCTATGAGTTCACTTTGTAATTGTAATGCTTCAGTGATGTTAGACGCACCACACAGGGCATCGTCAACATAAAAATCCCTTTGTAAAACCGTTGATGCCAGTGGAAATGAAGTTGCTTCATCTTCTGCCAATTGTTTGAGGCACTGTGTTGCCAAATATGGAGCTGAAGCTATGCCATACGTGACAGTCAATAGTTCATAAGTCTTGATAGCTGTTTGTGGCGATTCCCTCCAACGAATTCTTTGCAACCGCATGTCATTTTCATGAACCCGAACTTGTCTATACCTTTTTGTGATGTCTCCCGTAAATGCAATGTTGTGTGTCCTGAATATCCCGTCAGTTAAGAACGTTTTTACCGCCTCTCTAACTTTACTCCTACAATAATGAATATCATGTCGAATTGATGCGATATAAATAGTGAAATTATTATTTTTTGTTTTGCTAGGGGCTTTACGTCGCACCGACACAGATAGGTCTTATGGCGACGATGGGATAGGAAAGGCCTAGGAGTTGGATGGAAGCGGCCGTGGCCTTAATTAAGGTACAGCCCCAGCATTTGCCTGGAGTGAAAATGGGAAACCACGGAAAACCATTTTCAGGGCTGCCGATAGTGGGATTCGAACCTACTATCTCCCGGATGCAAGCTCACAGCCGCGCGCCTCTACGCGCACGGCCAACTCGCCCGGTAGTGAAATTATTAGACCGCAACTTAGTCTTGTGGTAGTAAGCGTAGTCAGCACCAGTATACCGAAATTGAAAGCATTTTCTGGCTGTAAGTCCATTTTTAGCACATCAATTACTCAGCGGCCTCTTTGTCAATCTTCTGCAGCTCTTTCTCGCAGTGCTATATGTACACCTACCCCCCCCCCCAACCCCACTCCATGGCACTACAGCACTTAAAGGGCCTTGGCCTACCAAGCGACCGCTGCTCAGCCCGAAGGCCTGCAGATTACGAGGTGTCGTGTGGTCAGCACGACGAATCCTCTCGGCCGTTATTCTTGTCTTTCGAGACCGAGGCCGCTATCTCACCGTCAGATAGCTCCTCAATTCTAATCACGTAGGCTGAGTGGATCTCGAACCAGCCCTCAGGTCCAGGTAAAAATCCCTGACCTGGGCGGGAATCGAACCCGGGGCCTCCGGGTAAGAGGCAGGCACGCTACCCCTACACCACGGGGCCGGCATATGTAGGCTACACCTATACAGAAATATTTCCAACATTTCAATGGCAACATTTGTCCGATTTGTCTACCTTTGCTTGGAATAGTGAGAGCAGGAGACCCTCTAAAGTCTTACTGAAAGTGAAGGGGCTCTTACTTATAATCACTTCTTCTCTGTATAGCGTTTATAGACCGGTCTTTTCGATCGGGAAACTGGCTGCATCTGAAGTCTCTAGGTGTCTTTTCGGTAGTAGTGTCAGGTAGCTTTGGAAGGTGAAGTAGGGAACAAGTTGTTTTTTTTTTTTTTTTTTTTTTTTTGCTAGGGGCTTTACGTCGCACCGAAAATGGGAAACCATCTTCAGGGCTGCCGATAGTGGGATGAACCTACTATCTCCCGGATGCAAGCTCACAGCCGCGCGTCTCTACGCGCACGGCCAACTCGCCGGGTAAAACAAGTTCTTTAAGAAACTGTTAATACATTGCATTAATGTAATATCCCGAAATTTGCCACTGGTGTAATAATAATAATAATAATAATAATAATAATAATAATAATAATAATAATAATAATAATAATAATAATAATAATAATAATATTAATAATAATAATTCTTGGCATAAATTCATATTGACTGGTCCATTTCGCGAACATTTTTTAAAACTTTCTATTTTTGAAATTATAATTTGCTTTATGTCAAGCCGACACAGATAGCTCTTATGGTAGACGAAGGGATAGGAAGGGCTAGGAGTGGGAAGGAGGCGACCGTCGCCTTAATTAAGGTACAGCCCCGGGATTTGCCGGGTGTAAAATGGGAAACCACGTATAGACATCCTTAAGGCTGCCGACAGTGGAGCTCGAACCCACTATCTCCTAAATGTAAGCTGTTAGCTACGTTACCCAAACCGCGCCGCCACTTGCTCGGTTATCCCTGACAGTGGCCAACGACTGAATACCCTAGTAGGTGGTTCACAGGGTCACGATAGACTATCAGTTCCTATGGAACTGGAATGGGCATCTTATTCTGAAGTATCCCCCTTCTTTGGTTTAGACAATTAGGAATATCCGGTGGTCCCTGAGCCGTTCGAAGGGAAATACCTCACTGAGACTATCTCTGTACGGAAGGCCGCTTTAGCGAACGCGCTTTCGATGATTTTAGCGAAATTGGGACTTACGCGAATGACAGAGTTCCATATTCATTCGACAAGACTCTTTGGAAATAACGTGATGACTGATACTAAATTCTACGGGGTGCTATCAGTATCAATACAGGTATAGAAATGTCCAATTTAACAAACGAGAATCGTCTGGAGCTGTTAGGGATTAACAGTACGCGGTTAGAGGAGTTATTTAATGTGTCCTTAAAGGGTATAACAAGAGGAAGGACAGAATACGCAGTTGGATAGCTCATCAAGAAAATGCTATCACGCAGAATTGATCCTACTGGTCACGTGAACGAACAAATGATGAGAGTAGACTTCTTCATCTTCTTCGTTATCTGTTTACCCTCCAGGGTCAGTTTTTCCCTCGGACTCAGCGAGGGATCCCAGCTCTACAGCCTCAAGGGCAATGTCCTGTAGCTTCAGACTCTGGGTCGGGGGATATAACTGGGGAGTATGACCAGTACCGCGCCCAGGCGGCCTCACCTGCTATGCTGAACAGGGGCCTTGCGGGGGAATGGGAAGATTGGAAGGGATAGGCAAGGAAGAGGAAAGGAAGCGGCCGTGGCCTTAAGTTAGGTAAAATCCCGGCATTTGCCTGGAGGAGAAGTGGGAAACCACGTAAAACCACTTCCAGCATGGCTGAGGTGGGAATCGAACCCACCTCTACTCATTTGACCTCCCGAGGCAGAGTGGACCCCGTTCCAGCCATCGTACCACTTTTCAAATTTCGTGGCAGAGGCGGGAATCGAACACGGGCCTCCGGGTGTGGCAGCTAATCACACTATCCACTACACCACAGGGCGGACTACAAGGCTATTCATTATTACAAATGGGAGGGAACGGGTAACAGATTCATAATAGATAATATCTTATTCGACGTTCAATTGAAGAAATTTGTCAGGAATAAGAGAGTATTCTGTGAAATTTTTGACGATACAGATCACTATGGGATAGGGATAGAAAGTTTCAGGATGAGGGAAATAATTCGAAGCGTTTCAAAGAATGGGTAATTAGTAAGTTAATTCTGCACGTGCTAGGCTGAGTGGCTCAGACGGTTGAGGCGCTGCCCATCTGACCCTATCTTGGCACGTTCGATCCTGGCTCAGTCCGGTGGTATATGAAGCTGTGCATAACGTCAGCCTCGTGTCGGTAGATTTACTGGTACGTAAAAGTAGTCCTGCGGGACTAAATTCCGTCATCTCGGCTACTCCGAAAACCGTAAAAGTAGTTAGTGGGACGTAAAGCCAATAATAATAATGATAATAATAATAATAATAATAATAATAATAATAATAATAATAATAATAATAATAATAATAATGCTGGAACGGGGTCCACTCTGCCTCGGGAGGTCAAATGAGTAGAGGTGGGTTCGATGTTATTATTATTATTATTATTATTATTATTATTATTATTATTATTATTATTATTATTATCCAGCTCCATGGCTAAATGGCTAACGTGCTGGCCTTTGGTCACAGGGGGCCCGGGTTCGATTCCCGGCAGAGTCGGGAATTTTAACCTTAATTGGTTATGGCACGGAGGCTGGGTGTATGTGTCGTCTTCATCATCATTTCATCCACATCACGACGCGGAGGTCACCTACGGGAGTGAAATCAAAAGACCTGCATCTAGCGAGCCGAACTTGTCCTGTGACACTCCCGGCACTAAAAGCCATACGCAGTTTCATTTTTTCATTATTATTATTATTGTTAATGTTATTGTTATTGTTATTATTATTATTATTATTATTATTATTATTATTATTATTATTATTATTATTATTATTATTATTATTATTATTATTATTATTTCCTTTCTTAATCTGTTTCCCCTCCAGGTTCGGTTTTCCCACGGACTCATCGAGGGATACCATTACTACCGCCTCAAGGGCAGTCTCCCGGAGCGCGAGAAATTGGGTCGGGGATACAAATGGAGAGGAGGACCAGTACCTCGCTAGGCGGCCTCACCTGCTATGCTGAACAGGGGCCTTGTGGAGGGATAGGAAGACTGGAAGCGACAGGCAAAAAAGAGGAAAGGAAACGGCCGTGGCCTTCAGTTAGGTGCCATGCCGGCATTTGCCTGGAGGAGAAGTGGGAAAGACGGCAAACCACTGCAAGGATGGCTGAGGTGGGAATCGAACCCACCTCTACTCAGTTGATCTCCCGAGGCTGAGTGTACCCCATTCCAGCTCTCATGCCACTTTTCAAACTTCGTGGCAGAGCCGGGAATCGAACCCAGACCTCCGGGGGTGGCAGCTAATCATGCTCACCACTACATCACAGAGGTGTATATTATTATTATTATTATTATTATTATTATTATTATTATTATTATTATTATTGTTGTTGTTGTTGTACCGGGAGGTACACCTCTAAGCCGCACATTTAAATCTTGCGCCTAAAAGAACTCCTCTACTGGAGAAACGTGAACTTGAAACTAGACCTACTTCAACCTTTACTCAGAAGATGTCACTACAGTAACTGGACGTAATTTCCTTATTGTGAAGTTTCATGTACTGTATGAAATTCTACGTGTTTTGTTTACCAGTCATCAAGAAGTTTGGACCTTCTCCAACAGAGGTCACTGCTAAAAACTATCATGCACCCTGGTGCGAAGTGGAAGAACTTTGATTTGAAGAAATTTTGTATTCATACGTTAGTTTTTTTTACTAAATTATGTTCATTCATTTTTGGGTTGGCAATATTGATCTTTTCTTTCCGCAAGTTTTGAATTTAGATAATCATGAATTTCTGTAATTAATTTTCTGCCTATCACAGGCTTCTTCCTCGATTCTGAGTGTCACTTTTGATGTTATCCAATAAAATTGAGAGGGTGTGGCTGGTTTATTCGTGAAAGTTCTCGAACTTACCCCGAGGGTTTATAAACTGCGGATTTTCTCGTCTCTTGGCCATTTCATCGTCGTCTAACTAAGTGTGTGTGTCAAGCAGGAGGCGGGAGGCGCCTCTTCCATGAGGCAGCAGTTCTTCAGCAAGGTAATGGCCATCTAACATCTTACTTTTGCTAGCTCCGCAGTTTAACCTGAGGGAAAGGTCCGAAACTTTAACTATGTAACCAACTTCTCTAAAATGTAAGTTCTGCCGGCTAATGTAAAAAAATTCATAAAATATCTAACTGTAACTCGGGGATAGAGAGTGATGTACCCTCTCGAGCTCCCCCTTCATATTGGTTTGAGGTGACTACGTTTTGTAACTGGTTTTCTTCCTTTCCGTAATGTTTTCATTTATTCTTATACGAGTCACCTCAGTAGTTAGGGAATAGCCCTTGTTTCATCGGCTTAGTGCCTCTTAGGTGAGAAATCATATCTAGGAGTGCAAGTACTCGCCTCCATTCAATTTGTTTTTCGGGCCATTTACTTAACCTGTTCTTTTCTGCTACGGTCCAATAGGTTGGATACTAGATACCCCTGTTTCAAATTTTGTAAGTTGTGCCTTGATGGCAAGTAATTAAAATTTTCTGATATTGCCTTGTGTAGGCTTGAGAACTGAGAGCACGTTAGCTCTTTTTTCAAATGTTGTAAAAGTGCCTCTGGGAGGCCGGATTTCGTAATAGCTCCATGTATCTCCATGTATTAGGGGATTTCTGCCCTTAAGTAAAGTTGTGATCTTTGTAAATTCGAGTGTGTAGTTCAGGAAATGTAAGCGAGGTGCTTGAAGCCCAGGACTTGTAGAATTCAGTTCCTTGTATTTTACTTGACTCATTTCTAACTTGCCTATGGGACCTGTTATATTGTTATTTGTTGATATTTTGAAATTCAAAAAAAAAAAAAAAAATATAGCCTTTGTTAAAGTTTTAAATCCATTCTTGACATTGTAGTTAGACCCATTCACCCCGGCACCTTCTTCCACCTCTGCGTCCACGGGTAACCCCGTAACAAGTGGTAGCTGAGCGTGGTTGAATGGGTCTCAATTAAGCCCCTTTTGACGGCAAAACATAGGATTCGATGTGTACTTTAATAATTTTCTCAGTCGCTGGAATTTATCTTTTCCTATTTTCTAAATTTGTAAATTTCTGTCATCATGTCCGGCCCTCGCGAAGTCCTCTATCGCGGCTATTTGCGCAAGGAGGAATTAATTTACGAATTACTTCTTAGGAATGTTCAGTCTGGAGGCACGGTTGAGGCTGATACCACCAAGCTCAAAGAGTCCTTAGAATTACCTATTAGTATCCCCACTTTGGGAGAGAAGGAAATTGATGAGGCTATCTCCACTATCACTATCACTAAGTGATCCATCTCCCAATCAACTTAAAAGAGTGCAGGCTAGAGCGTTCCATTTTTAGCATAGAGTTAGCGATCTATTGTCTCTTAAGTTAAACGAAGTTCAGGGTAAGGAGGCTAGTAATCTTGTTGAAGACCTTTCTAAAATGTCCAGTAAAGTTAGTCAATTGTTAACTGTGTCTGCTACTCCCAAAACCGACCAAGCCACTGTTGTAAACATCGTATGTGAGGAGGACTTGTCCAAGAATGTAGAAACAGAAAATCCGAAGCTACTCAACAAACGTCTGCCCCATTGGAAACCGAGCCTGATCGTCGTACATCTATTCCACCTTTCTTTTTTAATAATGCTGTCTCTGAAGCTTCTTCACCTCCTAGGCCGTTACCTACTATGTCACCTGGGTTTAGTAGTTTGTCTCACCCTTTGGCTATGTTGCTTAGGGGAATCTCTAAGTTTCCTATTGATTCTACTAATGATGTAATTTCATTTTTAAGATTCTTCGTTGAGTTTCAAGATCACGCCCTAGTTTTTTCTCTCTCTCCTTCTCAAATTCTTCCGATTATTTACCCTTACTCCACTGGTGTCCTCTCGGACAAAATAGTCAGAGCAATTGCTGAACAATCATCTATTGAAGACTTCCACGTCCATCTGCTAGCTAATTTCATTCCCGCTCGAGCAATGTCATCATTAATTCAAAGGTACTATTACAGAGTACAGCGACTGGATGAAAACTTTTCAGACTTCATCCTAGATATTACTGTAAGTTTTACACAAGGGTATTTTCTCTTCATTTCTCTGAAGATCAAATTGTGCAGACCATTGTGTAAGGCATTTCCCCACCCTATAGGTCATACTTGTGTTTTGCGTCGCGTCCTCAAACGTTTGCTGAGTTAGAGGCTATGGCTGTCTCAGCCGAAGGAGTTAGGTATGCCGATACCTTACGAGTCGCTAAGGAGCCCCTCCGTCTTCGAGTAATTTTCGGCCTCAACCTCGCCGAACTTTCAACAACCGCAAATGCTATGCTTGTGGGTCGGCAGATCATTTGCGTAACAAGCGCCCTGTGATAAAATTAAGTGGGACAAAGAATGGATCAGGGTCATCTCAAGGCCGTTTTAAATGTGGCTCATTTAATCACCTTCCCAACAATTGCCCTCATGCCAATAGCATCCCCTCCTGTTCAACTTCTGGTGCAACCTCCACCAATTCGAATAATCGAAAGTGACTAGTGGCATCGGCTGAGTCGGCAAATTCATCTTTCCAAGGCTCAGCCCCGGTTATAAAGACTCCGAAAGCTCGGAACAGGGTAGAAGTTCTTCTAACCCCGCAGTTGAATGCCCTAAAGAATGCCTTAGGATTGCGGCGGAGTCCCGCGCCCTTGTACCTTTTCTCAAGATTGAGTTGAATAGTGAACCCGTTACCGCTCTATTAGACTCTGGGAGTGTTTGTTCTATCATTTTGGCTGAATGGTACTAAAAATTAAAGTCTGCCTGTAAACATTCTGATTATTGTTCGACTTCAGTTCAATGCGTTTCCGCTAATTCTTCTCCATTAGAAATTTTAGGGTTTATCATCGGGAAAAATTCGTATTTCTAAATTTACTTGGAAAGTAAAACTGTTTGTGGCTAAGCACATGTTTTGCCCCATAATACTAGGAGCAAACTTCATGTGTCATTCCGGTCTAGTGCTCGACATTCAGAGCAAGTCGTGCAGCTTCTAATTTGCTAGTAATTGTAAAATTCCTTTGCTTAAGTGTAGTTCTCCATCATGATCATCTGTTTCGCCTACCCAGGATGAGATATTGTTAGACCTTAGACATCTACCTGAGGAGCAGGCTGATAGTATTCGCCAATTGTGTCAGTCATTTCCGGATGTGTTCTCCTATACTCTTGGTGTTACTGACCATATTGAATATAAGATTGAGGCCACGGACTCGATCCCCGTTAGGTTTCCACCTTATAGGCTATCTCCTCCTAAAATGAAGGCCCTCATGGAGATCATAGATCAAATGCTAAAGGATGGTATTATTCGACCTTCCAAGTCGGCGTATTCATCGCCCATTTTTCTGGTTCCGAAACCCCAAGGTGGATTCAGGCCTGTGATTGACTATAGGGCTTTAAATCGGAAGGTGGTGTTACAATATGTGCCTCTTCCCGATCTTCACTCTTGTTTTCCATGGTTTCGGAAAGCTAAGTTCTTCACCATCTTAGACCTTAATCAGGCGTATAATCAGATCCCTCTAGCCGAAGAATCGAAACATCTAACTGCGTTTGCCACGGATTGCAACTTGTATGAGTACAACCGCGTGCCTTTCGTGCTCTCGACGGGAGCAGCTGTGCTAACGAGACTGCCAGATAGGGTCTTCACCGACATCAAGTTTGAATTCTTATACCATTATCTTGATGATGTCGTCGTATTTTCTGAGACCTTTGAAGAACACCTTGTTCATCTGAAAGAGGTCCTTAAACGCCTTCGTAAGGCAGGGTTAACGGTGAAGTTATCTAAGGTAGCTTTTGCTAAAACTTCCATGTCATTCCTAGGTCATATTGTGTCGCCCGATGGTGTTTCTATCGATCATTCTAGAACACAGGCCATCCGTGATTTCAAACCTCCTAAGGACATCAAAGGTATTGCCAGATTCATCGGCATGGTGAATTTCTTCAGGAAATGTATTCCCAACTTCGCTAACAGAGCGGCGCCATTGAACTTACTACGTAGGAAAGGCATCAAATTTGAGTGGGGACCCTCTCAACAAGCCGCTTTTGAAGACTTGAAATTAGCCCTTTGTAACGTCCCCGTCCTGGCTATGCCTGATTTCTCGAAGAAATTTATCGTTCAGACCGATGCCTCGTCGGCGGTGGCTGCTGTGCTTCTTCAAGAAACTGAACTCTGAAGGCGACCCATCGCCTATGCGTCTAGGACACTATCGGCTCAAGAAGTCAAGTATTCCATCTATGAACTTGAGGGTTTGGCAGTCTTATTTGCATTAGAGAAGTTCCGCCTCTATCTGGAACATGTTAAATTCGACCTAGAAACAGATAATCAAGCCTTAAGTTGGGTCTTAGCTAGGCCGCGTCGTACTGGTCGTATAGCCCGAAGGGTCGTCAGGATTTCGGCCTTCCAATTTGATGTTAGGCATATCAGAGGATCCGAAAATGTTGTGGCGGACGGACTAAGCCGTATGTTTGCCAACGATGTGGAGACCTCCGAATTGGAAGATAGTTCTTCTCTTCCCGAGCACATACCTCCTGGTGTAAATGCTATTCTAACTGATGTCCCCGTGTTGTTTAGAGATATTGAAAAATATCAACGTGAAGATCCTGTGCTGGCCCCTGTTATGGAAACCCTTTCTTCTGGGGAACATGTCGTCCCTTATGTATTGAGGAATGGGGTTTTATGTTGCCCGTCGAGGCATGATCAAAAGATAAATGTTGTGGTTCCAGCGTTTCTTGTACCTATGATCTTCAAGTACTACCATGAGACCCCATAAAGGGGGCATTTAGGCATCTTCAAAACTCGAGAAAAGATCCGAGAGATGTTTATTTGGAAAGGTATGGACGGTGAAATTCGAGAATTGGTAAAAGCTAGTAAATCTTGTTGGCTTAGTAATCCCACCTTGTCCACCAAGCTAGGTCTACTATCTTCTCATCAAGCGTCGCTCCCCATAGAATGCCAACAAATTCATTCTTGTGTGTGTAGATGGTTTCACAAGATTTTCCTGGTTATTTCCGACTAAGCTGGCTACCGCTCAGTCCAGCATTTCTTGTTTAAATTGCATCTTTGCTTCTTTTGTTCCGTGTCAATATTTAGTTTCTGATAATGCTAAAGCCTTTACCTCCAATCTCTTCCGTAAATTCTGTTTTGATCTGTCCATCTCTCATGTAACTACTTCGGCGTATTATCCTCAACCATCTCTGGCTGAGCGGGTCAATCGTAATCTTCGATCAGCGCTCATTGCATTTCATCATGAAGATCATTCCAGGTGGGATACGTCCCCGCATTGGTTGGCCTTTGCTTTGAATTCGGCAGTTGACGAGTCTCATAAGTTCACTCCTGCTTCTCTGATGTTTAAATTTGTGCCTCACACGCCGCTCTCTAACCTTTGGTCACTTAATGATATTCCACCAGAGACAATAGATCCCGATAATATTAGAGATCTATGGAAGAAGGTTAAGGCCAATCTTAAAGTTTCTCATGAAAAGGTTAGGGAAATATATGATCGTGGACGGAGGCCCACCAATTTAAAAGTAGGAGATCAAGTCATGGTTAGAAAATTTGTTCCCGCGGGCAAGCTTGCCCCCAGATTTCATGGGCCGTGCATCATTTAGGACTTTTTTTGACACCGGTTACCTTATTAGTGAGCAATCCAGCCACGGAGAGGATCTTTAGAGTTCACCTGTCTCAGGTGAAACCTGTGTAACGTCATTGTTAACTTAGCTATCAACATTTTGCAGCAGTTCCAAGGTTATATTTTTGGGGTGGCCTTCTGCCCCAAATTATTTGATTTTGTTCCATATATTTTTGTATGTACGATCTTCCCCTCTGGTTTTCCTGCAATCAATTCCTGAGTGGCCATTACCAAGCCCCCGTCTCCTGCAAATCCACACAATTGAAAAAAAAGCCTTCCACGCCGCGCCAATAAAGACCGTACCCTCTATTCTCAAGTCACCAACAACGCTTTTCTGTCGCCGAGATTTTACTGTTTCAGTGCCCCCGCAGCGGTTCGTCGCAGTACCACCACTGAGGTTGGGCACGGGCCCACTCCACTCCCGTTAAGTCAAATTGTGTACGGCGCGCCGTAGTCCATCTCCCGGCAAAGGGCTGAAGTGCGGCGCCCCTACCGCCAACTCATCGGGGGACTGTAGATACACTTCTGATCTGCGGCGTCCTTCACCACGACTACACCTCTCATAGTAGCGGGAGAGGCGTATCTGAGGGTACTTGAGGGGTCCGGGCGACCTCAACTGGATATCGGCAGCGGCGGCTGGACTTGCCGTCAAAAATATTATCTTGTACTTGACCTTCTATGACTACAAGAACACTCTAAAGCTGAAGTTTAACAAGTTTCTACCCATCAAAAACTTAGCAATTTTTCTTCAAAATGAAATAATATTTTTTTAAATTCCTCTGTGTCACCCCTTGGAAGGACATTGGGGGGGGGGAGGTCTGTACCGGGAGGTACACCTCTATGCCACACATTTAAATCTTGCACCAAAAAGACTTGGAGAAATCGTGAACTTGAAACTAGACCTACTTCAACCTTTACTCAGAAGATGTCACTACAGTAACTGGACGTAATTTCCTTATTGTGAAGTTTCATGTACTGTATGAAATTCTACGTGTTTTGTTTACCAGTCATCAAGAAGTTTGGACCTTCTTCAACAGAGGTCACTGCTAAAAAATTATCATGCACCCTGGTGCGAAGTGGAAGAACTTTGATTTGAAGAAGTTTTGTATTCATACGTTAGTTTTTTTACTAAATTGTGTTCATTCATTTTTGGGTTGGCAATATTGATCTTTTCTTTCCGCAAGTTTTGAATTTAGATAATCATGAATTTCTATAATTAATTTTCTGCCTATCACAGGCTTCTTCCTCGATTCTGAGTGTCACTTTTGATGTTATCCAATAAAATTGAGAGGGTGTGGCTGGTTTATTCGTGAAAGTTCTCGAACTTACCCCGAGGGTTTATAAACTGCGGATTTTCTCGTCTCTTGGCCATTTCTTCGTCGTCTAACTAAGTGTGTGTGTCAAGCAGGAGGCGGGAGGCGCCTCTTCCATGAGGCAGCAGTTCTTCAGCAAGGTAATGGCCATCTAACATCTTACTTTTGCTAGCTCCGCAGTTTAACCTGAGGGAAAGGTCCGAAACTTTAACTATGTAACCAACTTCTCTAAAATGTAAGTTCTGCCGGCTAATGTAAAAAAATTCATAAAATATCTAACTGTAACTCGGGGATAGAGAGTGATGTACCCTCTCGAGCTCCCCCTTCATATTGGTTTGAGGTGACTACGTTTTGTAACTGGTTTTCTTCCTTTCCGTAATGTTTTCATTTATTCTTATACGAGTCACCTCAGTAGTTAGGGAATAGCCCTTGTTTCATCGGCTTAGTGCCTCTTAGGTGAGAAATCATATCTAGGAGTGCAAGTACACGCCTCCATTCAATTTGTTTTTCGGGCCATTTACTTAACCTGTTCTTTTCTGCTACGGTCCAATAGGTTGGATACTAGATACCCCTGTTTCAAATTTTGTAAGTTGTGCCTTGATGGCAAGTAATTAAAATTTTCTGATATTGCCTTGTGTAGGCTTGAGAACTGAGAGCACGTTAGCTCTTTTTTCAAATGTTGTAAAAGTGCCTCTGGGAGGCCGGATTTCATAATAGCTCCATGTATCTCCATGTATTAGGGGATCTCTGCCCTTAAGTAAAGTTGTGATCTTTGTAAATTCGAGTGTGTAGTTCAGGAAATGTAAGCGAGGTGCTTGAAGCCCAGGACTTGTAGAATTCAGTTCCTTGTATTTTACTTGACTCATTTCTAACTTGCCTATGGGACCTGTTTTTTTTGAAATTCTAAAATAGAAAAGAAAATATAACCTTTGTTAAAGTTTTAAATTCCATTCTTGACTTTGTAGTTAGACCCATTCACCCGGCACCTTCTTTCACCTCTGCGTCCACGGTAACCCCGTAACAATGATGATGATGATGATGATGATGATTATTATTATTATTATTATTATTATTATTATTATTATTATTATTACTATTATTATTATTATTATTATTATTATTATTATTATTATTATTATTATTATTATTGTACCGGGCGGTACACCTCCACGCCGCTAGTTCAAATATTGAGCCAGTTGAAACTCCTCTACAGGAGAAAGCCTGAACTTTAACAAACTGTATTAACTCAACGGTTTCTCGGAAGATGTCACTACCGTAAATTTGGTAATTTTGAAGTGTTCTGAACTGTGTCTATTTCGATGTGTGTTTGTGTGCTCCGTATCAAGAAGTTGGGACATTCTCTAACAGATGTCTCTACCAAAAACTATGATAACGCACTCTGTTGTAAAGGAATGTACTTTTTTGAAGAAACCTTGTATCCATAGGTTTGTTCCTTGTTAAATTTCTTTCTTTCATTTTTTGGGTTGGCAATATTGATCCCTGTTTCCGCCAGTTTTGAATTCAGCCAATCCCGAATTTTCTAATTTAATTTTCCTCCAATCCTAGGTTTCTTGTCCATGTTGTGTGTAACTTTTGATGTTAGCCAATAAAGGGAAGGGGTGCGGCGCTTTTATTTCATGAAAGGTCTCGAAGCTTCCTTGTGGGTATAAAACTGCTGAGGTTCATGGCTCGTCGCCACTCCATCGACATCTTGCTTAGTGTGTGAATATGTAGCAAGGGGCGGGAAGCGCCTCTTACTTCGGGCAGCAGTTCATCAACAAGGTAATGGCCGTTTAATAACTTTATTTCTTGCTAGCTCAGCAGTTTAACCCACGGGGCAGGTTCGAAACTTTTCTCATGTAACCTACCTTTAAAATGTAAAAGACATTTGGTAAAAATTCCATCTCTTTAACTACAAATTGGGATAGAGTGTGCCTAACCCTCTCGAGCTCCCACTCATATTGTTTTGAGGTGACTACGTTTTCATTACCAATGTTCTTCTTTTCTTAATGTAATAAAGTTTTCTTATACGAGTCACCTCCTTAGTATGGGATTAGCCCTTGTGTAAGTGGCCTAGTGCCAAGTAGGTTTAAAAAGTGTATTAGGAGTGCAAGCTACGCCTCCAGTCAATTTGGTATTTTGGGCCATGTAATTAACCTATTCGTTTTCTGAGTAGGCCCAGTAGGTTGGGTACATGATACCCCTGTGTAAATCTGTAAGTTGTGCCTGCGGGCAAGTGATTGTAAAATTCGAGGATGCCTTAAATAGGCGTGAGTAACTTAGAGCCGGTTTGCTCGTTTCGAATTAGGTTTTGAGTGCCTCTAGAAGGCCGGAGTGTGTTAGGTGAGAGCAAGTGCTCTTTGATTTCAGGGGAATTCTGCCCCAGGTAGTCTGGTTGCATATTGGTAAAGTGGAGCTTGGAGCTCATTAATTATTCACCCGGAGCTTGAACCCCAGCAAATGTAATTTCTTAACTTGTTTTCCTGCTACTTGGTACCTGTTACTCTGTTGTTATTTGTTGATTTTGAAAAGAAAATATAACCTTTGTTAAAGTTTTAAATTAACTTTAATTTTGTAGTTGAGACCTATTCCAGCCCGCACCTTCTTTCACCTCTGCTGTTCCACAGACACCTCGGAACAATTATTATTATTATTATTATTATTATTATTATTATTATTATTATTATTATTATTATTATTATTATTATTATTATTATTATTATTATTATTATTATTATTGCTTAAAATGTTCTGAGCTCGGTAAATTCATGAAGCAGGATGCTACCCTACTTACACACAGTCCAAGTGAGGATCTCTTCTATAACGGGTTGGGGACTATCGGTGGATTGTACAGTCCTAGCCGCCTGAGCACAAGGAGGGCCATGACTCAGAATATGTCAGAGATGACCACTCTCATTGCGTAGCAACTGGTATCCCAATCTCAGGACCACAAACCAGCCACTCAGCCGTTGCCCAGCTGACGACTTGGTCTTAATGGCAGACTGTGCCGAAAGCCTGCAGTCTAATATCTTGGAACTTGAAAATGGGTGCAATGAGTGTGGTAAGAAAATTAACCTTTCGAAGACTAAACCGATGTCAGTAGGTAAGAAATTCAACAGAACTGAATGTCAGATTGGTGAAACAAAACTGGAACAGGTAGATAATTTCAAGAATTTAGGATGTGTGTTCTCCCAGGATGATAATATAGTAAGTGAGATTGAATCAAGGTGCAGTAAAGCTAATGCAGTGAGCTCGCAGTTGCGATCAACAGTATTCTGTAAGAAGGAAGTCAGCTCCCGGACGAAAATATTCTTACATCGGTCTGTTTTCAGACCAACTTTGCTTTACGGGAGCGAAATACAACAATACAACAACAACAACAATCAATACTGATCTGCATTTAGGGCAGTCGCCCAGGTGGCAGATTCCTTATCTGTTGCTTTCCTAGCCTTTTCCTAAATGATTTCAAAGAAATTGGAAATTTATTGAACATCTCCCTTGGTAAGTTATTCCAATCCCTAACTCCCCTTCCTATAAATGAATATTTGCCCCAGTTTGTCCTCTTGAATTCCAACTTTATCTTCATATTGTGATCTTTTCTACTTTTATAAACGCCATTCAAACTTATTCGTCTACTAATATCATTCCACGCCATCTCTCCGCTGACAGCTCGGAACATACCACTTAGTCGAGCAGCTCTTCTTCTTTCTCTCAATTCTTCCCAACCCAAACATTGCAACATTTTTGTAACGCTACTCTTTTGTCGGAAATCACTCAGAACAAATCGAGCTGCTTTTCTTTGGATTTTTTCCAGTTCTTGAATCAGGTAATCCTGGTGAGGGTCCCATACACTGGAACCATACTCTAGTTGGGGTCTTACCAGAGACTTATATGCACTGGGTGGACTCAAGATATCTTATTTATAAGTTAGAAGTAACAGACATGAAAGTAGCGAGAATGATCGCTGGTACAAACAGGTGGAAACAATGGCTGGAGGGTACTCGGAATGAAGAGACAAAGGCAAAGTTAGGAATGAACTCGATGGGTGAAGCTGTACGCATAAACCGGCTTCGGTGGTGGAATCATGTGAGGCGAATGGAGGAAGATAGGTTACCTAGGAGAATGATGGACTCTGTTATGGTGGGTAAGAGAAGTAGAGAGAGACCAAGACGACGATGGTTAGACTCAGTTTCTAACGATTTAAAGAGGCCACAGCACTAACATTAACGAATGGACTAGTAGCCACTGCCTGAAAGTAAACCCATTAAAATCGCAAGCCATCATAATAGGATCTAGAAAAGCGCATGCCAAGTTAGAAAGCATCAACGTACCGGTTGTCAAGATCAATGAAACACCTATAGCACTGAAAGACTCTGTTAAGAACCTTGGAATAATTTTTGATAAGTATTTAAGTTGGTCAGAGCACGTAACAAAAATTTGTCAACGTGTATTCGGTTCATTACACTCACTATACAAACTGAGAGATTTTCTACCTGTCAAAACCAGGAAACTGCTCATTCAAGGACTAATACTACCAATATTTGATTATGGTGATGTAGTCTATAATAACATAAGTTGTTCACTTGGTTCTAAACTTCAACGGGCGCATAATGCCTGCATTCGATTCATTCTAAATGTTCCGCTCCATTCCCACATCAGCCCATTCCTCCATCAGCTGTCCTGGTTAAGATTATGTGATAGACGTAAATACCATGCTGTTTCTCTTCTTCACAAAATACTGCGAACAGGTAAACCACATTATCTGAGAACAGATTTCAACTACCTCTCTCCCTCAAGCAGAACACCCTCAAGGTCATCAGTACAAACCCTGCTGTCCATCCCCACTCATCACAGTAGTACGTTTAACAAGTCATTTGTACCGGGGACCATACGTTCCTGGAATTCTCTCCCGGCTGAAATTAGAGACATAAGCAACCTAAAGCTATTCAGAAGAATGTGCTGGAAATTTTACCTACACTCAGATTGATTTACTCTTAGAAGTACCCTTAAATTTTAGATTATTAAGTTAAATGAATAAAATGTCAATGTAAGGTTAGAAACATTATAGTTTATATTTTTCGAGATATAGCTCTAATAATAGTAATTATTATAAATTAATTTTAAAATGTTAAAATGATTTTTATGATGCTTTACATTTCATACAAATTACATTTCACATTAACTTTAAATTATAATTAACTTATTTTTTAAGTAGTTATAATGTTCAGTATATTATGTTTATACAGGTGCATAATTATATGGTTTGGCATAATAGCAGGCTTCATAGCCTGAGCCCCGCCATGTACAGAAAGACATTAATAAATAAATAAATAAAATAGTTGCAAATAGAGGATTGTTGGGACGTTTAGTAAATTCACAGAGGCTTGCAGACTGAACGCTGATAAGGAGACATGGCCAGAACAAGTCACATGGGATAAATCCCTGAAAATCGTCGTTTTTTGCGTTTACGGTATCTCTGACCTTCAGAATTATTCTTTAAGGGAATGGGTGACTTGGAGCAGGTGTGAACAAAGAAGTTAAAAGATGTAAATTAATGGAATATTGCTGTCGGGGCAGCCTGTGAACATAAAGAGAAGGCGAATCAAAGGTGACTTCAGACAGGAATGAATGTAAGTAGTACAGTTGGCCGAGAAAAAAAATAAAGCAAAACGAAAATATTGCGGGAGAAAAACATAGGAGGATCCTGGAAAATATCGGAAAGGGAAGGAGAAAGCAAGAAGAATTATATTTTGGATAAATCATGTAAATCAAATGTAGATCGCGGAGACTCGCTGCAGAGAAGGAAGTGATTTCTTTTCTTTACTATTTGTTTAGCTACGCGCCTTTAACTGCACGGTCAACTCGCAAGATATTTTGAAAACATACTGAGTGTGAGGGAATGTTTTACGATGTAGCTATCATTGAATTGTCTGAGATAAGAACGATGGGAGTAATAAAGTCACGCATCAGGAAGTGGAAAAAATTATGGCTAACTGTGGCCATAATAACAGTAATCATGTACAGGTTATTACAGATCAACAAAAGTATTTATGTTGACAATCAGGCTGAAGTGGGAATTGACTGAAAATAGTTACATCACTCAACAAGGTTTTAATGTTCCGCCGTTATTATTAATCGTTTCATTATATATGGGTGAAATACAGAAAGCGGATTCACTCAGGCCGATGATTTAGTCATAATGGCAGATTACTGCCTTGAATCTTGGGAAGAAATTCAGTATTTCCAAGACCTAAATACATTTGGCTGGGAAGTAAAAAAAAAAAAAGAAGAATGAATGCATGATGCAGAACACGAAAATGTATGAGATGGACCACTGTAAGAGCTTGTAATGTGTAGTAAGATGACAGTGATGTGAAATCCAAACCGAATCGAGGTGTAGCAAAGTTGATTATATCATTTTGCAGTTATAGTCAAAGGCATTTGTTAAAGAGAATGGCTCAGACGGTTGAGGCGCTGGCTTTCTGACCCCAACTTGGCAGGTTCAATCCTGGCCCAGTCCGGTGGTATTTGAAGGTGCTCAAGTACGTAACCCTCGTGTCGGTAGATTTATTGGCACGTAAAAAAATTCCTGCGGGACTAAATTCCGGTACCTCGGGGTCTCCAAAAACCGTAAAAGTAGTTAGTGATACGTAAAGCAAGTAACATTATTATTATTAAAATAAATATGGTCTTTTTTTTTTTTTTTTTTTTTTTTTTGCTAGTTGCTTTACGTCGCACCGACACAGATAGGTCTTATGGCGACTATGGGACAGGAAAGGGCTAGGGGTGGAAAGGAAGCGACCGTGGCCTTAATTAAGGTACAGCCCCAGCATTTGCCAAGGCGTGAAAATGGGAAACCACGGAAAACCATTTTCAGGGCTGCCGACAGTGGGGTTCGAACCTACTATCTCCCGAATACTGGATACTGGCCGCACTTAAGCGACTGCAGCTATCGAGCTCGGTAAATATGGTCTAAGGCGGATCTATCTTTATTACTGAACCCTTTAAGGTAAGGTCATGGGTTCATTATCTCTCAGCTTTCCGCTCAACTTTACTATGTCGGAGTGTGAGCTCAAAGGATTCGGGATATTTTATTCATAAGGTGGAGATTACGGATATTTCTGGTACAAACCACAGATTGTAGTATTACTTATCTAGACTCACAGAGCGCGCTGATGCCATGTGGAATATTGAACACCTTCGCGATCACCATGTTGTGGGCGCATCAGCTTCGAATAGGCTACATGGGTACCCAGTTTCTTACGTGTTTTCTTATTGAGTTGTGTCGGTTGTTGGATCTGTTGTCGTATTATATCTGATGGAATAATAATATATTGCCTAATATTTCTGTGAATAAGTTATCTGATGGAATAATAATATATTGCCTAATATTTCTGTGAATAAGTGAGAGGTTACACAGTAGCTACATCTACACATTGCTATCGCAAGAGGTGAATCGGTTTCGGTGGTGGAATCATGTTTGGCGAATGGAGAAGTATAAAGTGTCCAGAAGGAAAATGGGCTTGTCCATGGAAGGTAAAAGAAGCCGAGGGAGGTATAAAATGCTATGTTTAGACTCAGTTGTTAATTACTTCTACATGACAGACGATAAAACAGAGAATGTCGCTGTACTAGTTACAAATAAAAAGAGAGAGTCTTAGTGGGAGGAGCTGCCCCTTCATTATACAGTAGAACTTCGATATCTCGAAACTCCATTACTTGAATTTTCAATATCTCGAAGCAACTTCAATTTCCTGGCCGTTTGTCCTATTCTTCACATATATTTATTTCTCCATTACCCGAAATTCCATTGCGCGAATTTTCGATCTCTCGAAACGAATGTTTCCTACTTAGAAGAAGAAAATATTCTGTAATTCGAAATTTGTTCGACATTAACTGTGCAATATAGCATTTATTGTACAGTCCATCTTCCTGGCTTACATAGCAGCGGCTTACCTGTCCATTCCTGATGTGTTGACCAGAGTCAGTTGGTGCTCCTTGAGCACCCTGTATAGCCAGCAGAGCAGGTGTTACTGTTCTACGATTGTAAATTATATAATGTTTTCACGGCGATGAGTGTTGTTGACAACTTTGTGAAAGAAAGGAAGTTTAACAGTAAAAAACAGAAGATGGTGTTAACAGAGGTTTGATGATCCTCTACTCTATGTATTCTGTCTTCAACGAGTTGCGATATAATAAATTTTGTACTTTAATTAAAATTAAGTACTAGATACATGCTTGGATTATAGTGCTATACATGCTCAAATAAGGGGAATTCTCCATATCTCGAAATTTAGATAACCTTATATAACATTTTCTCTCTGAATGATTCGTGATATCGAGGTTCGACTGTAGACTGTTATACCTTTCGGCGTTCATTTGCAAGCCACTGTGAAGAAATTAGAGTCTCTACGTCCTATACAGTATTTGCTACAAGGTTTTGGGCATTGTTTAATTCTTCATGTCTTAACTTCAAATAATTAACAAAATGAATGTAAGCTAAGTCAAGCTTCGAATACCTTACCTTTAAATGTGAGCCTAATCATCGGAACTTTGGTTTCTCTCAATTCCGGAAGCTAATCAGAAATTTCAAATGAAAACCTGTTCGGGAAAACTAAGGAATAATGGTCATAAAATGCAGGGTAATCTAATTGTGTTACTAATCATTTCGTGACCTACGAGATGTTTCAAGGTGTGCAGTAAATTCACGCTCTCTACTTCAGGCAGCTAAATGGGTCATACGAGAAGTGATTGGTGTAAGAAGGCCATATAATGTTGGCAGTGACCATCTAAAACATGATAGCGCTCGTATCTACCAGATGAGATGGCTACTGCATAGCCTGAAGCGCATACTAAGCAAGAAAGCAATCGGAATGGCCGTTTCAGGAATTACTGCAATCGAATTTTCTCTCCCGAAAGATCCATTAAATGTTTCTGTCGCCTCTACGGAAACGCCCTTCTAATCTTTCCATTTCTCTCATCTCCCATTCGACTCCCTTTTTCTTTCTTTCTCTTTCTCTCTCCCTTCCCCTGTCTCTTTCACGGCGGGCTTCATTCTTCCCGGTCCTTTTACATAAGCTATCCTATGTGGTCTGTCTGTCTGTTAGGTCATCAGCCCAGAGGCTGGTTGGATCCTCAAATAGCACCACCAAAGGTTATGCGGTTATGAGGAAACCCCAAAAACCAATGGCAGCACTAAAATGAGGCGTACTATGCAAGATGAGGAGTGAGGTAGTTTGCCATTGCTTTCCTCACTGGGTCAGAAAGTACTATTGCAGCACAACTGACTCTATGAGCAGCAACTTTCATAACACTCAGATGCACTAGTCATGCTCTGAATGTCATTACTCAGCACTGCCCATACCCCAGCAACTTCCATATTGTCACAGCCATGGATGTTAACTGGGACTTCGGTGGAAGCTACACTTTAGTCTGGCCTGTGCCAAGAGATGGATGCAAAAGTACTGTATCCATCAAAAAATGACAGCAGGCAGTCCTATGTGGTACTGCAACATTATTGAAGTGTTTTACTTCTGAGGAAGTATACATAAAGAGATTTACGAACTGACTGCCCGCAGTGAAGAGGTTACTCAACGTAGGGTATGTATGTGTTCTATCCCGAAATTTACTGTTAATATTATTTATGTATTTATTTATTTATTTATTTATTTATTTATTTATTTATTTATTTATTTATTTATTTATTTATTTATTTATTTATTTATTTTATATGGCGTGGCTCAGGCTATGAAGCCTGCTGTTAAGCTTTCACGATATGATAAATATAGTTACACAGATTCGGATGCAATTCTTACCTGCAATAGTGTATAAATTTAAATATATTATTATTAGTTTAAGAAAATATGATTAGTTTATTTAAAATGTGTTACTATGCTTTATTAAATTAATTGATTTAACTTGCCATTTAAGGAATCCCAGGTATTTATGTGCTCACTGAAGCCAACAGATACATTCTGAGCCTTACCCAGGGGTAAAAACATGATAGCCCAATTCGATATACGCACTCGCCGTCCAAGGTCAGCAGACAATTGTATGATGATAAACGGAGTTAAAAGTCAGGTTGCGATTTTCACTAATAGGAAAAGTCATCTCACGTTTAATTACTGTGCTGATGGGGTGAACCTTCCTTATGGGGATCACTGTAAGTACCTAGGTGTTAATTTAAGGAAAGGTCTTCATTAGGGCCATCACATATACGGTATTGTAAATAAAGGGTACTAATATTAATAATAATAATAATAATAATAATAATAATAATAATAATAATAATAATAATAATAATAATAATAATGTAACCGGGAAGTACACCTCAACGCCGCGCATTCAATATTAGCGCCTAAATGAACTCCTCTATTAGTAAAACAGTGAAACTGAAACTACATCAACTTGGAACTTTAATCAGAAGATGTCACCACTAAAATATTGAGTAATTTAGTTATTGTGAAGTTTCCTAAACTGACTAAATTTCTCCTAGTTTGGTTTGCTATACATCAAGAAATTTGGACATTTCTCCACAGATGACACTACCAAAAAACCATGATCATGCACCCTAGTGCAAAGTGAAAGAACTTATAATTTAAAGAAGTTTTGTATTTCTAGGTTTTTGTAACTGATTGATGTTCATTTATTTTTGGGTAGGCAATATTTCCTTTTTCTTTCCGCCAGTTTTGAATCTGGCCAATGAAAATTTTCTGTTATTAATTTTCAACCTATCACTGGCTTCTTGTTCGATTTTGAGTGTTACTTTTGAACTAAACCAATAAAATTGATAGGGTGTGGCTAGTTTAGTCTTAAATGATCTCGAACCTTCCCTGATGGTTTATAAACTGCTGCTTTTTACGTTTCTTGGCCAATTGATCGACGTCTATCTGAGTGTTGGTTTTAAGCAGGAGGCGGGCGGCCCCTTTCGTCGGCAGCTAGAACATCTACAAGTTAATGGCCACATAACTTTAGTCTTTCTTGCTACCTCCGCAGTTCAATCTGAGGGAAAGGTCCGAATCGTTAACTATGTAACCTACTTTTATAAAATGTAAACCAACTTTCGGCTAATGTAAAAACTTCGTAAACCCTTCAATTTTAAATCGCAGATAGAGAGTGAATTACCCTCTCGAGCTCCCCTTCATTTTGATTGGAGGTGACTACGTTTTATAACTGTTTTTCATTCTGTAATGTGGTAAAGTAATTTCTATACGAATCCCCTCAGTAGTTTGGGAATAGCCCCTGTTTCATCGGCCTAGAGCCCTGTAGGTTTTAATGTTTCATTATCTTGGAGCGCTGTGTACGCCTCAATTCCTTTTGTGTTTGGGCCAGTTATTTAACCTGTTCTGTTTTCGTGAAGGCCCCGTAGGTTGAGTATTAAATACTCCTGCATAAAGTTATTTTCAAATTGTAGGTTGTGCCTTGAGAGGCCAGTCATTGTAAATTGATGTTGCCTCGAGTAGGCTTGGAAAACTGAGAGCCTGTTAGCTCTTTTTCAAAGTTTCTTAACTGTAAAGAGTTCCTCTGGAAGGCCAGATATTGTATTAAGGGACTAAGTGCTCTGTGAATTTGGGGATTTCTGCCCTTGAATAAATTTGTGCTCTTTTGTAAATTTGAGCTGGGAGCTCAAGAATTGTAAAGCGAGGGGCTTGAAGCCCAGGACCCGTAGGATTCACTACTTTTGTATTTTCCTTGACTTGTTTCAAGATTGTCATTGTACCTGATATATTATTGTGTCCACTCAGTGAACGATTGTTAAGTTTGAAGTTCTAAAAGAAAAATATAACCTTTTACAATTTTAATTCAATTCTTGATATTGTAGATAGACCCATTCAACCCAGGACCTTCTTTAACCTCTTTCTGCTCCACGGGTATCCACGTAATAATAATAATAATAATAATAATAATAATAATAATAATAATAATAATCGTATGGCCTTAGCTGCCGTTTGCAGACATTTCAATTTGACGCCATCTGGCTGTCTGCTCGTTAATTTCAACGTTCCGTTTTACTCTAGGCCTACTAGATGGCAGACTGAGTCAACCGAAACTCTCTTGGGCGTCTATGGCTGAGATTTAATTAATTTTGTCGGGTAAACACCAAATGTGTCATCATCATCATTTGTTTACCCTCCAGGTTCGGTTTTTCCCTCGGACTTAGCGAGGGATCCCAACTCTACCGCCTCAAGCGCAGTGTCCTGGAGCTTCAGACTCTTGGTCGGGGGATACAACTGGAGAGTATGACCAGTACCTCGCCCAGGCGGCCTCAACTGCTATGCTGAAGAGGGGCCTTGTGGAGGGATGGGAAGATTGGAAGGGATAGGCAAGGAAGAGGGAAGGAAGCGGCCATGGCCTTAAGTTAGGTACCATCCCGGCATTCGCCTGGAGGAGAAGTGGGGAACCACGGAAAACCACTTCCAGGATGGCTAAGGTGGGAATCGCACCCACCTCTACTCAGTTGACCTCCCGAGGCTGAGTGGACCCCGTTCCAGCCCTCGTACCACTTTTCAAATTTCGTGGCAGAGCCGGTAATCGAATCCGGGCCTCCGGGGGTGGCAGCTAATCACGCTAACCACTACACCACAGAGGCGGACACCAAATGTGTCACCAGAGATATTTACATGCCGACATCGTTCGACATGGTGTGCCGAATGGACTTTTTCCGTCCTTCAAAAATTAGTCTACCTCTGCCGGGTTTGAACTAGCTATCTTGGGATCCGGAGGCCGACACTCTACCACTGATCCACAGAGGCAGCTTAATGAAGGATACAGATCTCTGCCCATGGTTATGAGGGTATTTTGGAGTTGTAGTAACAATTTACAATTTGCTTTACGTTGCACCGACACAGACAGGCCTTATGGCGACGATGGGATAGGACAGGTCTAGGAGTGGGAAGGAAGCGGCCGTTGGCCTTAATTAAGGTGCAGCCCCAGCATTTGCAAGGTGTGAAAATGGGAAACCACGGAAAACCATATTCAGGGTTTCCGACAGTGGGGTTCGAACTCACTATCTCCCGGATCCAAGCTTGCAGCTGCACGCCCCTAACCGCACGGCCAACTCGCCCAGTGAGTTGTAGTAAGGATGTAAAGGTGAGGGCATATAAGTATCTGGTAAGACCCCAACTAGAGTATGGTTCCAGTGTACTGGGCCCTCACCAGGATTACTTGATCAAAGAACTGGAAAAAAATCCAAAGAAAAGCAGCTCGATTTGTTCTGGGTGATTTCCGACAAAAGAGTAACGTTACGAAAAGGTTGCAAAGTTTAGGCTGGGAAGACTTGGAAGAAAGGAGATGAGCTGCTCCGGGCTGACAGTGGAGAGGTGGCGTGGAATGACATTAGCTGACTGATAAGTATGAGTGGTGTTTTTAAAAGTAGGGAATATCACAATATCAAGATAAAGTTGGAATTCAAGAGGACAAATTGTGGAAAATATTCGTTTATAGGAAGAGGAGTTAGGGATTGGAATAATTTACCACGGGAAATGTTCAGTAAATTTCCAAACATGTTGCAAGTATTTAAGAAAAATCTAGGTAAAAATCAAATAGGGAATCTGCCACCTGGGTGACTGCACTACTTGCAGATCAGTGGTGATCGACTGAGATAAAAGGCAGCAGTTACGTTACAGCTCTGATTACGTCCTCTATTAAATTAATTACATTAAAATTTGCAAGACATGCTTGCAGATTATTTTCCATTTTATCACTTCCAATTCATACATTATTTTTAAAACCTTAAGTTGTAACAATAAAATGTTGTTTTTAATAGATGAACTCATCTGTAAACTTTCATTGGTTCAAGTAGTGTATACCATGAAATAAACAATTTTTCTCTCTCCCGAAAAATTCCCTATTCTTTGGGTACATCCTTATTCCCGGAAGGTCTTCATTTTTAGAAAATACTAGATCAAGAAATGATAGGGAATCCGTCATCTGGGTGACAGCCATAAATACTGTGTCTCTGTTCTACACAATTTTCCGATAGAGTGAAGAATAAGGGAAATATCAGAGGTTGCGTGAAAATTTAAGTCCAAAAATTCCTAACTGTCTGTACCGAGCGAAGTGGGCGCGCGTGTTAATGCACTACGGCTAATGATCCAAGCTTTACATTCGAGAGACGCGTGGATTCTCGGCTCTCTTAAGAATGGTTTTCTATGGTTTCCCATTTTCACCTCCAGGCAAATGCCGGGACAGTTCCCTTTCACAGGCCACAGCCGATTTCTTACATCTCCTTACCCAATTTCATTCACCATAAGTAGGGCCCGGATTTTTTAAAAATGCATATGCGCATATGCAATTGCATATTTTGACATATTTTGAGGGTTAGTGCATATTCTAGACGTAACAGCATATTCCGGTATATAATGTCTGAATTTAAGGATAATTACAAGAACTACTAAAATAAATCTGTTTTGTACATCACTAGCTAGTTGCCTATTTTATGTGCATCCCTCGCTAGTTGGTATTTTCGACTGTCTGTGTAACGGCACTTTACTTTCACAACTGACAATGGCAACAGATAGCTTAGGTGTGGGTAGGCAGGCTGGACTTCCCTGAATTCCTTGGTCAGGACAGAAGTATCTTCAGTTCACTAGTTACGTTCCATTTTAATGCCCTGCATCTCATTTCTAAAAGTGTTAGTTTTTCAAAAATGCCTCAGGAAAAGAGCAGCAGAAGAGATTTACTAAATCAGTGGGTGTCGGGTAATAGGGACTATTCAACAGATGGTGTCATCGTGTACTGTCAAGTTTGCTCAAAGGAAGTGAAATGTGAAAAGAAATTTCAGCTTGAACAACATTCAAAGACAACTGCACATATTAAAGCAAAGGAGGAGAAGAACAGCACACCACAACAACTACTTCTTACACAGGTAAAGCCCAATTCCTGTAGTCTTAAAACATTTTCAAATGATCTTTGTAGGGCTTTCGTATGCAGCAACATTCCATGGAATAAATTAAACAATCCAGTTCTGCGATCATTTCTCGAGAAATATTGCGTAAATCAAAAAATACCAGATGAATCAACTCTTAGGAAAAATTACCTACCTCCGCTATATGAATCTACCCTGGAATTGATCCGTTCTGATATCGGAAGGAACTGTGTCTGGATATCGGTGGATGAGACAACGGATTCGTGTGGCCGTTACATAGCAAATTTCGTGGTTGGTAGATTACATCCAGACGAACCCGGTAAGCCACATCTTCTTGCTTGTAAAGTACTAGAGAAAACCAACCATAGCACAATAGCAAGATTTGTAAATGATTCTCTGCGACTATTGTGGCCATCTGAAATTGAGACTAATTGTTGTAAAGTGCTTGTACTGCTCACAGATGCAGCTTCCAATATGTTGAAAGCAGCAAAGGCCCTCCAAGTATTTTATCCAAAACTCATACACGTAACCTGTTTAGCGCACGGATTACACCGCATTGCAGAAGAAATACGCGCACAGTTTCCAGCTGTTAACAATTTAATTGGATGTGGGAAGAAACTGTTTCTGAAAGCACCAGCTCGTGTCCACCTCTACAAAGATTGTCTACCTGAAATTCCTTTGCCACCTGAACCTGTCCTGACTAGGTGGGGGACATGGTTATCCGCAGTATCATTTTATCAGGAACATTTTAATTAAGTGAAAGAAGTGGTTAAAAAACTTGAAGATGAACATATTGCGTGTGTCCATGATGCAAAAGGTGTGTTTGAAACCGCTACTGTTTATCAAGATGTGAATTTCATTCATGCACATTTTTCTAAACTTCCAAAAGCCATTGAGAGCTTAGAATCTTCTGGTACTCCCCTCCATGAATCACTTGATCTCGTTGAAAAAGCTGCATCTTTGTTGAATTACGCTCCAGGCGAAATTGGAGAGAAGATTAAATGCAAGTTAGAAAAGGTGTTGAATTCGAACCTAGGACTGAAGAAGATTAAGTTAATTAGTCAATACTTTATTGGAACTAGGGTATCCTTGCCAGATGTATGCTCCGAAACGTTGGTGCCCATGTATAAGTACTGTCCAATTACGTCAGTTGATGTAGAACGATCATTTTCAGCCTATAAACTCATTTTGACGGACAACAGACATAGTTTGTCTCCAGAAAACATTGAAAGACTACTAGTTACCTATTGTGATGCTTCTTTTTGCATTAAATGATACCTGTAAATAGGTAAGTGAATAAAATTGCATGTTTTTAAGAGCATATTTCCTTATTTCCGTGCATATATTGTAACTTTTTAGTGCATGTTTGCATGCATATTTTCAGGTTTTTAGTGCATATAAATCCGGGCCCTAACCATAAGTCATTTCATCTTCGCTAGCTCCCCAACTGAGGTTGTCTTCATGAATGAGTTCCGGCCGTACAAACATGCCATAAAATCGCTGCGGGAGCAATACCGCCCATGCCTATCTGACGATGATCGGTGGAAAACGGTAAATAAAAATGTAAACAGACTCTGGGATGGGTTTAAAGAAATTGTTGAGGAATGCGAAAACAGGTTTGTACCTTTAAGGGTGGTAAGGAATAATAAAGACCCACCTTATTATAATAGAGAAAGAAAGAGACAAGAAGGAGGTGCAGACTGGTAAGAAATAGAGTTAGAAATGGCTGTGGAAGTGAGGAGAAATTGAAGGAACTTACTAGAAAATTGAATCTAGCAAAGAAGGCAGCTAAGAATAACATGATGGCAAGCATAATTGGCAGTCATACAAATTTTAGTGAAAAATGGAAGGGTATGTATAGGTATTTTAAGGCAGAAACAGGTTCCAAGAAGGACATTCCAGGAATAATTAATGAACAAGGGGAGTGTGTATGTGAGGATCTTCAAAAGGCAGAAATATTCAGTCAGCAGTATGTAAAGATTGTTGGTTACAAGGATGATGTCGAGATAGAGGAGGAGACTAAGGCCAAAGAAGTAATAAAATTTACATATGATAACAATGACAGTTACAATAAGATACAAAAGTTGAAAACTAGAAAAGCGACTGGAATTGATCAGATTTCTGGGGATATACTAAAGACAATGGGTTGGAATATAGTACCATATCTGAAGTACTTATTTGATTATTGTTTGGTCGGAGGAGCTATGCCAGACGAATGGAGAGTTGCTATAGTAGCCCCTGTGTATAAAGGAAAGGGTGATAGACATAAAGCTGAAAATTACAGGCCAGTAAGTTTGACATGCATTGTATGTAAGCTTTGGGAAGGCATTCTTTCTGATTATATTAGACATGTTTGTGAAATTAATAACTGGTTCGATAGAAGGCAATTCGGTTTTAGGAAAGGTTATTCCACTGAAACTCAACTTGTAGGATTCCAGCAAGATATAGCAGATATCTTGGATTCTGGAGGTCAAATGGACTGTATCGCGATTGACCTGTCTAAAGCATTTGATAGGGTGGATCATGGGAGACTACTGGCAAAAATGAGTGCAATTGGACTAGACAAAAGTGTGACTGAATGGGCTGCTATATTTCTAGAAAATAGATCTCAGAAAATTAGAGTAGGTGAAGCTTTATCTGACCCTGTAATAATTAAGAGGGGAATTCCTCAAGGCAGTATTATCGGACCTTTATGTTTTCATTTATATATAAATGATATGAGTAAAGGAGTGGAATCGGAGGTAAGGCTTTTTGCGGATGATGTTATTCTCTATAGAGTGATAAATAAGTTACAAGATTGTGAGCAACTGCAACGTGACCTCGAAAATGTTGTGAGATGGACAGCAGGCAATGGTATGTTGATAAACGGGGTTAAAAGTCAGGTTGTGAGTTTCACAAATAGGAAAAGTCCTCTCAGTTTTAATTACTGCGTTGATGGAGTGAAATTTCCTTTTGAGGATCATTGTAAGTATCTAGGTGTTAATATAAGGAAAGATCTTCATTGGGGTAATCACATAAATGGGATTGTAAATAAAGGGTACAGATCTCTGCACATGGTTATGAGGGTGTTTAGGGGTTGTAGTAAGGATGTAAAGGAGAGTGCATATAAGTCTCTGGTAAGACCCCAACTAGTATGGTTCCAGTGTATGGGACCCTCACCAGATTACCTGATTCGAGAACTGGAAAAAATCCAAAGAAAAGCAGCTCGATTTGTTCTGGGTGATTTCCGACAAAAATGTTGCAATGTTTGGGTTGGGAAGAAGTGAGAGAAAGAAGAAGAAAGAGAAAGAAGAAGAGCTGCTCGACTAAGTGGTATGTTCCGAGCTGTCAGCGGAGAGATGGCGTGGAATGACATTAGTAGACGAATAAGTTTGAATGGCGTTTATAAAAGTAGGAAAGATCACAATATGAAGATAAAGTTGGAATTCAAGATGACAAACTGGGGCAAATATTCATTTATAGGAAGGGGAGTTAGGAATTGGAATAACTTACCAAGGGAGATGTTCAATAAATTTCCAATTTCTTTGAAATCATTTAGGAAAAGGCTAGGAAAGCAACAGATAGGGAATCTGCCACCTGGGCGACTGCCCTAAATGCAGATCAGTATTGATTGATTGATTGATTGATTGATTGATTGATTGATTGATTGATTGATTGATTGATTGATTGATTGATTGATTGATTGATTGATGTTCTTCCTATCTATTATTTTCCTTTAGACTGGTCACGGCACCCAACCACATACGGATGTTTAGACCATCAGAACAATATTCGTTGTGTTCATTTTCCTATGATTACGTGTAAAGAAAAATGAATCTTAGAGTATCGCACTCTAGGAATGTACGTGTGCATGACTTACTTACGCCCTCCTACACTATAATGTACTTAAGGTTCATTTTCCCTTACACGTAAGCATAGTAAAATGAACACAACGAATATTGCTCTGGTGGACTAAATATCCATATATGGCCAGGAGGCGTGGCCAGTTTAAAGAAAAATAATGGATAGGAAGAGCATTGTGAGATATGACGTTCTGCCCGAACAGTGACGAATTTTCGTTGTGTTCATTTTCCTATGGGGTTGTGTAAAGGGAAATGAACCTTAAATACATTATACTGTACGAGTGCATAAATAAGTCGTGCAAACATACATTCCTTCAGTACGGTACGGTAAGATTCAGTTTAAAAGTTGTTTTTTTTTTTTTGCTAGGGGCTTTACGTCGCACCGACACAGATAGGTCTTATGGCGACGATGGGATAGGAAAGGCCTAGGAGCTGGAAGGAAGCGGCCGTGGCCTTAATTAAGGTACAGCCCCAGCATTTGTCTGGTGTGAAAATGGGAAACCACGGAAAACCATTTTCAGGGCTGTCGATAGTGGGATTCGAACCTACTATCTCCCGGATGCAAGCTCACAGCCGCGCGCCTCTACACGCACGGCCAACTCGCCCGGTCAGTTTAAAAGTAGTACCATACACGATCATGGGTATGTTTCATGTGCCTATTATTATACGTTTCCTTGCGTATTTCTACAACTTCTTTAGGGTGGAAATAGCGCCTTTCGAACAGACACTCCGCACATATACAGTCCACTTCTCTTTTTCATAACCGGATGAGTTGGCCGTACGGTCAGGAGCGCGCAGCTGTGAGCTTGCATCCGGGAGATAGTGGGTTCGAACACCACTGTCGGCAGCTCTGAAGATGGTTTTCCGTGGTTTCCCATCTTCACTCCAGGAAAATTCTGGGGCTGTTCATTAATTAAGGCCACGGCCGCTTCCTTCCCATTCCTTGGCCTTCCCTATCCCATCGTAGCCACAAGACCTACAGTATCTGTGTCGGTACGACGTAAAACAAATGAATGAGTTCCGTTGCTCATAGCTGATGCACATGTCAAGTGAATGTCCCATCAAAGGTGGATACAGCAGCTAGTCAAACAATATTTATCCAATTTTACTTTGAGATAGAGAGAACAGTGAAATACAACAGTACGGCAGGAATAAAAAATGGGTGGTTTCCAGCTCGTTTATCCGGATTAAGTGGGACTGGAACTAATCCGGATTATCGAAAATCCGGATAATCCGGAAAACTAAGAAAATACCGTGCATTTTATGTAACATATTAACATAAGTTGTACAGTAATAACTTTTTTCAATTGTACAAAAAATATAAGAACACTTTTCTTACATTTACGACTCTGTTTTATGTGTGAGGTTTTTCTGTTTTACATTTGTCTAGCGTTTGCGCGTAACATGATCTCGAAGACGTTTTACTAACATCAGTTCTTCCGGTGTGGTTTCAGTCTGGGATTCTAAAGAGGCCATCAGTTTGTCCAGCTGCATTGTTGCATCTCCATGGGTCATTGTTTCTTCTGATGGAGCGCCAGTTTCACTCTCGTCATTACCTGCCGAGGAATAAGAGGCAATAATTTATTCATCTGTCATTATGCCGTAGCCTGAATTACAGTCATTTTTTAACCAGTCATTTACGTCGTGCACATCTACGTCCGAGTATGCGGGAATGCGTGCAAATGTGTCAAGGGAATCAGAAGAGTCCGGAGTTTCCCATTTCCAATTCCAGGCGAATGTCGGGACGGTACCTTTAAAAGACCGCGGCCGACTTATTTCCAATTCCTGTCCTTAACTCTCCTTGGCGGAAAAGACATTCAAGAAGAATCGACCGTAAAAGAAATACTGTACGAGTAAAAATACAATTTTATTATTTTCGATCCGGATAAACCGGAGATCCGAATTAATGAGGGCCAGTTAAACGAGGTTCTAGTGTACTACGAAAATGTAGCAAACTATTATCGGAGAAGACTTGGGAGTAAGAAGACTGTACTAAGTGGCATGTTCCAAGTTTTCACTGGGGAGATAGTGTGGAATGACGCCATTTACGAATAATTTTGAGTGGAGCTGTTAAAGGTAGGAAAGATCATAATTTGAAGGTAAAATCAAAATTCAAGAAGACGAATTGAGACAAATCGTCGTTGCCGGGACAAACCTCCTATGTGATAATATTTTTGGAGATATACTGACCCGCAGCACATACATTATAAAGAGCGAGAATGCCTTGACAGTATTCACACAATATTGCACCTTAGATGACAGAACCTTACCGGCCAAAGTTCTAAGCTAAAATATTTCACATAGGAGGTTTTGTCCCGGCAGCGACGATATATTCCTTTATAGGAAGAGGAATTAGGGTTTGGAATAATTTACCAAGAGAGATGTTCAATATATTTCCACCTAAAAATGAAATAACGGAAAACCTCTTCGGAATAAGGATGTAACTAACGAATTTTTGAAATATGAGCTTTCAGTAGAAATAGGGTTTATCATCACGCCACTATGCTGTGACATCATTTTATGTCTTACATTTGAACTTCAAGCTGGTTTGCAGCCAGCAGAACTTTGTCCTCCGTGGTGTAAGAATGGAACATCAGTCAAGATGGTGGACAGTACTTGTGTAGGGTCATTACCACCTTAAGCCATCTTAAATAAACGCCATAGACGAAATGACATCTATATTTTTAAATATTTTCGTAACATGTTTATTCTTATTCATATTATTTTTACAATATACAATATATCATTTGTGTTCCAAGTACATGTACAAGATTTCTCTTCTGTTACATACAAATGCAAGACATACTTGCCGATTATTTTCCATTTTATCACTTCCTATTCATACATTACTTTTAAAACCTTACGTTCTTCTCCTTTCCCTTCTTTTTCTACCGCTTTCCCCACAGCTGTGAGGTCGCGGGTGCAAACTGTGTCACACATGTGGATTTGGCCCTGTTTTACAGCCGGATGCCATTCCTGACGCCAGCCCTATATGGAGGGATGTAATCACTATTGCGTGTTTCTTGTGGTTGGTAGTGTAATGTGTTGTCTGAATATGAAGAGGAAAGTGTTGGTACAAACACAAACACCCAATCCCCGGGCTAGGAGAATTAATCAGAGGCCATTAAAATACGCGACCCGGCCGGGAATCGAACCCGGGACCTTCTGAACCGAAGGCCTCAACGCTGACCATTTAGCCAATGAGTCAGACTTTTAAACCTTACGTTGTAACAATAAAATGTTTTTACTAGATGCACTCATTTGTACACTTGCATTGGTTCAAGCAAGTAGTGTATACCATGAAATAAAACCAAGAAATAATTTCTCTCTCTCCTGGAAAATTACGAATTTTTTGGTTACATCATTATTCCGGGGAGGTCTTTAATTTATGAAAATACTAGATACAAAAATGATAGGGAATCCGTCACGTGGGCGACAGCAATAAATCATCATCATCATCTGTTTACCCTCCAGGTTCGGTTTTTCCCTCGGACTTAGCGAGGGATCCCACCTCTACCGCCTCAAGGGCAGTGTCCTGGAGCTTCAGACTCTTGGTCGGGGGATACAACTGGGGAGTATGACCAGTACCTCGCCCAGGCGGCCTCACCTGCTATGCTGAACAGGGGCCTTGTGGAGGGATGGGAAGATTGGAAAGGATAGGCAAGGAAGAGGGAAGGAAGCGGCCGTGGCCTTAAGTTAGGTACCATCCCGGCATTCGCCTGGAGGAGAAGTGGGAAACCACGGAAAACCACTTCCAGGATGGCTGAGGTGGGAATCGAACCCACCTCTACTCAGTTGACCTCCCGAGGCTGAGTGGACCCCGTTCCAGCCCTCGTACCACTTTTCAAATTTCGTGGCAGAGCCGGGAATCGAACCCGGGCCTCCGGGGGTGGCAGCTAATCACGCTAACCACTACACCACAGAGGCGGACGACAGCGATAAATACAGATCAATATTGAATGATGGATAGTAATTCAACCTCCTCTGTGTAATAATAATAGATACACACTCTATGTAGGCATCGACACCTTTAAACTCTCCCTGTTGATACTGCATTCTTATATACACCTGGAACTTGAGATAATATTAGAACGTTGTACCTGTAAAGCAGCACAGAGTGCGATGTGGCTTCAAATAGTTTGCACAGAACATACCCTTAAGAAAATGAAAATTGCAACACCATGAAGGCATTGGTCGTTTGTGTTGATTTTCAAGATATGTAACGATGCCATGTAGGTATGTAAACGATCAAAGTTTCAGACCCATTGGATTGTTGCTACAGGTCTCCCCACGTGATTGGTCGCGGAGGAATCAACTCCAGTATACGGACTCTGGTGTAGCGTAGTTGACTTGCAGTCTGTGCAGTGAAGTGTTCCCCGTCAAACATGCCTCGACGACCGAGAAGAGCACGCTATCAACAACTGTCGCCGTTTGAGAGGGCTCGGATAATTGGGCTGTGTGAGGCTGGATTATCGCTAAGGACTGTCGCTGCACGTGTTGGCCGACAGGCATCTACGGTACAATGTGTATGGCAGCAGTGGTCAAATCAAGGTACCCACACTCGTAGACCTGGCACAGGCCCAGCGCGACAGACAACTGTGAAAGAGGATCGCCGCATCATTCGGATGGCTCAGATGGAACCCCATGCAACAGCAGCGCAAATTCGAGCAGCTGTGGCACCCCACGTTACACAACAAATAGTTGGTAATCGCCTGCGTGCAGCTGGCTTACGAGCCCGTGTCCCTGCAGAAGGTGTTCCATTGACCCCACAACAGCGACGTGTAAGGCTGGCCTGGTGTCAAGAAAGATCGACGTGGGTCGACGAATGGCATAGGGTCGTCTTTAGTGATGAATCGCGCTTGTGTCTTGCCCGCAGTGATCGCCGGAATCGTGTGCGCCGACGTACCGGGCAGAGGGGCCACCCAGATCTTATTGTCGAAAGGCACACAGGGCCAACACCTAGCATTATGGTCTGGGGAGCTATCGGCTTTAATGTGAAATCACAATTAGTGCTTGTTGAGGGCACTATGACTGCTCGACAGTACGTTGATATGGTACTCAATCCAGTGGTTGTCCCTATGATGGCTAACATTGCTAATGGGATGTTTCAGCAGGACAATGCCCGGGTTCACACTGCACGCATCTCCAGAGAAGCTCCCCACGACATCACAACCTTAGAATGGCCCGCCAGATCCCCGGATCTCAGTCCTATTGAGCATGTGTGGGACATGATGGGTCGACAACTGGCCAACCGTCCTCAGCCACCCACAACTCCGGAACAACTGACCCGTGCAGTGCAGCAAGCATGGGCCACAGTTCCTCAGGAAGCGATCCAGGGCCTTATTGACTCCATGCCTCGACGAATTCATCAATGTATTGCAGCTCGTGGTGGGCACATCCTGTATTGATTGTTGTCCAAACTTGCGGTCAGAGGGACCTGAAAGTGTAATCATCGAATCACAACCGAACACTCGTCCTACATGTCCAATTGCAGTAATGTAGTACCACTCCTTCTGGGTGTTGCAATTTCCATTTTCTTCGGTGTATTTTTGTATCCATGGTTTCTGAATGTATTATTTGAAACTGCTTTTTTCTTTCTTTCTTTCTTTCTTTCTTTCTTTCTTTCTTAATCTGTACCCTCCAGGGTTGGTTTTTCCCTCGGACTCAGCGAGGGATACCACCTCTACCGCCTCCAGAATAGTGTCCTGGAGCTGGAGACATTGGGCCGGGGGATACAACTGTGGAGGATGACCTGTAAATCGCCCAGGCGGCCTCACCTGCTATGCTGAGCAGGGGCCTTGGTGGGGAATGGGAAGATTGGAAGGGATAGAAAAGGAAGAGGGAAGGAAGCGGCCGTGGCCTTAAGTTAGGTACCATCCAGGCATTTACCTGGAGGAGAAGTGGGAAACCATGGAAAACCACTTCCAGGATGGCTGAGGTGGGAATCGAACCCGCCTCTACTCAGTTGACCTCCCGAAGCTGAGTGGACCCCGTTCCAGCCTTCGTACCACTTTTCAAATTTCGTGGCAGAGCCGGGAATCGAACCCGGGCCTCCGGGGTTGGCAGCTAATCACACTAACCACTACACCACAGAGGCGGACATTATTTGAAACTATCATACATTCAAATATACAAACGGAGCCGATGACCTTCGATGTTAGGCCCCTTTAAACAACAAGCATCAAGCAAGCATCAAAATATACGAACATTAAAGGCACTAAAGGTGAGGATTTTGAGTCACCTCTGTGACTCTAATGTTGAATAGGTGTTATAACAATAGAGTGGTCATTTAGCTAAGCCGTAGAAGTGAACAAACTCATTCAAAACAAAACAATGAACATCACAACAGTTAAAGTTGTACCACGAGTATTGAAACTGTACAATGTTTGATTCATACGCTATCCTCTGTGAAGTGCCCGGTACCTGTGGTACAATGAACTCCCCGCTCCCGAGAATCTGTGTTGAAATGTTCTTTGAATACTGTAGTGCGCCATCCCGGGTAAAGCAAATACCGCGTATCTGACAACGCTGTTCCTATCTATTATTTTCCTTAGGACTGATCACGCCCCCGCAGCCACATATGCATATGCAGTCTATCAGAACAATTTTCGTTGTGTTCGTTTTCCTATGCTGCTGTGTAAAGGAAAATGGACCTTTCCATACCGTACTGTAGGAATGTATGTTTGCATGACGTATTTGCGCACTTTTACAGTATAACCTGTATGTAAATTTTGTTTTCCTCCACTCGTTAGGATAAGAAAGTGAATTCCACGGAAATTGTTCTGATAGGCTGTACAACAATATGTGGTTGGGAGGCGTGACTAGTCTTAAGGGAAATAATGGATAGGAAGAGCATTGTCAGATACGCGGTATTAGAACTAGACCATCGAAATACTTTTCACAGTTTTTTTATATCCATTGTTCTTAATTATTTGGTTTAATTTGTAATGTAGGCCTACTGCCTGTTGGAATTCCATTTGAATGTGCATGGCTTAAGCAGAGGATACATCCAACTCAATAGTACATGACTTGAAACAAATTACTCACAAGATATATTTGACGCTTTTAAATAGCACTTAAATATTATTCACCTTTATATGAAATATATCCTGTCTTTTAAGGAATAGTTGGGAATAATTTTCATTGCAATCGGAGGTCTGTTTTCTTTAGAAATTTCTGGATGACGGAGTGAACTGCAGTGCATTTTTTCCCTAGTAACTTAGTGTTGTCGTCGCAGGCCTGCTTAAACATGCTGATTCCCACCGATCGGTGGCAGAGCGCTCTATCTCTGCACATGTCTTGTGATCGATGTTTGCAATAAAAGATTCATTCACCATTTGACTCAGTTTCAGTTGACTTAAAACATTATTACTCTTGTCCGAACTTCGTGTGGAAGTTAAACTTTGTCAAAACCAACAACGTCTAAGTGATCGTGCTCACCTAGTCACTTAACGTCAGGAATAACGATAAACAAGGGCATTTGCCATACGTGGGAAAAAGGAATTAAAGTGAAGTGTTTCGTACATGAATACAGGTAATAGGCCTATAGGGATCTTGTCTCTCACATGTTGCTAACGGGCTACTACTGCACCTGATGACAGCTGTCTTTTGACTTTTATCTTTTAAGAAGCCCAAGATTAATGCTATTACGTTGGATAACCATTTACTAGTGGAGTCGGAACGTTATTATGTGACTAACCACATTGTAAAATGCCATGACGGCAGTCCTTTATCTTGATGAAGAGGCTCTTACACTTCGATATCATGGGGTACAATACAGACGGACATATCACGCAAGGTATTCGGACTGTTCAGAACGTTCAGCGTCAGAACGCACAAGGTTTCACTTAATGGTGGATACTGCGTGTGATTCGTTTCTGGTATTCGCCAGTATCTGAACAGAGTCTGAAAAATTAAACCTGCACGTCAGAGAGTCACGATTCAGCGAACACAGCATGCTGGAGGGTAAGTAGGGTGGCTTAAAATAAAGTCAACGAAGGCTTGTTGTGTTATTCTGGATAAACTCAAGGCTCCTCAGTTTCGGGAAAGCTACCTCCAACACCTTGTGGAATTGTTTCGATGGAAATTGAGAGAGGAGTTCAATTGATTGAGAGCCTGCGCATCCAGTTTGTAATCATTGTCAATATCTTTCTTCAAATTTTTCTATAACAGCCACCTTGATCGCAGTAGGTAATTAAAATAAATAAAAATAGCATAATTAAAATAACTTCAATGGTTTTCACAAAATTCTGACAGATCGCGCAATTTGTGAATCTACGCGGAGTCTTCATTGAATTGTAGCTCGTACTGGGCTACCAAGAGGTTGACGGGTTGGTGGGTGGTACGCCAAAGCCGAGAAGAATACAAGTATGCATCGCATCGCCGGTGAAGAAACAAAAACTCGTATGTCACAATGCTTTTCCTGTCCAATATTTTCGTTAAGGCATGTCACGCCTTCCAGTGGTCCAGCTCCATCGATAAATGGTTAGCGTGTTGGCCTTTGGTCCGGGTTCGATTCGTGGTGGGGTCGGTAAATTTAACCATAATTGGTTACTTTCGCTGGCACGGGCGCTGGGTGTATGAGTCGTCTTCATCATCATCATTTCATCCTCATCAAGACGCGCAGATCGCCTACGGGCATCAAATCAAGAGACCTGCATCTGGCGAGTCGAACTTGTCCTCGGACACTCCCGGCACTAAAAGCCATACGCCATTTCATTTTTACGCCTTCCAGCTACATATGTATATGCAGTCCATCAGAACAATGTTCGTTGTGTTCATTTTCCTATGCGGAAGTGTAGAGGAAAATGTATTTTAAATACATTATACTGTAGGAGTGCGTGAATACGTCATGCAAACGTACATTCCTACACCATGGCACGGTAAGGTTCATTCTCCTTTGCAGAGAAGCATAGGAAAATGAACACAAGGAAAATTGTTCTGATGAACTACGAATCCATATGTGGCTGGGAGGCGTGACCATCTTAATTTGTGAGCGGTATATATTGTGCATACATAGCCTATATATATTGTAACCGTTCATCACCATGCCACAGGCATGTTAGGAGGTTTAGTCAATCATATATGCAGTTTTCCGCAACATTCTGCGACATATAATGTCGAAATTAGCAGTCTACATACCGAACCGGGATGTGATTTGCGATACGCCAGCCCGAAGGGAGCAGTTTTCTGGGCTGTATCGAGAAAAGGATAGCGCATTACTGCTGAACCTTGAAATCGCTCTTTCTTTTCGTGCGAGCGAGGAGGAGAGATGACGCTACGCGTGGAAATATAGGTTGTCGGAGAATGGGCTGAATTAAGGTGTGTTAACCCCCAAGAAAAAATATCCTTTACTCATTCAACACCGCATTCATTGGTGCCACTTCACCATAATTAACCACCATAATTAATAATTAATTAACCATAATTAACAGAGGAAGAAGAAGAAAACTTCATCTGAGATAATCTCTGGAAATTTATGAGTCAGGTCTCATTCGAACCGATGTATTTAATGCTAATTTTTGATGCATATAAATTCAATACTTTAATAGTGGATCGGTAATGACGCCTGTCATATAGTGGTACGCAGATTAAAGATGACTGCCAAAATCCGGCAACGTGTGGAAAAGAGTGGGAGGTCTTGCGTGATGAACCATGACGCGTGAATTTCTAAAAGGACGCTTTTGAGATTATGAATGACTCGCTGATCGTATTAAATTTAAATGAGATCAGTAGAAAAAGGGGTCACGAGCTATAATTTGATTGCTTTCACGTCGCTGAAAGATTTCGTTTACCGGAGCTCCATTTCGACTAGGGGCGTGGTCTACCTCCTCCCCGACCACTCACTCCAGATACTACAAATAAAATCAGGACCTAGATGCAATATCCCATTGTAATTTGTGTAGCCGCAGTACGCACACGTTAGGAGTGAACTAGGATATCAGTGTATGAAGTGGTGTGTCGAGGAAGAAAAACACATCAGTGCGATGTAAAATATCGCGAAATACGCCGTGTGGTACAAGATAATGTACAGTGTATCTCAACATTTAATCTTTTAAATATCAACGACAGTCAGTTGCGGCTCATGATGCAATCATTAATGAAAGGGCGAACGCATCAGGTTGTTTAGAAGTAGTGAGACAGCTAATTACGTTCAGTAATTAATAGTGACCGATCTAAAGCATATTAAGAGTGAGTGACGTTCAGTAAAATTAAAGAACGATATTCCTGATAAAATTAGCGTTTACCTACTCCATGGACATTTGTGGTGATAATTAATTAGACTGGGTTATTAATGGGGAAATGAATAGTGATGTATACAAACTTGCCACTATTTGTATTAATCTATTTAAAGTTATTAGTGGATCTAATCACCAGTAGATTCTTTGAAAGCACATAAACAGTGTTTAGTAACGGATTTTCCCATTTTTGCCTTATGTTCGTGAGTGATCATCGAACCCAAGGACTGGAGCCTACGAGAAACGCGCCTAAGTGCTTGCAGTCATTTTTTTTAGGGAACGTATAGAGATTCTACTAAGAAGACCACAGTTCGAGACATGGATCGCGTTAGGATGAAGAGGAACCAAGGACTATCAAAGAGAAGAGCAGTCATCATGACGGTGTAAAATCTCAAGTGTACCTCGAGATGACAGCAAACCATACCCAGCATTCGATAAGTTCATTGAATTCCAATATATTAAACCACGAGATTTGTATGCCAGTAGCAATTTAATAATATTAAATGTAGGGAACACTATACGCGTGTGACTGGGAAAAGATTATTTATTATTTTAGGGTTTCTTGATGATTCAAGATTAATCACTGATATTTAGTAGGCTCATTTGCATTAATTAGTATATAGATCCTATAAATTCTTAGTGTATATGAAGCATATATTTTAAGAAGAATAGCACTTTAGCTAAATTTATAATTTCTTCGTAATGTTACTATCTGGTAAAGATTTTCGTAGTAATTTGAATATAGACTATATGTTTGCTTCAAGGTGATTCAGGTATTTATATATCCTATATAATAATAAATGATCATTGAAGATGTTCAAACCGAGGTAATATGTGAATTATATAAGACACGCGAGTGAAATTGAATTAGTCAAATAACCTGTGAGAATGGAGTCTTCTCTGTAAATTAATAGAACGGATTTGAGATGCAGTGGTATGATGTGGGAAGGTGAAGCTTGTGAGATGTTTGAGATTTTGGAATAATAAAGGATTATAATAATAATGGCTGTCATGATATATTAAATTAGGCTGAATATATAGCCAGATAATAAATTAAAAAGTAGTGGTTCTCAAATGAATGCGTACTTGAGAACGAGCTAAGATAACAGAAAGAAAAAAGAAAAGGAAGAAGGAATACAATAAATGTTTGTAGCCGCAGAGCAAGGCACACAGCCATTGCCATAGATTGACGGATTTACGATGAAAGGATTTGCACGGTCTGAGGGGAGATTGTGTTTGTTTCCAACAATCTTAGCGTCTATCTGCAAGCCTTCTTTCATTTGCCAGTGCCGTATCAATTCCATGCTAATGATACGTTATGAGTAACATGGATAATTTTATGATTTTGCGAAGGACGGACTCTTCCCCATTTTTATGCATTAAATTAGCTCGTGATATGAGTTTCAGATTTTTTACCTCGGAAGCTGAAGTACTTGAGTTCGACTCACGTCCGAACTATGGATTTAACCTGATACTATGGCTTTATTAGGCCATATCTTCAAGAAGTATTGTGTGCTATATGTTTTATATATTTCTATGTAATGTGTTTACGTGTTTTATAATTCCCAAAGTGTTTTATGGTGATGGTAAACCCAGGATACGCGTATGTGTTCAGTGTAATATGTAATTGTTGTAGTCAAATAGACCATGCGTTTGATATACGGCGATACAATCTCGTGTGTAAAAGAAAATGTACTCGTGGAATGCATACATTCCACAACCATGAGAGTTAATTAACGATATGATTCAACAAGATGGTGCCATTTTTGATCAGCTTATTAAAATAATAGATGCCATTTAGTATCACTGTTATAGATAAATAAATCCACGTGACAGTTCGTATTAATCAAATGATTTATGGTATGGCAAGTGGCAACTACAACTGTGAATAAACTAAAAGGACGTTAAGGCATACTATATATAATGATTGCTTCAGTCTTGATTATTTCTTTGTTTATGTGTTGTAATATGGTATCATCTCGTCTACTTACCGAGTGATTTTATCACTATAATAAAATGTTTAGCATATATTTTCAACAAAGATTATTCTCATTTAATAATATTAGTGTATTCCTCTCACATTGTAAAGAACCCTACTTTCGTTATATTTTATATAGTGCCTATTTTCTCTTACGAACATTCCACTGCCCGTATGCTTTGGAGCTCTAGCCGTTGACGCAATGGAAGTAGGGAAGACGAGACTTCGAGCCCAGGAAATGACTTCCGAATGTTCTCATCCAACAATTCCATTTATACATCTTTTTGTGAAACCGAATTTTGTAATAGTTGTCCTGATATGCCAGGGATGGGTACAATGTATATATCATGTTTTCATGTCACACGTACATTTCATGAAGTCTTCAAGAGACAAGTCAATGCAAAACATCGTATGTGTACTGTATAATTGAAAATCTCGTATATTATTCTTATACCAATCACTTTTATAAAAATAATGTTTATTGGGAATTCTTAAGATTATTTACACCTGCTGCCAATCAAGTCTGGGACAGCCACTCTGAATACTACCACTAAGTTGCTTAAATCACTTTTTCATATTCGTCAGTCTGTAGAACAATATGTGACATGGCACTCTCTTGATTTCCAGTAATGTAGCTATAACATAATCATGGAGGATATTACAAGGGAAAAGACTTTATTCAAGAACTTTTGTTCAGTTATAGACTTATATTTCTAGATATTTTTCAAAAGGCAGTATTATGCTTTACAAGCTTCACAATCGTGCATAATATAACCAATTTCACACTTCAAGTTCTCAGTCGACGTAAACGGCTTGTCCGAAGAACGGACAAGTTCTATGCCAATCTTCATCCATAATTCCCTCTTTGTCCAAACATTCATTGGCGCACTTGAATGCGATCTCCTCCTGAAATAAAAGAAAATTATTTAGTAAATTAGTAATGCATTCGTTATTCCAGTCTAATAGATGAATAATAAACAATATCGTATTAAATCCGTTGTAATGTTCAAGAGAACAAATCATATCAAGAATTAACTTCCTGAAGAGCTTCATGTTGATCACCAAGAATTAGTGACCATATATTCAGGAGCAGTTTGAAAACGCAATAAACGATACAATATATAATCCTATTTTCTTAAAGCCATTAATCAGAGAGATCTACAGGAAAATATTAAACTAAAATCGCACTGTGTATCGAAAGCGAGACAATGTTCTGATATGAATTATGTCCGTATAAATTACTCCTGAAGACAATAATGACTCTTACTGTCGGTGTAAAGCAGAGTTTTTTCAAGAAATATAGTCATGGCCTTGTGTAAAACAGGGTAGGAGAACAACCTCTTAATGTAAGACACGATATGTGCACAATTCTATCTTATAACTTCTTATATTTCAAAGTTTCTTCCAAAAAGTAATATTAAAAGTTATCTTTTAAGCTTCACAATAGTCCATAACTTGATTTTCGAACTACCACATTAGTTCCAAAGATGTAAGTTATTTTTTGTGTATTTTGATTGGTATATTAATTGGATTTCCATCAATACACCATTCTACGCAAATCTGCCATGGCAGGGGAGTTAATACAAACATAAGACTAGGAAATTCCAACGTGGGGCAAGTGCAACATTCCTGTTACTTAGGAAGCATAACTGAAGACAATAGATACACCAATGAAATTAAAAGATGAATAGCCCTCGTTAAACAGGCCTTTCAAAATAAAAGAATTATTTTAACAAATACTCATAAGTTTAGAAACAAGAAAGACTTTTGTAAAATCCTTTGTCTGGAGTGTACTACTTTACGTTTGTGAGAGCTGGATTATTGGAAAAAGGAAAAGAGATTCACTGAAAGCGACTGAAATGTAGATTTGGAGGACAATGACGAGGACATGCTGGATTAAAAAAAAGAGACCAATCGAGATGATGTTCTAAAAGAAGTCAACGAGCAACGAGACTGATAAAGGATATGAAAAAAAGGAATTTAAAACTTGTAGGTCATATCCAGAGACATAGTGACTTCCTAGTAAATGTCTTTGAAGAAAAAATACTAGGAAAGAAAGGAAGAGGAAAACCAAGGATGACATACTTCGACGATGTGAGAAACTTGACGGAAAGTAAAGACTACAAGGAAGTGAAGAGAAAAGAAGGATTGAGTTGCAGTGGCAAGGCTTAGCCTTTGGTGTATGATGATGATGATGATGATGATGATGATGCTAATCTGTCGTACATCACAATAAGACTGAAGAAGTTTATCACTGGACCATACTAATGTCCACATTTTTACCAACTCATTTTAGCCAGATAGCGGGACATTATCGCACTTCAAAATCCTGGAACGTGTAAATTAATCCCAGTTACTCACATTTACATATATCCCACACAAACACAGTCCGAGTACGTTATACAGAAATACACAGTGCTGATAAGCAAAGACATCAAAGCTTGTAGAATGAATTAAAGAGAACAATAGACCATGAAGGTCAGATCATAGCAATGATAAATTTGAATTTAATTATTTAGTATAAATATAAGCGTTTTAAAGAAGCCTTCGTGACTCCGATGGCAACGCGCCTGCCTCACTCCGCTGGGTTCCGTGGCTCAAATCCCGGTCACTCCATGTGAGATTTGTGCTCGAAAAAGGCGGAGGCGGGGCAGGTTTTTCTCCTGGTACTTCGGTTTTCCCTGTCATCTTTCATTCCAGCAACAATCTTCAGTATCGTTTCATTTCATCTGTCAGTCGTTAATCATTACCTCAGCGGAGTGCGGCAGGCTCCGGCAGCCGGCACAATTCTTATGCTCGCCGCTAGGTGGAGCTTTATTAATTCCATTCCTGGCCCAGTCGAGTGACTGGAAACAGGTTGTGGATTTTCATTTTCATAAGCGTTTTAAAACTTATAATTATATGGTGTATTGTACGACACTTTCACGGGTAAAACCCACGATGGAGATTTCAGCAGCACGATTCATTTTGTTCCTTCCTGCCATTTATAACTCCGCCATAGCTGGTCCTTAGCCCGTGTTCAGAAAGGAATGGGGTATCTGGCTTTCACGTGAGGAAGCCATAGACTATTGCCCGTCTCAGGAAGTATCTGCGATTAAGAGACAGGCAGAGAAACAGCCAATTGGGGGCCATTGGGCAGCTGACACCTTTGGCAAATGATTCTTCGAAAAGTTTCTCTAAGATGACTGCTGACACTGGAATTTCGCATAAACCATGAATCACGTCAGTTTCATCTCAACGTTTTCCAAGCTAGTAGAGATTACTTAGCTACTTACAACACAGGCTAAATGAAAGTGCCCAATCATTGAAACACTGATATTTATCGTTCATTACAACTTTCCTCATTGGTGATATCAGGATGATCGTAAGACATTTTTTTTTTTTTTGCTACTTGCTTTACGTCGCACCGACACAAATAGATCTTATGACGACGATGGGATAGGAACGGCCTGGGAAGTGGAAGGAAGCGGCCGTGGCCTTAATTAAGGTACAGCCCCGGCATTTGCCTGGTGTGAAAATGGGAAACCACGGAAAACCATCTTCAGGGCTGCCGACAGTGGGGCTCGAACCCACTATCTCCCGATTACTGGATACTGGCCGCACTTAAGCGACTGCAGCTATCGAGCTCGGTCGTAAGACAATAAAGAACCATCTTTATTCTCACGATTGGTGGAAATTCAGAAAAATAATGCTTGGATCCGACTAATCATTGATATTCTGATGTTTACTGGTGATTACAACCTTTCTCTATGGTGATATCAGGATTATTTTTTTAACTTTTATAAATGCTATTTATTCGGGGCGTCGACCTAGAAAGATCTTTTGCCCCTACATGCACCATATGTGAGGAACCTGCGTGTATTTTGTAAATGGCAGAAGTGTAAAGTGTTGAATGTGACGAAAGGAACGTTAAAGACGACACAAACACCTAGTCCACAGGCCAGGGATATTCATCATTTACAATTAAAAACCCTTGACCCGGCGGGGAATCGAACCCGGGGCCACCGGGTAACAGGCGGACGCTTTGCCCCTACACCGCCTAGCCGGACTATCAGTATGATTGTGAGATAATAAAGAATATTCTTAATACTTAACGACTGCTGGAAATTTAGGATAATATTACTAGGATCAGGCCAGTCAGTGAAACTCCGATGTTCCAGTACTCCACATAGCCAAACACAGTGAAATACTTATTATCTGCGCACCTTTTCTGGATAGATTTACACCCTAGTGCTGAATTGGTCGACCTCGACAATCTTCGAGATTCGTAATGGCAACCTTTGAAACACAAACTATGAATCGCTTATGCATCGCTGTGCGACATCTGGCGTACACTTTACGTACTAGTACTGTTGTTATTTACACAGCAAAGCCAAACTATAGAATTCACTCTAGGAATAAGATTCGCATCGAGAAATGTTATATAATGTGCGTGTGACACAGTTGTTGGCTTAAGATAACAAAGGTTTAGCAAAATTCATATCGATCGATCATATTATCGATTCAATTCAGATTTAATTTCCATTCAGTTGGCAGTACTACTGGAACCGGAATTGTTCTCTCCTTACTCCTCAAACCCGTACACAAATTTATCGATAAAAAGTGCGCAGATAATAACACTGACAGCCAAACAGTTAAAGAGAAAGTCAATACTCCTCAAAACAACGACCATTAACATTGTTCCAAACACACTGATAAATTAAGTTTCTGTATTACTTGAAATTCGACGTGTATATCAGAAATATGTAAGTATGGAGTGTTCACTTAAGCTTAACACTTAACTGAGAGCTGCCAGTTCATTTAAAGAACGTTTGCGTAATATAATACACAAACGTGATTAGTATGACTGTGTAAAAAAATGTGATTCCATAAGCCTTAGAAATAGTGTTCTAACTTCACTGTATGCTTTATTGATATGTACGCAGCGTAAACTCAATGAAAAACTGATATTATGTCCGACTTGTCCATTGAAATATCAATGTCTTTCTATAAAAAGTAATATACTGTAGTTGTAACCTCCTACATCAAGGTAAGCCGCGAAATGCTAACTGCAATATTCTTTATTCTGTTCATTGTTGGTTAATTTTTAGATCAATCATTTTCATTGTGCACATTTTACTATACTAATGTGTAAAGGAAAAGAAACCTTAAATACATCATACTGTAGGCATGCGTAAATACGTCACACAAACATACGTTCCTACACAGCGGTGCAGTAAGGTTCATTTCCCTTTGCACACCAGCATAGAAAATGAACACAACGAAAATTGTTCTGATAGACAGCATAACAATATGTGGCCGGGAGGCGTGACCAGTCTTAAGGGAAAATTGGTTTGGAAGAGCATTGTTAGATACTCGTTATTGCTCGCAGAGCGACGATATCGTATGATGACTATTTTTCAATGAATATTTAAAAGCGCCCTGTTTGGCCAGTAAATTAGCACCGACAAATCGAGATCCATTGATACGTCAATTCGAACCGAGCAGTTACTATTCAGGTGGATAACAATTTTGAACCGTCGTCAGTGGCGTAGTCGGTTAGTTGTGCTTCGAAACTATCAGGGAATTAGAAGAATTAGTACCTGCCAACAACAGTGCGGTAACCACTTAACAGGAAATATTTAGGAGGGGTGAAATGGGTGTAGGCAAAGCCAGGGAGCATCAAACTGGCCATTGTCCTTTCTATTTTGACTACTTACTTCTCCTGAAAACCGTTATCTTCAGACTTCATTTAATCATAAGATAATTCCAAAGAAAAGAAATCAAAAATAACTGAACACAAACAAGATTACTTCGCTTTATCGATAGAAACAATGTGAATAACACTTGAAGAACGACTGAAACGTCTGGCCAAAGTTAAGCTCTTTTAGATGTGTCTCAATGATAAAATGTAGTAAAATATACATTTATACGACCAATAAGTACCTATTATCGTGTTCACATAATCCACAAATGTGTTTTTTAAATTAAGCTGATAAATAATTCATCAGAATGAAACTATGACATATCGTAGAAATCCTAGGTATTATTATTATTATTATTATTATTATTATTATTATTATTATTATTATTATTATTATTACTATTACTATTATTATTAGCTAATATATACTAAAAAAATCATAGATATGTTTTTGAACATCATTACAACTTGCGAAGTACATTCTCCGGGTCGTCGTTCTTGGGCACATTTTGAGAAATTACACTGTCCCTTCGTAGCGTTAGAGTTCCATTAACTACGCAAGTTTCAATAAAATTGCTTACCTGTGTTGATTCGTTGGAGGGCAAGACAATTAGGCAAGCTTAAGACAGTACGCAATAATTGCTCTAATGTAGGCCTACTGTATATATGTGGCTGGGGGCCGTGAACAGTCTTGAGGAAAATAATGGTTTGGAAGAGCATTGTGGGATACGCGGTATCCCTGGCGCAACGACGGTAATTTTCTTTTCGTACTTTTCAACAACTCTTATGAACAAATCAGTAAAAACTGGTACTAATGACTGAAACACAGTTCTAAGAAAAATTTTCCAGCTTAAGGGTTAGTTTATTTTAAGAATTGTTCAGGATTATGGACAGAAACAATTAACAGAAAATGATTTTAGGGACAAGGCACGGTTTTCAAGATCACGTCACTATTACATACTTAACTCACCTTGAAACAGTAGTCACAAGTAAAAATGCAGGAATCGACAGCATCCAGAGTTACTACAGGTTTGGCGTTCACTACGAAAGGGATGACTAGTAGAGCTATGAGAGTCAGTTGAAAGATGCAACTAGATGCTGGAAACAAAGAAAGAAATAATAGAGTTAACATCATGAGCAGTAAATTCCAACTATCAAAGCCATCGTTCACAAGTACGTTTTTAACAGTGAAAGTCAACTGCAATTTTTTTCAGGCACAGACAACTGAAGTCGGTCTCCTCGACAGAGGAAGACGATGGAAGGAACATTTTGCACTCGTTTATATTTTAACTATTTCCAACTTATCCGAGTCACTTTTGTAAGATTCAAGGATGCACCAACAGAGCGTAGTTTCTCTTGAATGCTACGTAATTATCGCGGAGAGCTCCGAGCGCTATCAGCGACTGAACGGGGAAGTATTTGCAGCTCGCTGTTGGATGTTTACTGAAACAAGTGATGATTGTTATACGGGGCTTGGTTTTTGAACTTGTAGTGTTACTAGTAGCTTATTGGAAGTTATTTATACATCATTTTGAAGACTGAACATCTGTACACCCAAAAGTTTCTATATACACTGTTTTTAAAAAGAATAAGAGCTTAACGTAAATGTGACGTTTCTAATGATATGACGCACTTCCTGCCAGTTCCCCGCACCTACGGGAAAGCACGTGTACTATAATGGAGTGTTACGTTGGCTGTTACTGCACATATCGCATTAACAATTATAACTAAATAATTATATCATTTATTTGTGTGTTTAAATGTGCAGTACTGTAGTATTTCATTTATATAATGTATTTGTTGATGAAGTTGTGTATAGAGTGCAGCACCTCGCTGGCGGGACGGTTCTTCTGGCGACAGGGACGCAAGTAGCATGTGGAGACAATAGTCTCATGAAATTATCTAATTTCACAACAGTGCTAACATTTTTAAGTTCAGCCAAACCATTAGCACAATTTCAGTTACGTCTTTTCAAGTGTAAATAATATGTCTAGTGTTTTTAGTTTCAGTGCTTACCTCATGTGTGTGAACGTATTGCACCCGCTCACTTCCTGAGTCCCAGACTAGCATTTATCTCAGGGGTGATCAGTTCGAAAACGATAAAAAAATTTATATAAAGAAAATCAAATTTAATATCGGCGCATCAAATGAACGCAGGGATGAACGGGGCATGCAAATTAAGGTTACGAGGGACGACTCATTCATGGATACAAATTTTTGACTCCACAATAGGACTGGGAAGTGACAACTTAAATTCCATGGGCATACTGGACTAACTACAATGAAAAGATATGGAAAGTGTTTCCTATTGAAATTGCAATGAGGAGCAATTTATTCACTTATTTACAAACTACACAAGATGACAATTATTACATTGGGACACTTCCATCCTGAAAAATAAATGACATACTACTTGGATTTACCTCACTACTCTGGTAGTGTAAAACATCTGGTGAATTCGCCCCAATTGGTTACTGGGGATCGAATTCACATCCGTATGAGTGGACGTTTCACCGCTGGAGATCTTCTTTCGGAGACGAAAGCACGACAGTAACTTTTTACTGTCGTCTCCTCGTTCCGTTTGGACATGAGACACTTCCGGTATGTACATTCTGGTGAGCCGGACACCCACCGTGGAAATGTTATCGCCTCGAAAAACGGGAATTTATAGTACGGACAAACTCTAGCCTATTATTTCCAGATTTACAAACACGCCAGGTAGAGTTCATTAACTCAAAGCCTATTTTAACATTTACACTTGTCAATACGACAAGACGTACGGAAAGGTTCATTACTATGCTCTGACCATGAAGACATGTGCCGTCCGTGGGTTATTTACGTATCTACCGCTAACAATCTCCCCGTGAAAACCCAACATCTGGTTCTGAGCAGTTCGACACAGGACGACTGTCCCTATCATATCCTCCTATGATTATTAAATAATATCATTACCATTCTTTATCTGATCATTATCATATTCTGTGACTACCATCAATTAATTTATTATTATCATTAATTTCAATTATAATCCTATATTTGATTATTATCAATTGTCATCTGGGATGATTATATGCCAACCCTTTCCGACGTTTCAAACGAAGGGTCGTTCTTCCTCGTAATTTATCCGCACAATTTAATGATCAGCTTCCTAATAAATATTATTATTATTATTATTATTATTATTATTATTATTATTATTATTATTATTATTATTATTATTATTATTATTATTATTATTATATTCGTAACAATGAATCATCGCCCATTAAATATCTTAACTTCCTTTCATCATAATTATTAATAACTAGCGAATGTACCCGTGCTTCGCTACGGTATTCTACATTGTATTCGAATATCGAAGTAAATAGTGTACATGCAGTAAATAAGATTGTTTTAAAATTGCATGTCTCTTAGCGTTATCCGAGAAAGAGCATGGGGAGGTCCCCGTACGTTGTTTGCAATGTAAAGTGTTTGTTATGGATTTGAGATATAACGGCAGGCTCACTTGCCTACTGCCATTCACAATCGAGTTGGGAAGTTTACATTATAATTGCAGGACCCATTGCCTACTACGCGGACGGAATCGATTTGGGGAGTTTTCGTTAAAATGGCAGCCCCCTTTCCTACTTCCAGACAGATTACAGTTGAGGAGTTTTTATTATAATGGCAGGCAATTACCCTACTATCACTCGAAATTGAGTTGTGCAGTTATCATTATAATGCCAGGCCCATTTTCCTACTTCCAACCAGCTTACTGCCAGTCACACCAAGTTGGTGAGTTTCCATCAAAATAGCAGGCCACTATGCCTAATGCCAGTCACATTTTAGATGAGGACATTTCTTTATAATGGCGGGCACCCTTGTCTGCTTCCAAATACAATCGGGTAGGGGAGTTTTAAACAAAACTGCATGCTCACTTGCCTTCTGCAAGTCAAATCGAGAAGTGAACTATTCATTACAATTGTAGGCCTTCCTTACTAATGACAGTTACACATGAGTTGGAGAAGGAACCCTTTCATACTGCCAGTCAAAGTCGGTGTGGGGAGTACTGATTACAATAGCAGACCCACCCTTTCTCGATCGCTACAAATCGACATCAGTGAATATATATAGATCGGCATACGAAAGTATATGCGTGTTTACAATATTGAAGACCTTCAGTTACAGATTAACTGCTACTAAACGTACGTCATATCGACAAAGGATTACACCATAAGACACGCCGGATTTAGTAGCCTAAATGGCTGGTCCTATGATATGTCATCTATTCTTGGGTCAGATTGAGTTAGAAACGTGGAACAGGGTAACGTTTTTGTAAGATTATCTCACATTACATTACTTTTCGGATAATTATGTGACAGCTACATACATAGCATTTGGCTCACATATGGCTACTGGGTGGGCCAATTTTCGTGAAGAGTTTGATGATTCTGTATTTCATATAAGTAATTGAAAGTATGAATTATGCATGTGAAAATTCCAAATTGACTTAACATCGATTAATAGAGAAAAATCAAAGGTAAAATGGATACAGATACGGCAAAAAGTCATAAGACCAAGGTTGTAGATCATTCCAAATTGAACGGAGATTGTGCAATCCGTTATGTGATAGAAATTTCCGAAGGTCTGCACCATCATTAAAATTGCCTGCATATTTCGATATTCTTCGGGGATAAAAAGTGAAAATTTTAATGATCTAGGATTTTTTCCGTTCGTTACAGGCTAAAACGTATAATTTTGTCAAATTTCAATTATCTTCTTTTTCTTCTGGCAGATTATGCCGCAATCTGGATTTTTTTTTGCTAGCGGCTTTACGTCGCACCGACACAGATAGGTCTTATGGCGACGATGGGATAGGAAAGGCCTAGGAGTTGGAAGGAAGCGGCCGTGGCCTTAATTAAGGTACAGCCCCAGCATTTGCCTGGTGTGAAAATGGGAAACCACGGAAAACCATCTTCAGGGCTGCTGATAGTGGGATTCGAACCTACTATCTCCCGGATGCAAGCTCACAGCCGCGCGCCTCTACGCGCACGGCCAACTCGCCCGATCAATCTGGATTTTGGGCGAGGCGGGTAAAAATTAGGAGTTTCAGGAAACTAAACCAAAAATTATGCAGATGGTCATTATTACCCCTTAAACGGAAAGCTGTAAGAAAATTTCGCCAGAATAGTCAGTGTAGAGGCACACAGTCGTTACGATTTGATTTATATAGATAAGGAATCTGCTCCATGTAAAACACCTTTTGGGCTATGTCCGCTGGACTTAACCTGCAAAACTGACCATTCATGATATCTCCCTTATTAATCCTCCTGACGAAAAAATGCACATTAAAAGGTTTAGAGGTGGAATTCCATCACGTTTGGTCGATTTCCAGTCAGGTTGGTCTTGTTCTGTATATATTGTGGAAGAGTAAAATCACCATTTCGGTTCCCTATAAACAGCCAGTCCATTCCGGAACATGAAATGTTATTTACGTTTAAAACCTAACTTTGGACAGGTGGATGCTAAATATAAATTTTGGTTCGAATGTCTTCAGTAGTTTTCAAGTTGTAAGGAATACGCTTTACACGCACCAGCCCGTGAGTTAAGTCCGATGGGACTTGTACAGAAAAACGGTCCGTTAATGATATCTCCCTTATTAATCCTCGTATCGAAATGATGCACATGAGAAAAAAGGTTTAGAAATTAATTTCTACCAAGGCAGGTAGATTTTAATTAACGTTGGTTGTGTATATTTTGTGGAAGTGCAAAATCACTGTTTCGGTTTCGTATAAACCCCCAGCCAGTTCAGGGATTTAGAAACAATATTTGCCCTAAAACCTATCAAGGACAGGTGTATTCTAAATATGAGTCTTGGTGGAAATACATCCAGTAGTTTGTAGCACTCGCGTACATACGGCGTAATTAAGGAAGAAAATAATACAGTTAAGAAAGTTGAAAGTAATAGAAAATGGATTATAACTGAGGACAGCCGGATAACGACAAATATGTAAATGCCAAGTTAATGTATTGGAAAATCAAATGGCTCTCAATAAATTATGCTAGTGTGAGTTATGAATATAATAAAGCGGTAACAGAGGAGAAATTTAGGTCCTGTGATTCCTAGGTAAACAAATAATAAGAAGATGACTAATGGTGTTATTACTTTATCTATTCGAAGGCGGTTATAACATCCAACGGTATTCCGCCAATATCCCGCAGATAGGCCGATTGACGTCTCTCTTGCCTTCTACCCAAGGAAAAACCACGAATTTAAAAGCATGATGAGGAAAATGGCAATACGTTACTTCCCTGCTGGCATGCAGTCAGAGACGTTGCCATGGTAACCTGTAGGTTCGTTGTCGGTCTGTCGGTCACTCAATGCAGAGCATGATACCAGCGGAAAATTGTAAATTTCTCCGTCATGTGAAGAGTAACGTAAATTATGAACATAACGAAAGTTGTTTATAATGAAGAGACGTTTCACGTACGGTAAACGAAGTTTACAGAAAATCAATAGTATAAGAGAAAATGGAGGAAAACCATTGTGGTTTTCCTACAAACCCCCCGTTTATTCAAATATTTTAAAATGATATGCATATTGAAACCTTCCCCGGTATGAGTATACTCTAAATATGAAGTTTTGTTGAGATCTATCCAGCCGTTTTGACGTGATGGCGGAAGAACCATTCTGGTTTTCCTATAAACCCCCATGTATTCAAAGATTTTAAAATGATATGCATATCGAAACCTTCCCCGGGATGAGTATACTCTAAATATGAAGTTTGGTTGAGATCTATCCAGCCGTTTCGGCGTGATGGTGGAAAAACTATTCTGGTTTTCCTATAAACCCCCCGTGTATTCAAAGATTTTAAAATAATATGCATATCGAAACCTTCCCCGGGATGAGTATACTCTAAATATGAAGTTTGGTTGAGATCTATCCAGCCGTTTCGACGTGATGGTGGAACAGACAAACAGACAAACAGACAAACAGACACGAAACGTAAAAACCACCGATTCGGTCTTGAGTTGACCTAAAACGGATAAATATCTGAAAAATTGGCAAAACAAAAGAAATTACAGACAGCGGACCCCCTACAATTTTATTTATATAGAATATTATTACTATTATTATTATTATTATTATTATTTCACGTTTCCACTACCGTTAGCCATATTTATGGTTAAATGCATAAACCTTTACAATTTCAGTCTACTTTGGCACTACGCAATTGATTTAAGACAAGATTCACTTGGAGTATGATTATTATTATTATTATTATTAAAAATGGAAAGATGATATTTTAATTTCCACTCTTTAGAATTTAGTCACATATGTTAAATCCCGTTATGAACCACTAAGATCTGCTTTATATCGGTCGGGACAACACGGTATTCGGGACCGTACCTTCAGTTTCGTACTGCCGTTAATTTATATGGGGACACACGTCCTCCCAAGACACATCTCACAACCTATGGCACATCGCGGCTGGGCAAATACCTCCAATGCCGGCGATTGCTAAATTATTCCTTCCAATTTGAAGTCCATTTCCTTTTATCGGAACTCTTCAAATATTTAATTCATAAATTAATCCTCGGTGCGTGGATTCTGCCACTAATAACACCGGAATATGCATTTTATATCATCTTAGGCCTTGAGATTCATCTATTTCATCATTACAAACAATACGGCTCAATTTATTTCACGCCGGATATTCGTCCCTTATGACTTCCAACTCTAAATATGGGCTCAAACCACTCTGGGCTTTTAACATATCGTGACCATCCTAATTCACGTGCCTCTATCGCTTTTAAACAAATTTTAATGGTTAAAATAAAGTCCAAACGTGAAATCAACAATTTACGTAAAATCAAACTGACTACGCGAATTAAAGTCTTTACGCTACATGTCATCTCCACATTGATTATTATATTTGCACTGGCTAACTCACGAAGCACTGTAATTATTATTATTATACTTTGACTTGCAAACGCACAAAATCTTCTTATTATTATTAATTTACTTTCCTTTGCCAACTCACAAACATTATTATTATTTCTTTCTCGCAAACACACCGATCATTATTATTATTATATAGAACTTACAAACGCACAAAATATTATTATTATTATTATTATTAATTTACTTTCCTTTGCCAACTCACATACATTATTATTTCTTTCTCGCAAACACACCGATCATTATTATTATTATATAGAACTTACAAACGCCCATAGCAGATGGAACATTATTATTATTAGTAGAAATCGTGATTATCGTAACCCGTAATCATCCTCGCTATAATACTTCAATTTCTCGCTCTTATTATTTTCATCAAAAAAATAAAAATAAAAAAGTAGCTTCTTTTTTTATTCTTCTTCTCCTTCTTCAAATATTCTCATCATTATTATTATTATTAGTTAAAAATCTCAAATTTTTCATTTCAACTCCCAACATCATTATTATGTCCAAAATATAAACAAGTAAATTCTTCTTCTTCTTCTTCTTCAAATATTTTTATATTATTATTATTATTTTAATGACCTTCCGTACGCAACACAAATTTTACATCCTCTGGCACTTTCATAATCTGGCTGTTTGGTAGAAAATATTCCTAACTAACATACAAATAATCACCGCAGTGATTGAAATCAAATAAATGGGTTAGCACAAAAAGGAATTTAACACTTGAAATGAACTTAAGTCAAAGTATTACAAACAGCATGCATTAATTGAAAGAAATATATCCCATATTTACATTATATACAACAAACAAATACTCAAATTAATTAATCTAACCCATTATTACGTTAATATAAATTAGTTCGTCCGTCTAACAAAAAAAATTAAATCATGGACTCGGGAGGCGGACCATGTTAAGTAACCATAATTAATCTACATTGAACCCCGTTTAGTCGCGATAACATCCCCAAATATTAAATTTGTGTACTCATTCCTATGTAGAATTCCATTGTCTCGTAGCGGGAGATAGGTCTCACGGCCCCATGGTGATTTACTCGTCCATCATGTCGCACAATATAAAATTAACACAGCAAAACACTTCTGTGCGATTACCCATGATTAACACCTTATTACACTATTTTATACAAGAATACTAATAAAAACACTTATAGGTGCGCCTAGACCTCTGACACTTGCACAATATATTCTTCATATAAGCCCGAAACACACGTCGTGGCACATTACGACGAAGTGTCGTTCATTTGAACCGGCGCGTATCGCGTCTTCAACCGGCACTTCCTGGTTTATTTCTAAGCCGTCTTGTTAATCGCCTAGCTCCTATAGTTCCCTGCTCGGATAGTTATTCACCGTCTATCTTGAGCTATTTACTTCAGGCTCCGCACACTGCCTTCCAAGGATACTATCGGCGTTCCGTTAATTATTTATTATTTAATCACATGACATTTATTAAATTCAACATACAGTTGTACTGATTATTTAAACTCGGTACTATGGATAATCTCACTGTTCGTCTTCATTCTCCTAATAACTCATGCACTTTCATCTCTAACTGACTTCGAATGCGTCCCGAGGTACTGACTTACAGAGTCTCAACTACTTCATACGACTGACCCGACTGGTGACCGATAACAACTAGTGGCTGGTAAGAACTGATTACTGTGAGGTCCCACTACTGGTTATTTATGGACGACATGGTTTCCCGCCGGGGTCATCCGCGGTCATCTCCTAGGGAGGGGGGTTGGTTATCCTAAATTGGCATATGCAGGTGGATTTTGATCCCTTGCTTTATCCTACTTAAGAAACTGGCGATACACATTCATGTGTCGTATTCTGAACTCATATCGTTCGGTGATCATGGAAATATCACTTAATTCCTGTCCTCCACCTTTCGCGCGCTAACTCGGCGTCCCTGATGGCGTGCTCATCTTGACCAATGGCGAGATAGCGTGGGTCATTTCCACGAATTCATTACTTTAATTTATTACGATTACAATTAATCAACATGGGAATGATATCCCAAAAATTCCCTCTATTCAATTATGTGGTTGGAATAATTTAATTATTGTTATCGGAGAAGCTAACTGGAGTTCACTCTGAGTTTTTCTTATGTTGGTTTATCTGCGGGCCTATGGTAAATTTTTCCATTGGTCAACACCGCATCGGTTAGTTTAAAATCTCTTCTTTGCAACATGACAACACAAAATGCCTTGAGGCAGTGGAAAATAATGGTACGTCATATTCTCGGTATTGGTGCTGCCTGCTTGCCCTTGTTCCGAAATACCTACTCTTTCACTTCCTTGTAGTCATTATTCTGTTGTTGTGAGCTCTAGATTTAATCCTTTTATATTCTGACCAAGAAACATTCTCCCCATAATGACAAGCTTAACTGTGGCGACGGACAGTCGCGATATGTCTAGCTTATGTTGAAATCCTCCCGTCCACACAAAACTGACACTGTATTCCATTTAATATTCCTATATATCTGTATTTATCTTATAAAAAATCAAATCATGAAACTAGGGCCTATCTCATCCGGGTACATTATATATGCATGCAGTACATACACTAATGGTGTGTTTTAGGTCACGCATAACAGAATAAATCAGTGACTTGTGTACTCTTTATTTTTTACAAAACGTTATCTTAATAACGTGTAAGTGGTCCTCCGAAAGTGCACTTTGTTATGTGGTTATTATATGCGACCACGAGAGGTAGGTTAGATCATGAACATACAGTACTTTCATCTCGGTCAAACAACCACAACCAATTTTATCGCTGTTCTGGTGCACAGTGTGTTGCAGATATGTCAGGAAAACGAGGGAAGTACAGTTCTAACAATTAATGTAATTGGCTTTACGTCCCACTAAGTACTTATACGATTTTCGGGGACGTCGAGGTGCCGGAATTTAGTCCCGTAGGAGGTATTTTACATTCAAGTAAATCTACTGGCACAAGGCTGACGTATATGGGCACCTTCAAATATCACCGGACTAAGCGAGGATCGAACGTGCCGAGTTGGGGTCAGAAGGCCAGCGCTAAACTGTCTGTGCCACTCAGCCCGGAAAAGTACGGTTCTAAATACTGTAAATTTGAGAAACAACATGAGTCAAGAGTTACTTCTTTTGGGAAATTAATAAAAACTTCCTGGTGCTTTTCCGTTTCATTTTAAAATGTATAGAAAATTGCAAAGCACACTTCACAAGCTACTTCTTCTTAAGTACAGTATGAATCAGGAAGCAATTCTGCCCTCTAATTAAACTTTTTAAATATTGACTTTCGGCGTTCCTCAAGTTATTTTATAGTTTCAGGTTGCTTAGTTAAATGAATCATCAAAATAGTTGCATTATGTTTATTGCTAAACAACATGTGAATAACACTTCTAATCTTAACCTAACATCTCATGCTCTGTAATAGATTCCTTAACACGTTGAGTGCCGAGCCGATTGTAGCACACTATTCCACTGGTGCCAGGCATGTTTTTGAATTGCATTCCGCTGGTGCCAAAGCAATTGTACGCGTTGTAGACTATTTATATAATATTGGGATGTATTTATATGATGTAGTAAGTAAATTTTATCTCACCATACCATGGTCATGCGTGACGCCATATGGTGTCACATCAATTTTTAGGAAAGATAAAATTTAGCGTGACGCCATATGGTGTCACAGAATTTTTTGACATGGAATGTTCAATACCAATTTCCAATACGGGATTTTTATTTCCTAATTCAAATTAACGCAATATTTATGAAAACCTAGTAAAATGCAAAACAAGTACTTATATTGCATTACATATTGTTGTGAACAGTTTTCTGATAACTCTAAACAATGAAAATATGGGTCTCGGCATGCCCGAGTTCTTGTTACTCGTTGTAATTTTTCAAACCTTATTGGCATCGTTGTTCAAACATCGTCCTTTGTACACTTGTTTCATGTGCTGTTTTCATATTTACGTTTTGCACATCTGATCGGGAAGTTAAGGGAAACGCGCTAACTGTACGCTACCTGGCTGCTGGCGCAGCTCGACGCAGCCCGGTTGGTTCACGTCCGATGCTTCGCTCCTCCCTACCTCTCCGCCACACCCCGATACTCCCGTGGTACTTCTAATTTTATGACTATTTATTTGCTCAATTTTGGCATTTAAACTTGCGCTGGGTACATACAGTTTTCACCTTGGCATTCTACTGCCTCCCACGAATATTCCTACCAAATTTAAACCGAATCCGAGTGTAACACATGTATGTGTTCCCTCGTAAGATTATTACCAATATCTTCCATTTTTTTATATTTTTGCACAACTATATAAACTGAGTGATAATACGTACGTAAACGAGGAATAAACAAAGCCTGGCGCGCTTTCACCTGTGACAAAGACCACTGGCCAGTCAGTGGCTTCGGAAGAATACTGTGGCGCCACATGGTGGCATACAGTAAAAATACATAGCTGGAATAGACCCTGAAGTTCGCCCTTCACGTAGTACCAATTTTACGCGCATAGATGCCACAGCTGATTATCTACGGCGCATCGCCTGAAACTCAACTGTGCCGCCGTATGGCGTCACGCCAACTCTGATTTCAAGAACGGTGTGCCGCCATATGGCGTCACGCCATCTCAAATTTGTAGACCACCGTGACGCCATATGGCGGCACGTGGCACCCAACGTGTTAAAGGTTGGCCACGCAAAATTATCTTGTCAGAAGAGATGAACATTTTCTTTTAAATACGTTGAAATTTACGTATGACCTTCATTTTATTCCGATAGCTTGAAAGAAAACAATTAGCGTAGGTCTTAATAGATGGAAGATGATCAAATGGGCTGAACATGCGGCTTATAGGAAAGGTGTGCACCGGGAGCTTGTCAATGAAATTCCTGGCTTCAACAGTACCTAGGTACCTTTGTGATCACTCCAATCTGTTGGTTATATATTTTCATCCTTTCTTGCTGATATGCATTGTAGTCACATTAACTTCAGACACATCCACTTCACAAACAAATTATTTCGAAGCACATCGCCAAGTAGAGATGTCTAAATAACATGTGATGGGGGGTCATTCGAAGAGGATGGTGATAGTGAATCCTGATTCGATATACAGGTTATTGGATCATGAGATTTAGCAAAGACTGAAGTGGAGCCGACAACATTTTAAATACAATGATTGCAGGGAGAAATGACTGAACATACGTATTACAGAATATCTGAAGACTTTAGGTTAAAAGCTGTCAGTTTAAAATAGCATTATGGCCAAATTTAACGAGAACAATTGCCAAATCATTAGAATGACTTACCATTTTACATTAGGATGTTGTGATTAACTGTAGGTAATCTATGGGGCATTCTTGTACTTATCTTTTGTTTGAAAATTTAGAGTCTTGTGAGAAAATGTATGAATGTAAGCACCTAACGTATAAGATTACATAAATAGATATTGTAATGGTAAAACTAGTCCATTGTTAAAATTACCGCCAAATTTGCCGAGTATCCCCCTAACTGTTCCTGGGAAACATGCCTGACCAACAAGCTTCAAGCGATGAGTGTCTACACCAATCAGAATCTATGTTCTTATACATAATGTACATACGTATAACTTCATTACCGCATAGACTGTTGTTTCTTTTTTTGTTCAGTCTACAAGTCTCTGTAAATTAACTATGTAACTCCACTACCTTCCACTTGCAATTGCCTCTCTGACCTAGTTTAGTTCTGCATCTCTGATTATTAAATCCTCAAATAAGTGAGTATTTTCATCGTTAACTTCACCTTCCTCCTCTCCTCTTACCCTCCTTTGAAGAGTCCACTTCTCTCCTGCGTAACCTACCCTTCTCCAGCCGTCTCACATGACCCGTCCACCGAAGCAGGTATATAAGAACAACTTAATCTATAGAATTTATTTCTAACTCACCTTTCTGTCCATAAGCTTCATCCAGGCTAACTCGTAACCGCTCTGCTTGAAAATGTTTTTCGCCTCACAGTCATACTTCAGATCTATAAACTCTGTCTGCAAAGAGTTATCAAGCTTATCCACAGCTTCAAACGAGAATGGATCTAGAATCCAATCCGGAATTTGTAACTTAAACAAATCTTCAAATCTTGATTCCATGTCAGTTTTTAACTGGTCAAGGTGATCATGATCAGTAAAATTTAGGATTTTGTCTTCTGGAAGTTCAGGAGTCTCGTTATCTGACACTGAACACCTTTTTAAGTGTCGGAAACTGAATCAGCTCCTTACGGCCAATATTTACCTTGTGAATATCAAACTTGGCGATGAATGATGAAATAATTCCTTTGGCCTTGGTAAGGTTTATCTTGTTTCCTTGAAGCCTTATATTGACTTCCTTCATTTTTTTCAAAAATATCTACAAGGTACGCAAGTTCCAACTTGCGTTGCTTCAAATTCTCACTTAAGACAGGATCAGACGTGTCGAGAAACTCAGTGACCATGTCAAACAATTCGAAGAAACGGCGTAAACAGTTTCCTTAGGAAAGCCACCTCACGGCCGTATGTAGAAGCAAGCGTACGAATTGCTCATCATTTTCATGGCAAAGTTGTCGGAACAGACGGTCATTGAGGGAATTAAATTTGATATTGTTGACACCAGTAATAACCAGTTGTAGGGTTTCATGCAGGATACCGCTCAATTTTTTTCGCAGCTAAGTGTTGACGATGAATGACACAGTGAATAGTGATGACTTCTGGCACTTCTTTCTTAAGGTGGGCTTAAGACGACCTGGCAGTGCAGGAGCACCGTCTGTTGCGCAAGCGCTCGCGTTTGTTATGGGAAACTCTCACTACTTTAAAAATCGACGACCCCTTCGTATCAGTGATCAAAGTTCTAGCAAACAACATTTTCTCGGTAATTTCCTTTTGTTCATTGATAAAAGTCACATAAGCTAATTAAATTGCTTTGTTATAAATCACAGTTGATTCATCAATCTGCAATGCAAATTTACTTTTTCCAACAAATTGGTGAGTTTGGATTCAACGTCCGTGGCCATTTTATCAATTCGCCTGGAAACAGTATTGTTGCTCAAAGGATCCATTTGACTTATCTTATTGCTAGGACCCTCGCCTAGCATGATTTCAACAATTTTTTTTGGTAGCCGGTAAGACAAAAGTTTCTCCAATTGTGTGAGGTTTACCACATTTAGTGATCAATAGAGACACCTGGTAAAAGGCAAGAAGACATTTGGCAAGATCGGTTGCTCGTTTTTTATAAACTTCACTCAAATTAGGCCGTTTATTAGCTTCAGCTTTGAGATGTTGAAAATAACCAAATTCTTTACTCACTTTATCACTATGAACTCTTGATAAATGATATTTCATTCGCGAAGGCTCCATGGCTTCATTACTAGTAAATGTTTTATCGCACAAAAAGTGTGGAAACTGCACATTTTGTGGTGACGCAATGAAACAGAATTTTAAATACTCATGAACTTCTACACTTCAAAACTAACGCACAAAAACAGAAAAGACGCGCACAAATACTGATGGTGAAGCACACAAATGCTAGTTAAGATTGAAGACGAATGTAAGTCAACGGCAAGTGTATTGTGATGGCGGGAGGGGGAGGGGGTTGAGTCATCAGTCGGTCGCGCTGAGCAATAACAGGTAGGGACTACGGAGAAGAGTGTAGTGCAGTGATATCGCCGGCTGAGAATAGCCAGTGTCTCGTGCTACCCGGCAAATTCTACTGTACAGTACTATTTTAATTGTCACCCCTTTGAATACTCATCGCCCCCCCCCAACTTATTTGTTGCCCCCTTGATAACCCAAATCGCCCACCTGGGGGCGATCGCCCTCACGTTGGGAACCTCTGCTCTAAACCGTAATCCGAAATTAGAGTTCCCCACATTTTCAGGGATACTTTCGTACCATAGGTTTGCACACACCTTCCATTTATGCAGTGCAACGGTTCCCTATTACTTAAAAATAATTAATAATAATTCATTTCAACGCGGTAGTTCTTGAGTCAAGAATAAACAGCTTAGCAACTACTTCAGTGAGTTAGCGGTCACCTTTATTGCAGCAAATATTCCTACTCAATAATACAGTACATTGTTTCTGAACATACAAACCGTCGCTGAGGAAGCAACACCGCGTATCGGACATCGCTCTTCCTTCTCATTATTTTCTTTAAGACTGTTCACGCCTCCCAGCCACATATAAATATACAGTCCATCAGAACAATTTTTGTTGTGTTCATTTTCCTATGGAGCCTCCGTGGCTCAGGCGGCAGCGCGCCGGCCTCTCACAACTGGATGCCGTGGTTCAAATTCCGGTCACTCCATGTGAGATTTGTGCTGGACAAAGTGTAGGCGGGAAATAATGGATAGAGAATACAACCAACTTTCACCAAGCAATAAACCCACCCCTTGGCATGGGACATAGGACCTAAATAGGTTGGAGGTCCCACCTTACTGACGCCAACCCTATATGGCAGGATGTAATTACTATTGCGTGACTCTGTAGTGGTTGGTAGTGTAGCATTCTGTCTGAATATAAAGAGGAAAGTGTTGGGACAAACACAAACACCCAGGCCCAGGGTCAGAAGAATTAAACAGACGTGATAATAATCCCCGACCCGGCCGGGAATAGAACCCGGGACCCTCTGAACAGTAGGCCCCATCGGTAACCATTCAGCCAATGAGTCGGACAGCAATAATAATAATAAGAGATATAGACACACACATACATCATCATTATAGACTTCATGCCTTTCAGCGTTCAGGCTACAAGCCTCTGTGAAGTCACTAACTGCCGCCACAATCCTCTATTTCCAATGAGCTCTGTGGCCTCGTTTAGTTTAATACCTCGTTTCTTTAACAGAGTCCATTGTTCTCTTAAGTACCCTATTCTCCTCAATTCGCCTCCCTGTACCCCACCCCACCACGAAGCCCATTAATGCGTACAGCTTCATCCATCGAGTTCATTCCTAACTTATCCTTTATCTCCTCATTCCGAATACCTCCTGCCATTGTTCCCACCAGTTTTTATCAGAATCATTCTCGCTACTTTCATGTCTCTTACCTCTAACTTATGAATAAGATATCCTGAGTCCACCCAGCTTTCACTCCCAAAAAGCAAAATTGGTCTGAAAACTTTTTCTTTTTTTGCTATTTGCTTTACGTCGCACCGACGCAGATATGTCTTATGGCGACGATAGGAAAGGCCTAGGAATTGGAAGGAAGCGGCCGTGGCCTTAATTAAGGTGCAGCCTCGGCATTTGTCTGATGTGAAAATAGGAAACCACGGAAAATCATCTTCAGAGCTACCGACAGTGGGACTCGAACCCACTACCTCCCGATTACTGGATATTGGCAGCACTTAAGCGACTGCAGCTATCGAGCTCTGTGGTCTGAAAACGGAGCGATGTGAAGACAGTTTCGTATTGGAGCTGAATTCCTTCTTCCAGAATGCAGTTGAAAGCAACTGCGAGCTCACTGCACTAGCTGCACTGCACCTTGATTAAATCTCATTTACCATACTGCCATCCTGGGAGAACACTTTTCCTAAATATTTAAAATTATCTACGCATTCCAGCTTTGTATTCCCAATCTGTAAATACAGTAAATTCTCTTATATTTCTTACCTATTGACATCAATTTATTCTTGGAAATGGAAATTTTCATACCACATTACAGTAATTATTTTCATGTTCCAAAATATTAGACTGCAGGCTTTCGGTAAAATCTGACATTAAGACCAAGTCGTCAGCGTAGGCCAGATAGCTTACTACATGTTCACCTAGCTGAATCCCCCTTCCCCTGCCACTTAATGGCTTTCAGGAGATGATCCATTTAAACTAAGAACAATAAAGGTGAAAGATTACAGACTTGTCTAACGCTTGTAAGTACCTTGAACCAAGAACCCATTCTACCATCAATTCTTACTGCAGCCCGAGTGTCAACATAAATGCCTTTGATTGATTTTAATAATTTCAACCTAATCCCATAGTCCCCCGTAACGGTGACATCTTTTCCCTCAGTACTCTGTCATTTGCTTTCTCTAGGTCTACGAAACATAAACATAACTGTTTACTCCTCTCGTATCAGTTTCCAATTGAACTGGTGTATGGCTTTTAGCGCCGGGGGTGTCCGTGTCCGAGGACAAATTCGGCTCGCCAGGTGCAGATCTTTTGATTTGATTCCCGTAGGCGACCTGCGCGTCGTGATGAGGATAAAATGATGATGAAGACGACACACACCCAGCCCCCGTGCCAACGAAATTAACCAATTATGGTTAAAATTCCCGACCCTGCCGGGAGAGGAATCCGGGACCCCTGTGACCAAAGGCCGGCACGCTAGCCATGAAGCCAGACAGTTTTCAATTACCAGGCGCATACTAAAATTCTGTTCCTGTCAATCTTTCCCTAGTCGAAAACCACACTGGTTTTCATCCAGTTTACTCTTAACCACCGGCCACCCTCCCTTCCAGGATTTCAGTGAACACCTTGCCAGTGGCAGGGCTGTGCAGTCATCACTTCCCCCTGACGAATCGATCCACCTTTCAGTGAACACCACCATAAAACCTACAGTGCCTGTGTCGGTGCGATGTAAATTAAACTGTAAAAGAAAAAAGGAAGTTTTACGTCCCACTAACCACTTTTACGGTGTTCAGAGATTTCGAATTGCCAGAGCTTTTGACTCGCAGTAGTACCACCGACAGTAGTCTGGTGTATTTGAGCACGTTCCGTGTCGTAATTGAGACCATCACCCGCATAAGCATTCTTAAACGCAAGTTGATTGCGTTGGGATTTGTTACCTCAAGCTACTGTCGTTCAACTGCGCATAAGTGAACAGAGAGATAATGAGAAACATTAATCAGCTGACTCAAGTACAGATCAATTCAGGAGTATCAAATTAACTTACGTCTCTACTTACCCATTTTCATTCTTGTGTAAAATTTAAGGGAGAACTGAAGAGAACTGAAGCAGACTAGAAAACTCGCATTTATATATATATGCGTCCCACTATCTGGATGTGGGGGTGTCGTGGGAACCACAACACTATTGGAAACGAGCGCGGTATTACGTCCATTTAATCCTTTTGATGCCTATGTTCACGTATTACAGCGATAACGAATGTAGACTTCTCCATTTGTTTTACTTCAGCCACGTTTCATTTCAACAAGCTATTGAACTAGCAATGGTAGTACCTACGACCACTAGTAACACAGCGGACATGACTATGCAGATCTTCTTGCCATAGAATCTGGGAATGTTACGTTTATCGTCCGAGACACCATGCGTCTGTTATGTATGTCCTTCAGCTATATTATGCATTTTTCTGAAACCCTTGAACATGAATTTCATCATCATCATCATCTGTTTACCCTCCAGGGTCGGCTTTTCCCTCGGACTCAGCGAGGGATCCCACCTCTACCGCCTCAAGGGCAGTGTCCTGGAGCTTCAGACTCTTGGTCGGGGATACAACTGGGGAGTATGACCAGTACCTCGCCCAGGCGGCCTCACCTGCTATGCTGAACAGGGGCCTTGTGGAGGGATGGGAAGATTGGAAGGAATAGACAAGGAAGAGGGTAGGAAGCGGCCGTGGCCTGAAGTTAGGTACCATCCCGGCATTCGCCTGGAGGAGAAGTGGAAAACCACGGAAAACCACATCGAGGATGGCTGAGGTGGGAATCGAGCCCACCTCTACTCAGTTGACCTCCCGAGGCTGAGTGGACCCCGTTCCAGCCCTCGTACCACTTTTCAAATTTTCGTGGCAGAGCCGGGAATCGAACCCGGACCTCCGGGGGTGGCAGCTAATCACGCTAACCACTACACCACAGAGGCGGACTTCTCTTTTATATACCTAACTAAACTTATTTCAATAGAATTTTGTTGAATAAGATCACACGGTTCTCATTGAAGAAGTCATACACATTAACCTTATAATAAGATTTACCGTTCTTACTGAAGGATCCATTGTACCTTCCCAAACAACTCTCGGCTAATATATTTAAGTTTTCACTTAGATTGAGGCTGACTACATAACTTACACATTCTTGCACTGAATCAACATATCCGGTGCAGTTCTCTTAGTGGTTACTGTACATCTCTCATTCATTAACTCCCGATGACATCATTTCTTTCCTTTCATTCTTTTTTAATCCGTTTAACGTCCAGGAGCGTGAGACTTTGGGTCGTGGGGATACACCCGGGGAGGAGGACCAGTACTTCGTCCAGCTAGCCTCGCTTGCTATGCTGAACAGGGGCCTTGTGGGGAAGAATGGGAAGATTGGAAGGGATGGACAAGGAAGAGCCATGGCCTTAAGTTAGGTAACATCCCGGCATTTGCCTGCAGGAGAAGTGGGAAGCCGCGGAATACAATTTCGAGGATGCCTGAGGTGGGAATCGAAACCCCTCTACTCTGTTGACCTCCCGAGGCCGAATGGATCCCATTCCAGTCCTCGTACTACGCTTCAAATTTCGTGACAGAGCCGGGAATCGAACCCGGGCTTCCGGGGATAGCAGTCAATCACACTAAGTACTACACCACCAAGGCGGTCCCGATGGCATCTACTGCTTGAAAATGGAAGTTGATGATGCTTGCTCAGTGCTCTCTACAGAAAGCAGTATTTCTCTTAGCCTTCATGGCCGAGTCCATTACCAATCAATCAATCAATCAATCAATCAATCAATCATCACTGTTCTGCATTTAGGCCAGTCGCCCAGGTGGCAGATTCCCTATCTGTTGTTTACCTATTCTTTTCTTAAATAATTTCCAAAAATTTGAAAATGTATCGTACACCTCCCTTGGTAAATTAATCCACCCCCTAACACTTCTTCCGTTTAAAAAAATATGTTCCCTCATTTTTTTAATTCATTTAGGTAACCTATCCTCCTCCATCCCCCTTACATTACCCCACCACCGAAGCTGGTTTTTGCGTACAGCTACATCCATCGAATTTATTCCGAACTTAGCCTTTGTCCCCTCAATACGAGTAAACCCCTGACATAACTAACACCTGTCTTTATCAGTAAATCTTCTCACTACATCCATATTTATTTTACATTTCATATATTAAGACAGAAATTGAACGGGTAAATTAATTAATTGATTCAGCTTATGGTACAAGTCAAACCGCGCACAAATTAAGTTACATTATGAAAAAATATGAATAATTTAAAAAGTCAAGATAGAGACACAAAGTAGAAATCGGGAGAAATATGTGCAAGACAGGAAAATAGAAAGAAAAAGATACGTAAATACAAAAAAAGCAGAAATGGTGCAAAATGTACGTAAATACATAAATTGACAAATGAAAAGTATGAACTAAACTTGGAAGTCTGCTTGTTGCAGCTACTGAAAAGCCGTTGTTGACGCTGTCAGAAGGTCGTCGATAGTTCCACGGAAGGCTCTATGTGGACATCTGAAAGTGATGTGCCTCATTGTCTGGAATTCTTCACCACAGTCACAGCTTGGGGAAGGTCGAAGACCCCAAGAATGCATCGCAGAGACACTTTATCCATGCCCAGTACTCACTCTGTTTAGTGAGATCCATACCCCGCGGAAAATGAAATCCGGGCGGGGACTGTGTATTGAACACAATTGGTTCATGTCATTGGCATATAATTGTAAAAATTGTATAGATGTAATATTATATGAGGCAAATTTCTGTATGAGAAGCCGGATGCATGTTGTAATCCGGCTTGCTAAACTTATAAGTCCTGGGCCGATGACCTCGATGTTAGGCCCCTTTAAACAACAAGCATCATCATCATCATCAAACTTATAAGTCCAATAGCGCACGTGTCGAGTTTGGCGGATATTGCGCAAGAACGGAGGCAATGGAATCTTCTACTCTAGACAGACAAGTGTGCAACAGAGCTATCCAAAATTAAGTTGGCAGGACTTCCGAACCAGCGAATCAAAGGGAATGCGCTGTAATATTACCTGAAATCCACAAGAAAATATTATAGACGATGAATAAGATCTCTACATGATTAGAAAATTAAACTGAAATATCCTGGCTAATTATTTAATTTAATTTATTTGGCTACTGGACGCAGGATATGGTGAAACAGGTCAGGGAATTCCCCGGATGCTGCGCCAAGCTGCGAAGAAGACACCCATTCTCTCTCGTAACGTGACTGAACGGGATGAGTACTTCCTAACTTAAAATATGCATGATCCCCTAATGTAAATTTAGTAAATATTAAATTCTTACATACGATGGTTTAATTTCATTTCTTTAATTTATTTTAAACGTAGCAAGGGTCAGTTAGGAGAAGATTTTCCTTTATCGTACTAATGCTTTCAGGCATAAGGGTGTGTTTGTAATATGGTCTTTTGGAATAATAAAAGCGTGTGATCTTCTGAAATAGTATTCGTGTGTGTGAATATTATGATAATGTTAGATGGCAATTAATATATTAGTAGTTCTTGGGGCATGTTAAGTATAATAAGTGGCACGTTGAATGCATACTCATAATCTTCAAGAAAGTTAATTGATATTGAGTTTCGGATATTAACCAGTAACCATCTATAGACATTAGAGTCGATATTTAGAATTTTGTTCATCGATAAGAGATCTTATTTGACAGGCTAATAGTATGTGCTGTGAGTTACGTTATATATTTTATATACTTCATCTGGTAATTGGTTCCGAGCTTAGTTTGGGATTAGGCACTTTAACACAAAAAACCGCCAGTAGCAGGCAATGAACCAAGGATGATATGAAACGAGAGATCATTAAGAATATCGAAGGCAAAGAAATTAAGTCCTCTTGAAGCAAGATAATGTAAATCCAGGTGAGATTCGAACCAGTGGATATATGGATTATATGATTGACGTTGTGCATTTTAAAATATTGAGTGCAAAGAAACAATTGAGATTATAAGCTAGTAGAGGCTACGTTATGTGGAGTACGATCTGAGAGGAATTATGTGAGTTGTCGAGGACAAGAAGTTGACAGATATATCGCTGAAGGCGTGAAGTAAATAAATGAGCTCGAGTTTTGAGGTAAGATGTTTGTACTGCTCTGCGCTCGTGTTAAAGAACAAACTCCGTTGGAATAGGGTCATCATAATATGATAGTTACGATGTTGTTTATTATTTTATTCAGATTGAATACTTAGGTAGCAATACATAGAGATTTGAAGATTTAATATTATTTACAATGCTTCAATTAAAGGTAGGACCGAGCTCGATAGCTGCAGTCGCTTACGTGCGGCCAGTATCCAGTATTCGGAAGATAGTAGGTTCGAACCCCACTGTCGGCAGCCCTGAAAATGGTTTTCCGTGGTTTCCCATTTTCACACCAGGAAAATGCTGGGGCTGTACCTTAATTAAGGCCACGGCCGCTTCCTTCCCACCCCTAGCCCTTTCCTGTCCCATCGTCGCCGTAAGACCTATCTGTGTCGGTGCGACGTATAACAACTAGCAAAAAAAATTAAAGGTAGGAATTTTCATATCACTGTAATGTCACGATCCTGATGGTTGTCACTTCGACTCTCAACCAGGTCAATAGACTTGGTATTTCCTAAAGGTTATTATTGATGGATGAATATATTTTGGTGGCATATGCACATTGGTTTGTTGTACATCTTGACTCCGCAAATCCTGATTTGTGGTTATAATGTATTGATTGATGGATTTTATTTCAGTTGGTTGTCATGTTTTGAAGCAGAGGTTTTGCCCTAATACAGTAGACTCAGTGTAGATATTAGCTTTTGGTGGGACTTTGTGTTAGTTTGTAGGGCCTTTCGCTACGAGTTTAATTTAGTGTAAAATATAACTATATAAATATGTATGTGCGTAGTTAATGTTTTTAAGCGAAAATCAGAATGATATTCTATGGAATTTATGTTCGAAAGTACTCATCGGCCCGAATTAGTTTTTCGCGTTAGTTGTTTGTAGATGCGAGGTAAAGCCGCGAGGAAAGATAATGATGTAATATCGATGTAACAATTCATGTGTAGAAGAACTGTAGTTATAAGTTTGGATTGAAATGTCACTGAAGATGAAGTTGAGGTATATAACCTAGGTCAATGATATTTTTCTGAAAATTTAATGACTAAATAAAAATAATAAAACCCGATAAGGGATAATTAAATGGATGTGTTAATTAAATTGTTGTCGGCGGTGTTTGATGTAAGAAGGTGTCAATACGAATCTGTTAATTGATAATATATGTCAACTACTTAAAATGCATTTACTTGGATTTGGAGTTTACGAAGGAAGTTTGTTGTTTGTGTTAACAAATTTATGAGTAAAATGGAATTAAATTGAAATTAAGCCGACTTGTGAAAGTCAATAATGAAAGCATTTTACTTATTTGGAATAAATAATAAGTCGACCTGATAAAGTTTTATCATATAACATTTTTAGTCGGGGTTTCAGTTGACCTAGTGTGTGAGTGACACATTTGCACCGAGGTGGTGTTCATTTTTAAATTATGTTTTTGTATTTTACTTTGCCAACGTTTCTTTCGTTTTTCTTTAATAAATTAGTTTGCAACAAAGGTTCTCATCCATATTTTTTTATTTTTCCTTCTTCTGTCTTATCCTTCCTGCTCAGTAATGTAAGATTGATTATTTTTACTGGAAGATATCTCTGGATATTACCCGTGTAGGACCCTCGGTTTTTCTGGCTCCGTTTTTCAAAGGTTGGAAGGGTAGAGGGTTGAGTTGTCGTCTGTAACGTGGAGCTTGCGTGTTTTTGCCCAGTGTGTAGAAACGAGTTAATTTGGGAAAAGTTTGGAAAATCTTAAATTTCGGGTTTCACGGTTTTTGATAGATATTTTAGAAAGTGACATGCGAATGTAAATTTATTTTGAGAAGACGAATAAGAACAAACCACGAGTACCATTCCTGTGGACATACTGTAGACACTTACAGTCACTTCGTAGATATTCCCAATGAATAGAGGGATTGTCTTAAACCCAAACGTAGTTTTTCGTGAAATGGTGAGATAACCTCGGTCTCATTTTGTGAAAAATGGCAGTATCAAATAATATGGTGTCAGTTTACGACGGTGTAGGCCATTGTTTAGGTCGTATTCGCCGAAATGCTGAGAGCATTTGTTTGTATACTGGCATGTACTGTATGTGAAGTACGTAGTAATTCGAAAGCCCAATGACAGTATCGCGATATCCGGTTGTTCGGTTGTTTAATTATTTGAGGGCACATGTTCATTATTTTTCTCGAATTTCTTTCGGTGGTTGTTGTTCTATAACTTTGGCAAAATGTAAGATGATGTTGGGACAGCTTCTAAATGGCAGTGTTGTTTGCCTAAGTTCGGATTGGTTCATTTAACGTAAAGTAAAGGAGCTAGAATTAAATTACATAGTATTATTTTGTGGAAATACGATATTAAATCATTATCTTTCGAGAATAATACACCATTAGACCGGAGGGGAAGCCCGTTTCCTCAGAGAAAATTATAGTTGATGTAGAGGTGATGAAGGATCTCATGACCGAACTCATGAGGGAGATGAAGGATAATTTTAATGAACAATTTAGGGAAGCGAAGGAAAGCGCAAATGAACAATTCGGAGGCGTTAATGAACAGTTCCGATGCGTTAACCAACAATTTCAAGGTATTAACAAACCATTTCAGGGTGTTAACAACAGTTATTGAAGGTTAAGGAAGAAACGAAAGAACAATTAGAACAGGTTATTGCACAAAATAACGAACAATTTAAGGAAGTTAAGGAAGGTGTTAATGAACAATTCAAAGAAGTAAGGGATCAAATGGACAATATTAAGGATCAGTTATCGATGGAAATATCCATTCAAGGAAAGGTGCTCAGTGGTTAGAGAAATAGATAGAAGAAATCCGAATAGAAGCCAGAACTCGCAGTGACAAGCTGGAAGAGAAAATAGACTATGTTGCCATAACAGTAGCACAGGTAGATGCCAGGTTGTCTGAAAAATTGTTTCAGGTGGAAACTAAAATAGAGGATCAACAGAAAGCCGTGGACTCCGTTAAGAATAAAATGATTGACATGTTAGAAGCAATTATACTGACAGATTCCGAGGTTACCAAGTTACAGGAGGAAACACAGGATTCCTCTGTTAAGTTACTACAACTGAGAGACAATGTTCATGGGGAAGTCAAGAAGATGGAAGACCAGGTCAAAGAAGAAATTGCCGAGAATAGAAAGGATATGTTGGAGGAAATAAATGGGATACAGGCATATCTTAAAGCTGAAAGAACTGAAATAACCAAGCAGATTAGTGAATGGGCACACAAATATCACAAACCGGAGATGAAGGTGGACATCCATGAAGAGCTAATGAAAGAAGAGACTGGATAAATCAAGGGATTAAAAGATGTGGAAATTTTGAAACTACAGGAGACCAAGAGTGAACTGCTAATGACATCAATGATTAATAAGCAGAATGTCATGGAACAAACAGGGAGTCGTTCTAGCAGTGTAGACTTGGGAAATGGAGTGGATCAAACTCGTTTACCTGAGACCACAAATCAGTCATTTGAAAAACGAACTTCAACACCACAAATTATGAGACCGATTCCATACTTTGAATTAATGAGGTTATCGCAGGGAAAGCCAAGAAAGTTCATAGGTGGACCCGAGATAACGCAAAAAAATTTCCTTAGAGTGATATGCGAATATATTCAAGACCACAGAAATCATCCAGATAGACAATTAAGGACAGTAGAACGTTTTCTTGAAAAGCAACCATTGTTATGGTTCAAAGCTTTAAAGTACAGTTTTGAGGATTACGAAGGATTCAGGCGTGCATTTTTACAAAAGTATTGGGGACAGGAAGTTCAACAGGGCCTTAGACGTAAGCTTTATTCACGTAAATACCAGAGTATGGTACCTACAAGATATTCTGCCTTTTTCAGTGGGCAACTTTTGAAGCTTCGAGAATTGGACAGTCCGCCGCCTGAAGAAGAATAAATAGCATCGATTGAAAGACAATTACCAGTAGACGTACAGAGGACACTGATAGCAGCTAATGTTAAAACAGCTGTAGAGGTAGAAGCATTGTTAAGGCAATTTGACCATACGACGAACGTATGCCATCCAAGAAAGAGGAATATTGAATTAATCCACACCGTTGACTTAACTAAAAACGATTGCACATCTGAGAGGAACTAACACTTACGATCATAGGAAACATGAGAATCAGAATAGAGAGTATCGTGGGGATACCAAGGCAGAAATCGGAGGGGTCAATCTTTTGGAAGAGGAAGAATGAATGACAGAGGTCGTGAAGATAATTATAATCCGAGCTATGGAGGAAACAGAAGGCAAGGATACCGATATAGATACGGAAGATTTGGAGACATGAGACGACCTTGCCCACCGTATAACAGACCAAGCGATGGAAGAGGCAGACCAAGAAGGGAAGAAAATGATGGAAAGGACATCCAAGCAGGGAGAAATGATTCAAGGAAGTATGTCGAGGAATTGGCCACGAAAGGAGTATCGTCGAACCAATGGAAAAATGAAATTCAGCAAGGAAATAGAGATAGAAGTAATGGAGCTGAAAGTTATGAGTACCACGTCAGAGACAAAGACAAGAATCCAGGGGTTTAAATATAAACGCTACGAGGTTCTCAACAGAGGGAAATGAAGCTAAAAATCCTCAGATGTAGAACAACGAGATAGTTTTATTTCAAGATGTAATGATCAGGACGAGAATGGATGTTCAATCGCAACTATTGATTATTGGATAGCTATATTGGAAGATCTTGTAGAGGATAAGGATAAATTTGTTAGTAGTTAAGTCAATAAACTACCAATTATTTATGTTAGATTTGCCAATGTGAAGATTAGATGTTTGGTAGGTACTGGGGCCAGCGTTAGTGTGATACCTCAAGTTTTAGTTAATGAATTGCAGAAGAAATGCCAGTTACCAATTATTCCCGTAGCATCAGAGAAGATTCGAGGCATCATACCAGATAGAGTGATGACATGCAGAAACCAAGAATATGTGGATGTTGAAGTTTGAAATGATACCATGTCTCACCCATTTATTATATGAGCCGAATTGAGTTTTACATGACCATAGGGGCTGATTTCTTCCGAGAATTTAAAGCAATCATCGATAAGGAAGAAAATGTAATTAAATATAATCTCAGTAATCATCAGTCAGAAGTTCACACCAAACGTCGAGGGAGAAGGAAGAATTTGGTTGACAGAACATTCGATGAAGGACACCGCTGAAGATTGGCATCTAAATCAGGAAGGTATTTTAGAAGAGAAGAAATGATTTTTGCATTAGAGAAGGAGAATGAATTACCAGATTTCGGTGACAAAGTTCAAGCTAAAGTATCAAAAGCCATGAAAGGGGATGAAGACAAATCGAAACTAATAGGAATTTTAGGCCACCATAAGACAGTATTTGGATCAAGACCAGGAAAAATTCCAAATTATGAATATGAATCAAAAGTTAATAGCTGGGAACCATTTAAGCAGCGACCTTACCCAGTAGCGAAAAAAATTTATGCTAAGGTCAGGGAAGTCATTAAGGATTTGGAGAATAATGGCCTGTAATCTAAAACTCCTATGCCATTTCTGAAATGGTTAGTAATCGTAGAGAAACCTAATGGCAATATACGTGTTTGTTTGGATACAAGAGCCATAAATGATCGACTCGTGCCGGAATATGAACAAGCCCCTCCTATTAAGTAACTTCTGAGAAAATCTACAGGGAAACATTAATTCACAACAATTGTCTAAACATCATATCATCACATTGAATTGGACGAAGCTACTAATGTTTTGACTGGATTTTTATTTGATCAACAGACGTATATTCTTAACAGATTGCCTTTTAGCTTGAAGACAGCTACTCCTGCATTAATTCGATATTTAGATAAAAATGTACAGACTCTACAGCAGTCAGATATGTCGATGACATTATGATAGCAACTAAGACCCTAGAAGAGCATTTTGAAGTACTGCATAAACGTTTGGAAAAACTTAACCGTGCAAATCTTGAGAAGTCCCATTTTTGTCAACATAGTATCATAGTATCATGTTCTTAGGCCATATTGTGGACGGCCATAGAATCAAACCTAGTCCTGTGAAGATTGGATCCATACAGAATTTCCCCAGACCCATGAAAATCAAACATATTCGTCAGTTTTCGGATTGTGCAATTTCTCGGACCATTGGCCATTATATACAGAAGTTGTTGCACATCTTCAGGATCTGTTGAAGAAGGATCGGAAATAGAAATGGGATGAGAATTGTGAGAATGCATTTTGTAAGACAAAAGAATTATTAGCTAACAGTGTTAAACCGGGATGTCCAGATTTCGAAAAACCGTTTATAGTTCATACAGATGCTTCAGTTGTGGGAGTTGGAGCAGTTTTATATCAAGAGTCGGAAAACAAAGAGCATAAAGTAAACTATGTGGCCTCCATGAATCGCAAGTTGCGGGCTCACGAGATTAAGTATAAAACTACTGAAATGGAGATGCTTCCGATAGTGTCAACAATGGGACATTGGAGAAAGTATATTTACGGATATCCAATCATCATCCGGACAGATCATAAAGCTCTAACCTTCCTTTTCAAGACCACAATGTCAAGTGAGGGAGTCAGTCGATGGGGCTTATTTGTTCAGCTGTACGACGTCATACTAGAACATTGTGCCGGAAAATTTAATGTAATAGCGGATGTACTGAGCAGGAATTTTTAACCAGAAGATGTGGAAGTAAATCTAATCGAAATTACCCAAGAAGATAATCAGTTTCGGAAAAACGTAGGAATATTGCTGATGCAAAAGAATCATGGGATGAAACCCAGAAGTTGAGGAATTATTTTCAGAAGAAGTTGCAGTCTGGGATAGTGGAACATCGAGAAGGAGAGAAACAGGCGATCAATTACAGTTTCTTTAACGGAATACTTCAGAAATGCATAGATGAAGAGCACACAAAGCTGAGGATTGTAGTACCACCACAGTTACGAGTAGAATTAATATGGCTCACACGTCGTGCGATAGGACATGCTGGGATTGATATGGAGACAGCCACAATCAAAGAAATATTTATTTGGCCTAAATTAAAAGACATGGTATGGGAAATTATAATGACGTTGCCATATATCAGCAAATCAAACCTTGCCCGTTTTTGATGAGACAGATTCCTAGGCCAGTATTACCTTCGAAGCCTAAAGAATTATTAGCCATAGATTTTTACAGTCCGTTGCCCCGTGCCAGCAGAGGGTTAAAATACATCCTTGTATGTGTCGATGTATTCACACAATTTGTGACATTATGTTCTATTCAAAGAGCAACCACCAGAGCTGTTATAAATCAAATAAAGGAGAAAATTACACCTCAGATGGGGAAAGCAGAGTTCGTCTTAACAGATCACGGGACTCAGTTTACGTCTGCATATTTTAAACAGGACATACAAAATTTGGAAATTGGCCTGTGCTTAGTTCAATCAGGAATCCTCAATCAAACCCGGCTGAGAGAATTATGAGAGAGATGGGGAAATTTTGCAGAATTTATTGTAGGAATGAACATTGGAAATGGATTAGAGTATTGCCAATCATCACTGAAAGTATTAATTCAACAGTACATGGATCAACTTGTCAAATACCAGCTGTTATACATCATGATGAGTATGAAAAAAGAACCTGGGAAGGGTTGATTCCTTTTCCAAGGGATCTGAGGCCTTCACATGAACTTTGCGTTCAAAATACTTCGGAGCATCAGAAGGAACAAGCTGAACGACGCTTACGCAGGATGCCCAAAAACAGGTTTCATCGAAGCTTGCGTGTGGGAGAATTGGTTCTTGTAAACAAACCCGCTGTCTCCGATCCTAGTTCAAAATTTTGCCATAAGTTTGCTGAAATTTATATTGGGGCATATGAAGTCACACATGACTACGAAATAATTCATATGGGGTTAAAAATTTAGAGACTGGAATTGAAAGTACTTATAATGCCGGAAATATGAAACTGTACTATCCCATAAGGAGAACTATTGATCCAGAAACGGTGGTTGCCGAAGATGATCCTGAAAAATGCATCTTGAAGAAAGTGACGAAAAAGGAGGAGGAAGAGACGATTAAATTGAAGATGTCATATTTAATTACGATGCCATGGAAGAGATGCCCAGAGAAGGAGAGAATGAAAAAGCGAATTCAGACGGAGAATGAGCATGTGTGGATTTGATCAAATTAAGAGAAATATTGATGGAAGTAGCCATCAAATTAACATGGGATAAAGGCCGTCTCAAGGAGGAAAACAAGAACTTGAGATTGTGGATTGATGAAAAGGTCGCAGGATTAAAGACCAATGACGAGTTCGGAACATATGCATTTGGTAAAATCACTTGCCAGTAATTTTCCCAAAAAGAAAGTGGCGGAAAGATGAACCCAATTGGTTCATGTTATTGGTATATAATTGTAAAAATTGTATAGAAGTAATATCATATGAGGCAAATTTTTGTATGAGAAGCGGGATGCATGTTGTAATCCAGCTTGCTAAACTTATAAGTCCAATAGCACACGTGTCGAGTTTGGCGGATATTGCGCAAGAACGGAGGCAATGGTATCTTCCACTCTAGACAGAGAAATAAGCGACACAGCTATCCAAAATTAAGTTGGCAGAACTTCTGGACCAGCGAATCGCAAGTGAGCGGGCGAGGAGGAAAGTGGTTTAACAGCAGTGACATCATTGTGAATGCGCTGTAATATTACCTGAAATCCACAAGACAATTTACAGAAGATGAATAAGATCTCTACATGGATAGAAAATTAAACTGAAATATTCTGGCTAATCCTTTAATTTACGTGACTACTGGACACAGGATATGGTGAAACAGGCCAGGAAATTCCCAGAATGCTGCGCAGGAATCCAAAGGAACGCCAAGCTGTGAAGAAGACACCCATTCTCTCTCGTAACGTTGGAACGGGTCGGACGTGCATGTGTGATTGCCGTCGGAGGAACGCGGACCTTAGCATTTCTTGACTGAATAAATAATAAATTACTAAAGTAGAACTTAATCCGCCGGGATTATTCCCACAAGGGAATTCGCTACTCAAATTATCATAAATTTGAAATATTAAGTAGCCAGCGCCGATAACCTGTTTGTCGTGCAGATATAAACGTGACTATAGGTGAAGTTTCGGGACGCGTGTGGAGTGCAGCTTAGTATGGAATCATGGATTCTTGCCGAGATAACATTCTGATTAAAATGTTATGGAAATTGTACTCGTGTGAGACGATTGTAAATATTTGTGTATAATTTGTAAAATAATTAATTTGTAATTTTTCTTTGTGTATGCTCAGAGTGCCAATCGTGCGTTATGCCGTACGCAAACTGTGTTATGAACGTGGACTTCAAGAGAAGAATCTCCACAGAAAGTAATGGCACCGTCATGATGGTGTGAGTACCAGATCGGTTGTGTGTTTTAAAATATTAAGTGCAAAGAAACAATTGAGACTATAAGCTAGTAGAGGCTACGTTATGTGGAGTACGATTTGAGAGGAATTATGTGAGTTGTCGAGGACGCGAAGTTGACAGATATACCGCTGAAGGCGTGAAGTAAATAAATGAGCTCGAGTTTTGAGGTAAGATGTATTACTGCTCTGCGTTCATGTTAAAGAACAAACTCCGTTGGAATAGGGTCATCATAAGATAGTTACATTGCCATTTATTATTTAATTCAGAATGATCACGTAGGTAGCAGAACATAGATATTTAAAGATTTAATATCATTACAATGCTTCAATTAAAGGTAGGAATTTTCATATCACTGTAATGTCACGATCCTGATGGTTGTCACTTCGTCTCTCAACCAGGTCAATAAACTTGGTATTTCCTGATGGTTATTATTGATGGATGAATGTATTTTGGTGGCATATGCACATTGTTTTATTGTACATCTTGGCAACGCAAATTCTGATCTGTGGCTGTAATGTTTTGATTGATGGATTTTATTTCAGATGGTTGTCATGTTTTGAAGCAGAGGTTTTGCACTACTGCAATAGACTCAGCATATGTATTAGCTTTTGGTGGGACTTTGTGTTAGTTGTAGGGCCTTTCGCTACAAGTTTATTTTCTTATTTAGTGTAAAATATAAATAGCCGATTATGTATTGTGGAGTTAATGTTTTAAGCCAAAATCAGAATGATATTCTATGGAATTTGTGTCCGAAAGTACTCATCGGTCCGAATTCGTTTTTCGAATTAGGTGTTTGTAGTTGGGTGGTAAAGCCACGAGGAAAGATTATGAGGTAATATCGATGTAACAATTCATGTATAGAAGAACTGTAGCTATAAGTTTGGATTGAGCTGTGACTGAAAATGAAGTTGAGGTATATAACGTAGGTCTATGATATTTTTTGAAAAGTTAGTGAGTAAATAATAATAAAACCCAATAGTGGATAATTAAATGGATGTGTTAATTAAATTGATGCCGGCGGTGTTTGGTATAACGAAGTTGTAAATACGAATTTGTTAAGTGGTAATATATTTCAACTACTTAAAAATGCATTTATTTGGATCTGGAGTTTACGAAGGATGATTGTTTTTTGTGTTAACAAATTTATGAGTAAAATGGAATTAAACTGAAACGAAGCCGACTTGTGAACTTCAATATTGAAAGCATTGGTGCTTATTTGGATTAAATAATAATTAGGCCTGATAAATTTTTATGATATAACAGTTTTATTCAGGGTTTCAGTTGACCTAGTGTGTGACTGACACATTTGCATGTCGAGGTGTTGCTCATTTTTAAATTATGTTTTCCGTATTTTACTTTGCCAAAGTTTCTTTCGTTTTTCTTTAATACAGTAGTTTGCAACAAAGGTTTTCATTCAAATCATTTTATTTTTCTTCTCTCTTATCCTTCCTGCTCAGTAATTTAAGATTGATTATTTTTACTCGAAGATATCTCTGGGTATAACCCATGTACGACCCTGGGAATTTTCCGGCAACATATTTCAAAAGCTGAAAAGGTTGAGGGTTGAGTATGGTCGAAGATCGATCTCCATTCATTGTGTTCCTTAGCAGCCCATACTTCATTCCAGGTTCGCAGCCCACAGTCACAGTAGTTATCGTGCATTGGTTTATGAGCAGCAGATTACGGGAAGGTATAGGATAATACTATACAAAGTTTTGTTAGCTTTAAATTCAAATAATCTGAGTTTTAATGTTAATTTAGGCAAGAATTTCACACACGCTTAGAATGTTGGGTATCTCTAATATTTTCAATGTAGCTCTTAACCTAAAAGATTTAATTATATATTTACCTCTTCACTTAAAATATAATGAGAAGGATGCACTTGCGTTATATGGTGGACGCAAAGTCTTCTCCCTGTAGCTAACTGTAGAAGCTACCCCCTGTCAATAAATATGTAAAACACGCTTAATTTCAAAGAACTCTCTACACTATGTCTAATTGTAGCTACAGTTCTCTATTCCAGGCGTTACATGTTCATTCATTTTCATAAAAACCAGAACAACCTGAAAGACTAGAAATAGGATATTCATATTTACAGGACATGTGCACTAGTATGTGCTGAAGAAATGATTAGCATTTGAATCCCCTCGGCCCACAGGTTCAAGGTTCACATCGATATCTCAGCGCACCACCACCAACTGGTAAAATGGGCCTGCTTCTATCGTTGTCGCTATAAATCGAAGGTAATTGATCACTGTGACTCGAGCAGACGTGCAGTATGCTTCGCAGGCGTATGCGAGAACCGTACCGTCAAATGAGTGAGTTCACTGGGGACAGGAATGGCAGTAGATAGTATTTTTGGACAAATCCATGTTCTGTTTGTTTGAAAATGATGGCCGCATTTTGGTTCACCGCAGACAGACAGAGAGGCACCACACTGAGATTTGCACAAGATATACAGCACCTACTGAAGGCCTTACGGTGTGGGGTGCTATTGGGTACAACCACAAAATGGCATGAGAGAACGTGATGCATCCATCCGAGAAATTGCTGCTCGTGTGAGACGAACTGTGTAGGAAGGACAACGGGTGTGTAGAGAATGGTTCACGGAACACAGCGAGATGGATCTGGTCACACCACCCAGACCAGACCGCGAGAAGACCGACACCTCAACCGAATGGTATTGCAGGACAGGTCTGCGTTCTCCTCGGCTCTAGCGCGACAGTGGAACAATGTAACACATCGTACACTGTCAGGAGTGACAGTCCGTCGCCGTTTATTACGGTCTTGATTACCGGCGCGTCGTCCAGTTCTCCACCTACCTTTGACTAATGTGCATGAACATGCTAGACTGCAATGGTGTATGGAACGAAGTCACTGGGAACAGGAACGGCAGCAGATAGTATTTTCGGACGAATCCATGTTCTGTTTGAAAATGGCCGTATTTTGGCTCGCCGCAGACAGGGCGAGAGGCATCACATTGACTGGATTTGCAAAAGACATACAGCGCCGTGTCAAGGCCTTACGGTGTGGAGTGCTATTGGGTACAACCACAAATCACAGTTGAAGCGTGTCCAGGACACTGTGACCAGTTTGACCTACGTGAATGACATCCTGCGACCCGTAGACATACCCTTTCGGCACGACACCCCAGACGCCATATTTCAGCAGGACAATCCGAGAAAATGTGTTGCTGCACGAACACATGCCTACTTGTTGTCACAGGATGTTAGACTGTTGCCCTGGCCCACCCTATCACCGGACTTGTCGCCGATCGGAAATGTGTGAGATATGGTGAAACGACGGGTGCGGCACTGTGACCCTATGCCAACCACCAAAGTTGAACTGTCGAAAAAAGGTGAATGCAGCATGGATGGCTATACTGCAGGACGCCATTCGCTCCTTACATGCGTCAATGCTATCACGCATGGAATAAGTTATTAGTGACCATGGAGTACCCAGTGCCTACTAAGCAACAGGACACGTGCAGAACCTAGATGACTGAAATGCTAATCGTTTCTCAGAACATATTAATTAATATGTCCTATGAATATGAACTTCATATCTCCATTCTATCAAGGTGTTCTGCTTTTTTATGAACAAGAGTGTAATATAAAACAATAACCTGAAAATTGAGCCTCTGTCTCGATAGTTCGATATTCCCATAAATTTTAGCAGAAGTAATTGAAGTCCAGATAACAAAATTATAAATCAACTGTTTCAGGGCGTGAGTGCCTTGTACGTGGTGAAAGATGAACATAGCACGCGGAAGAAGTGCTTGTTGAAACGCTAGATGTTGACCTTGAATATGTTTTTATTCACTGTGAGTTAAAACAGAAGACACTTAACGTTTTTAAGGGCCGACGTCCTTAAAACAGCAATCATCATCGTCGTCATCATCATTATTAACATATTTTAAACATTTTAATGAAATGTGTGTGTTTTATTCATCACTACTGAAATAGTCACTACAACGTTTAACATAAGTAGGTTGTATTTTTTAACTTACAAAAGACAATTTATAATTTCTTTCAGTGAAAGGCAATCTGTATGTTTTGTTTTCCAAGCTCCTATCCTGTAAATTTTCGTGTATATAGGCCTTTTCGTGTAATTTCGTAAGCCCGCGTTTTTCTAGTCGCGATACCGTCCATCTGGAATTACCGAGCCAATAGTTTTTGTTATTTAATTATTTTCTACAACAGTGTGTTACTATTACGACTGCAATTTCTACGGCCATGCCACTCTTATATCTGTATCACTAATGTAAGCCTTGTTCGTCTGTGTCATACTTAACTGTGGGGCTACTGTTACCTCTTTCTTCTACTTCTACGTCTTCTCCTCTGGAGCCTTATGTCTTATTGCAGGCGTATTCTGCCGGCATCGTCTTAACAAGCGGCAACGTATTCTGCTGCGATTTGTTATTAGCACCATCATAGTAAAATGCAGAATCTAGTTGTGGCGGAATCCTCTTAGATACGGTCGACATCTATGAATTGTGTATAATTTGATAACTCATCTGGTACTCATGAAAGCGACCGTCAGCCAGGCGTGAGGTTGAGAGCTGCAGGTCTGTCACGTTGATGTGTTTGATGTTTATACACAAAACCTGTTCGTCACACTTCTCACGCTAACCACAATACGAGGTTACCGCTGACTCATCCCTAAGAGCTTTACCTGGGTCTGGTAATGCGCATAGTTCTTTGTAGTTAATTACTGCTACCGATGTCGCCACGTGTCACGTACATTTTATCTTGTTTTCTCCTAAACCACGCATAACTTACTGCAACATGTTCGTGTCTTTCAGCACTTAATGACCTAGGTCATCATGTATTCACGACTTCCTAGTTATACCCCACCCGCCCCGTAGGTAACTTATCCTTTATCCGGGAGGGGATCATTAATTTTCACAATGGTCATACATGGACAAAAAACACTCTCATGCCATTTACCAAGGTCATTACCAGCACAGGTTTTCTATAAATATTTGGGGCGTGATTTTAGGAGATCAGCTTCTTCGACCATTGGACCTGCCTGCATGAATAATTGGCTCTAGTTACCAGCATTTTCCGTAGTCTTCTCTGCCAGAGCTTCTGGACGATGTTCCACTACAAACAAGTTAGCTGATGTGGGTCGTGCACAACGGGGCACCTCCTCACGTCAGTATGGACGTTCGTTGATTTCTAGATCACCGTTTATCGAATCGGTGGGTTAGTCGGTATGGTCCCGTCAGCTGGCCATCAAGGTCCCCCGATTTAAATCCACTCGACTTTTATTACTGTGGTATCCAAAAAAAATTTGTACCAAGTGGAAATTGTCGATGAAGAAACTCTTCGACAATTTATCTGGGGTGCCGCCGGAACTGTGAGAGCTGACGTAAAAGTGCGGAGGTGGCTGAGGTCTTCGTGGTGTCACCGCATGGAAGCTTGTCGTCGAGCATTGCCTATGAGAGAACAGAACAGTAACTTTGGACGTTCAAATTAATGATCCAGTTATTTCGGAGATATTTCCAAAGTTATAAGATTAATAATTCGGACTTGTTGACAGTTCACTATTTTCTGTAGTTTATTCTACAAAACTACAAAGTGACAGTATGGCGGTTAACATTCAATTTGTAATAGTAGTAAGAGACTAATAATAATAGTAATAATAATGTTTACGTCCCATTGGAGACGTGAGGTGTCGGAATTTTCCTTGCAGGTATCCTTTAACGTGCCGGTAAATATACCGATAGGAAGCAGACGTATCTGAGTACCTTCAGAGACCACGAGACTGAGCCAGGATTGAGCCTGTCAAGTTGAGACCAGAAAACCAGTGCTTTAGCAGTCTGAACCACTCAGTCTGGTAACTTTTATTTTGATACGTTTAATAAGGACTGCGAAAGCAGCAGTAAGTTTTAATGCTTTATTTTACCATTATACATGTGCATTTCGTTTGGAAGCACGAATTGTAGGTACGTTTAATTTATTTAGTTTTACAAAATATCCATTATTCGTTTAAAACAAAACGTTCGGCGTGCTTCGATAATTCAATTCCGATACTACTCATTTGGATATCCTATCCCATGCAATGTTTCGTTGTCGGAAGGAAGTTTGTTTACTTGCACGTCAATACGATTTTTCCTTGTTATATCTACCTTTACGCAATGCAAAACGGGGATCGTACCATATTCCATGCCCCGGAGCATCTATCCCAATCTTACACTCGAATAATTATAATATCACACGATCATATAAATCCCGCACCGAGACAGATTGTCAGGTCATTTCCACACTCGCTAGAGCATGGGGCTGATGACAATATACGAGGACTATTTTTTCAACCTCCGATCGGTCGCGAAATTAAAACCACAGTGAGAATCCGACGAAGCGTTGTGCAGATGTGTTGCGCAGTGTCTCTAGTATGCCTGTCGACCGCATCATTTAAAGATAAAAATTTCATTGTTCCGTATTGAAATTATTAACATTAAAAATTAAATAATTGAAGTTCAACCAATTCAATACATAAAAGAAAGAAATGTAGTAATTACATTCTTATTTAAATGGGACCGGTTTCGACCCTAGTCCAGGTCATCGTCAGCCGTAAAAACAAGTAGGCGAAATCACACAATGTTTATGAATATTGGAGAAATGGGTCAGTTTCACACTCTGTCAGGCACAAAGTCACAACACTATCAAATAATATATGAAGATTATAAATAAACTTGAAGTCGCAGACAAATAGATTTGTAGAAGCAAACCGCCAGTTCCCGGTGATCAGCGCGGCACATTCAAGGTCATGCGCTGCGGTCTCGAACGCCAAAGTAGAGTGGATAATGTCTTGAAGGTCCAATATTTGTCTCGGTTGCGGGAAGTTAAGTACGTATATAAAAAATATACGACGCAAATCAGTATAATTGAATGAGAACTTGTGCTCTTGCTAAGTTCTCATTCAATTATACTGATTTGCGTCGTATATTTTTTATATACGTACTTAACTTCCCGCAACCGAGACAAATATTGGACCTTCAAGACATTCTCCACTCTACTTTGGCGTTCGAGACCGCAGCGCATGACCTTGAATGTGCCGCGCTGATCACCGGGAACTGGCGGTTTGCTTCTACAAATCTATTTGTCTGCGACTTCAAGTTTATTTATAATCTTCATATATTATTTGATAGTGTTGTGACTTTGTGCCTGACAGAGTGTGAAACTGACCCATTTCTCCAATATTCATAAACATTGTGTGATTTCGCCTACTTGTTTTTACGGCTGACGATGACCTGGACTAGGGTCGAAACCGGTCCCATTTAAATAAGAATGTAATTACTACATTTCTTTCTTTTATGTATTGAATTGGTTGAACTTCAATTATTTAATTTTTAACGACCGCAACATGACACACTTCTCAGCTCTGAGCGCGTAGTGAGCACGTAAACATGCCTAGGACAATAGAGTTTCCCGCCAACTGTGAAGTGCGCTCTGTCATTCGATTTCTTAATCCTGGGGGGTGAAATACGTACATAGGGTGCAATGCAGCCGAAATTCATCGACGAATGTGTAATGTGTACGGTAAAACTTTCATGAGTGGCAGCAAAGTGCGGCACTGGTGCAGAAACTTTGCAGCAGGATGTACAGACGTTCATGATGCAGGCGGTCAGGGTAGAAAGCGAGAGTCAGACGATGATCTTGTTCAGCGAGTGGATCAGGAGATTCGAGAAAATTGCATTGCACCCCTCAGCATGAAGAAATCGAATGACAGAACGCACTTCACGTTTGGCAGGAGACTCTATTGTCCTAGGCATGTTTACGTGTTCACTGCGTGTTTAGAACTGACAAATGCGACGTGACGCGGTCGACAGCTATACTAGAGACACTGCGCAGCACATCTGAACAACGTTTCATCGAATTCCCACTGTGGTTTTAATTTCGCAACCGATCGGAGGTTGAAAAAAATAGCCCCCGTATGTTCCAATTCCCTAACGGACATAATAGTAAAAGCATCCGCATTAACACCGGCTATTCGATACATCTCCATTATCGAGATCGATGACCAAGTGCGTCTTGAAGCCTCTAAAAAGAAAGCAAAATGACAACAATTTATCAACAAACACAAAACCAGTCCGGCAAGAAAGTTACGTAACAAAGCGTGCCCTATTAGCTCCTGCCTTCAGCTGTTATCGTACAACACATGCCCTGAACATATGAAAAACCAGTTTGACAAGAACGGTGCGTCACGTGGCAGTTATTGAAGGAAACCTATCCATTCGCAACATCAAGGCGTATTACCTACTCTAAAAACATCGTCGTCGCCATAAGACCTATCTGTGTCGGTGCGACGTAAAGCCCCTAGCAAAAAAAAAAAAACATCGTATCCCTTTGATCACGAAAGTAACTTCCGAGGATTACCGAAAGGTTAATATATAGTGATTCATCACATCGTTCTCCGTTGCTACAAGAAATATCTGCACACACACCCTTAACACACTATGTATATAATATGTAAAGAACTAGAATCACAGATAAGGATATTTGCGTATGATGTTATACCCTATACAGTAGTAAATGAGTTGGAGGATTGTGAGCGACTGCAGGGGAACCTATACAATGTTCGAGATGGACAGTGGGTGATGGTAGGCCTATGAAGGTAAATGGGAAGAAAATTCATGTTGTAAAAATGAAATGGCGTATGGCTTTTAGTGCTGAAAGTGTCCGAAGACAAGTTCGGCTCGCCAGATGCAGGTCTTTTGATTTGACTCCCGTAGGCGACCTGCGCGTCGTCGTGAGGATGAAATGATGACGGAGACGGCACATACACCCAGCCTCCATGCCAGAGAAATTAATCAATTATGGTTAAAATTCCCGACCTTGCCAGGAATCGAACCCAGGACCCCTGTGACCAAAGGCGAGCACGCTAACCATTTAGCCATGGAGCCGGACAATTCATGTTGTAGGTTACACAAGGAGAAAAAGTCCTTTCATTTTTAACTACTGTGTTGATGGGGTGGTAGCAAGTTATGGGGATCACTGTAAGTACCTATGTGTTATGGGGACTCTATAGTGAAATTTCTAACTTCTATATAGTACAATGAATTTTTACCAATTTTTTCTGAGGTGTAACTCCTCAGATATAGTAATACAACCAACTTTCAATAATGTACCTATACAACGTTTTGAGTAGGATTCTTTTTACTTTCATTTTATCAGCACCGTTAAAAGAGTCCCTTGCGTTACAATATTTTTCCATTTGGCACCAAATTTTTCACAAATATACTGTATAGTTATGCCAACAAACATCAGCATCAGAGTTTGTTGTTTGAGAAATACATTGGTCTGCAGAATGTTTTTAAATTTTATGTTTTTTATAAAAATATGTGTGCACAAACATTTTGTAGGTCAAAAACGTTGAATCACCTTAAACAGTACAATTCACACTGACATTTATGCATCAACTGTCTAACTACTACTGTGTAAACTTTCACCTACATCAGACAAAAATTGCACGATAAGGGATTATTTTTTTGAAAGAAATCATGAAGATTTTGCTAAGCCATAATAATTTTTATTACTATTATTGATTATATACAGTCGTATCAGCACACACTTTATTAAAACATAACCGGTTTTAGGACGCTAAGGTTCAGCATCAGTGTTAAAATTTAAATTTAATTTCGCATAAGTTTGTCGTCAAAATGAATTAAAAGGAGTTTAAATTGTAGCCCTGTTGACATCAATTGTAAAAATAATAAAAAGAAAACAAGTGTAAAATTATAAAATTAATACATAATAATAATCATCATCATCATCATCATCTGTTTACCCTCCAGGTTCGGTTTTTCCCTCGGACTTAGCGAGGGATCCCACCTCTACCGCCTCAAGGGCAGTGTCCTGGAGCTTCAGACTCTTGGTCGGGGGATACAACTGGGGAGTATGACCAGTACCCCGCCCAGGCGGCCTCACCTGCTATGCTGAACAGGGGCCTTGTGGAGGGATGGGAAGATTGGAAGGGATAGGCAAGGAAGAGGGAAGGAAGCGGCCGTGGCCTTAAGTTAGGTACCATCCCGGCATTCGCCTGGAGGAGAAGTGGGAAACCACGGAAAACCACTTCCAGGATGGCTGAGGTGGGAATCGAACCCACCTCTACTCAGTTGACCTCCCGAGGCTGAGTGGACCCCGTTCCAGCCCTCGTACCACTTTTCAAATTTCGTGGCAGAGCCGGGAATCGAACCCGGACCTCCGGGGGTGGCAGCTAATCACGCTAACCACTACACCACAGAATACATAATAATGCAAAATAAAAATCTATGCAACTTCACTCACTTTAGAACTGTCTTGCACAATAAGTATGCCCTTCAGACTTCTTTTTTTCTCTCTCTTCCAGTGATACACTGACTGACAGAGCAAATGCAACACCAAGAAGGAGTGGTCAGAACTTTATGCCAATTGCAGGGTAGACTGACGTCACTGAGGTATGCTCATGATGTGAAATGCGCCGCTGTGCTGAGCACGTAGCGAACGATAAATGGGACACGGCGTTGGCGAATGGCCCACTTCGTACCGTGATTTCTCAGCCGACAGTCATTGTAGAACGTGTTGTCTTGTGCCACAGGACACGTGTATAGCTAAGAATACCAGGCCGCCGTCAACGGAGGCATTTCCAGCAGACAGAAGACTTTACGAGGGGTATGGTGATCGGGCTGAGAAGGGCAGGTTGGTCGCTTCGTCAAATCGCAACCGATACCCATAGGGATGTGTCCACGGTGCAGCGCCTGTGGCGAAGATGGTTGGCGCAGGGACATGTGGCACGTGCGAAGGGTCCAGGCGCAGCCCGAGTGACGTCAGCACGCGAGGATCGGCGCATCCGCCGCCAAGCGGTGGCAGCCCCGCACGCCACGTCAACCGCCATTCTTCAGCATGTGCAAGACACCCTGGCTGTTCCAATATCGACCAGAACAATTTCCCGTCGATTGGTTGAAGGAGGCCTGCACTCCCGGCGTCCGCTCAGAAGACTGCCATTGACTTCACAGCATAGACGTGTACGCCTGGCATGGTGCCGGGCTAGAGCGACTTGGATGAGGGAATGGCGGAACGTCGTGTTCTCCGATGAGTCACGCTTCTGTTCTGTCAGTGATAGTCACCGCAGACGAGTGTGGCGTCGGCGTGGAGAAAGGTCAAATCCGGCAGTAACTGTGGAGCGCCCTACCGCTAGACAACGCGGCATCATGGTTTGGGGCGCTATTGCGTATGATTCCACGTCACCTCTAGTGCGTATTCAAGGCACGTTAAATGCCCACCGCTACGTGCAGCATGTGCTGCGGCCGGTGGCACTCCCGTACCTTCAGGGGCAGCCCAATTCTCTGTTTCAGCAGGATAATGCCCGCCCACACACTGCTCGCATCTCCCAACAGGCTCTACGAGGTGTACAGATGCTTCCGTGGCCAGCGTACTCTCCGGATCTCTCACCAATCGAACACGTGTGGGATCTCATTGGACGCCGTTTGCAAACTCTGCCCCAGCCTCGTACGGACGACCAACTGTGGCAAATGGTTGACAGAGAATGGAGAACCATCCCTCAGGACACCATCCGCACTCTTATTGACTCTGTACCTCGACGTGTTTCTGCATGCATCGCCGCTCGCGGTGGTCCTACATCCTACTGAGTCGATGCCGTGCGCATTGTGTAACCTGCATATCGGTTTGAAATAAACATCAATTATTCGTCCGTGCCGTCTCTGTTTTTTCCCCAACTTTCATCCCTTTCGAACCACTCCTTCTTGGTGTTGCATTTGCTCTGTCAGTCAGTGTATTTTCATCACCTTATTACTTTTCCTTAGCTCTTTGTTTTCACCTGAGCTCCTTTTCCTGCTTTGCTGTATGCGCCTTTGGTCTCGCTGGTGACTGATGTCCACAGCAGAAGTTGGTACCTGCTTCCCTCTGATGGACTGAAGGACTTCACTGTTCTAACACACCCCATATTGAACTCACTTACATCACTCACAATACCAAACTGAAGTTTATTCCTAGTAACAAATACTTCTTTTGGACAATTATTCCAAAGAACACTTTGAAGGCTCTCATTTGGATTTTGTGTCATCCCCTTTGTGCATCTTTGTAGCAGTGCATCTGATGCATTATTTTTGAAACTACATCATAGAGAATACCACATCTGCTACTCAATTCTTAGATTACATTTGAAATCCAAATGAGAGAGACGTAAGAAAGTGAAGCTTTCTTAACAGCAACTTGAGGGGCGTGTCCAGTAGAGCATGGGACAGTTAAATGCTAGTGCAGCGCCATTTAAAAGAGGCGCTGTGGGCTTTAAAAATGGCGGCATTTAAGAAATAAATGCCTTTTTCGAAATAACACACATCTGGGTACTTATTAGAGTTCTAAACCCAATTTTGATATTTTCCTCGCAATTCATGAAATTTATAGTTCATGTTTGTGGGTTACTGTAGTCACGTCCTAGTTCGTGAACCATGGGCAACGGCTGAGTGGCCTAGTAAGTCGTCCTGAGAGTCGGGATACCAGTTGCTATGGAATGGGAGTGGGCATCTCGGACATATTCTGAGTCGTGGCCCTCCTTGTGCTCAGGCGGCTAGGACTATACAATTCACCAGTGGTCCATAACCCGTTAGAGGAGAGATCCTCACTTAGACTATGTGCAAGTAGGGTAGCATCCTGCTTCATGAATTTACCGAGCTCAGAACATTTTAAGCAAGCCTCGGACCTATGGGAGTAATGGAGTCTCACTCCCATTTGACAGGCGAGGGACTCCATGGAAACAACTTGGCGAACGAAATGGAATTCGATGGGGAGTTATCAATATTAATGGGGCTTATGGAAGAAAGAACGTAAAACTGGCTGATTCAGCAAAGAGGATGCATCTCGATGTGCTAGGAGTAAGTGATATTCGGGTAAGGGGAGATAATGAGGAAGAGATAGGAGATTATAAAGTGTACTTGACGGGTGTTAGAAAGAGAAGGGCAGAGTCTGGGGTAGGGCCCTTTATCAGGAATACCATTGCACGCAACACAGTTTCGGTTAGGCATGTAAATGAGCGAATGATGTGGGTAGATTTGTCAGTTGGAGGAATTAGGACAAGAATTGTGTCCGTTTATTCACCATGTGAGGGTGCAGATGAGGATGAAGTTGACAAGTTTTATGAAGCATTGAGTGACATCGTGGTCATGGTCAACAGCAAGGATAGAATAGTGCTAATGGGCGATTTCAATGCGAGAGTTGGGAATAGAACTGAAGGGTACGAAAGGGTGATTGGTAAATGTGGGGAAAATATGGAATCTAATGGGAATGGGAAGCGTTTGCTGGACTTCTGTGCTAGTATGGGTTTAGCTGTTACGAATACATTCTTCGAGCATAAGGCTATTCATCGCTACACGTGGGAGGCTAGCGGTACCAGATCCATAATAGACTCTATCTTAACAGACTTTGAATTCAGAAAATCTCTTAGGAATGTACGAGTTTTTCGGGGATTTTTCGATGATACAGACCACTATCTGATCTGTAGTGAACTAAGTATCTCTAGGCCTGGGGTAGATAAAATGAAATCTGTCTGCAAACGTATAAGGGTAGAAAATCTGCAGGACGAGGAAATTAGACAGAAGTACATGGATATGATTAGTGAGAAGTTTCGAACAGTAGACAGTAAGCAGGTTCAGGATACAGAAAGTGAATGGGTGGCATACAGGGATGCTGTAGTAGAAACAGCAAGGGAATTCCTACCAACAACTGTGTATAAAGATGGGAAAAGGCGAACATCTTTGTGGAATGATGAAGTGAGAGCAGCCTGTAAACGTAAAAAGTAGGCTATCAGAAATGGCTCCAAACAAGGGCTGAGGCAGACAGGGATTTGTACGTAGATGAAAGAAACAGAGCGAAACAAATAGTTGTTGAATCCAAAAAGAAGTCATGGGAAGATTTTGGTAATAACCTGGAAAGGCTAGATCAAGCAGCAGGGAAACCTTTCTGGACAGTAATAAAGAATCTTAGGAAGGGAGGGAAAAAGGAAATGAACAGTGTTTTGAGTAATTCAGGTGAACTCATAATAGATCCCAGGGAATCACTGGAGAGGTGGAGGGAATATTTTGAACATCTTCTCAATGTAAAAGGAAATCATCCTGGTGGTGTTGCAAACAGCCAAGCTCATGGGGAGGAGGAAAATGATGTTGGTGAAATTATGTTTGAGCAAGTGAAAAGGATGGTAAAAAAAACTCCATTGTCATAAGGCAGCAGGAATAGATGAAATTTGACCTGAAATGGTGAAGTATAGTGGGAAGGCATGGATGAAATGGCTTCACAGAGTAGTAAAATTAGCGTGGAGTGTTGGTAAGGTACCTTCAGATTGGACAAAAGCAGTAATGGCACCTATCTATAAGCAAGGGAACAGAAGGATTGCAACAACTATCGAGGTATCTCATTGATTAGTATACCAGGCAAAGTATTCACTGGCATCTTGGAAGGGAGGGTGCGATCAGTCGTTGAGAGGAAGTTGGATGAAAACCAGTGTGGTTTCAGACCACAGAGAGGCTGTCACGATCAGATTTTCAGTATGCGCCAGGTAATTGAAAAATGCTACGAGAAGACTAGGCAGTTGTGTTTATGTTTCGTAGATCTAGAGAAAGCATATGACAGGGAACCGAGGGAAAAGATGTTCACTATACTGGGGGACTATGGAATTAAAGGTTAGATTATTAAAATCAATCAAAGGCATTTATGTTGACAATTGGGCTTCAGTGAGAATTGATGGTAGAATGAGTTCTTGGTTCAGGGTACTTACAGGGGTTAGACAAGGCTGTAATCTTTCACCTTTGCTGTTCGTAGTTTACATGGATCATCTGCTGAAAGGTATAAAATGGCAGGAGGGATTCACTTAGGTGGAAATGTAGTAAGCAGTTTGGCCTATGCTGACGACTTGGTCTTAATGACATTCTGTGCCGAAAGCCTGCAGTGTAATATCTTGGAACTTGAAAATAGGTTCAATGAGCATGGTATGAAAATTAGCCTCTTGAAGACTAAATTGATGTCAGTAGGTAAGAAATTCAAGAGAATCGAATGTCAGATTGGTGATACAAAGCTAGAACAGGTTGATAATTTCAAGTATTTTGGTTGTATGTTCTCCCAGGATGGTAATATAGTAAGTGAGATTGAATCATGGTGTCGTAAAGCTAACGCATTGAGCTCGCAGTTGCGATCAGCAGTATTCTGTAAGAAGGAAGTCAGCTCCCAGACGAAACTATCTTTACATCGGGCTGTTTTCAGACCCACTTTGCTTTACGGGAGCGAAAGCTGGGTGGACTCAGGATATCTTATTCATATGTTAGAAGTAACAGACATGAAAGTAGCAAGAATGATTGCTGGTACAAACAGGTGGGAACAATGGCAGGAGAGTACTCGGAATGAGGAGATAAAAGCTAACTTAGGAATGAACTCGATGGATGAAACTGTACGCATAAACCGGCTCTGGTGGTGGGGTCATGTGCGGCGAATGGACGAGGATAGGTTACCTAGGAGAATAATGGATTCTACTATGGAGGGTAAGAGAAGTAGAGGGAGACCAAGACGACAATGGTTAGACTCTGTCTCTAACGATTTAAAGATAAGAGGTATAGAACTAAATGAGGCCACAGCACTAGTTGCAAATCGAGGATTGTGGCGACGTGTAGTAAATTCACAGAGACTTGCAGACTGAACGATGAAAGGCATAACAGTCTATAATGATAATGTATGTATGTATGTATGTATGTATGTATGTATGTATGTATGTATGTATGTATGTATGTATGTATGAATGTATGTATGTATGTATGTATGTATGTTCATGAAATGTTCATTTTAACGAGGTTGTTGAGAAATATTACAGATCTCTTCACATGGTTATGGGGGTATCTAAGGGCTGTTATAAGGATGTAAAATGGGAAGGCGTAGAAGTCTCTGGAAAGACCCCAATTAGGGTATGGATCCAGTGGATGGGACCCTCACCAGGACTACTTGAATACGAGAACTGGAAATGATTCTAAGGAAAGCAGTACAATTTGTTCTGAGTAATTTCCGAGAAAGGATTAGTGTAACGAAAATGTTGCAAACTTTGTGCTGAGAAGACCTAGTAGTAAGGAGACGAGATGATCGACTAGACTAAGTGGTATGTGTTCCGTACTGTCAGTGGAGAGATGGCGTGGAATAACGTTAGCAGACGAATAAACTTGAGCGAAGCTTTTAAGAGTAGGTATATGCAGGTGAAGCTGGAAATCAAGAGGACACACTGGGGCAAATATTCATTTATAGGAGGAGAAGTAAGCGATTGGAATAATTTATCAAGGGAAATCTTCGATAAATTTCCGAGTTTTTAAAAACGTTCAAAAAAGTCTAGGTAAAAAATCTTACAGAATTTGCCACTTCAGGGACAGTCCTAAATGCAGATCATGATTGATTGATTGATTGATTGATTGATTGATTGATTGATTGAATTATTTATTGATTGATTGAATTCTGTTCCATAACGAAGTATTCTGGTTTGTTTATTCACTCAAAACATTCTACTGCACGTGCATTTTCTAATGCTGAAGATAGCATCTTGTACCAATTAGGAAGAAAAGTCAATTATGATCTCCGGTATTCTGTAACTTGGCCTTGAGAGTTCGGACTTGATTTCCCAGTTCTGTCCGGCTCCATGGCTAAATGGTTAGCGTGCTGGCCTTTGGTCACAGGGGTCCCGGGTTCGATTCCCGGCTGGGTTGGGAATTTTAACCAACATTGGTTACTTTCGCTGGCATGGGGGCTGGGTGTATGTGTCGTCTTCATCATCATTGCATCCTCATCACAACGCGCAGTTCGCCTACGGGAGTCAAATCAAAAGACCTGCATCTAGCAAGCCGAACTTGTCCTCGGACACTCCCGGCACTAAAAGCCATACGCCATTTCATTTTTTTTTTCCAGTTCTCTATGCATCATATTTTATAGAGGTAGGTCTGGGGGTAAAACGTTCGTTACATTCTGTATAAAATCTCGATTTGTCCCCTTCCTAGTATTTGAAAAATTCTCATAAACTTCGGTAAGAAAAATGTTTACAAGATACTGCACCCGTCCACCTCCCGAGTCCCAGACTAGCATTTATCTCAGGGGTGTCGGTTCATTATTTAAGTCATCAAATATAAATATAGCGGCATAAATGAACACGGGAATGAACGGAGCAATTTAAAATTAAAATTGGGGAAGGCTCGATTGTAAACTTGAATTTAAGGACTCCATGATAGGACTAGGAAGTGACTGTTAACTTTAAAAAGGGCATCATCTAACTACAATAAAAAGATTATGAGAATGGTTTCCTTTGAAATAATTGCCAGAAAGAGCAGTTTATTACGCCATCCGACGTACGAAACTTTGATACATTTGGCAACGATATTTAAGTTTTCCACACATGTTACATAAACAAATCACTTGCTATACCGCAAGTGGTATCAATATCGTGCTGGGTTGCTTCTGAAATAAAATGACATTTTGAGGTATAATTTACGGATCGATTCCATTTGAATCGAACCGTTGTTCAAGGATATAGCTTCCTTCTATCGGGAGCCCGAGCATAACCCATGTTACGGTCGGCTTCTCGATTTAACTAAGATGATGTACTCCGGCTATATACATTTTTCCGAGACCGGTACTCGGACTGGGTAATGTTTCTCGTGAATTACGAAAAATGGATTCCACGGACAGTTCCTATCTTACGATGTCCAGCTGATGCCATACCAATGAATTAGCATTTACATTTTATTTACACATGATCTGAAATGTTACAAAGTAGCCTCAGTAGACTACTGCCACAGATGAGATAACGAGAAGCGATGGGAAATACCGTGCGGAAACCGTACGATAACGAGGTCACAAATGACTAATATTTATCATTCTTATTATTCAAACATACGAATCGAGGGATGTTGTCACCAATTAATTAATTAACTATCGTCAGAAATATTCATTAAATTATCATCCTCGAAATTATTATTATTATTATTATTATTATTATTATTATTATTATTATTATTATTATTATACTCAACGGTTCCTGGCACTGTCACGTTTGATTAATATCGTCATTATTATGCGGGATGCAAACACAAATGGTTATTACTGTTATTATTATTATATCCCTCTTGTGGTTATTATTATTATTATTATTAAATAGGTGACTCCAGATTTTATTATTATTATTCACGTCACTCAAGAGGTTATTATTATTATTAACCGGTCACTTCCGCCAAATATATTAAGATATCGGTCGCAATTATAATTATTTCACTGATCAACCAACGGCATCATTACTGTTATTATTATGACAATTATTATTAAGCTGACCGCGATGATTTAACATCGTCCTTACATTATTATTATTATTATTATTATTATTATTATCGGTTGCATATTATCATTTAGATTCCCGTTTAACATCTTTATCAACGCTCATTTAATAAGGTGGTCCAATCCTTTATCTGCAATATTTATTATTATTATCATCATCACGACATCATGATTGTCATCGCTCGTCATTACAATGATTACAATATACAATCATTTATGTGGACTCTGAACTCTCATTATCCTTAGATCCGTAGTATCTCGACGAATAGCGGTGCAGTCTATTTATTTCGTACATGCTGTCACGGGTTCGAATTCTACCCGCTAGGTAACTCAGTATTTCTCTGTGACACTGCCCGTACATTTTACACTCATTTCAATATCCTAAGTGTCTCTCGTACGGAATTTATTTCCTTTTCTATCTCAATATTCCTTGATTCATTTATTTCTCACAGAATTATCAACTGACTTATTTATTCCACTTTTGACATCGTACGACCTTTTATTATCTGACTGCAGATTCTTTAACATTTTTCTATCTTATTTTGATCTACGCCTTAGTTCATTCTCCACAAATAATCGTAACATCTTGAAATTATATTTACCAAAATTTGACAATCATGGTTTCGTAATATTAGTCCTACGTGTTCCGGCTAATGAATTGCAAATTTAAAACACGACATTTATACGTAAAAATATATTGGACCGTAATTTAAACCACACGTTCATTAACATGTACGGATTAGTAGCACCGATCTTAAATTTCAATATTATTAATTTATCAAGTTAAATTACCACACACTTTAATTCCGAATTAAAAAACGACATCCCGTCATTAAATGATTTCCGACAAACACAACACCTGATCACTTAAATTTATTATTACGCATTGATCACTAAAAATTTCCAATATCTCATGAATTATTATTATTTCCAAATTATATTTTAAAAAAATTTTTAAGTAGTTTTATTTTTATTTATTATTATTATTAATTAAAAAAGTTATTTTTGCCTGTTACACGATAGTCCACTCTTAATATGTTTAACGCATAACCCCTTTTACAATTTCGATTCATTCTGGCACTAATCAACTCCAGATACGATTTACTTGGAATATTATTATTATAATCGCTTCTCACAAATTTGAACAACTTCACTTTGAAAATATGAACATACTAATCACAACAAAACACAACTGGTATGGCGAAGCTGGATTTTCCTTCAGTATCATTACATAGCTCGTTAAAATGACAAAACAGAAAAACACATATCGGGTCTTATTTAACTATCATAACCAAAATCAAATGAAAGAAAATTATTGACTACAAAGAAATATGAATGCATGCATGACTTAACGTACTACCCTATATATACAAATTTACATCTACAACAAACTGAATACATAAAAGACCCGATTATTTACATTGTTATATTTACTACTGTCCGTGCTACAAATTTAGGATGGGGTCGTTAAGCGACTCATCTTGTTACAGAAGGTAACCAAGTATAATCAAATTATTCCCATTGTTCCCAATCACGCTAACATTTCCCAAATATTATTTACAGTTTAGTACTCATCTTAGTTATCGGTATTCCATTACAGCTTTGCAGATGAGAGGCTCCTTTCGGCCCCTCTCTGCATTTTACTCCTCCATTCTTGATGGCGTAGTTCCACAAAAGATTTCCTGGCACATTACCGTTTTACACTAATACCTTAATTATCACAAAACTTTCACCATTGACAACGTTAACACTGAATACTTTAACTTTTATACAACAAATTAATATCCTAGACCCAAAAATTTAATATTTACACTATTTTAATCTTCGTCCAATTACCGCACAATGGACCTGGACACGTACGACGAGGTGTCAAAATTTACGCCCGTCGCGATTTATGTCGTCCGACGCGATACGCCCGTTTCATACGGCACTCTTGAAGTGTTCATGATAGCGGTTCGATATTGCAAAGTACAGGCTATTATTCCCTTAAAGTACTGTTCGTCACACAATCTGTTATGCACGTACTTATTGTGGTACAATTTATATTACTCTCTTACAGTGCAATTAATTTACTTCACTGATATTTATAACTGACAAACACTGTCCTACGTTAACTATTTCCAGTTCATGTTGCTTGAGCGCGATCACATTTTACAAACACTGGCGGATGCTCGCGCCATTAAATGTTGAGTTACTGTACGCCCGTAAAATTCGAAGTTAGCTGCGACCGACAGTTCAGCTCCAGAGATTCATTTCAAGTGTGTGTGCGATGATCCCTTGTCCCGTATATATGGATGAAGCTTTCTCCCGCGGATTCATTGACGTCATACCCCTGAGGGAGGGGGTGGAATTTTAATATCGGCACTTGCACTCCGAATTGGACGTTAAAATTTACATCAAATTAATCCACTCCGCTAGCATATCTGCTGGATTAAATATGAACTCCTGGTGATCACAGATTTAGGAGATACGGGTGGATTTAGCTCCTCAAATTTCGCGCCTTCGGAAGCGTCCCTTACAACGTGGTCTTCGTCCAGCCAATGACATTCAAGCTGTCTGGTTTCCAAGAAATCCAGCCTTCAATTTATTTAATTTGCCTATAATTATTGATTATTTTTCCATGCGTGACATCTAATAAATTCATTACATCGATCCGTGTACTCACAATAATTTATTACTAATTACTTTTGAAGTTACGAGAATATCTCATCCATCATTCCTTAAGATGGTATCCCTGAGTCTTCCATCAAATTTTTACGATTGGCCGGCAAGCGGTCACGTGATTTAAATCTCCACCTGCCCGAACCTAGGCTAGCGAATGTACTGGCAGCCGCTGTAGCTTTCCATGACGTCACGGAATTTCCGTCCTGCCAAAAATATCCCAGTACATTACTCATGTAGCGAGCTTCCTTTGTATCACCTATCCCCTTTCTCTTTCTGACCAAGACTTATTTGTGGACTCTGTATTTCCTTGTTCGCCAACTAATGAGATCCCCTGCTGTGAAGTAGCTAAATTTTGTTGTGTCGAGCTAATCCGTCAGGCTCCAGTCTGTCGTCCTTCCTTCGCTCCTATTTCGACACAGATGAAATGTTTTCAACTACACTTCTGTATTTCAATAAATGTACCATATATTATTTTATCAATCAAATCATGATTGACTATGGGCCTAAGTCACTCGGGTTCAATACTATCTAATAAAATAACTACTCGATAATTATAAACCGCACGTTGGCGTATCCTAATTATAAAAGGTGCACCGATATAATAGAACTGAAGTTAAAACTAAATACGTGATACGGGGCAGGTTGTTGTAATTAGGATTATTTTTCTACATACTCTCTAAGAGAAATTAAAACTGCCCCTAATTATTGAAATACCAAATGTACCATACAAGCGAAGAGGTTTGAAACCGTGACTCGATAACTTGTCTCGAAACTACGCCAATGACTTGAACTACAAATACCTAATTATACAAATCAGCTGATTTACTCGACCGTACGCCAACAACGGAATATTTTATTTGGTAGAGCAGTAATAATTACTAACAAAGAAAGACCGTTCACTTTCTTTTCAGCGAAATACCTCATATTCTCTTGAAATCTTTCTATTTACTTTAAATGAATTTAAAATGCTAGTATCGTGTCCGTATAATAAACTGTCTTCATATGTATCCTACCAACAAAATTATAGATATTGAAATCAACCAGAACCCAAAACCGGGATACGAAACAAAGTAAGCCTAACTTACGTAACCTAAAATACGTAATCTACTGAACACCTACGGAAATCCTCAATGTAAAATTGAAAAAATATCACTGATCTTATTTACTAACGAACAAACACTAAAGACCAGTATTATAGCACTAAATGGATCACGCATATACAAAATCATACCATTTTCAATAGGTATAGGTGTTGTAGTGAGGATGTAAATGAGGGGGCCTATAAGTGCCTGGTACGACCTCAAACAGAGTTTGATCCAGAGTATGGGACTCACACCAGGATTACTTGATACGGGAACTGGAAAAGATCCAAAGGAAAGTACCACGATTTTTTCTAAGGTATTTCCGTCAAAAGGTTAGTGTTAAAAAAATATTGCAAATTTGGGCTGGGAAGACTTGGGAGTACGGAGATGAGCTGCTCGACTAAGTGGCGTGTTTGGAGTTATCAGTGGAGAGATGGCGTGGAATGATGTTAGTAGGCGAATAAATATGAGTGGAGTTTTTAAAGGTAGGAACAATCATAATACGCAGATTAAGTTGGAAATCAGGAGGAAGATTTCGGACTGATATTCATTTATAGGAAGAAGAAATGGTGATTGGAATAATTTATCTAGGAAAAGTTACAATAAATTTCCAACTTATTTGAGATCGTTTAAGAAAGGGCGAGGTAAGCAATGGATACGGAACCTGTCATCTCGGCGACAGCCCTAAATGCAGGTCTTCGATTACTGAAAGCGGGATGATTCATAAATTCACACCAAATAATAATAATAATAATAATAATAATAATAATAATAATAATAATAATAATAATAATAATAATAATAATAATAATAATAATAATAATATGCAGAAATGAATTCGTATGGTAACTTTTTTTTTTGCGATTGCGCAAGTATTTGCCTTGTATGCATGAAGACCTCGATGCCAGCCGTCGCGAGTGGAGTAAATAGTGGTTGTTCCTCAGAGCAACGAGTTGATTGTCTGTGATTTAGAGGCCTGGAATGTCATTATTTTAAGCCTCTACAAATGTTAGGTGTGTTGAAAACATATCTGATAGGGTTTGTTCTTGTCTGGTCTTGACTGGAGTGTCCACATATAATTTGTAATATCTGAAGCCATCTTTTTTCAGTTTCGACTCAGTTAATTTATAACTGTTAGGTTCTTCAGGCTGTTCACCTCTGTGGTGTAGTGGTTAGTGTGATTAGCTGCCACCCCCGGAGACCCGGGATCGATTCCCGGCTGTGACACGAAATTTGAAAAGTGGTACGAGGGCTAAAACGGGATCCCCTCAGCCTCGGGAGGTCAACTGAGTAGAGGGGGGTTCGATTCCCTCCTCAGCCATCGTCGAAGTGGTTCTCCGTGCTTCCCCACTTCTTCTCCAGGCAAATGCCGGGATGGTACCTAACTTAAGACCGCGGCCGCTTCCTTCCTTCTTCCTCGTCCATCCCTTCCAATCTTCCCATCCCCCGATAAGACCCCTGTTCAGCATAGCAGGTGGGGCCGCCTGGGCGAGGTACTGGTCATTCTTTCCAGTTGTATCCCCCGACCCAAAGTCTCACGCTCCAAAAGTCCGACTCGTTGGCTGAATGGTCAGCGTACTGGCCTTCGATTCAGAGGGTCCCGGGTTAGATTTCCAGCCGGGTCGGGGATTTTAACCTTAATTAATTGATTCCAATGGTCAGGGGGTTGGGTGTTTGTGCTGTCCCCAACATCCCTGCAACTCACACACCACACACAACACTACCCTCCACCACAAAAACACGCAGTTACCTACACATGGCAGATGCCACCCACCCTCATCGGAGGGTCTGCCTTACAAGGGCTGCACTCGGCTAGAAATAGCCACACGAAATTTTAAAAAAAATACTCTCCAAAGCACTGCCATTGAGGCGGTAGAGATGGGATCCCTCGCTGAGTCCGAGGGAAAAACCAACCCTGGACGGTAAACGGATTAAGAAGAAGGTTCTTCATCATAAACTACCTGAAAAAGAAAATATATGGTACCAGTATTACAACATTCTGTTTTTTAATTAATTTTTTTTTTTTTTTGCAGGTGCTGCATGGCCGACGCGGTAAAGGTGTGCTCGGTTCGCCCGGAAGGATGTAGGTTCGATTCCCCGTCAGGCAGTCGTAAAATTTAAGAAACGAGTTTTCCAATTTCGGAGCTCCGTATGGCCTTGAGGTTCACTCAGCCTATACCAAAAATGAGTACCAGATTAATTCCTGGGAGCAAAGGCGGCCGGGAATAGAGCTAACCACTCTACCCCCTCACGTGCCGAGGTTACGGATAGTGGAAGCCTTTACCTTCCACACTCCAAGGGCCTTCATGGCCTGTACGGAGATTACTTTGCTTTGCTTTGCTTGTTTCTTTTGCAGGTGTAATATTGCAGCTCGATTTGTTCTGGGTGATTTCCGACAAAGAGTAGCGTTACAAAAATGTTGGTAAGTTTAAGCTGGGAACACTTGGGAGAAAGGAGACGAGCTGCTCGACTAAGTGGTACGTTCCGAGCTGTCTGTGGAGAGATGGCGTGGAATGACATTAGTGAACGAATAAGTTTGAGTGGCGTCCTTAAAAGTACGTCAGATCACAATATGAAGATAAAGTTGGAATTCAAGAGGACCAATAGGCGCAAATATTCGTTTATAGGAAGGGGAGTTAGGGATTGGAATAACTTACCAAGGCAGATGTTCAATACATTTCCAGTTTCTTTGTAATCGTTTAAGAAAAGGCTAGGAAAACAACAGATAGGGAATCTGCCACCTGGGCGACTGCCCTAAGTGCAGAGCAATAGTGATTGACTGAAATCAGGAGGAAGATTTTCTCTTTCAAGCAGTTTATAAATTTATTTACTCAAAGTTAGTTTCGGTAGACTGAAGAGCGTATCAGTTGTACACGTGACACGTGACCGAGCTCGATAGCTGCAGTCGCTTAAGTGCGGCCAGTATCCAGAATTCGGGAGATAGTGGGTTCGAACCCCACTCTCGGCAGCCCTGAAAATGGTTTTCCGTGGTTTCCCAATTTCACACCAGGCAAATGCTGGGGCTGTACCTTAATTAAGACCACGGCGCTTCCGTCCCACTCATAGCCCTTTCCTGTCCCATCGTCGCCATAAGACATATCTGTGTCGGTGCGACGTAAAGCCAATAGCAATTACATGTGATTTCGACAGATTCGGAAGAAAGGGACTTTATTCTATGAGAAAGGTCCCTTTCCCACAGTTGCTTATATTTAAAATGAGAAGCCACATGTGTGGTCTATACTTGAATAGAATGCTACTGTCTCGTACGCATGGAGATTTCATCTGCGGAGAGTGTAAATTCACCAAGTTATATTGGTCGATACTAAGATGTTTGACATCCTCATTGTAATATTTCATTTTTGTGTTAAATACGTCGTCATGTAGCACTAGGTAGTGATATCAGTTATCATAGATCAAATATTTGTGTTCAAGTTTTTATTTTGCCACACTCACCGACATTAACGGCAAGTTCTGACGTCATGACGTACTAGCGTCATAAATTACAAACCTCCACCTGGTGATTCCCGCCTTCGATATTGAGTGCAGCCGCATCAAACGTTAAACAAAAACAGGCAACATGGCTTATGATCGGCTTAATGAACGATTATGGAAGTAGGCCAATTTCGCAGAAATTTAATTTTCTAATACAGCGCACAAACATATTTCTGTATTTTTGGATGGTATTATGTAAAAGAGAGACACTTTTATGTTTCGTGAGGTGATTGCTCGGAACAGAAAGTCGACGGAGCAGGACTGTGACTTTCTAATAATAAAGAAAAGTTTCAAATTATTTGACCGTTGTTCTGTTACTCAATCAATCAATCAATCAATCAATCAATCAATCAATCAATCAATCAATCAATCAATCAATCAATCAATCAATCAATCAATCAATCACTACTGATCTGCATTTAGGGCAGTCGCCCAGGCGGCAGATTCCCTATCTGTTGTTTTCCTAGCCGTTTCTTAAACGATTGCAAAGAAATTGGAAATTTATTGAACATCTCCCTTGGTAAGTTATTCCAATCCCTAACTCCGCTTACTATAAAAGAATATTTGCCCCAATTTCTTCGTCTTGAATTCCAACCTATTCTTCATATTGTGATCTTTCTTACTTTTAAAGACACCATCCAAACTTATTCGTCTACTGATGTCCTCCCACGCCATCTCTCCACAGACAGCTCCGAACATACCACTTAGTCGAGCAGCTAGTCTCTTTTCTCCCAAGTCTTCCCAGCCCAAACTTTGCAACATTTTTGTAACGCTACTCTTTTGTCGGAAATCGCCCAGAACAAATAGAGCTGCTTTTCTTCGGATTTTTTCCAGGTCCTGAATCAAGTAATCCTGGTAAGGGTCCCATAAACTGGAACCATACCCTAGTTAGGGTCTCACCAGAGACAAATATGCTCTCTCCTTTACATCCTTACTACAACCCCTAAATACTCTCATAAACATGTGCAGAGATCTGTACCCTTTATTTAAAATCATATTTATGTGATTACCCCAATGAAGATCTTTCCTTATATTAATACCTAGGTATTTACAATGATCCCCAAAGGGAACTTTCACCCCCATCAACGCAGTAATCAAAACTGGGAGGACTTTTCCTATTTGTGAAACTCACAACCTGACTTTCAACCCCGTTTATCATCATACCATTGCCCACCGTCCATCTCACAACACTATCGAGGTCACCCTGCAGCCGTTCAAAATCTTGTCATTTATTACTATGTACAGAATAACATCATCTGCAAACAGCCTTATCTCTGATTCCACTTCTTTACACACATCATTGATATATATAAGAAAAGATAAAGGTCCAACAATACTGCCTTGAGGAATTCCCCTCTTAATTTTTAGATGGACAGATAAAGCTTCACGTACTCTAATTCTCTGAGTTCTATTTTCTAGAAACAGAGCCACCCATTCAGTCATTCTTTTGTCTAGTCCAATTGCACTCATTTTTGCCAGTAGTCTCCCACGATCTACCCTATCAAATGCCTTAGATAGGTCAATCGCGATACAGTCCAATTGACCTCCTGAATCCAGGATATCTGCTATATCTTGCTGGAATCCTACAAGTTGGGCTTCAGTGGAATAACCTTTCCTAAACCCAAACTGCCTTCTATCAAACCAGTTATTAATTTTGCAAACATGTCTTATATAATCAGAAATAATGCTTTCCAAAAGCTTACATACAATGCATGTCAAACTGACTGGCCTGTAATTTTCAGCTTTATGTCTATCACCCTTTCCTTTATATACAGGGACTACTATAGCAACTCTCCATTCATTTGGTAAGGTTCCTTCATGCAAACAATAATCAAACAAGTACTTCAGATATGGTACTATATCCCAACACATTGTCTTTAGTACATCCCCCGAAACCTTATCAATTCCAGCTGCTTTTCTAGTTTTCAACTTTTGTATCTTACTGTAAATGTCATTGCTGTCATAGGTAAATTTTAATACTTCTTTAGTATTAGTCACCTCCTCTATCTGGACATTATCCTTGTAACCAACAATCTTTACATACTGCTGACTGAATACATCTGCCTTTTGAAGATCCTCGCATACACACTCCCCTTGTTCATTAATGATTGATGGAATGTCCTTTTTGGAACCTGTTTCTGCCTTAAAGTACCTATACATACTCTTCCATTTTTCACTAAAATTAGTGTGGCCACCAATTATGCTTGTCATCATGTTATCCTTGGCTGACTTCTTTGCTAGATTCAATTTCCTAGTAAGTTCCTTCAATTTCTCCTTACATCCACAGCCATTTCTAACTCTATTTCTTTCCAACCTGCACCTCCTTCTTAGTCTCTTTACTTCTCTGTTATAATATAGTGGATCTTTACTATCCCTTTCCACCTTTAAAGGTACAAACCTATTTTCACATTCCTCAACAATTGCCTTAAACCCATCCCAGAGTCTGTTTACATTTTTATTTACTGTTTTCCACCGATCATAGTTACTTATTAAAAACTCCCCCATGCCTGTTTTATCAGCCATATGTTACTGCCTAACAGTCCTAATTTTAATCTCTTCCTTTCTTTCACATTTATTTGTAATTGCCACAAAAACAGCTTCGTGATCACTAATACCATCTATTACTTCGGTTTCTCTATAGAGCTCATCTGGTTTTACCAGCACCACATGCAGAATATTCTTCCCTCTAGTTCGTTCCATCACTTTCTGAATCAGGTGCCCTTCCCATATTAACTTATTTGCCATTTGTTGGTCATGCTCCCTGTCGTTCGCATTACCTTCCCAATTGACATTTGGTAAATTGAGATCACCCGCTACGATCACGTTCCTTTCCTTATCGTTTCCTACATAGCTCATTATCTTATTAAATATTTCTGAATCAGCATCTGCGCTACCCTTTCCTGGTCTGTACACTCCAAAGACATCAAGTTGCCTATTATCTTTAAAAATGAGCCTTACCCCTAGAATTTCGTGCTTGTCATCTTTAACTTTTTCGTAGCTTACAAATTCTTCTTTCACGATAATGAATACTCCTCCTCCAACCATTCCTGTCCTATCTCTACGATGCACCCTCCAGTTCCGTGAGAAAATTTCTGCATCCATTATATCATTTCTCAACCATGATTCAACTTCTATTACAATATCTGGTAAGTATATATCTATTAAATTACTTAATTCTATTTCTTTCTTTACAATACTTCTACAGTTGAGCACTAACAGTTTTATGTCATCCCTACTTGATTTCCAGTTCCCTGTTCCCTTAACACCGCTCCCTAGGCCACCCTGTTTCCCTGAATGTACCTCCCTATTACCCTTCTAAACAAATTTCCTAACTTATATGTACCACTGCGGTTTAAGTGAAGGCCATCTGAGCGCAGATCCCTATCACCTACCCACCCAATAAGGATCTAGAAATTTCACTCCCAGTTTCCCACATACCCACTCCATAGTCTCATTTAAATCCCCAATCACCTTCCAGTCAGTATCCCTCCTACACAGTATTCCACTGATAACAATCTCCGCTTCCTTAAACTTCATCCGTGCTCCATTTACCAGATCCCACACATCCCCAACTATGTTGGTACTTATACCTGCTTGTCTTACGTTGTTCGTACCAACGTGGAACACTACCACCTTCTCCTTTCCCTCCTCCTTCTCTTCTACTTTCCTTAACATCTGCCTTAACCTAATTCCTGGATAACACTCTACTTTGGTACCCTTTCCTCCACACACTTTCCCGACATGTCTAACGATAGAATTCCCCATGATCAGAGCCTTAACCCTACCCACCTCATTTGATCCCCTCCCCTCCTGGTCAGTCCTATCTTTCCTGACAGCTGCAGAAGCTACTTCCTCTTCCCTTTTCTCCATCCCATGACCCTGTTCAACCTGTCTTTTCCTATCCACTACTCCATATTTCCCTTTCCTACCTCTTCCCTTTCTCCTACTTCCAAACTTCTCGGCAACAATTCCCTGTTCCTCATCTTCCCTCAGTTGTTCTACCTGCAGTGACCCGTACCGATTTCTCACCGACACCTGTCCTGAGTTTTGATCCTGAAGCCTGCAATCTCCTTCCCCTTAAAACATTAGACCACCTGTCTTCCATAATTCCCCCCCTTTACTTCCAATCCGTCTATTACACCTACTGTATCCTGTAGATTGTTTGGAGGCCTACTTTCCTTACTGTCCTCTGAGAGAATCCTAATTATCTCCCTCAAGCTCTCCAACTCCTCCCTCATACTCCTTAATGCCTGGCCACACCCACAGTTCCTACACTCGCACTGCTTATCCATTTTTTACTAAATAATGAAAAGGAAAAATAAGATAACTTATTCTGTGCAAAATAAAAATGAAAGGAAAGAAATATTGTCTAGGTTAGTTCACAAAGATCACACGACAGTAAGTTATTTAATATAGGCTACTACTACACTACAATACTACTTAATTGTACTATGTTTACTCCTACAACACGCTAACACGACGAAAATTGCTGTTAATTACTGGAAACAGAGAATAATAAACAAGAATTACACAATTCTTAACTGCAGTTAAGTCTACCCTAATTACAAACAGAATTTTTAGTAAGAGAGTTACTACAGATACCACAGAAACGGTACTATACTATACAAATATTTCACAGTAATAGAATAAACGCATTACTTCCTAATAAGATGCTATAATACACTACAATAATTTTAAACTATGTTCAGACTAAGTACAGATACTACAATACACTACAATAATTTTAAACTACGTTCAGACGTATTCTAATTACAACAGGTTATTACCAAGCAAAAATGGAAAAGAAAATTACCATTAAAGTTCGAAATTCGCAAAACTACTCAAAATTATAGAATAGGCACTCTAATTTCTAATAAGTTACTATACTACACTACAATAATGTTAAAACTACGTTCAGACGTATCCTAGCTTCTTACTAAGCACAAATAGAAATGAAAATTCCAATTAGGCCTAAATTTAGATATTCGCAAGAACTACCGGTAAGTACTCAAAGATTACCAACAAAGTTAAACACGTATACAGATTAATATTAATACTACTTTGTCCTACTATGCTGTAATAGAAATGAAACCTGCCATTTGCACAAAAATACACACGAATATAACAGGCAAAATACTATCTAATATACCGTATCTACACTACAATTCTCAACTGAAATGCGGTTATGTGATCTTTACAGATGGTGGATTACTATTATTTTCCATACTCCGCGGGACGGAGAATAAAAGTGTCCTTAAATGCTGAAAAATATGAGGTTGTTTACAATAATTTCTCAAAAGTATTTCTGTCTAAACTACGCCAGGGACTTGAATTGCAATTGTTGGAATGGAGAAACTTGATTATTAGCTAACCGCTCATAAATACTGAAATGCCGAGGGTGTGAAATATAAATTACGGATACTATAACTGCCTACTCAGAACTACAAATGATCGGAATACAAGAATCAGCTGATTTTTATTTATGTTTTCTTGATACACTACACCCTTTGTTCACAGACTGTAGCCAACAATGCCAATATTTGAATAAGAAGAGCGACAATAATCAGTAACAATTACGACTGTTAACTATTTCGCCAGTGAAATACTAACTATTCTGTTGAAATCCTTTCTTTAAACAAAATTTACAACAGTATCGCGTTATTAAAAGAAGTTACTACCTTCGTGATAGGTGGGACCGTTGAACTAACTCTCTTACTAACTTTAAAAACATACAAATCTGCATTTAAATTGAAAAATATGAAAGATCAGCATTTAAAATTGAAAATATGAAAATTAATATTCATTAAATAAAATACACAATCGTCGAACCTTGTACTCACACTTACTTCTTACCTGCTTACTTACACATACGTTATTTGATGGGCCCCAGCTACCACTCGGTGCAGCAATAATAGAATGCGAATCTTGACTATCTCTAGGGTGTGAGGTAATACGCTTACTTTTGACAACATACCATATAAGTTCTGGGAGAAGGAGATTGGCGTTCGGTTTCCCCATTAAATTTGAGGTTAAGAAATTTTACTATATATATGAAACGAAAGATTAATTTGATAGAACAAAATATATTCTTGAAATTGTATATAAAAAATAGTAAGTCCTGTTGCGATAAAACAGATGAGAATATGAAATTATGACATTGCAACTGAAAGAAACTAGGCATGAATTTGAATTCTTCTTGACCGGATATTTAACAATTTTATACGAAATATATCCCTCACTGGTTCACTTCACTGTACCTTCAACACTTTGAGTGTAACTGCGACGTATTCCTTAAATCTGGTGTTTACTGTAGATGTGTCACGCATAATTTGGTGATGTATACATGTGACTTATTGGTAAGTCTGCACGGTATGACTTCATTACAAGTGTATCCTTCTACGACTCCATCACTGTCCACCATCCACTTTACTTCTTCTCTCTTCACCTTCTGTTTAACTAATGACTCCCGTTGACTGACTGAGGCCACTCCATCTCGTTCACTTAATGGCCAACTGTAGCCTCTCCTTCCAGTAGAATAATGACTGACGCTACAATATGCAGCCACCTTATATAGACGTTAGGTTCACGCACCTACGTAACCTCCAGAAATAACTATAATCTACTCGCACCTCGCGACAAATGTTACCTACAATGGTGAAATAGCCCGGGGCTGCCTGGGTTACTCAAAGAAACTGAACGCATCGCTAAATGCTCACGATGACGTAGCGATGACGTAGCGATGACTCTGCATTTATTCCAGCAGTATTGCACGATGTAACAATGTCATATCCACATCTGATATACAGCAACTCTTTACTGTACATGTCTTTAGTGTTAATCTACACGCACGTATATATGCATACATTTAACTACAATCACGCCAGCGACAAGCATCATTGCAGAATCGAATTGAATAATAATTATATTACAATAATAGTAATCTCACAGATAAAATAATAATAATAATTATACGGACATAATAATAATAATAATAATAATAATAATAATAATAATAATAATAATAATAATAATAATAATAATAATAATACAGATATCACCTTGTAACGGGATTTGAATCGTTACAACTAATAGATACTCTCGTTCGTTAAGAAATGGCTCACTATGCGGTATTATGGTCCAAGCTTTCTCAGTGGCGAGCTGGACAAGATCATCTGGCTAATACGAGGGGGAGGGAATATCTATGAAACGTATTATAACAGCCAAGAGAGACCGACAAAGACGACAGAAAATATGTATAAATGAGCTGGGTATGAAGAAAGAAGTAACTTCAAAACGATTGGTTAGAAGATGGATATAATTCGAGACAGGCTATGTCGGACCACGCCACTAGTCCTTTCAACGGGAGTAACGACTAAAATATTTAACTTCAACATATTTTTTTAAAATTATCAGCGCCAAATGTGGTGTAGTAGTTAGTGTAATTAGCTGCCACCCCCGGAGGCCCGGGTTCGATTTCCGGCCCTGCCACGAAATTTGAAAAGTGGTACGAGGGTTGGAACGTGGTCCACTCAGCATCGGGAGAACAAATGAGTAGAGGAGGGTTCGATTCCCACCTCAGCCATCCTGGAAGTGGTTTTCCGTGGTTTACCACTTATCCTCCAGGCAAATGCTAGGATGGTGCCTAACTTAGGGCCACGGCCGCTTCCTTTCTTCTTCTTTGTCTATCCCTTCCAATCTTCCCATCCTCCCACAAGGCCCCTGTTCAGCATAGCAGGTGAGGCCGCCTGGGCGAGGTACTGGTAATTCTCCCCAGTTGTATCCCCCGACCCAATGTCTCACACTCCAGGACACTGCCCTTGAGGCGGTAGATGTGGGATCCCTCGCTGAGTCTGAGGGAAAAACCAACCCTGGAGGGTAAATAGGGTGAGCGTTGAGACCTTCGTTTCAGAGTACCGGGTTTAATTCCAGACCGGGTCGGGGATTTGTATTTGCGTCTGATTAATTCTTCTGGCTCGGGGACTGGTCTATTTGTGTTTGTCTCAACACTCCCTTATTCACATTCAGACAACACACCACACCACCAACTACCACAGGGTCACGCGACAGTGATTACATCCCTCCTCATAACGTTGGCGTGAGGAAGGATATCCGGCCGTAAAAAAAGTCCAATTCCACATATGCAACACAGCTTGCAGCTGGCCCCGCGGTGTGGTGGTAACGTGCCCGTCTCTTACCCGGAGCCGCCGGTTCGATTCCCGGCCAGGTTAGGGATTTTTACCTGCATCTGAGGGCTGGTTCAATGTCCACTCAGTCTACGTGATAACAATTGAGGAGCTATCTGACGGTGAGATGGCGGCCCCGGTCTAGGAAACCAAGAATAACGGCCGAGAGGATTCGTCATGCTGACCACGAGACACCTCATAATCTGCAGGCCTTCGGGCTGAGTAGCGGCCGCTTGGTAGGCTATGGCCTTTCGGGGCTGTTGCGCCATGGATTTAACACATTTCTCACGCGCAAGCCTACAGGTGTGGAAAAAGCGGTAGAGGAAGAATACGTAATTTGTGGGAAATCATCGCAGAAGGAAATGAAGGAAATGGTCAATTAGTTCTGACCTCTAGGTTATTTTAATAGTATTTTACAAGGTAACACGGAAAATTTTCTTTGCGTCACATTTTTCTGTAATTGAAATTAGGACAGCGAGTCCTTAACACAAATACAATTAATACTTATTCCACATTTTTAAGAGGAAAGAATTGTAGGCGGAAAAATTTTCAATTTTTTTCTTTTTTTAAAAATGTGACAGGAGTTGTTAATTCATTTTTTAAGACGTACATAAGATACTAACAGTTATTGGATCAAAATAATTCACAGTAAAGTCCAATTCTTATATATACTGGAAGATTTCTTGGAAGTTTCACACGAATAGGTAGAAAATGTGATCCAAGGAGCTTTCTGTATACGACAAAGTGCTAGAAAATGTCATCTTGAGAAAAGAGCAATTGAATGAGTGGTCTTTCTAAACGCATCGTCACCGCCTTTTAAATTTGGTACATAGATCTTTCAAATTGATGGTACGATTGAACTAACTGAATGTTTAGAAGGAGGAAGAATTCAAAAATATTTCAAGCCCTAAAAGTGAAAAATGGATACTTTGGACTGAAATTGTGAATATTTCAGCCATGACTACCTTTAATGTGGACGGAATAGTTACTCGCATCCTACAACTCATCCGACGACGTACAGTCGACGGCGGTGGAGATGACGAGGAACTCATCGAAGGTTCATGATAAAGGACTTGTCCTGAAGCTCATATTGATGTACTATATATACCCACTGGCTAATCACTGTCGGTTAAGCCTGCAGTGGCACGGGGCCGGGCGATGTCTTCGCACTGCGTTTGTTCCTTTCCCTGTAGAGTTTAATCCTTTCGGCAGTGGTAAGAGTCTCTCTCCTTTTTCTTTAATCACCACAATCTGACCATTCTTCTAATTGCCGTTCCCTGAAATTCCGCTTGTATAAATTCGCAATATACCTCAACACTGTCAAGTTTTTTTTAAATTTGTTTTTACGTCGCACCGACAGAGATAGGTCTTATGGCGACGATAGGATAGGGAAGGGCTCGGAGTGGGAAGGAATCGGCCATGGCCTTAATTTATTAAGGTACAGCACCAGCATATTCCTGGTGTGAACATTGGAAACCACGGTAAACCGTCTTCAGGGCTGCCGACATCGGGGTTCGAATCCACTATCTTCCGGATGCAAGCTCACAGCTGCGCGTCCCTAACCGCACGTCTAACTCACCTGACGTGTCATTTAAAAAATATATATTTTGCAATGTTTATTTTTTTATTTTTTTGCTACTTGCTTTACGTCGCACCGACACAGATAGGTCTTATGGCGACGATGGGATGGGAAAGGCCTAGGAGTTGGAAGGAAGCGGCCGTGGCCTTAATTAAGGTACAGCCCCAGCATTTGCCTGGTGTGAAAATGGGAAACCACGGAAAACCATTTTCAGGGCTGCCGACAGTGGGGCTCGAACCCACGATCTCCCGGATGCAAGCTCACAGCCGCGCGCCTCTATTTTGCAATTTCGTCTCACATTTATTATAGCGTATCCGTATAATAACCCTTTAAAGAAATTTAATATGGTTCACTATTTATCGAAAAAATGTACTTTTACTTCACTTAAATCGGTTAATAAATCTGTTCTCTAAACACTCCCAAGGTGGAACCGATTCCTCAAGCAGTGCATCGTTCCTTGTTGTGACCTTGAATAGTTTCAAGAAAACGTCTTATATGCGAGCGTGTAAACTCTTGCTCTACGTAAGAGTGCACGTAACTCGACTGCACTGCGTACGATTTATATCTTGTAATGATTTGAAATCTTCCCTATTTTCGAATCACTCAACTTTAAAAACTCGTATTAGCCAGATGATCTTGTCCAGCTCGCCACTGAGAAAGCTTGGAACATAATTTGTGTCATAGCCAAAAGAAAATAATTAAACAACAGGTACATATCGATGGCCTAGATCGAACACCTCACTACTTTCTACCTATCCATTATTTTCCTTAAGACTGGTCACGCCTCCCAGCCATATTTGGATAATGCAGTCCATCCAAACAATTTTCGTTGTAATTATCGTATTTACTCACGTATTTACCTTCATCGCATATTTTCCCCGCTCTGTTTTTTCGGGACTGAAAATCTAATTTTATATTTCTCCGCGAAATTTCCCCACTCTCTGGTTAGCTCAAGTAGGCCGATCAGCTGACAAGCCGTCTCGAGTTGCTGCCGAACTTGCGGGGCGAATATTGTCCCGAGTTCCCAGCTCTATAGCGAGAAATGACGGCAAAAATTACATTTGCGAGATAAAGTACGAAGTTTAACTTAAACTCGAAACTAAGGTTGCGCAAATCACCAAAACAAGTACGATGTTCTCCTAGAGAATGGGAATTATTTGCAGTGCTTTCTTTTTAACAAATATATCGCTGAAGGTCAAATTGGTCAAAATTTTGAAGAAATAATAGTAATTAAGAAGATCGGAAGAAGAGGTGAACCTACAACACTTGCTTTCCAGGCGCTCAAGGTTACACCCCTTCCCATGCGCTCCTTTTAAAATTAACTAGCAGGAGGTACAGTGGTGTCACAACTTCCGCATTCGGGAATCCCGCGCCGTTCTAGGACATTTCGCACCACGGACAGTTCGTACCACCGGACATTTCGTACCACTTAATTGGCTGATTACCTGCGAAATGTCAGCTAATGACTTTAAAATATTTAGGAGCGGACATTCCGTACCACTTGAAAGAGTGGAAAGTATTGCGAAGTAAAAACGATTTCCTAATTAATGTAATGACTACTCGTGCAGAAGCCTGTCCGTTACTAAATACCGGTATCTAATATGTTTTGGTGTCCACTACTGATACATTTGCTGCCTCAAGAATAAATTTTGTGTACATACGTATATCCCGTTGTGCAGTTTTCATTACAAGGCAAGAAATGAGTAAAGGATGGTTCTGTCTATAAGAATACTTATTTTTTGAAGTTATGTAACTTACCAAGAAAAGCACAGTAAAAAATTACTCGAACAAATTTCCTTAAAGTGTCCACTACCGGTGCGTTTACCTTATTTTTTAAATATTTTTGGTGTTTTTTTATCCAAACAGCCATCCCGTGGTGCAGGGGTAGCGTGCCTGCCTCTTACCCAGAGGCCCCGGGTTCGATTCCCGGCCAGGTCAGGGATTTTTACCTGTACCTGAGGGCTGGTTCGAGGTCCACTCAGCCTACGTGGTTAAAATTGAGGAGCTATCTGACGGCGAGATAGAGGCCGCGGTCAAGAAAGCTAAGAATAACGGCCGAGAGGATTCGTCGTGCTGACCACATGACACCTCGTAATCTGCAGGCCTTCGGATTGAGCAACGGTTGCTTGGTAGGCAAAGGCACTTCTAGGGCTGTAGTGCCATGAGGTTTGGTTTTGTTACCCAAACAATTAACAAGTTCGTCATGGTGTGTTTCATTCCAAGTTCTGCGAATATGAGAGAGCTCCCAAGCAGGATCTGAGCTTTTCATTTTCTTCATACGCTTCATTATTCTGCCAAGCTGTTCATCATGTCTTCCTTCTCTTTGCACTTGCAATTCTCAGTTCGTACTTTATGTGTTCTCCAGCCATTTCTCAACGAAGTAATAAAAAAAAAACAGGCTTAACTTGGCCGACTCTGGGGCTTCAGAGTAAATCTCCACCCAGCCATCTTGAACATTCTCTGGTTTTACGAGTAAGAAAGACAGGGCTGCACACATCCAGATGTGGAGACGTATATCGTCGTTTTCACGGTAATCAGTTGAGAGCCCTAATTCTTGTACTCTGCGCCAAAGACAGTTTTTCATATGAAAAAGCATCCATTTACCCGTGCTGAAGGTAGCACTTCTCGAATCGCATTTCATAATCCACGTTCACCGTTTCTAGATTCCACTCTGGAACAGCTTGACGGATTAATTGAAACAATCGAATGTAGGTTTCTTCTCGTTGGACAATAGGGCAAAAACAACGGGGTTGACGTTAGTTTCTTCATCCATACCTCCAAAATCCGCATGAATGCTGTATATCTGTGAAAACTGTATACTAGAGCACTTAAAGGTAGCGTCCATGAAAACGATTTTGAAACATTTCAAACTCTCTTTGCTCTTGTCACCACTGAAAACTATATTCTGTCTTCTTCTCCAACGTCGGCCAACAGAAAAGAAGTTCCATCAGTCATCTTCAGGGTTTCTTAATCGAAAACCATTCCTTTGCGGTTGTTCGACACTCTGGTGTTCCCTTGCACATTATACTCGTATCACTGCCGACGTAGGTTCTTGTAATAGCCTACTGACTGGGCATTTTCGCAACGAAGTCGTACCCTGTATAAAATGACAATAATAATACTACATTTATAAATGAAACAACAACTTATAACAGTTATTATGAAAAATTAATGTTTCGAATGCACAGAGTTGACGCTGAAAACCTTTTCTTTTTAATGTTGGAACGATACGACAAAGATTTTAAAACTGGTAATGGCCATTTAGGCTCATCCAGTTATTCGCTTACAACGAAAAATAACCCCCTGTAAATGTTTCAGTAATTCAGATTATATCGGGTACAGAGTGCTTTACTAGCGTAGTTTAAATCTTTTAGGCTTAGTCTAGTTGTAGTATAAATATATGATAGCCGGGCTGAGTGGCTCAGACGGTTAAGGCGCTGGCCTTCTGACCCCAACTTAGCAGGTTCGATCCTGGCTCACTCCGGTGGTATTTGAAGGTGCTCAAATACGTCAGCCTCGTGTCGGTAGATTTACTGGCAAGTAAAAGAACTCCTATGAGACAAAATTCCGGCACCTCGGCGTCTCCGAAAACCGTAAAAGTAGTTAGTGGGACGTAAAGCAAATAGCATTATTATTATTAAATATATGATATAATTTAACTTTAGCAGTTGCTATTGTTGAATGAGTATTACAAAAGGTTATATAATAATCTATCTAATTTCTTCATATTATACTTATTATTTTTATGTAATCTTTCGCTATAACAAATTTAAAATTCCAAATGTAATTTAGCAGTAGGAAGATGCCTACTCGCAAGTGTGTATTATGTTTTAAAATAAAATAGATAATTTTAGTGATCTACCTTATCGTTGCCGGTGATCTGAATGGACACGTCGGACAGAGGAAAGAAGACTACACTGACCATGGCGGACATGGATATGGAGAGAAGAACGACGACGGCCAACGCATTCTCGATTATGCAAAAACTCATGATCTGATAACCACGAACACCTGGTTCAAAAAGCGTGATGCTCATCTAATCACGTACTACAGTGGCTCCAATGCAACTCAGAATGACTACATCCTTGTGAGACGACGAAATTTGAAAGATGTTCTAGATACAAAAGTTGTTCCTTACGAAACCGTCATGACGCAACATCGACCGGACATCTGCAAGCTACGGATAAAGTCGCCAAGAGCCGAATACTTACACAGAAATGGACCTAAAAGAATCAAATGGTGGCGCTTCAAGGAGGCCGACGTTGTTACAAACATTACAGTGGCACCAATCAACACAGTGAAAGAGGACTGGACTACATTGAAAGACGCCGTTCATGAAGCCGCACGCTCTATTCTTGGAACACCTAAACCAGAACGACGAAGGATTGGCAAAGACACGTGGCTTTGGAATGACGATGTTAAAGATGTAGTGCGGAAGAACGAACAGCTATACTGTGAGTTTCTTTCAGATAAAACACAATCTCGTTGGAATGCCTATAAAGCAGCCCGTAGTGAAGCGAAGACGGTCATTGTCGTAACAAAAGCAAACCGATATGCAGACCTATATGAAAAACTTAACACTCGCGAAGGCGAGTGGCACTTTTACCGGCTACTAAAATCGAGGCACGGCGAAACGGAAGACATCCAACGTTTTCACGGCATCAATGACGAAACAGGTGACTTGTTGGTCGACTGGAAGAAAGCGCGAGAACGCTGGCGGAGCTCATTTGAGAAATTTTCAACAGAAGAATTTCCCCACCCACCAATCCCAATCACCTCCGCTATTGAAGGTGCAGTGAAGGAAATTGACGTCACCGAAATCCAGGCTGTTCTGAAAGAGATGAAACCAGGGAAAGCCACCGGCCCCGATGATCTTCTGGCAGAGTTCTGGTGCTCTCAACGGTGGGATGCGCAGTATGGCTAACACAGCTCTTCAACCAGATCATCAAATAAGGTTAAACACTATCAGATTGGCGACGGAGCACTACCGTACCAATCTTCAAGAAGAAGGGAAGTCCTGCCGATTGTTCTAATTACCGCCCGATCAGACTTCTGAGCCGCGCGATGAAGATCTTCGAAAAATCTTGGAAAAATTGTGACACAACAGATGCAATACACGCTACACGGCTGTTAGTTCAGAAACACCGTGGAAAGAATAAGCCGCTTCATCTCGCTTTTCTGGATCTTGAGAAGGCCTTTGATCGGATTCCACATGACCTAATCTGGTTAGTGCTACGAGAACATAGCATTCCATACCACACTGTTAAGTGGGTGCAGATGCTCTACGTAGAACCGAGTAGTTACGTTAGCTGCCGCAGGAGCGTCCGATGATTTCCGCATCACTGTAGGAGTCCATCAAGGGTCTGCCTTATCACCACTGCTGTTCATTCTTGTGATGGACACTGTTACATCAGACCTGCACAAGCCAATACCATGGACACTTCCCTATGCTGATGATGTCATGTTGGCTGCTGAGAATAAGCTTGATCTCCAGCGCCAAACAGAAGATTGGAACAACCGACTAGCGCAGTACGGCCTGTGCCTCAACAAAAAGAATACGGAATACATGTCATTAGATCCTCGAGAAGTTGGAACCATCCACGTTGACGGTGAAGATCTACCACGAGTAAAGTTCTTGGCTCCACAATCTCTGACGATGACCGACTCGCTGACGAGGTCAACACAAGGATACACGCTGTCTGGCTGAAGTGGCGAATGACAACGGGCGTCACCTGCACCCGTCGGATGAAGGACCTTCTGAAATCTAAGATCTACCGGACTGTTATCCGTCCTGTCACTCTCTACGGCACCGAGTGTTGGCCAGCTACAAAGGAGGTAGAACGTCGACCAAGCGTCATGGGGACGAAGATGCTTAGGTGGACAGCTAGCATCACTAGACTGGGTCATATTTCAAACGACGATATTTGGAAACGTTTTGACGTTGCGCCGATCCAGAAGAGAATGCAGGAAAACCGTCTGCGCTTGTTTGGGCATGTGTTGCGTGCAGAAGACAATACGTTGGCAAAGTCAGCGTATTCATTGGAAATCGCTGGAAAGAGGCCCAAGGGACGACCAAGACAGTGATGTACCGATACAGTGCACAACGACCGGAAAACTGTAGGACTACATCCAGATGTGGCCCGAGACAGAATTAAATGGAGACAACGAATCCACACAGCGGACCCTGCTACCGGGCGAGGCAAACGCTAAAGAAGAAGAAGAAAAAGAAAATTTTAGTGATAATTTCTGTAAGAAGCTACAGAATGAAAAACTACTCTAACCTTTATCGTGAAGATCGCCGAGAGTCTGGGTGTTCCTTCCTCCCACGCCCTTTTCTTCGCCAATTGCGTCCGTTGTTTTACTTTGAGCTGCGCATCGTTCTGAAATCCACACACGTGACTGCTTGAAGGGCCACTAATAACTTTATTTCCCCTGGATTTTATAATCACACACAATTGTCAGATTGTTGCTTTACAGAAATCCAACAGTATCGTCCTTTGCCTAACGCTTCTTCCTATATGCATATCCCCGAAGTGGGCACACAAACCTCCCTTAGTCGTAGCACATAACGCCATGTTACAATTTCAAAATATTGAAAGCCGTACATTGTGACCATTACTGATGTTAACCTTCTGTCGGACGCAACTGATCTGACTGGCACACGTGTTAATTCGTCATTCGCAGGGACCTAGTTACTTCCACCTTTCAGTAGCTTCCTGTTTCCCACACCCATATTGGCCATTTCATCAGAATATTTTGTTTTACTTACTTGCTAATGAAATAATGCAGTAGTTAATAAATATTCACAATAATAGTAATAGTAGTATCCATCCTTGTGCTCGTCAGGCACATTGTGCCCGAACACGATGGACAGTATATTTCTATTGTATTGTTTTGTTTCAGGATTTATACTTCAATAAGTCGACTTTTTTATGATAATATTTATGTAAATGGAAGTGGTAGAGTTAGTATAGTTTAAAATGCAATTATTAAAATAATATAGAAGTTTTCTTCAGCAAATGTTGCAAATGACTTTTTTCTGATCTCTAAACTGTACCTGTCAGGCTCATTACGCCCGCTAGCGCAATACGTGGAAATGGAATTCTCATCTGACATCAAGTGGTACGGAATGTCCTGGCTTAAATATTTCGGGATTACGGGAAAACATTTCGCAGGTGGATAACGACCTAGGTGGTATGAAATGTGCTCTAAAATCAAGTGGTACGGAATGTCCGTGGTAAGAAATGTCCGGACACCATCCCGCGCTGAGCCAGCTAACACGTAGTACAGCAGTAACCTGAGTAGCGAGCAGATTGTGAAAACTTTTATCACAATAAAACAGTTCAATTTTCTGGCGAGTGAAACTAATAAACATGGGTAAACTTAACAATTATAGGGCAGAGTTTATGTTGCGTGTACTTTTCTCCATTGAAACAAACGGAGTAAGAGCTACAAACCAAGAATTTTCAGTGGACCCTAAGTTAATACTTGACCCATCTACCGCGTCCAGTAGGAGAGTAAAAGAAAACTCCGATTACCCAGATGATCTTAGGGTACATCTTATCAAATCTTGGCTTAACGTGAGGTCAGAGAAAGAGTACGGTGCTCCACAACTGTGACCTGTCAACGTCTCAGGTGGACGTCTCCACCCACGTACCATACGATGCGAAAGATTAAAAAAATGCAATTCACTTAAATTTATATCCTTAACCTACAATATCTATCAATAAATAACCTCGTCACATGGTAAATTTTAATGGTTTATTAAATAACTAGAATAGCTTGGAAAGAGACACATACTGTGACATAAATCATTTCATAATACTTGATGTTCAAATAAATCTCATCGGAAATATTATTTACAATACAGTTTTCTTTTATCTTCTAAGTATGACTATCCCCCTGCTTTAAAATTAGCTAACCAACGTACAATACATATTTTGTAATGATTAGCCTTACCTCCTTTCCAACAATCTCCACTGATATGTAGATCACTCCAAACAAATCTGTCCTCAACATGACTATTTATCAATTTCCAAATTTGATTTTGTATACAACACACCTAACTTGTCTTCCTAACCTCATAACTATTTCTCATGCCCACCTTCGAAATGACGTGCTAAGTTTCACTTCTTCCTTTAACAGCAAAATCTTGCATCTACTAACCTGATCTTAATTTACTGCGATATTTCAATCATAACATTATCTTTAAAGTGAAAATTTCTAACTGACTTTTAAGTCAATCAATTCAGCTTTTATTTTTAAATCATGTGCTCCAGCATCAATGTAGTATAATAGGCCATTGTTTGTATACAGCTCTTTAAATTCAATGAACAGCTTTACTACGACTACCACACAACAACATTAAATTATTTCATCCCTTTTCTCAATATATTATCATATTAGACACACGTGAGATGTTCGATATAGTTATCACTTAACATATTAATCTTTATTACTTGGATATGCCCACAATATAAGTTGGACCATGCTTAGCATTCACTATTCTAGGTCAGATATGTCCTCATATACTTCTGTTCCCTCGATTAAATTCCTTAATACTTCAATGTAGCCTGTACATGACCCAGTCTTAAGCTACACACATCTCCTACCCCATCTATTTCTTCTGTGCATTGCTAATGCTAATACTCTTCGACGATTATACACTTCATTTAGTACAACTCGCAGCTTACATACTTCAACTGTAATCATCTCTGTATATATTCACTTCTTCTTAAAGGTCTCAACCTCTTCTCATAAACACATTTCCCTCGATGAAACATACATAACTATAGCTATTTGAACTACACTGGGTCATATATTATTTCATTCCGACGACATCTGACTCCCGAGTTTACCATAACATTGCTTCTTGCTTTTCAATGACAACGAAAACATATCTGCCTGGATATCCCTACTAAACCCTCCATATGTTTTCCACAACAAACATTACAATATCTAGTTCTCAAAAATTGCTGTTCTCTGACGTAGTAAACTTTATCTATTCAATATTATCAAGGCGACATGTGCCTAATTACAGCACTGTATTCGTTTTATAGACATTGAAAACTGCTCCATTCTTACATCGACTCTGATTTAGGTGAATACGTGAGAGCTTACTTTTCATTTAATATATCCATACTACAACTATATACTCTCTGTTGTAGGTTACAAACATGTTTTATTTTTAATTCAAATAAGAGTTGTAATTTATGGGAACTTAGCTCAATCATTCTCCGGTTTGGGGCGATTCAGCTGCCATCCATCCTTGGTCTGTTACTCCCTCGACCGCTCGGGAAACAATCAATCAATCAATCAATCAATCAATCAATCAATCAATCAATCAATCAATCAATCAATCAATCAATCAATCAATCAATCAATCAATCAATCAGTCAATACTGATCTGCATTTAGGGCAGTCGCCCAGGTGGCAGATTCCCTATCTGTTGTTTTCCTAGCCTTTTCCGAAATGATTTCAAAGAAATTGGAAATTTATTGAACATCTCCCTTGGTAAGTCATTCCAATCCCTAACTCCCCTTCTTATAAATGAATATTTGCCCCAGTTTGTCCTCTTGAATTCCAACTTTATCTTCATATTGTGATCTTTCCTACTTTTATAAACGCCACTCAAACTTATTCGTCTACTAACGTCATTCCACGCCATCTCTCCGATGACAGCTCGGAACATACCACTTAGTCGAGCAGCTCTTCTTCTTCTTTCTCCCAATTCTTCCCAGCCCAAACGTTGCAACAATTTTGTAATGCTACTCTTATGTCGGAAATTACCCAGAACCACCGACACGCTGCCTCCACATTCTACATCAGGTTGACCGATTCCGCGGTGTCGAACACATCTCTAGGGCTGCCCACTGCATATTTAGCTGGAATTCACGATGGTCTTCTTGCTTGAGCACATGTTAAGAAAATATACAGATGAAAGTTAAGAATTCATATCGATATCCTTATGAAGTAGATATATATTGCTTTTCTGACTTTGCTGTTCTAGATAAGACTGCTCTGAATTGTGTTATGGGATCTTGGTTTTGATCCCATTCTGTATTTTATTTCCAAGATGATCAGGTTTTAACAATCTGCTTGTTTTTCCGCGATAATTTCTATTTTCTCTACTTTCTTCTTGAATATAGCTTGGATTCCACCTGGCAATCTCGGTATTTCGCTGACTACTGCTATCTCGGCTATCGTATAACAACTTGTTCCGGTTGTTTATCTCTACTCTTCTTCTCTTGCAAGAAATACTTCTTCTATGAACGGGTATATTTCTTTCTGAAGTGCTTTTCGTTTTCTTCCCTTTAAAAAATACATATTATCTGTCATTAGATATTATTTAAAACTTGTTGTCCATTTGCTTTTCTTGGCGATGTTGTAGTAGTTTTATAAACCTTTCTTTAACAAGAACAAATAGTGCAAATTCTTGTGGAAGGTATCTCTCCACCTTATACAGTAGGTCTTATTTATGTTTCGCGTCTCGTCCTCTAACGTTTGCAGAGTTAGAGGCTATGGCGGTGTCAGCAGAAGGAGTGAGGTATGCCGACACCTTAAGAGTTGCAAAGGAGCCCCCTCCATCTTCTAGTAGTTTTCGGCCTCCACTTCGCCGAACATTCACCACCCGCAAAATGCTATGCTTGTGGGTCAACGGAACATCTGCGTAACAAGCGCCCATTGATAAAATTGGGTGAGACAAAGAATGGAACAGGGTCATCTCGAGGTTGTTTCAAATGCGGCTCGTTTACCCACCTCGCCAAGAATTGCCCTAATGTCAATAGCACCCCCTCCTCCTCAACTTCTCGTACAACCTCCACGAACTCCAACAATAGAAATTGACTAGTGTCATCGGCTAAGTCGGCATGTTCATCTTCCCAAGACTCAGCCCCTCTTAAACCCAGCGAAAGCTCTGGTAAGGGTAAAGGTTCTTCTAATCTATCGTTTGAGGGCCCCAAAGAATGCCTCAGAACTGCGGCGGAGACTCCCGCACTGGTACCATTTCTTAAAATTAAAGTGAATAGTGAACCTGTCACTGCACTATTAGACTCAGAGAGTGTGTGTTCTATAATTTCGGCTGAATGGTATTTCAAATTAAAGACTGTAAGTTTTCTGACTATTGTTCGTCTTCAGTCCAATGCGTTTCTCCATTAGAAATTTTGGGTTTCATCTTTGCTAAAATTCGTATTTCTAAATTCACCTGGAAAATAAAATTATTTGTGGCTAAACACTTGTCTTGCCCTGTAATATTAGGGGTTGATTACATGGCTTCTACTGGTATGGTGCTCGACATTCAGAACAAGTAGTGCACCTTCAAATTTGCTAGTAAATGTAAAATTCCTTTGCAAAAATGTAACTCTGTGTCATGATCATCTGTTTCGCCTACCCAGGATGAGATGTTGTTAGACCTTAGACATCTACCTGATGAGCAGGCTGAAAGTATTCTTAAATTGTGTCAGTCGTTTCCTGATGTATTTTCTGATACTCGTGGCGTTACTGACCTTATCGAATACAAGATTGAGGTTACGGATTCGATTCCAGTTAGATTTCCGCCTTATAGACTGTCCCACCTAAAATGAAGGCTCTTAAAGAGATCATCGATCAAATGCTAAAAGATGGTATTATTCGACCTTCTAAGTCGGCGTATTCATCGCCCATTTTTCTGGTGCCGAAACCCCAAGGTGGCTTCAGGCTTGTGATTGACTATAGGGCTTTAAATCGTAAGGTGGTGTTACAATCAGTGCCCCTGCCTGATCTTCACTCTTGTTTTTCATGGTTTCGGAAAGGCAAGTTCTTTACCATCCTAGACTTTAATCAGGCGTACTACCAGATCGCTCTAACTGAAGAATCGAAACATCTAACTGCTTTTGCCACGGATTGGAACTTGTATGAGTACAACCGCGTGCCTTTCGTGCTCCCCACGGGGGCAGCTGTTCTAACTGGACTGCTAGATAGGGTCATCTCAGACATCAAATTTGAATACTTGTATCACTACCTTGATGAGGTTTTTGTATTTTCCGAGACCTTTGAAGACCACCTAGATCATCTAAACGAGGTACTCAATCGCCTTCCTAAACCTGGGTTGACTGTCAAATTATCTAAGGTAGCTTTTGCTAAACCTTCTGTCGTTCTTAGGGCATATTGTGTCTCCCGATGGTGTGTCCATTCTAGAACACAGGCCATCCGTGATTTCAAACCGCCTAAGGACATCAAAGGTACTGCCAGTTTTATAGGCATGGTGAATTTCTTCAGGAAGTTTATTCCTAACTCCGCTAACAGAGCGGCGCCCTTGAACTTACTGCATAGGAAAGGTGCCAAATTCGAATGGGGGCCGTCTCAACAAGCCGCGTTCGAAGATCTGAAAACAGCTCTTTGTAATGCCCCTGTTCTAGCAATGCCCGATTTCTCACAGAAATTAACTGTCCAAACCGACGCCTCATCATCGGCGGTGGCTGCTGTCCTTCTTCAGGAAACGGAACTCGGAAGGCGACCCATCGCCTATGCTTCTAGGACTTTATCGGCTCAAGGGGCCAAATATTCCATCTATGAACTTGAGGGTTTGGCTGTTTTGTTTGCACTAGAGAAGTCCCGACTCTATCTGAAGCATGTCAAATTTGACTTAGAAACAGATAACCAAGCCTTAAGTTTGGTATTAGCTAGGCCTCGTCGGACTGGTCGTATAGCCCACTGGGCCACTAGGATTTCCGCCTTCCAATTTGATGTGAGGCATATCAGAGGATCTGAAAATATAGTTGCGGATAGACTAAGCCACATGTTTTCTCACAAAGTGGAGACCACCGACCAGGAAGACAGTTCTTCTCTTCCCACGTCCATACCTTCGGGCATTAATGCCATCCCAACGGATGACCCCATGTTTTTTCAGGATATTGAAAAATATCAACGTGAAGATCCAGTGCTGGCTCCTATTATGGAAACCCTTTCTTCTGGGGAACATGTCATCCCTTACGTGTTGAGAAACGGGGTTTTGTGTTGCCCGTCGAGGCTTGATCAAAATATGAAAGTAGTGGCTCCAGCTATGCTTGTGCCTATGATCTTCAAGTACTATCATGAGACCCAATTAGAGGGGGCATTTAGGCATCTTCAAAACTCGGGAAAAGATCCGAGAATTGTTCATTTGGAAAGGTATGGATGGTGAAATCAGAGAAATGGTAAAAATTTGTAAATCTTGCTGGCTTACTAAACCCACCTTGTCCACCAACCGTCGCGCCCCATGGAACGTCTATATATACACTACGTCGGACCTTTCCCACAATCAAAGGGGAACGCCAATAAATTCATTCTGGTGTGTGTAGATGGTTTTACTAGATTTTGCTGGTTATTTTCGACCAAGCTGGACACCGCTCAGTCTATTATTTCTTGTTTGAGTACTATTTTTGCTTCTTTTGGTCCTTGTCAATATATAGTTTATGTTAATGATAAGGCATTCACATCAAAATTATTCCGTAAATTTTGCTTTGACCTGTCTATCTGACACGTAACAACTTCTGCTTATTACCCTCAACCATCTCTGGCTGAGCGGGTCAATCGTAATCTTAGATCTGCTCTAATAGCGTTTCATCATGAAGATCATTCCAGGTGGGATACTTCCCTGCATTGGTTGGCCTTTGCTTTAAATTCGGCGGTTCACTCCAGCTTCACTTATGTTTGAATTTGTTCCTAACACGCCGCTTTCTAATCATTGGTCACTTAACGACATATTACCAGAGACAATAGATCCCGATTTATCTTAGAGATCTATGGAAGAAGGCTAAACATAATCGTAAGGTTCCCCATGAAAAGGCTAGAGACATATATTTAAAAGTCGGAGATCAAGTCATGGTTAATAATTTTGTTCCTGCGGGCAAGCTTGCCCCTAGATTCCATGGGCCATGCTACATCCTACATTTTTTGACACCTGTTACATTATTAGTAGGCAATCCAGCCACAGAGAGGATATTTAGAGTTCACCTCTCTCAGGTGAAGCCTGTGTAACTTCATTGATGTTAAATTTGGCAGGAGTCGAAGGTTATGTTTCTTCGTAGAAGGGCATGATTTTAAACTAATGTTAATGACTAATTCGAGGCCTTCTGTCCTGTTTGGTATATTAACTGATATGTACGATCTTCCCCTCTGATTACTCCTGTCGTCATTTCCCTGGTAGCCATTACCAAGTCCCCGTCTCTTGCACTCACGCATTATCGGCACACACTCACCTTCAACACCGCCCGCCCCTCTGCCTCACACCAATAAAGATCGTATACTCAAGGTTACAACAACACTTCTCTGTCGCCTAGATCTTACTGTCTCAGTACCCCCTCAGCTGTCAGCCGCCATACTGCAACATCGGGCGAGAGATACCAGAGTGGAGAATGGGCCCACATCGCTCTAGTGATGTCTCATTATCAACGGCGCGCCGGAGTCCATCTTTCCGGCAAGGGCTGAAGTGCGGTATCTATACCGCCAACCCATCTGAGGACTGCACATATACATCTGATCTGCGGCGTCCTTCACCATGACTACCCCTCTCATAGTAGCGGGAGAGGTGTATCTGAGGGTACTTGAGGGGGGGGGGGGGTCCGGGCGACCTCACCTGGGTATCGGCAGCGGCGGCAGATCTTGCTGTCAAGCGTAATCACCATATAATTAACTTCTGCAATCACAAGAAGGCTTCAATCGGCGTTGGTCAAAATGTTCTACAAACCAACTTTCGAAAAATCTGCGTCATCACAAGGAAAGACTTTTGAGGGGGAGGTCTGTACCGGGAGGTACACCTCAACTCCGCACATTCAAAATAAGCGCCTTAATGAAGTCCTCCACCGACCAAAATGTGAAATTGCTACTACATAAAGTTGAAACTTTAATCAGAAGATGTCTACTGAAATATTAAGTAATTGTGTTATTGTGAAGTTTCCTAAACTGATTGGATTTCTCTTGGTTTTGTTTTTGCCGTACATCAAGAAGTTTGGACATTTTCCCACAGATGTCACTACCAAAAAAATATGGTCATACACTCTGTTGCAAGGTAAAGGAAGTTGTTATTGAAATAAATTTTGTGTTTAGAGATTTTCTCAACTTTCATCTGTTTTTATGTAATTCCAGGTTTGCAACACTTCAGTCTCATTCAGCCAGTTTTGAATCTGGCCAATGAAAATTTTCTATAATTAATTTTAAGCCTATCATAGGCTTCTTGTTCGGTTCTGAGTGTAACTTTTGGGTTCAGCCCATAAAAATGAGAGGGTGTGTCCGGATTAGCCCAGAGTCATCTCGAACCTTCCTTGAGGGAATATAAGTTGCGGCTTTTCAAGTTTCCTTGTCTTTTGATCGTCGTCTTTCTGAGTGTGTGCGTTAAGGCAGGAGGCGGGACGCCTCATTCTTCGGCAGGCAGGACATCAGTCATGTAATGGCCACCTAAATTCTCTTTTCTGTAGCTACCTCCGCATACTTATCCGAGGGGAAGGTCAGAATTTTTAACTATGTAACAAAACTTTTCTAAAATGTAAATTTTATTTCGGCCAATGTAAAACTTCATGAAGTATTTAACTGTAAATCGGGGATAGAGAGTGAGTTTCCCTCTCGAGCTCCCCTTCATCTTGGTTTGAGGTGACTACGATTTCGTAACTGTTTTCTTCCTGTAATGTATTAAATTTATTTCCATGCGAGGCACCTCAGTAGCTTGGGACTAGCCCCTGCTTCATTGGGCCCAGAGCCCTGTTAGGGTTTTAATATTTCATTATCTAGGAGCGCAAGTGTACGCCTACATTCCGTTTGTGTTCGGGCCATTTATTTAACCTGTTCTTTTTCCGCAAAGGCCCAGTAGGTTGGGTACTAGATACCCATGTGTAAAACTATTTCCATTTCTAAATCGTGCCTTGTGAGGCCTGAGAGTGTAAGACTTGGATGTAATGTCGCCTTGAGTAGGCTGTAAGAAATTGAGAGCATGTAAGCTCTTTCATAAGTTTTGGTAATAGTGAGGGGTGCCTCTGGAAGGCTAGAGATTGTCATTTTTGGAGCAAGTGCTCTTGAATTGGGGGATTTCTGCCCTTGACTAAATTATTCCTAATTTTGAATTGTAAATTTTGTAAACATGAGCTTGTAGCTCAGAACTTGTAAATCTAGGGCTTGAAACCCAAAATTGTTGAACTCCCTATTCTGTTCCACCCTTGTTCGGCGTTGTACCTGAGATATCATTGTTATTTTCATCAAGTGAAAAATTGTTAAGTTTGTTGTTTTTGAAGAAATACAACCTTCACTTCAAATTTTAAATTAATTTTGGTATTGTAGATAGACCCATTCACCCCAGCACCTTCTTTTACCTATTTCTGCTCCACGGATATCTCCGTAACAATTATTTTTATTGCGATGATTTCGTGGATCACGGAGGTGCGGGCAAGAATGGGTGGATATACGAAAATCGAAAGATTGATTTAAAACTTTAAAAAATGGCACTTATTTTTTTCCCTAACCTGTCCCCCTTTTTTCTTTTCAAATCTTAATACTTTGCCAAGTAATTAACAATCAGTTACAGAAATTTAGCTTGAAAAACACTTTTAGAGAGCTCAAAAATAACCAGATAATAATTTTGCAGGCTGAGCTTGAAGCTACCAATCACAATTTTTGCCTGAGCACAACTGCTCCTTTAAATCAATAGTCAAGGAGACGGATCTCCCAATTTCTTTTTCATCAAGAGTAAGAGTTTCTTGGTTCTATCAATTTACACTTAGGAATCTATTTTCGAAAATTCACACTTTCCAGGCCTATCAATGCCATAACATGTATTTAACAAAATTAAACAGTATTCACTGTCTTAACTGCTCAACAGTCTGATTTCCTTAACATGAAAAGAATGATATAGAGTTTTACAGGGGTAACCAGTACCCATTCTACAAGGCCTTTGGTAAAAACAAAAGGTTAAATTTACAGGCCCAGAAACCAAAATGGTGAGGAGGCGAACACTTGCGCTCCTTAAAATTTACATAATTGCATAAAACCCTATTTGGGCTTACGAGCCGACGTTACAGAGGCTAAGCCTATACTACAGAGGTGACTAGATGGAGAAAAATATTTAAATTACAGAAATTACAAGACAGAAAATGTTACAAAATCATAATAGCATCGAAATCAAGGTGAGAGGGAATAAGAGAGGGTATCTCACTCTCTACTCCCTGATTTCGGTAAAGTTCTTTCGGCTTTATTTGAAATTTACATTTAGAGTTCGAAATTTGTATTTTAGGAAAGGAAGTTACCTTACTAAAGATATGAAACCTTCCCCTCGAGCTAGCTTTGAAAGACTATCGCATTTTAAACTGGATCTGCCATTACCTTGGCCTGGTGGACCTCCCGAAGATGGATGAGGCGGCCCCCGCCACCGTTACGAACACACACTAGACTGTAGACTGGAACGATCACAAAGACAACCTGGTCCAAAAGGTGCCAGCTTTTATAGCAGAGGGGAAGGTTCCAGAAAAGTCTGGGCTAAGGGCCCGACACACCCACAATTCTCATTGGATAATCAAATAAATACCAAAATGTTGTCATTGGTGAACAAATAAATGTACAAATATTTTGATTGGCCAACCCCTTAATTTGGCGGGAAGAGACAGAAGTGTTGATAACTTTTGAACATCACTAAACATTCCAGTTTAGGAAACCTTTACATATAAAATTTATCAAGAATTTTAATAGTTCATCTTTACACCAGAGGGGAAAACATAAGTTTAGAGTAGCGACATCTGTTGAGAAATGTTCTAACTTCTTGTACCAGATGTTGCAAGGTTTATATTTCAGATGGCATTCTCGAAGGCGCTTAATGTAAATGCGCGGGGCGAGTGTACCTCCGGTACAAATATTATTGTTGCGGAGAGTTTTCGTGGAACAGAGAGGTAAAAGAAGGTGCTGGTTTGAATGGGTCTATCTACGACAGTCAAAGATTAATTTAAAACTTTAAAAGATAAAGGTTATATTTCTTTTCAGATTTCAACAAAACAACAAAATTTCAGGTACAGAGCTCGTTTGGTACAAGGTAGAAAAAACAGAAACGAAGAACTGGTAAGTTACACTTTGAGCTTCAAGCTCATAATTTACAAAGGTCCCAACATCACTACTGTTGCGTTTAGACAGACAGTCAAGGAGACGAATCTCCCAATTTCTTTTAAAGGATATTTAAAACACAATTTTCAAGAGCACTTTGCTTCAACGGTTACAGGTTACGACCTTCCAAAGGCACCACTCAGTATTTACACAAATATCTATTACATTACAAGGAAGAAGCCTCTATGCACTATAATTCAACCAAGCAGAGTGCGCTCCCAAACCCTTACAGCCTACTCAAGGCAACCTTTAAGTTAAGAGATTAGAGTGTCGTTGCTCAATAAAACTTACACTTTCAGGCCTCTCTAGGCACAACCTACATTTAATAATACCGTATCAGTTTTCTTTTACATGGAAGAAATAGTACAGGGGTATCGAGTACACATTCTACTGGGCCTTTATGGAAAGCAACAGGTTCAATTACTGGCCCCAAACTGAAAAATATATGGAGGCGTACACTTGCGCTCCTTGAAATCAAAGATTAAAACCCTACTTGGGCTTGTGGCTCGACGATGCAGAGGCTAATCCCAATCTACTGAGGTGATTAGATGGACAAGTTAAGTTACAATTTACAATAGTGAAAACAGTTACAAAATCGTAATCACCTCAAGATTAATTGAAGGGGAATTCGAGAGGGTAATGCACTCTCTATCCCCGGTTTTCAGTTTAAGTACTTTTGACTTACTTGAACTTTTACATGAGAAGGAAGAACGTTTACATTTTAGGAAATCGACTGTTACATAGTTAAAGATTGGAAACCTTCCCCTCGAGTCAGCTTGCGGAGATAACTACTGAGATAAAAAAATGGTGGCCACCTTAGCTGATGTTCTGCCTGCCGATGGATGAGGTCCCTGCCTCCTATCTTAAACACACACACACACACACTCACTCAATAACACGACGATCAATAAGACAAGTTGACTCGAAAAAGCGTCAGCTTTTATAGCCGAGAGGAAGGTTCAAGAAGGCTCTGGACTAAGACCAGACACACCCTCCATTTTTACTGGACAGTCGAAAAGTTACAAGGAGCCTATGATTGGCAGAAAAATAAATACACAAAATTTTTGATTGGCCAGACTCCAAAGCTAGCGGGATGAGTAAGAAGTGTTGAAAACCAAGAAGTATCAAAAACAAAGAAATTCAATTCAGGTCAGAAAACCTATAAACACAAAATTTCTTTAATTTCTACTTGTTCCACTTTGCACCAGAGTGCATGACATCAGTTCTTTTTTTTTTTTTTTTTTTTTTTTCTTGATAGACACATCTATGGAGAAAAGTCGCAGCTACTTGAAATAGCTGTTGCAACTTTATGTGATAGATAGCGTTCTTTAAGGCGCATTTAAATGCATGGGGTTGATGTATACCTCGTGGTAAAATCGTTATTATTATTATTATTATTATTATTATTATTATTATTATTATTATTATGATTATTATTATTATTATTAATGTCCGACTCCTTTGCTGAATGGTCAGAGTTGTGGCCTTCGGTTCAGAGGGTCCCGAGCTCGATTGGCAGCCGGGTCGGGGATTTTAATCTTGTCTGAAAAGTCCTCTTGCTCGGCGACTGTGTGTTTATGTTAGTCCCAACATTTTCCTCTTCATATTCAGACAATACACTATACTACCAACCAATACAGAACATGCAATAGTGATTACAACCCTCAATATAGAGTTGACGACAGGAAGGGCATCTGACCGTAAAATAGGGCCAAATCTACTTGTGCGACGCAGTTCGCGCCCGCAACCCCACAGATGTAGGGAAAAGTGGTATTATTATTGTTATTAATTATTATTATTATTATTATTATTATTATTATCTATCCATCATCATTATATAACGTTATGCCTTTCAGCGTAAAGTCAGCAAGCCTGTGTGAATTTACTAAATGTCACAAAAATCCTCTTGCTGTGGCCTCATTTAGTTCTATACCTGTTATCTTTAAATCGTTAGAAACTGAGTCTAAGCATCATCGTCTTAGTCTCCCTCACTTCTCTTACCCTCCATAACAGAGCCCATTATCCTCCTAGGTAACCTATCCTCCTTCATTCACCTCACATGACCCCACCACCAAAGCCGGTTTATGCATACAGCTTCATCTAGCGAGTTCATTCCTAATTTAGGCTTTATCTCTCATTGCGCGTACCCTCCTGCCGTTGTTCCCATCTATATCAGCAATCATCTACTTTCATGTCTGTTACTTCTAACTTATAAACAAGATATCCTGAATCCACCCAGCTTTCGCTCCTGTAAAGCAAAGTTGGTCTGAAAATAGACCAATGTAAGGATAGTTTCGTCAGGGAGCTGACTTCCTGCTTACAGAATACTGCTGATCACAACTGCGAGCTCACTGCATTAGCTTTACTGCACATTGATTCAATCTCGCTTACTATATTACCATTCTGGGAGAACACACATCCTAAACACTTGAAATTATCTACCTGTTCCAGATCTGTATCACCAATCTGATATTCAGTTCTCTTGAATTTCTTACCTTCTGACATCAATTTAGTCTTCAAAATGCGAATTTTCATACCATACTCATTGCACCTATTTTCAAGTTGCAATATATTAGACCGCAGCCTTTCAGCACAATCTGCCATTAAGACCAAGTCGTCAACACAGGCTAGACTGTTTACTACATTTCCACCTCACCCAATCCCTCCCTGCCACTATACACCTTTCAGCAGATGACCCATGTAAACTACGAACAACAAAGGTGGAAGATTAAAGCCTCGTTTAACTCCTGTAAGTACCCTGAACCAAGAACTCATTCTACCATCAATTCTCACTAAAGCCCAATAGTGAACATAAATGCCTCTGATTGATTTTAATGATCTACCCTTGATCCCATATTATGAACAACTTTTCCCTCGGTACCCTGTCATATGCTTTCTTTAGATCTACCAAACAAACACAACTCTCTCTCGTAGCATTTTTCAATTACGTGGCACATACTGAAAATCTGAACCTGACAGCCCCTCTGTGGTCTGGAACCACACGGGTTTTCATTCAACTTCCCCTCAACCACTGATCGCACCCTCCCTTCCAAGATGCCAGTCAATACTTTGCCCGGTATTCTAATCAATGAGATACCTCGATAGTTGTTGCAATCCTTCCTGTTCCCTTGCTTATAGATAGGTTCAATTACTGCTTTTGTCCAATCTGATGGTACCTTACCAACACCCCATACCAATCTTATTAGTATATGATGCCATTTACCCCTGCCTTCCTACTATACTTCACCATTTCAAGTCTAATTTCATCTATTCCTGCTGCTTGGTGACAATAGAGTTTATTTACCATCCCTTCCACTTCCTCAAGCGTAATTTCACCATCATATTCCTGCTCCCCATGAGCTCAGTTGTTCACGACACCACCATGAAGATTTCCTTTTACGTTGAGAAGATTTTCAAAATAATCCCTCCACCTGTCCAGTGATTCCCTGGGATCTGTGAGTTCACCTGCATTACCCAAAACACTGTTCATTTCCTTTTTTTCCTCCCTTCCTAAGATTCTTTATTACTGTCCAGAAAGGTTTCCCTGCTGCCTGACCTAGCCTTTCCAGGTTATTACCAAAATCTTCCCACGACTTCTTTTTGGATTCAATACCTCCATTTTTGTTCTGTACTTATCTCTTCAACACATACTAAATATACGTAACACGACCTAATAGGTTGAAAGTCGGTTTCGATTACAATGCGGTCGTGAAAATTCAATATTCATTCCTTTCTTCTGTTCTTGGCTCTGGGAAGTACAAGTGGTGTAGATATGCTTAATGCATTATAAATACAAATGTTTTCGTCAGTAAAAGATACTAATTATAATTTCTTTACGATAAATCCTCCCTTATATCAGCCAAACCAGGAGGTAATTAATGTTCTGTTTTTGGACACTTAAATTGCAAGAATTTCCCGTTTTATTAATTTTTTTGGACTATAGCAACCATAATTTGTTTTGCTCTGTTTCTTTCATCTATGTACAATTTCCTGTCTGCATCCGCCCTTGTTAGAGCCATTTCTTACAGGCCTTCTTTTTACGTTTGCAAACTGCTCTCACTTCATCATTCCACCAAGATGTTTGCTTCTTTCCACCTTTACACACAGTTGTTCCTAGACACTCCCTTGCTGTAGCTACTACAGCATCCCTGTATGCTACCAATTCTCTTTCTATATCCTGAACCTGCTTACTGTTCGCTGTTCGGAAGTTCTCACTAATTGTATGCATGTAGTTCTGTCTAATTTCCTCGTTCTGGAGATTTTCTACCCTTATTCATTTGCAGACAGATGTCATCTTTTCTATCCTATGCCTAGAGATACTTAGTTCACTGCAGATCAGATAGTGGTCTGTTTAATCGAAAAGTCCCCGAAAAACCCGTACATTCCTAACAGATATCCTGAATTTGAAGTCGGTTAAGATATAGTCTATTATGGATCTGGTACCCCTAGCCTCCCTTGTGTAGCGGTGAATAGACTTATGCTTGAAAAATGCACTCGTAACTGCTAAACCCATAGTAGCACAGAAGTCCAGCAAACGCTTCCCATTCCCATTAGCTTCCATATCTTCTCCACATTTACCAATCACCCTTTCGTATCCTTCAGTTCTATCTCCAACTCTCGAATTGAAATCGCCCGTTAGCACTATCCTATCCTTGGTTTTGACTCCAACTACGATTTCACTCAATGCTTCCTAAAACTTGTCAATTTCATCCTCATCTGCACCATCACATGTGCACCGAGACATTTCTCGCCCTAATTCCTCCAACTGCCAAATCGACCCATATCATTTGCTCATTTGCGTGATTAACAGAAACTATGTTGCGTGCAATAGTATTCCTGATGAACAGCCCTACCCCATACTCTGCCCTTCCCTTTTTAACACCCGTCAAGTACACTTTATAATCTCTATCTCTTTCTCGTTATCTCCCTGTACCCGAATATCACTTACCCCTAGCACATCCAGATGCATACCGTACTCTTTGCTGACTCAGCCAGTTCTACTTTCCTTTCTTCCATAAGCCCCATTATTATTATTATTATTATTATTATTATTATTATTATTATTATTATTATTATTATTATTCAACCATCGGCTAAAACCAACATCAGGATAGTGACCTCCAGAAATGCACGAGATAAGCTGAAGGCCAGTATCAGCATAAGTACTGTAGATCTAGTGACCGCCAGAAATGCATGAAATCAGCTGAAGGAACTTTTATTATTACTACTATTTATCACCTCTGGCTGAATGGTCAGCGTTGAGGCCTTCGGTTCAGAGGATCCCGGGTTCGATTCACAGTCGGGTCGCGGATTTTAATCTTATCTGTTCAAGTCTTCTGGCTCGGGGGACTGGTTGATTGTGTTTGTCACAACACTTTTCTCTTCATTTTCAGACAATACACTATACTACCAATGAATACAGAAACGCACAATAGTGGTTACATATCTCCATATAGGGTTGGTGTCAGAAAGGGCATCCGGCCGTAAAACAGGGCCAAATCCTCGTGTGCTACACAGTTCACGCACACGACCCGCCCAGGTATGGGAAAGGTAGTTGAATTATTACTATTATTGTTATTATTATTCATGTCCGACTCCTTTGCTGAATGGTCAGAAGGAGCAAGAAGCAGTAGTGAGTTCCTGGAGTGGACTGCGTGTGCGAGAACGCATTGTCAATGAATATAAAACTTCCGTTTCCGGTCCTCTCGGCAAACAGTATATGAGAAGCAGAGGCATTCATTTCTTAAGACCACTGAATGCAGTCGACATGCAATATTTTTAACATGACTAATGCCTTTTTTTTTTACTTGTAGGTACCGGTATATATATTTTGCTAATATGAGGTAAAAAATTATGAACACTAAAAAGAAAAGTTGTTTGTGTAGAATTAAACGCGTATATAAAAGCTGTGCAAGTATTATCCTTCCGGAAATGCGTCGTTTTCCGTTGCTTTCATCACTATGCTGAGACGTGTATACACCATAACCGTGTTCATAGTAAATTTAAGCAGTGTTATGTGTTACGCTTCTGTAAATACAGTGACTTACGTGCAGAGAACTTACGCCATTTATGCCGTATCGGGGCCACGCATTCCAACCGTGACTCCTGTCCGCTGGAGCTTGAACTCAGAATTATTGAGTGTAATTGTGGATGACTGGGGAAAAGCTGAAAGAAGTTTTTGAAAATATAGTTACCAGTAACCAGTCTGGTGACAAATGTACTCTACTTGCCAGAGGCTTTCTTCACGACATGAACAGTTTGGAATTCACTTTTCTGGCAGTAGGGTTTCATGACTTTTTGTTTAACTGATATTCTTTATGATATTTTCCAAAAGAAGTCATTGGATGTGAACTATTGTATATCAAAATAAGAACATGTGATCTAACAAACAAGAGGACCGATAAGCATTTCCTAATTATATTTGACAAGGCCAGAAAAATGACGGATATGCGCTAAACCCAAGAGTTCAGCACCCTTACTCAGGACGAATGTGTTCAGAAGTATCGAGTTTTATATTTTGAAATTTTGGATATCATTTTGATGAAAATTGACGAGAGATTTCAAGACTGTAAAAAAATAAAATTTGTTTGCTTAGCCGATAACACAAAATTTGAAGAATACAACACATGCTCTCCTTCTAGCGCTCTTGAAAACATGCAAAATTTCTTTGGATCTGTGTTTCCCAAGATGCATTGCTTAAGAAACGAACTCTCTATTTTGTATGCCGATGAAAAATACAGGCATGTTTCTATTGAAAAGATGTTCCAAATGCTTCACGAAGATAAAGACATTTTTACGGATGCTTATAAATTGTTCTCCTTATTCTGTTCATCTCATCTACCGTACTATTGCATTAGTGGAAAGAAGCTTTTCTTGCCTAAAACACAAACATATAAAAACATACCTTAGAAATGCAATTTCAGAAGAGAGACTTTCTTATTTGGGGAATATTCCTATCAGAGTTAATGAACAACCAACCATTCTATGAAGACATTACCGACAAATTTGCAGCTGATGTACAAAAAATAAGCGACTTCAATTATTAAGAAAAACAATTAATATAAATATATATTTTCTTTACTACTACAGTATAACTTTTTCGGTTCCTAGCGTCAGTAAACAGCTGTGCATCGTAAATGAAAACATGTCAAAATGCCCAGCTCTTCTCGAGGGTGCCGCGCTTCCATAATTGTTAGTCTCCCGGTCAGATCTTATCTCTATTTTGCATTGTAGAGCAAAGTCCGACTCGTTGACTGAATGGTCAGCGTACTGGCCTTCGGTTCAGATGGTCCCGGGTTCGATTCCCGGGCGGGTCGGGGATTTTAACCTTCATTGGTTAATTCCAGTGGCCCGGGGGCTGGGTGTTTGTGCTGTCCCCAACACCCCTGCAACTCACACACCACACATAACACTATCCTCCTCCACAATAACACGCAGTTACCTACACATGGCAGATGCCGCCCACCCTCATCGGAGGGTCTGCCTTACAAGGGCTGCACTCGGCTAGAAATAGCCACACGAAATTATTATTATTATTATTATTGTAGAGCAAAGACAGCCACATGGCAGCCGCGCTGTGACGTTACAGAGCGCTCCGGTCTGTATATATTTTTGGTCACGTGCTGGACTCTCCGCCAGTCACAGGTACGAGTACAAAACAACCAAAAGCAACACGTAGTTCCTAAATCTGTCGCTCGAAACTGAACGGGTTATAGCCCTTCACCATACTTTACAGCCACGAGCCGCCACTGATGTTAGTAGAGATGTTACATCAACTGTGTTACCATGCCCTGTATTTCCTCATGTTGAACATATTACCACCAAGGAATGACGAGTTTCTTGTGCCCCCATGCCACGTTGTAATCCTACCATAATTTCCGTGAACAAGTTTCTTGCATAATTAGCTCTGATTAATATTTCAGTAGTAGGATAGACAGTTCCAGTGTCATAGACTACGATCTTTCTACCTTTCTACTTTAATTTTTGCAGGCAAGCTCTCTGATCAATGGGAGTATTGAACCACATATAGAAACTTCATCTAATCCTCCAATCTCACATGAATAATTTCCTGATACACACTGAAGTGATATGTGATATCTCTTATAAACTTGTCTTCATGAGGAAACTCCCACAAGAAGTATCTGAATCAGATTTTCAGATCCAACACAACAGCAATCCATTTCCCGTGTAGTCTTCTTTAGGATGTAGGACCACTGAGATCCACTATCTATTATCAACCTTACCACACGTTGACAAACCTTAGCTGTGATTACTACGAATAAAGTCTGCAGCAGAACATTTGCAGAACAGTGATTTATCTGACACTCTTGTTTTCCCTCTTATTCTCTTCTGGCAATATTGATTTCTCACTATTACTAGGCATTTCAGAACACATTATTGAGTAATGTTTATTTCCACAGATCAAATATTTCAGTGAAGATTTACACCGTACAAACCTGTGCCCATGTTTCAAACATGTGAAACAAGATTGTTTAGCTTTTAGAATGTATGTCTTTTCCTTAAGAGACATCGTTTGAGCTTTAAAACACACCTTACTCTCATAAAAACTTCTCACAAAATACACAAAACTTTGACCTCTTACTCTGTTTTTCACCAGTCAACAGATTACATCCAGTAGGTACGTTCTTGTCCCCTGTTTGTTTTCTTTCATTGAATATTTTACCTGATCTGTAAGATAATTTAAACTCAACTTCAACAGTGCCAGCCTAATAACTCTAACAGCATGTCTGGCCAGTCCTTCCAGTGTTTATTTCATCTGGACTCCATTTTATTTTGATGACACACCTATGTGGATTAGTAAGTTTTAAATAAGTTTTAATCACTGATGATGGACCTTAGTGTCTGAAAACTGGTTTTGAACTGGATACTTGTGTGGTGATATGACCATAAGTTATGAATTTCACTGTGGTCCATATTGACAGTTGATCACTATCAAAAAGTAGAGAAACGAAGTCTACAGTCTGCTCATCTAACAAAGAGGGTTCTAGAAACAACCATTCCACTGACATTAACCTAATATCTTCATCATTTATTACATCTTTATTTAACTCAACTAGTAAAAGTTTGGAGGTTTTCGCAAATGACATCCTCACAGGTTTCTGTTTCTTAAGCAATTTCTTGATTGTAGCTTGTATAGTTATTACTTATTTCTTATCACATCAGGGCCACCAAGTAAATGTTGGGTTAGACATTCACGTACTACCGGTACCCATGTTGCAGATTCTTTCACCAACAGTAACAACAGCAGAGTATCATCTACATGTACAAACCCATTTCATAACACAGGATATACTTCCATACCAGGTCTAATTATCCAAACATTCCTGTTTACATTTGTTTTTTTCATAAACTACATTCACAACACTTTCTTTTATAACACTGCCAAAGAGAAAAATGTTTCCCATGAAGACATAAGTACACATACTAAACTCATGTCACCAAATAGATCACAATCAAGTACAACAAAGTACACAACACAAACAACACATATTACATTGGTTTCTGACACCATGGACTCAGTTGGGAATACTTTAAGTAGGAATTTTTGATGGTCCTCAAATTTACCAGCTCACCAATGATTTCAAATTCAGTTGTGTCAAGACTGGCACTGAAGAGCACCTGCCAGGTATAACTTCTTTTCTGTTGTAAGGAAATTTTTGGGCAACCATCGAGCACTCAGTTATGAAGAAGTAGTCCACAATATACTGGCAAAATTTGGGGGCTGATATATGCATAAGATACTGTACCGATGCCAGTTAATTGCCCATACGAACTGAAAGTTTATGCTGAGAGCACAAATACAAACAGGCCATGAACAGAGTGTGCTAGATTGCAGTACAGAGGGAAAAGTTCTATCTACAATAATTTTAATTTTTTTTTCCTGAACTTGAATTTATTCAGTGTTGGCAAAATAAATTTACATCACCTCTATACAGTTTCTGATTGTTGTCTTCCAAACTCTTTCTCCTGGCATCATCCCACCATGGTACCATGGTCCCACGTAGTCTGTATATCACCTTATTACCACAATCCATTGATGATAGCTCACCATCATAGTACCACGATCTATCGAATACCACTCACCACCAGAGTACCATGGTCCATTGAGGACCTGGGAGCTCTGGAAGATCATGTTGTGGGGTCAATTCAATTGTAATTTTACTTAGCATGAGTGTCCACCTTTTAAAATTCCCCTTGGCACATTCACTTTTATGTTTCAAATATGACTATAATCACTTCATGTGTTTAATTGGATAGCTGTTTGAACTTAAGCACTTACCCTGAGAAAAATGTGGAAATTGAGGTGAATTTAGTGGTGTCTTGCCACCTTTAAGAAGAAGATAACTACGCTTGAATGTCCCTTAATAATTGGCATTTATCACAAAATAAAGATATGCTGGGTTAACAATCACTGAATAACGTAACATTTAAAAGTCCTAATGTTTCACTTGGAAATATTTAACATTTAAGACACCTGACCATGCAGATTCCAAGTTTTGCTGTTCATCAAGGTATTTCAAAGAAACAAAAAAATTTCTATGACCTCATTTACATAAGAGATTATAAGTTTCACTCTACTAACAGAATATCAAGTTCACTTGAACAGAGTTTCTGGCAGACTTTCAACAGCACTTCGAGCAATATTGTGGCATACATGGCGAGCCTGATGGGTAACAACTCCCAACGATGAATACCAAATGCTCTAGCCTGACAGTCGTCCTTTATATGGGTTTCGGCTCTGAAGTCATCTGACAGCGTGATTACTTTCTCCTGGGATATCTCCTATTTCCCTGCATGGATTTTCCTGAAACTTGTATACCGGGACGTTTATGTTCCTATGCATATAATGATGTACTTCTCATGTTACTGGGTCAATTATTATAGAATTTTTTAATTTTTTGAGATGGAATTCTCTGGAATGTGTGATGTAACTTGTCCTTGTCCAGCACTGTGAGTTGTCTGGTTGCAGTAGGTTGGAGTGGGCTGCCTATCTAGCTCTGCAAGACTTGTTAGAAACACAGGCTGAGGTGAGTTGAAATGTATTACTTATTTAAATCTCATAATACTATCTTACGTATGGTACCTGTGTTCCTGGTACAGTACACTACCTACATTGCCAATTAAATAGATTTCTGCGAGTCTTGGTAATTTCAATGAGGGGCAAGGGGAGGTTCCATCTAAGCATCAAAGTTACGCACAAGGAGTGTCAATGAAAATGGGACAGGCATGATATGGCACACTACTGCTGGATTCCCCATCAGAACTGTCCTGATAACTCACGTAGGAAAAAAATCAAACAGGAAGAGTTTTTTTACATAATAATTGTAAAGACTAACTTGCTTTCCATCATTAACTAAATCTAATGTCATTGTGTTTTTCATATGATTACCTTATGGTAATTTGATATTATGCTCATGCTGCCTTTGAGTAGGTGATTTTATTTGTTCATTTTCTTGTGTTTTTAAATGTTTTTCAGTACGGCATAAAATATCTCAAAAATTAGAGTCAATCTAGCAAATCCGATGCAATATTCTGATTCATCATCCTAAAGTCAGATAAGACTGGCAACAAAATGATTGTTGACAAGTTACTATTATTAGATTCTCATGAACATTTTCAAAATATAACTTCCAGGTGCTGTTGATTGTGGTGGTGGTTATTTTAAGGTAAAAATCAACATGGTTCCCAGTCTTACCAAAAAGAGGGAAGCACATCAGAATAAAACAAGGATGGAGACTGGTGGAAAAACAAACAACCGTACATACTGAGCTACAAGATCACACAATGCAAAGTTCATGCATGAAAAAAAAAAAAAATCCTAGACATTTCCTATCCTGAGGTCAATAAAAATGTTCTCTCTTTTCACTATTCACAGTGCCTAAATTCTTTGGGCAAAGGTCCCAGTGAGAGTAGACATAATACAATTTCCCCACATCTGGAGTAAAGTATCAAGAAGAAATTCATAATCTTCATCATTCTTATTGCCTGAAAGTGACCTTCAGGACTCCTAAAATCTTCTGAAATCCCCATTATCATACGTACTAACAATTCCAAACAGTTCATTACAAATTTCCTAGTCTGATGGAGTGCTAATACTTACATCATTTCAACTGAACATTTGTTTAACATAGTAACTCTCATCTGAAAGAGGGTGGAATCCAGAATCCTGGAATGAATTCCTTCCTGTCAGTTCAATAGCATTGTATTTTTTTTTTTAGTATCCAATAACCTTACACTCTGAGTAATGGAATCAATATTCAGCCAATAGCACTCAATTGATCATCTCTAGAATTTATAAAGTCGAAAACCTAGGAGCATATCATAAATATATGTCAGCATATCCTGTTTGACTACAATTTATGTGAGATTGTTTTCCACAATTAATTCAGACAACAGAGTGTACATTTTATTGGGTGTTTCTTTCAAATATCTGTGATAGAGGAGAAGAGCAGAAGGAAATTTGTTTCCACCATAGAACAAAATTGGATTTAAAATTAAATTACAATAAAAACATCACATCTCACAATGACTGATTCCTGATCCAGCTGCTATTTCCAAATTTAAATATTTTGAAAAAACTCAAGAGAATTATTGACTTTAAAAGCAAGGAAATTACTTGTATAAAGACTTATGATGCCCATCTTCAACTACTGTGATTAAGTTTACAAAAGTCTGACAATATCTCTTTCGAACATACTTCAGTGAGTCCATAATGCATGTGTTAGTTTTATCCTCAATGTACCAATTTTCGACCATATCTCTCCAGCATTTACCAAACTCATAGAGCTACATTTGAAAGAATGACAGAATCTGCACTGTCACCACCTTACTTCACGTAGTGACTCAATACCCCAACATACCATGCCTTGCAATTTCATGACCTATCAACTTCTACAAGCTCGCAAAAGAGGCTCTGTGCTAAATATCCCTGCCATGTCACTGATCAGCAGCCTATGGTTAATCATTCATAGTCTCAGCTAACTGAGCCTGGCAATTGAAATTTGGAGGATGTCAAATTGCACTTTATGAATCATTGCAGGAAAGAGCTTGCAGTTGAACATTTATAAGTTACAACTCAGCAGTAAATTAATAAAATATAGTATTTTAAGCCTATGGTATTTTATATAAAGTTAACATAGATTTGTTACAAGATCACTTTAACTATAAGAACATAGTTGTAGGAATATAGGCTAAATTATAAGAAAAATAACATGTCGCATATCAAATGCGGGTAAATGTGTGTTTGGGCAGAGAAGCAGGCATCATAGCTGAGTCCCAACATGTAAAATAAGATATTTAATAAAACAAGATCACGGCAGTCCAACAAACAAGTAATGTAGCAGTTTTTGGTACATCCTCTTTGTCATCCTACAGGTAGCCCATATTCTGTTTGAATACAATATATGTGCTGAGATTGTTTTCCACAATTAATTTGGACAACAGAGTGTACATTTTATTGGGTGTTTCTTTTAAATCTGTGATAGAGGAGAAGAGCAGAAGGAAATTTGTTTCCCCCATAGAACAAAATTGGATTTAAAATTAAATTACAATAAAAACATCACATCTCACAATGATGATTGATTCCTGATCCAGCTGCTATTTCCAAATGTGAATATTTTGAAAAAATGCTGCTATCTTTTGTGGACAATATTATATGAAATGTTGGCAAGCAAATTCCACTCACAGCCTCAAAGTAAGCCACAGTAATATAGAGTCTATCTTACCTCAATAAGTCCAAATTCTGTGTGTTCTTTCAGAAACATAACTGTTATCACTCAGGAGACACTAGAAGTTGCAAGTTTTCACTATGAAGGACTAGCTGAATGTGAGTTTGAACATTCATAATTAATTCTTTTTCCAGGTATCATCTGATGCATTTGCAGTACTGTACAAATATATTGGTCATTTATTTGGCCTGATTGTTATGGTGGTTGGTGGATAGGCTGATGATGTCGGTTTGGTATATATAATGGAAAGAGTATGTTACTGGTAGTAGTTAATTTTAATAATTCTGATCAAGACATATGTATGCATTTCCACCTTAATTCTCTATCCAGTTGTTATGTTATAAATAACATTGTCTTTGGCATTATTTGTAAATGCGGTAATAGAATTCTTGCTCATTGTCCCTCGACATTGGCAGCTGAGTGCAATTATTTTATATATGTCATCTACTAAAAAAGGCTACACAGTACTGTATATTCAAAAGCTAAAAGAATGTGGAATTCCATAATGAAAGTCACCAATTGAAAGGCTCAGAATCTCTAGTAATTAAATATAATGAACATACTTCTGTCTAAGCCCTGACAAAATCTCTGAATGAGACAATGTAGTGTGCATTTCCCAAAAAATATTTTGGAAATGCTGAGGGGTACTCATTTTTAACATATTTCCTCAACGGAATATTGTGAAATAATACTTGATAGTGACAATTAACACCTCAAAGTTTGTGCTGTGGGTTACTCTAGTCACATCTCGGTCCATAAACCAAGGGCAATGGCTAAGTGGCCTAATAATTGGTCCTGAGACACAACACCCAGTTGGTATGGAACGGGAGTGTGCATCTTGGACATATTCTGAGTCATGGCCTTCCTTTCACTCTGGCAGCTGGGACTGTACAATTCACCGATGGTCTCTAATTCATTAGAGGACAGATCCTCACTTGGACTACATGTAAGTAAGGGTAGCATCCTGCTTCACAGAATTTGCACTGAGCTCACTCAGAACATTTTAAGCAAGCTTTGGACTTATGGGAGTAATAGAGTCCCACTCCCATTTGACAGGCAAGAGACTCATTGGAAACAACGAGACAGAAAAAAAATTAGTTCAGTGGGGAGCTGTCAGTATTATTGGGGATTACAGAAAACAAACAGCAGAACTGCCTAAGTCAGCAAAGAGGATGCATCTGGATATATTAAGAGTTAATGATATTCAGGTAATGGGAGATAACAAGGAAGAGATACGTGATTATAAAAAGTACTTGACGAGTGTTAAAAAGGGAAGGGCAGAGTATGGGGTAGGAATGTTCATCTGGATTACTATTGCATGCAACATGGTTTCTGTTAGCCATGTAAATGAGGGATGTGGGTAGATTTGTCAGCTGGAGGAATTAGGATGAGAATTGTGTCAGTGTGTTCACCATATAAGGGTGCAGATGAGGGGGAAGTTGACGAGTTTTATAAAGCATTGAGATATAGAGTCATCAGCAAGGTTATTATAGTGCTAATGGGCGATTTCAATGCAAGAATTGGAAATAGAACTGAAAGATACGATAGGGTGATTGGTAAAAGTGAGGAACATATGGAAGCTAATAGGATTGGGAAACGTTTGCTGGACTTCTGTGCTAGTATGGGATTAGCAGCTATGAATACATTCTCCAAACATAAGGCTGTTCACTGCTACATATTGGAGTGTAGGGAGACCCAATCCATAATAGTCTATGTCTCAAACGACTTTGTATTCAGGAAATCTGTTAGGAATGGGCAAATTTTCTGGGGATTTTTCAATGTTACAGACCCCTATCTGATCTGCAGCAAACTAAGTATCTCTAGGGCTAGGATAGTAAAAAAGAAATCTGTACATGAATAAGTGTAAAAAAAAAAAAAAAAAAAAAAAAAAAAAAAAAAAAAAAATGCTCAAGGATGAGGAAATTATACAGAAGTTCATGGACATGATAATTGAAAAGTTTCGAACAATGGAAGGTAAGCATGTTCAGGACATAGAAAAAGAATGGGTGGCATAAAGGGATGTTGTTGTTGTTTGAGTCATCAATCAACTGACCTGTTTGATGCAGCTTTCCATGCCACCCTATCCTGTGCTAACCTTTTCATTTCTACATAACTGCTGCATCCTACATCTGCTTGGCATATTCATACCTTGGTCTACCCCTACCATTCTTACTGCCTACACTTCCCTCAAGAAGCAGCTGCACAATTCCTGGGTGTCTTAAGATGTGTCCTATCATCCTATCTCTTCTTCTGGTCAAATTCAGCCAAATTGATCTCCTCTCACCAATTCGATTCAGTATCTCTTCATTAGTGATTTCATCTATCCATCTCACCTTCAGCATTTTTCTGTAACACCACATTTCAAATGTTTCTATTCTCTTTTTTTCTGAGCTAGTTATTGTCCATGTTTCACTTCCATACAGTGCCACACTCCAGATGAAATTCTTCATTCTTCTAATTCCTATATCAATGTTCAAAATTAACAAATTTCTTTTCTTAAGAAAGGCCTTCTTTGCTTGCGCTAGTCTGCATTTTATGTCCTCCTTACTTCTGCCATCATTAGTTATTTTACTACCAAAGTAACAATATTCATCTACGTCCTTTAAGACTTCATTTTCTAATCTAATATTTCCTATACTGGGATACTGTAGTAGAAAAAGCAAGGATCAACTATGTCAAACAATGAGAAAAGGAAAACAACTCAGTGGAATGATAAAAGTGACAGCAGCTTGTAAATACAGAAATAAGGCGTATCAGATGTGGCTCCAAACAAGGATGATGCAGACAGGGAATTGTGCAGGGATCAAAGAAACAGAGTGAAACAAATAGTTATTGAATCCAAGAAGAAGTCATGGGAACATTTTGGTAATAACCTGGAAAGGCTATGTCAGGCAGCAGGGAAAATCTTCTGGACAGTAATAAAAGACAACTCATAGGAGATCCCAGGGAATAACTGGACAGGTGGAAGAAATATTTTGGAAATCTTTGCAAGGAAATTTCCTGGCTCAAAGGGAAGAGGACAAGAATGTTGGTGAAATTACTCTTTAGGAAGTGGAAGGGATGATAAACTCTATTGTTGTTGAAATCTGCTTTCCTCATTGGTATTGTTATAGCCCTGTGAATCATTGTGTTCAGTCCTGCTAATTTGTACGTGGGTCGGGTGATTGGAATTGCTGTGATGTTTGAGTGGGTTTCTTGTGTATCTTGTATGGCAGTTGATCTTCCCATTCACTTCTGGCTCCATTGTGAATTTGGTTAAATTGTGTAAAGAGTTTAGTGTGTCAAGTATGTGTTGTGCATTTGTGACATTATCATAAACTCATATTATGTTATCAACGTATCTGCTCCAGTGAAATATTCCTTTGGAGCTTTGATCTATTAAGAGTCTGTTCTCAGTGCTATTTAGGAATATGTTCCACTATTCCTCTCGATAATGGTGAACTCATGGCTAATCCTTCATTTTTGTGAAAATATTTTGTTGTTAAACATGAACAGGTTTTGGTTGAAGGTCACTTTTAACACGCTGATCATTTCTTCTGTTTAACTGCTTTCTTTTAGATGGTTTTCTATTATTTTAACCAATTCTTCTATTGGTATGTTAGCGTATACAGTAGAACCTCGATAATTCGAAATCGGTTAATTCAAAATCCCGCGTAAGAAGCTATCGTTCCCGGAAACATGAGATACAGTTTTGCATGTTATTTAAATTGTTTAATTCGAAATACGGATAATTCGTAATTCGAAGTACAATGTTGGACCCATTACCGAAATTCATACTTATAATTCGAAACTGCCTTTACATTTTAAAACAATAGTATGTTACAGAGTAATTTCAACTCTAAATTTATCCGCTCCGCGTCATAACAGAACGCACGTTCCCGAACGTGGAGGGGTAGCTTTCCGCACTTACACTCACTTCGGTGGGTCTACAGTACGCTTCATGATTGCTAAGTTGAATGAAATCGGAATTCTTTTGTATTCAACCTTTTAAGGAACGACGTAACATCACGCAACAGGCAGTGTGCGGAAAAACAGAATCCGCGAACACTAGCGATGTCGACAGTTGACGAAAAAACGTGGCTCATATAATAAATTCGTAGGCACCGTACAATATGGTCATTGCCGGTGAAACTGCATTGCTTTATTTTAATGCGAGCCCAAACGGTCTTATGGTTTTGAAGGAGAAAGTGCCAGCCAGGGAATCGTACAAGGGTGGGGGTGGGGGTCATAGTAGTGCGTTCCAATGCACGTGGAAGCGAGAAACTTTATCCAGGAAAGTTCGATAAGCCACAATGTTTTAATTACTTTCCATGCCAGTACAAAGCATCTAAAAATGCGAACAGTACAGAAATCCAAAAAATAATGCATTTGCACGGGGGAACCGGCATCATTTATCCTCATCTTTGAATTGTGTGATTTTATCTTTCGTTGCGTGAGGTTATGTTTGTCAGTGAGATATCCGAGTGCATTATTTGAATACTGTAAATGCACCTTCTTGGATACATTTTGGAAATAGTTCTTTTTCATGGCATTTGAAAGGTATAAACTGTGAATCAAGGTTAACTGCATGCAGTAACGGGCCTTAGAATATTTTGTAACGCGGCAAGGGTTGGTACTTCTGAATTGCGAATTGGTGGTTAATTCGAAATCACGTAATTCGAAGTCCGATTTTTGAGTCGTCCCAACGACTTCGAATTAACGAGGTTTTACTGTATTTTGGTGATGTATGAAGGCTGTTTTTTGTCAACCTCCGATGGGTTATAAAAAGACGCATTGACATAAAATTATTTTATCACTGAAAGTTTAGTGGTTTCAAACTTATTTTTTCCACATAATTGCCAAAATGATTTAGGGATTTGTCGTATCGTGACACCAGCTTTCTGATGCCCGCTGCAAGGTAATGTTCGTCTGGACAGCCTCCTGCTCCATAAAGTCCAAGACACCTTTATGGTCCCAAAAACTGGTAGCCATTGTTTTCCTGTTGCTAAGTGCCAGTTTAAACTTTTTTTGACCTGTTTGGAGAAGGATACATCATCTGATTAAACATTCTTTGGTTTCTGGAGTGTCATACAGGACCAAAGTTTCATCGCCAGTAACGATAGCCTTTAAAAACTCTTCCCCATTACTATGGTAACATGTGAGAAACATTATGGCTGATGCCATTCGCCGAATTTTGTGATCGTCAGTCAAAATTTTTGTGACCCAACGTGAACAAAGTTTCTGGTCTACTAAGTGTTGAGTCACAACTGTGTAGAGAAATGACCTGGAAATGTCTGGGATTGCTTTAGAATGTTCACTGATCATATACCTCCGTTTGTGGCAGACAACCACCGAACTTCAGGAGGCTGTCGAGATGCACATTACCTGACTGGCAGCAGACTTATTTGCAGAGGGATTCGGAAAGCGGGTGTCACGATACGACAAATGCCTGAACCGTTTTGGCGGTTATGTAGAAAAATAAGTATGCAACTACTAAACTTTTAGTGATAAAATCATTTTGTTATGTCAATGTGTCTTTTTTAATAGCCCATCAGAATTTGAAAGAAACCTTTTGTACTTTCTGTGCTGTGTTATTTTCAGTGTCTTTTAAGTTCTAATGTGTTTTTAATCCACCTGTCATTGTTGTTGTCTTTTCTTTTAGCATTCTGTTGAGAAAAGAGTTTACATTGTAACTTGGTTTTTTAAATTGGTCTGATAGAACTTGTGTCTGTGTATTTTGGGGAGAGTTCTTAGTGTTGGAATTTGTAATAAGTTAGTCTTCTCCCTTGGTAAGGATTAAACTGGTTTTCTTGACTGCTTGCTTTACGTAGCTCTGAAATGTATTAGTTGTGATCTCCTGTATTGAATTGTTGCAGACAAAATTGTTAGTTTTATGTATCTATTAGTCATTTTTAATTATGACCACTGTGTTCCCTTTATCTGCATTTAATGTTTTTAGTAATAAGCTTTGAGTTTTAAAATTTGGTTGGTTAGCTGACTTTTCGAGTTTGATTATTTTTAATGGTTTGTTGGTTACTGTGCATTTTATCATGTATTTGTGTTGTGTGGTTATACTGTCGCATGCAATTTCAACATCAGTGATTAGTAGTTTTATATTGTTACCCAAGTGATTTTTTTTGGCAATTAAACTTCAGGCCTTTTCCTAACAGGTACGCTTCTCTATTTGAAAAGGTTGTAAGGTTAACAACTCTTTGGTAGAACATCTCACACGTAATGAAAACGATCACTTTCCATGGCAGTTGAGTAAATAACTAATACAGTATTTTGTCATGGACATTCTTTTAAAAGGTACAGTAAGAGAAAAAAACTAAGCACAAGAAATGGAGTTCAGACATTCTTTAATTAATTAATCATGGATACATTTTTGATACTGACATAATTAACAAATAATTGTCAGGCTCTCACATTAATGGTGGAGTGACCTGTCCTAGTGACTACATGGCACCCAGGCCAGTTGAGGTCCACACCACTGAATTTTACAAAACTGTCTTATTGTAGGTAAGCCCAATTGTTTGAATTTACTTCATCTCTTCATTTCATTGTTCATCATTTAAAAACAGCAAAACATTTTAAAAATGTGCAAAACTGTAATTACACAAAATAAATTTCTTAATTAAGTCTGTATTGTCACCTTAACAAGATTATGGCACATTTTGATAAAAATTCCACCTTTACAATAAAATTCTTCTCACAATAAAAATATCTTAATAAAATGGGACATGTTTTGTCACCATGGTGACATCTTCAGTCATAGTTAAAAGACAAAAATACAAAAATAGAACAAGGATATATTAACCCGTGGGGGTTTTGTAACCCGTTCCCCTATCGGGCGCGTCCCAGGTGGCGGATAGGTGGACAGGTATTGCCGAAAACGTCTTGAGGCACTGTGATTGTCACTAACCCAAGTCAAGGCTTGGAAGTTGAGGCCTCACTCACACATGCTAGCGAGACATCCATGGTTCCTCCACATGGGTGATACCGTGGTTCAGATGAAGTGGGGCTGGTGATTGAGGTGAAGGCTCACTGTGGGGTGCTGGAACCAACACATCACTTTGCTCTACGTAGCCTGGGATGAGCAACGGGTTGGGAAAGGGGCGTTCCCAACCTAGGGGGAAAGTCATGGCTGTGAACTCTGTCATGGTAATGCCAAGTGGAGACCACATGAGTAGGCCTACTGAAAGGGAAACAAACCTGGCTAGGTTCGGGCCAGGGACGGACCGCTGTATGGACGACTGACGGGCGTGGTTTCCGCTACAGAGAGCCTGAGTTGCGGGAGGACAATGTCTGGCTGTATGCCTCACCACGGATGGTGAGAACGACGCCCAGGACCCTAGAAGGGGCAAAAACCGTATGATTGATTGAAATGTGGATGCTTATAAAGAACCAATTTCAAAAACTTCGACATCAAGGGAAGCCATGGAAGCTCCAGTAGAGCAGATCCGGGAGCAAGCCCAAGATGAAAAAATGGAGACAGAAGTCCCAACTGGACAGGCTGTCCCAGACTCAAAACAAGAAATGCCAACAGAAGCTCCAGTAGAGCAGACTGCTACCACAAGCACACCAGGAATATCTGTAGAGAGAGAACTGAAGATTTCTGCATCGAAAATCAACAGATTTCATATCGACAGACAACATCACAACAGTGCATATTACAAGGAAAGGAAGAGAGCGAGGAAGGAAGCCAAAATAGTGGCGGCAACTTGGATGAAGAAGAAGCCAAGGAATAGGGTTCGGCGAGAGGCTATCCCTCCAACAATGCCCAAAATGCCAAGGTCAGGGGATATTACGCCATCAAGTTTGACTACAAAACCACCTGCCAAGAAACAGAAAGATGGTCATGTCCTTTTCGGAAAGACTAACTTCAATCAAGGTAGCAATACCTAAAACCTTTCCAGACGGGAAATTGAAGGAGGAAGACGTGAAGGAAATTTCATCTGCTCTGATAGCACAAATGAAACCGCTATCGGATGGATGCCTTCCAGGCTTCGAATCTCTAAGGCTGTAAAGTGGAGCAGAGGTACTGATCTGTGCAAATCCAGAAACTAAAAGCTGGCTGGAACAGAAAATGGCCAGTTGCAACCCTTGGAAAGGGGAGAATTTGGAGGTGGCAGAAGCCAAGAAGGTGCCGAATACTACAAAGTTCATCACCAAGTTTCCTCCTCCAATTCACAAGAAGAAGGTTGATGATGTGCTTGTCAGGATACATCAGCATGACACAAAACTTCCGACGAAAGAATGGAGAGTGCTGAATGCAACAACTACTAATGACACAGGAAGGACAATAGTTTTGGCCCTTAATGAAAGAAATTATGAAGAGCTCAACAAAAGAGGCCTTAACGCCAAGCTTGGACTTGGGCAGATCAAATTTCAAGTAATAAAGGGAAAAACAAAACCTAGCATTGGCAAGGATGGTACTGAAAGTTCTACAGGCCAACCGACAACATAAAAAATCAGCTGTCGCCAATTTCATCAGGAAGCTGAAGTCCGAGGCTATCGATGTGGCTCTTATACAAAAATGTAACAAAGGCTTTTCAGTCTGTCGAACACACAGCAAATACAATGTAAATTATAACACTATAAACATACCTGTAAAATACACATTAACATACAAAAAATGACATGTTTCGTTCTACAAGAACATCCTCGGATTCTATCAAATCACTTAAAAACAAGCTTATATATGTACAGTATTGTTTACGTAGCGTAAACTTGTCAATGATAGAAAGTTTAGTGATAACATGAAACAGTAATGACACAAATAAAATATATACAAGTATTAATATAATGAAAACTTACGTACTTATCTAGACTGCCAATGTTAAGTCCGTTGTCACCAAACACTATTTCAGGACTTAGGTCATGGAAAGTTTTTGGTGAAGCACCCTGCGCGTGGAGAGGGTAGGGCAAGAAAGGGAGGGGGCCTTGTAGAGCGATGTGGATCTCTCTTATTGGATGATTAAATCGAGTACACTATACAGTGGAGAGGAGAGGGAGAAGTAGGGCGAAGCGGCTGGAGCGCTGTGGAACGTTCCATCAACATTGGAGAGGGGAGAGATGTTATTGACCTATTTCATGTTAAATATACCTTTATGTAATATGGATGAATGCAAATTAATAATTTTTAATTTATTATTTTTTGTTGTGTGAAAAAAGTAAGGAACGGTATTATTATTATAATATATAATTCGCTGGGGCCATCAAGGACCACGTTAAGTCTTGTTGCATTTGACACTGAACTTGGCCTTCTTTAGAGCCCAAATTTCCCTCATTCTTTGTGAGTGGGCCTGCTTACGCTCCTCTGTCCAAGGGGCACCGTGTCTTCTCTTCGCTTGCTCGTCTCGGTTTAGCCCGTTCGTCAATATTTTCTTGCGGAAGAGATCTCTGTTAAGGGCGTCTTCACCCGAGATATGTAGCATTTGCAGGTCTTCTTTGGTATTTCTAAACCAGGGAATTGTCGTTTTGGGGTTTGAATCAAAAAGTGAAAGACTTCTTTAGTTAACTTTCTTCCGTCCATTCTTTTCAGATGACCATAAAATCGTGCCCGTCTTTTTCTGATTGTGTCGGTAATTTTCTCTATTTTGCTGTAGACTTCTTTGTTGGATCTCTTTTGATGGATTCCATTTCTGTACTTTGATCCCAAGATTCCTCTCACAATTTTGCGTTCTCTTTTCTCCAGTTCCTCAAGGAGTCCTTTGTTGGCATTTAGAGACAGGGTTTCGGCTGCATATAGAACTACTGGCTTCAGAACTGTTTCATAGTGACGTATCTTGGTGTTTTGGGAAAGGCATTTTTTGTTGTAGATTGTGCGGGATGTTTGGTAGGCTATTTCCAGTTTGCGTACTCGCTCCTGAAGTGCTTCTTTGTCCAGTCCATTTTTCATGATGATCTCACCCAGGTATTTGAATTTGTCTACTCGGGTGATGTCCCCGTATTTTGTATGGAGTTTTGGTGGAGCCTCTTTGATGTTAGTCATTACTTCTGTTTTCTCAAACGATATCTGTAAACCAGTTTGTTCGGCAATTTCCTTTAAAATTTCAACTTGAGCTCTAGCGGTTTCTATGTCGTTTGAGAGAACAGCAGTATCATCGGCAAATGCTAAGCAGTCCCTTGCCATTCCCTTGGATTTGGTTCCTATTCTCAATGGACTGTAGTTGGTTTCCTGTAATCTCACCCGCCAGGTTCTGATGATCTTTTCAAGAACACAGTTGAAGAGTATCGGGGATAGCCCATCACCTTGTCGGACTCCTGTTTTGATGTCAAAGGAATGCGAGAGACATCCGTGGAACTTCACCTTGGATTTTGTATCGGTCAGTGTGGCTCTAATTAATGCCAGCAGTTTCAAATCAACTCCAAATTCATTTAAGATGTTTAGCAGGACTTCCCGGTCAATGGAGTCGTACGCTTTCTTGAAGTCCACAAAGACAGACACATACTGCTTGGACCTTAGTGTACAATATCTGATGATCGTTTTGAGATTTTGGATCTGTTCAGCTGTTGAGCGACCTTTTCTGAACCCTCCTTGGTATTCACCTATTTGATGTTCGACTTGTGCTTCCAAACGCTCCAGGATGGCAAGTGATAGAATTTTGTAAGTCACGGGTAGCGAAGATATTCCTCTGTAGTTGTTGATGTTCTTCATGCTGCCTTTTTTTGTGTAATGGATGGATCAAAGCTATTTTCCAATCTTTGGGTAGGGTCTCCTTGTTCCAGATTTCTTCTATTTGCTTTTGCAAGATATCAAGTGATTCCTCTGGGGCATATTTCCATAGTTCTGCTACTACTGAGTCTTCCCCTGGCGCTTTGTTATTTTTGAGACGGGCAATGTGGCGCTTGATTTCATCTCTGTCGGGTGGTCTGGAATCTGGCTACCTGAGTAAGGGTTCCTTGGTCTCAATGGCGCTTTGTGGTTTAGAGCAATTAAGTAAATTCTTGAAGTAATCTGCCAGAATGCTGCAATTTTCTTCATTTGACGTCGCCAGTGTGCCGTCCTTTCGCTCGAAGCATAGAGATGGTGGTTTATAACCAGTGAGTTTGCGTTTGAAGGCTCTGTAGTACTCTCTGCTTTCATTCTTCCTAAAGTTTTGTTCTATCTTTTCAATGCGAGATTTTTCGTATTTACGTTTCTCAGTTCTGAACACCCTAGCTGCTTGGGCACGTTGGGTTTTGTAGGTTTCCCAATCATTTTCCGATTTCGTAGAGTAGTACTGTTTCCACGCATTGAGTCTTTCTTGGAGGACTGATTCGCAGGTACTATTCCACCAGGCATGCTTTTTGCTTCTCTTGATTTCTGCAACGTCTTTGGCGGCCTCAACAAGGAGACTTTTGGCGTTGTTCAAGTCACAGTCATTTGGTCTAGCCTTCTCCTGGAATTCCTCGACCCTTTGCCGAAGTTTATCATTGTCGAAGCGTGTGATCTGTTTGGTTATCTCCCTTGTGTTTGCGGGAATTGGTTTGAATTTGATAAGAGACATAATGATCTGAGGCCACATTGATGCCTTTCTTTACCTTGACATTCATAATCTCAGGGCTGTTTCTCCTGGAGATTGCAACATGATCAATTTGGAACTCTCCGAGAGCTTGGACGGGAGAAGCCAAGTCATTTGCTTTCTGGGTAGATGGCAAAAGTGGGTCGACATGACCTGCAGGTTGTGATTTTCGCAAATGGATACCAGTCTTTTGCCGTTGGGATTGGTTCTTTTGTGAGCAGGGTAATTTCCTATAACTTTCTTGTACTTCTGTTCACGACCTAGTTGGGCATTGAAGTCACCCAAAAGAAGCTTGACATGGTGTTTGGGGATTTTGTTTAATTTTTCATTCAGTAGGTCCCAGAAATTATCAACTTCGTGTGGATCAGACTTGTTCTTATCGTTTGTAGGAGCACGTGCGTTAACTAGGGCGTAGGTTTTGTTTGCGCATTTAATTGTGAGTATAGACAATCTGTCATTCACAGGTTCGAAATTTGCAACCAACTGAAGGATCTTGGTTCTAACAGCAAACGCGGTTCCAAGCATCACAGCTCCATTGAGAATTCCTCTTTGCGCTTTGCTCTTGAAAAATCGGTAGCCTTCGGATTCAAAAATCTCTTCATCTGGGTACCTTGTTTCCTGTAGGGCCATTATGGTAATCTGATTTTCGTGAAGAGCTTTGGTGAGGGTTTTCAGCTTGCCAGTTTGTGTAAGTGAATTTATGTTGAAAGTTGCTAGAAAGGTTTTAGATTTTGGCCTGAGTTTTTGACTCTTCGGGGTACAGCGAGACACTCCGACTCGTCTCTTGCATGATGTCGAGTCTCCCCCAGAATCCGAACGAGACGCGTGCGCCGTGGCATTAACGACGAGGGATTTATCCGAAGATTTACCCCCTGGGGTATGTTTCTTGAAATGTTGTGCCATCATGCTTTTTGACTTGACTTTGCTTTGGACGGGTACCCATCCTTTTACAACTAGGGTTGTTTGCCCTAGAGGTTGCCTCAAGATGTTTTCTGGCTTCTGGTCATTTACCAGTCTTCGCCGTAACCCTGGCAAGGGACCAGTTTTTTTTTCACGGTGGTATTTTATTTCCCTACTACCCTCTGACTCTGCTGGCGGCAGAGCCAGCGAGCTTCCCCAATTCCAATGGGACGCGCCCGATGGAGGTAACCGGTAAATCCCCACACGGGTATTATTATTATTATTATTATTATTATTATTATTATTATTATTATTATAAAAGCAATATAAAGAGTAAGTGTTGTCAGATATTATGTGAGTAGAGCAAATAGGGGGAATTATTTAAATGTGCATGCTCATTCAAGTTATTTGCATTAGCATTTTTTGCGACGTAAATTTCTATTGCTTCTTTTATATTCAAAGATTTTACTTTTATTTTCGAAGTGTAAATTTTTTAGATCAGTTTTGATGTCTGTGAAATGGTGTGAACAGTCGTATATGTGCTCCCCGAAGGCTGAATGCCAATTATATCTGATCGCGTTTTTGTGTTCTTTGTATCTTGTATGGAAATTACGTTTTGTTTGACCTATATATGTGGCGTTGAAGTTAGGTTCTTGGCACTTGAGTTCATATACTCCTGACTTTGAGAAAGGGTCCTTTTTGTTTAGGTTGCACCTGCTGATGTGTCTCTGTAGCGTGTTATTCGTTCGAAAGGCTACTTTTAAACCTTGTTTCTTGAAAATGTTAGCTATTTTGTATGTGTTATTGTTAACAGAGTTGAGAACCACGTAGTTTTCATTGTCATGTATGGTGCTTTCCCGGCAACTTTTCTTATGTTTATTTAATAGTTTATCTACTGTGCCTGAAGGATGGTTTTCTTTTGCGATTTGTTTAATGATTTGCATCTCTTCATTGAAATCCGTTGTGCTCATTGGTATGGAAATAGCTCTATGTATCATTGTATTCAGTCCTGCTATTTCGTGTGTGTATGGGTGGTTCGAGTTGTTGTCAATAGTGTGCGACGTCCGAGTGGGCTTTCTGTATACTTTGTAAGATAGGTTGTCATTATTCCTGTTGATTGTGATGTCTAAATAGTTTTTCTTGTTATTTTCTGGCTCCATTGTGAAGCTGATGGATTTGTGTAAAGAATTTAGAGTGTTTAATAACTGGTCTGCATTAGTGATGTCATTATCATATATGCATATGACGTCATCCACGAATCTGCTCCAATGTAAGATTCCTTTTGAAAGCTGGCCCATTAAGAAGATGTTTTCGAAGTTATTCAGAAAAATGTGTGCTATTATACTGTACCGGGAACACCGCTACGACAGAAGTTCGAAGTATGTTTGTTGAACTTTGCGCGAGATGGAAGGTAGGCAGCCCGCCGAACGCAGTGACGTACCCAGCGAGTGACGTGGCCGCAGTAAGCCAGCTCTCCGCTACCATATATGGTAATGATCCAGCTCGTCCTCAAAAGTACATCTTTGAGCTAATTTATCGCTATTTTGACACTGCCATCTTAAAGGCCCTTACAATAGACATCATCTGTTCAGATTTCAAGAAAATCCACCGAGTATTATAGAAGTTATAAGGGTAGATAGTACCCGAGTTCTAGACACTTCCATGCGAACGTGTATAAAAGGAAGACCACCCGACCTACGAATTCAGTGTCTGTCACTCCGCCGTCTCTGTGACACGGGTGACAAGAGAAGTCTTGTGTGTGTCGAACTTCTAGTCGACAGTCTGCGAAATCCAAGTTCGGTATTTCTCTAAGTGTTGTATCAGGACTTTGCCATATTCTTGAAGTGCCTGAATGGGACTTTGTTTCCTGCGGACATCGTATTGGAACTTTGTCATATTGAAGCATTGGGACTTTGTTTTTTTTGTCGTGTGTCGTGATTGGACTTTGTTTCTTCTTAAAGTGTCATATAAGAACTTTGTTTTTTTTCTGAAGCGTCTCATTGGAACTTAGTTATTTTCGCCAAGTGTCGCGATAAGACTTTATTATTTTCTTAAGGTGACATACTGGAACATTGTCATCGAAACTTTATTTTCTTCGAGTGTCGTGTTGGGACTTTAACATTTCGACACGTTGGAACTTTATTTTCTTCGAGTGTCGTGTTGGGACTTTAACATTTCGGCACATTGGAACTTTATTTTCTTCGAGTGTCGTGTTGGGACTTTAACATTTCGGCACATTGGAACTTTATTTTCTTCGAGTGTCGTGTTGGGACTTTAACATTTCGGCACATTGGAACTTTGTTATTTCTACACATTGGAACTTTGTTTTTTTTCTGAAGTGCCACATAAGGACTTACTTATTCGACGACGATTGAATTTTCACGTGTGTTGTGTATCGCATTGAACTTACGCGAACTTATATTTTTGAATCAATTTCTGGAACATTGAACTTAGGGGACATTAAACATTACGTTTAATTGTGAAATATGCAATGCTTTCCAAGTGCTGCACAGGGACTTATGTTTGATTCTTAAAGACTGTGACAATTCGGAATACGCATATCGCATTTCCAGAAAGCCTAGAACTTTCCAGTATTTTGAGTGATCCATAATTTATGAAGTCAGACTTTTTCTTTCAAATATTATTTTCTTTAATGGCTATTCACTTCGCTTATCAATGCAACAGGACAGTTTCCGAGTGCTACTTATTCAGTTCATTACCAATATGTTTTAAACCTTCAGAACTGTGCATTTAGGGCTGCAGTAACAGTAATCCTCTAGAACATCCTGACTTACAGTGAGCTTGCCTTATGAACTTGCATTTCTACCAGTACTTGTTCGAGTGATTATTCTAGAACGTTTTCGCAGTAATCATAATTAAAAAAGTCATATCTGTTCAGACAGTGCCCTGAATGTGTGGAGTGCCGTACAGGAAATTCAGGTGTGAATTACGTCTCGAATCGAACCCAGGAGCACGTACCAATCTTCGAGACATTCCAGAACGTCGGGACATTCCAGAACGTCGAGACTTCCAGAACGTCGAGACACTTCCAGAACCTCCAGACGTTCCAGAATTCCTCATCCGAGCAGGTGTGGTCCCTGCCCGGTCGATGTCCAGCACCATCCCAGGACTTGGAGGTACCAACCAGCCGCGACATTTCCACGCTGCTGTATGAAGGTGATATGAACTTGCTTTTGATGATCAATAAACTCAATTTATCAAAATAATCTCTCAATTTGATAACTATACCTCTCTCTGTACCAGCTCCAATGATAAAGCCACAACAGAGATTAAGCCTCATGCTCGTTCATTTAATATCAAGCGCCTTAAAGATATGAACACATTTTTACGGGTACAATACCTGATAACGGTGAGCCCATGGCTAACCCTTCTTTTTGGCAATAGATTTTGTCGTTAAATGCAAAGCAATTTTGGTGTAGTGTTGTTCTAAGAAGGTTAATTTCTTTGGTTTCTTGTAGAGACATGTTCTCTTTAAGAACGTTTTTGATAATTTTAATGGATTCATCTATTGGTATGTTGGTGTACATGTTAGTGATGTAGAAATTGCTTGCGACAAAATACCCTCTCCACAAAGAGAAATAATAAAAAACGTAGCCACCAACGAAGCCCTAAAAATAATTGCACATAAAAATTCCATCAAACAACCGAATTAGGCCACTCAATACTCGGCATTGAAAACAGTTAAGAACAAAATTAAAAACGACAACCTTATCATCACGAAAGCGGATAAAGGTAACAACAGTCATAATGAAGAAAGACGAATACATAGAAAAAACAATAGAATTTATCAACAACGGTATTCAAGAATTGCAACGCGACCCTACAAATAAATTTCAAAACCAAATAAAGCAAGCTATCAAGGAAACAGACTTCATTTTCACAAAACAAGAAAAAGAAAGCCTCACCATCAAAAATCCTAAACTCCCCACACTAAGAGCCCTGCCCAGAATACACAAAGAGCCGTGTTCCATTAGACCAATAGTAAATTTTGAAGATGCGCCAAGTTACAATTTAAGCAAACAACTGAACCTAATTCTAATAGAGAAAATTTCACTTAAAGGAGACAGATCAATTAAAAATAGCCTAGAACTAATTAAGGAATTAAATAAACTTAAAATAAGAGAGCACACGTATGATATCCTTTGACATCACTAACATGTACACCAACATACCAATAGATGAATCCATTAAAATTATCGAAAACCTTCTTAAAGAGAACATGTCTCTACAAGAAACCAAAGAAATGATTAACCTCCTTAGAACAACACTACACAAAATTGCTTTGCATTTAACGACAAAATCTATTGCCCAAAAGAAGGGTTAGCCATGGGCTCACCGTTATCAGGTATAATAGCAAACATTTTTCTGAATAACTTCAAAAACATCTTCTTAATGGGCCAGCTTTCAAAAGGAATCTTACATTGGAGCAGATTCGTGGATGACGTCATATGCATATATGATAATGACATCACTAATGCAGACCAGTTATTAAACACTAAATTCTTTACACACATCCATCAGCTTCACAATGGAGCCAGAAAATAACAAGAAAAACTATTTAGACATCACAATCAACAGGAATAATGACAACCTATCTTACAAAGTATATAGAAAGCCCACTGAGACGTCGCACACTATTGACAACAACTCGAACCACCCATACACACACGAAATAGCAGGACTGAATACAATGATACACAGAGCTATTTCCATACCAATGAGCACAATGGATTTCAATGAAGAGATGCAAATCATTAAACAAATCGCGAAAGAAAACAACCATCCTCCAGGCACAGTAGATAAACTATTAAATAAACATAAGAAAAGTCGCCGGGAAAGCACCATACATGACGAAGAAAACTACGTGGTTCTCAACTATGTTAACAATAACACATACAAAATAGCTAACATTTTCAAGAAACAAGGTTTAAAAGTAGCCTTTCGAACAAATAACATGCTACAGAGACACATCAGCAGGTGCAACCTAAACATAAAGGACCCTTTCTCAAAGTCAGGAGTATATGAATTCAAATGCCAAGAACCTAACTGCAACGCCACATACATAGGTCAAACAAAACGTAATTCCCATACAAGATACAAAGAACACAAAAACGCGATCAGATATAATTGGCATTCAGCCTTCGGGGAGCACATATACGACTGTTCACACCATTTCACAGACATCAAAACTGATCTAAAAAATTTACACTTCGAAAATAAAAGTAAATCTTTGAATATAAAAGAAGCAATAGAAATTTACGTCGGAAAAAATGCTAATGAAAATAACCTGAATGAGCATACACATTTAAATAATTCCCCCCAATTCGCTCTACTCACATAATATCTGACAACACCTACTCATTAAATTGCTTTAATAATAATAATTATAATAATAATAATAATTATAATAATAATTATAATACAGTTCCTTACTTTTTTCACACAATAAAAAATAATGAATAAAAAATTATTAATTTGCATTCATCCATATTACATAAAGGTACATTTAACATGAAATAGGTCAATAACATCTCTCCCCTCTCCAATGTTGATGGAAGGTTCCACAGCGTTCCAGCCGCTCCGCCCTACTTCTCCCTCCCATCTTCATTGTATAGTGTACTCCATTTAATCATCCAATAAGAGAGATCCACATCGCTCTACAAGGCCCCTCCCTTTCTTGCCCTCCCCTTTCCACGCGCAGGGTGCTTCACCAAAAACTTTCCATGACCTAAGTCCTGAAATAGTGTTTGGTGAGAACGGACTTAACATCGGCAGTCTAGATAAGTACGTAAGTTTTCATTATATTAATACTTTTATATATTTTATTTTTGTCATTACTGTTTCATGTTATCACTAAACTTTCTATCATTGACAAGTTTACGCTACGTAAACAATACTGTACATATAAGCTTGTTTTTAAGTGACTTGATAGAATCCGAGGATGTTCTTGTAGAACGAAACATGTCATTCTTTGTATGTTAGTGTGTATTTTACAGGTATGTTTATAGTGTTATAATTTACATTGTATTTGCTGTGTGTTTGACAGACTGAAAAGCCTTTGTTACATTTAACTATGTCAACACTGGAAAACATGGCTTCATTCTTAACAAAAAAAATAATCTTATACAAGAGCCATGGGTAGTTAAGGGCAGAGTAGCAGGACTGGTGGAATCTGGGGGTAATCTAATGTACAATACTACATCGAATATGTCTAGAACATGTTTACTTGTGAGGAGAAAAATGAAAAGCCTTCCGTTTCAGGACTTTGTGGCGGCCAAGATAAAACTTGGAAATTCGGAAGGTCGTGGAAAAATAACCATACACTATGCATACCTCCCATATGACTCAACTAATCTGTCCCCATCAGAAGAAGTTGAGAACCTAATTTGCAATACAAAGAAGAAAGGAACACCTAGTCCTGGGAGCAGATGCAAATTCACACCACACAGCATAGGGCAGCACGAACTGCAATGCAAGAGGTGAGTCTTTACTAGACTTTATTATTGGAACCGAGATGACTATACTAAACCTAGGAAACAAGCCTACATTTATAAATAAAAATCATAGTGAGGTAATAGACATTACACTAAGCACTATGCATATTGCAAACTTTATTAAAGACTGGAAGGTGCTGGGGGAACCATCATTGGCAGACCACCAGGACATCCAATTTGCAATAGATGAGAGACTATGTGGGATTGAGATGTACAGAGACCCAAAGAGAACTAACTGGAATAGATACAGAAGTTCTAGGGAAGGCTGTGCAAAAAACTACCTAACGTGAGAGGAGAGAAGGAATTGGATGAGGCAGTGGAACTAATAGAAGAGGCCATTATAGACTCATACAATGACAACTGTCCTCTCAAAGAAAAGAAAAAACACCAAAAAAGTAAGGTGGTGGGACAACAAACTAGCCAAAATGAAAAAAGAGGTTAAGATATTGTATAGAATATCATCTAGAAATGGTATGTGGGACGTATATCATAGGAAACTCAAGGAGTACAACCTAAAGATACGGAAAGCAAAAAGAAAATCTTGGACACTGTTCTATGAGAAAGTGGAATCGCACACTGAAACAGCAAGACTCCAGAAGGTTCTTAAAGCAACCCATATAAATCAAGCGGGGACACTGGGGAAACCAGACAGGTTGTTTACTCAGGCGGGGAAGGACACGCTGGAGATGCTAATGGTGCGTCACTTTCCTGAGGCTGAGGAGATGACAGAAGAAGAAACGGTTGGAACAGAGACCGGAGCTTGAAGAGCAGACTGGAACTGTGCCAACAGAGTAATAGAACACAACCATGTAAAATGGGCAATCGACACGTTTCACCCTATAAAGGCTCCGGGGCCAGATGAGATACTTCCGATACTCCTACAGGAAGGACGGGAGATACTCGTCAATGCCCTCACGGAGCTCTTCACAGCTAGTCTAGCTTTAGGGTACGTGCCAAAATCATGGTCTGAAGCTAAAGCAGTATTCATATCCAAGCCTGGAAGAGCAAACTACGCCCAAGCCAATACAGACCATTATGTTTAACCTCCTTCATGCTGAAAGCAATGGAGTAAATTCTAGATAAATAGATCAGAAGAACGGTGCAACTGAACTCAACGTTACATGAAAATCAGTTTGCATATAGACCTGGCAGATCCACTGAAGTAGCACTCCACCAGTTGGTTTGTAAACTAGAGGAAAGCCTACAATATACAGAAATTGCACTGGCGGCATTTCTAGATACAAAAGGAACCTTCAGAAGTACGACCTATGACTATGATAAAAGCATTGGAAAAGAGCAAGGTGAGTAAAACCGTCATCAAATGGATTTAATCCATGTTAGACGGAAGGAAAATAAAAGCAACCCTGTTTGAAGAAACGCTGATGGTTAGAGCCACCTGAGGCTATGCTCAGGGAAGAGTTCTTTTGCCTCCGCTGTGGAACCTCGTGGTGATCAAAATCATAGCTATCCTCAACGAACTGGGTTTCTGTACACAAGGATACACAGATGACCTAGTGATAATGGTACAAGGTAAGGTGATGAGTGTTATCCAGGACCTCATACAAAGATCACTCAACCTTGTGGAAAACTGGTGTCGGAAAGAAAAACCATCAGTCAACCCAAACAAGATAACTCTGGTCCCTTTTACAAGAAGTAGAAAATTAGAGGAAAAGAGATCACTGAAGCTCTTTGAGCAAGATATATATGGAAGAACAGGGCCTGCACCTAGGTGTAGTGTTAGATAAAAATCTAAACTGGAATCCACATATAGAAAGGAACACAACCTGGGCCAAGAACTAGCTGTATGCATGTAAAAGTGCCGTTGGGAAGACATGAGGCCTAAGACAATCAATGGTAATGTGGATATACACAACGATCATTAGACCGTTGACGGCCTATGCTGCAATCATCTGGTGGCAGAAAGTAAGTCAAGGAAAAGTCTGCAATAGATTGGATAGCCTACAGAGAAAGGCATGCATAGCCATAACTGGGGCTATGAGAACTATGCCGACAGAAGCCTTGAATACCTTACTAGTCCTTCCATCACTATGCAATTTCATAAAAAGACAGGCTAGAATGAGTTCTTTTAGATTGGCAGAATCAGAGTGCTGGAATGCACTAGGACACTAAAATTAACAGAGTAATAACAGAGGAAGTTCTACACGTCTTCTGATCATATGATACCATAAAAAACTTTGAAAAACCGTTTGAGACCCAGATAATAAAAAAAAAAAAAAGAAGACGTGGATACCAACAAATGGAATACTGAAAAAGAAGATATAGTGCAGTGGACTGATGGCTCAAAGACTGTGGATGGCACAGGAGGAGGGATCAAGGGATCAACAGAGAGATCAATCCAGATGAGCCTGGGCAGACACACTACAGTCTTTCAAGCTGAAATGATAACTATCACAACATGTCTTGAAGAAAATCTGAAAATGAACTATAAGAATAAGAACATTTTCATTTTTACGGACAGCCAAGCTGCCATTAAGGCACTAGAGGCAGTCCGGATAATATCCAGAATTGTCTGGTATTGCCACTCACTTGTCCTGAAGCTCTCAAAGTACAACATAGTCAAAATAATATGGGTGCCAGGGCATGGAGGTATAGAAGGAAATGATAAGGCAGATAAACTCGCCAGGAAAGGGGCAGGAACACTCTTTTTGTCTAGTTGCTTTACGTCGCACCGACGCAGAGAGGTCTTATGGTGACGAGGGGACAGGAAAGGCCTAGGAATGAGAAGGAAGCGGCCGTGGCCTTAATTAAGGTACAGCCCCAGCATGTCTGGTGTGAAAATGGGAAACCACGGAAAACCACCTTCAGGGCTGCCAACAGTGGGGTTCGAACCCACTATCTCCCGGATGCGAGCTCACAGCCACGCGCTCCTAATCGCACGACCAACTCGCCCAGTAGAAACACATTTTGTAGGCCCAGAACCTGTATGCGGGATTTCCTATGGACAAGCCCGACAATACATAGGAAAATGTGTACAAAAGAAACAAATGGGAAACTGGAAAAATACTCCAGGATGCAGGCTTGCAGAGGAACTGATAAAAGGACCAAATAAGAAGCATACTAAAGAACTGTTGAAACTCAGTAGAGAAAATATAAAAAAAATGGGTAGAAGGACTGTTGACAGGACACTGCCATCTGAAAAAACACCTACATAGAATTGGAGTAATAAGAGACAACACGTGTAGGAAATGCAATGAAGCAGTGGGAACAGCTGAACACACACTTTTTGAATGTGAGGCGCTGTGTAGAATCAGACTCTCCACTCTAGGACTATAAGGTGAAGAGAGAAAAAATCCAAGAAGACCCCATAAGAACAACCTGCAGCTTTCAATCAATCAATCAATCAATCAATACTGATCTGCATTTAGGGCAGTCGCCCAGGTGGCATATTCCCTATCTGTTGCTTTCCTAGCCTTTTCCGAAATGATTTCAAAGAAATTGGAAATTTATTGAACATCTCCCTTGGTAAGTTACTCCAATCCCTAACTCCCCTTCCTATAAATGAATATTTGCCCCAGTTTGTCCTCTTGAATTCCAACTTTATCTTTATATTGTGATCTTTCCTACTTTTATAAACGCCATTCAAACTTATTCGTCTACTAATGTCATTCCACGCCATCTCTCCGCTGACAGCTCGGAACATACCACTTAATGGTAATACTAAATTCCCATGAAGGGAATTAGATATTTTTCCACCAATAGAGCATATCAAAAATCAGATCAAAAATTGGATGTATGGCTTTTCAGGCGTTTGCTCTATTAACCAGCATTTCGTCTTAGGTCTGACACTAGACTCGTCAGAGTGGGATGTGTCAGACCCTACCCACTGATGCTGGGGTGTATGCAGGTGAATTTATCAGAAGCCTCTTATGTGGCACAGTCTGATAACTGCATACGGGATATAAAACTCCACAATGGAATTAATGCCCGCCTAGCAATTCCAAATGGTAATACTAAATTCCCATGAAGGGAATTAGATATTTTTCCACCAATAGAGCATATCAAAAATCAGATCAAAAATTGGATGTATGGCTTTTCAGGCGTTTGCTCTATTAACCAGCATTTCGTCTTAGGTCTGACACTAGACTCGTCAGAGTGGGATGTGTCAGACCCTACCCACTGATGCTGGGGTGTATGCAGGTGAATTTATCAGAAGCCTCTTATGTGGCACACACATCCCACTCTGACGAGTCTAGTGTCAGACCTAAGACGAAATGCTGGTTAATAGAGCAAACGCCTGAAAAGCCATACATCCAATTTTTTATCTGATTTTTGATATGCTCTATTGGTGGAAAAATATCTAATTCCCTTCATGGGAATTTAGTATTACCATTTGGAATTGCTAGGCGGGCATTAATTCCATTGTGGAGTTTTATATCCCGTATGCAGTTATCAGACTGTGCCACATAAGAGGCTTCTGATAAATTCACCTGCATACACCCCAGCATCAGTGGGTAGGGTCTGACACATCCCACTCTGACGAGTCTAGTGTCAGACCTAAGACGAAATGCTGGTTAACTCTCTTGGAGCCAGGCGGTACTGCGAGCGTCCGCCCTTTAAATTGCCAGAGCCGATGAGATCGGCCTTTAAATACCCGTGCGGAAGTTGCCAGAGCCGATTACATCGGCCGGCTGGAAATTCTGTGATATACGTACTTTTTGGCAGTCTATAGTGACGTGCATACTTTTGTGACAACCTGTAGTAAAGGGGCTACAAGGTATTATGTGCCTGACCTTGCTTTGGAATTTCTAAGAGGGTGTTCTAGCTTTCACAAGAGTTGTCTCCTGTGTTTAGAAATACCGCTAACCGGTCAGTACAAGATTGCTTCTTGCAGTGAGTGTATTCTTGACAGCAGAATGGCAAGTGGATCACGTGATATATTTTCAGCAGGTATTGATGACGATAAATTAATGGAATATTTGGAACAATGCGAAGTGAACGCGGATGATTTATCGGATAGCGGTAGTGAATTTAGTTCAGAGAGTAGTGATGAAATTATACCAGACACGCCCCCGTGATCACCACAGCTAAAGAAGAGGCGTTTATTTGTTTCTAATGGCAGTAAAGCTACTGTGAATACTGTTGTTGATGAAACTAGTGATGACGATGATGATGATGATGATGATGATGATGATGATGATGATGATGATGATGATGATGTCTCTGGAGAACATTTTGTGGAAATTTCTCCCAATGAACCTGACAACGTTCCTCAGCCCGCTGTTTCGTTCATGGATATCTTAGACTATAATCGTTATATGGGTGGCATTGATACAAATGACATGATGGTGTATTTTTATTTAGATGAACGTAGAACTTTGAAATTCTGGAAAAAAGTTGCATTCAATATAATTTCGAGAATGGTCTTAAATGCTTATTTGATGTATTTAGAAAACTGTAACGGAAAGAAAATGACTAGGATCCAGTTCTACTCCAGTATAATTGAATCTCTGAGTACTGAATGGTTTGAGAATAGACAAAAGATTATCACGAATATTCCCGTGTGTGGCGTAAAACTTTTGTCAGGTACATTAGAAAGACGGTGCGTTGTATGTAGCTCTCCGCAACGGAGAAAGAGGTCGCGAACTGTGTGCATCAAGTGCGATAAAGGCCTGCATACTAAATGTGCAGCTCTTCATAAGTGCCCTAAATAAACAAAAAAAAAAATATATTTGAAGTTCTACTTGAACAAAAAATAGAGATTTTATATGACGTTGCGTTAAGCTTTTTATTGTTCCTATTAGTGTTAGTGATAAGTGATTAGTGTTAGTGATAAGTGATTAGTGTTAGTGTAAATAACCTTAGGTGCTTCAACAGTGGTCTCAAACTTTGAACAACATTATATAGCGGTGACGGGTCTTCTTCTCAAAAATGTTCGGTAAGTAAATTTATTTTGTCATTTTCCTTCTTTTTTACTAGTGACATAGTAAATTTGTGTTTGCATTTTTTGTTTTTCTTTTTCTCGTTCAGAGCAATTATTCTGTTCATAAATTAATTCTGTATCATTACGTAAATGCCGGTCCCCACGGGTCAAGTGTACTGTGCCTGCCTCTCACTCGGAGGTCATGGGTTCGATTCCCGGACAGGTGAGCGATTTTTACCTGGGTCTGAGTGTTGGTTCGTGGTCCACTCAAATTAAGTAACCCTAAGTGATGACAATCGAGGAGAGATCTTAGGCTAAGAGAGCTACCTTGGTCTAGAAAACCATGAATAATGAACGAGAGAATTCGTCCCACTGATCATGCGTCACCTCGTAAACTGCAGGTCTTCGGACTGAGCAGCGCTCGCTTAGTAGACCAAGGCCCATCAGGGCTTTAGTGCCATAGATGATTTAATTACGCATATTGTATTGTATTTTAAGATGTTTTTAAAAATAGATACTGAAACAGAAAACTAGAAAAGGGGATTTCCGATAAAATAAAAACTATAATCTCAACTATTATTTTTTACTTTTTAATAACTCAGAACTATTTTTATACAATCTACACCACATATATAAAATTTATCTTAAGTGTTTGCCATACATCGATATATACATGAATTTTATCGATGAGTAAAATTGTCTCATTTTCATTAGGGACATGCGTTTGAATTTTAATTTTTTATATTTTTATTTTTCGCGTTCAAAATAATTATTTTATAGCATTATATTTAGAAATAAATTCTGCATTTAGACGTATATTCTTTTGTATCGTAGATGATATTTTCAAAGTAGATATTGAGAAAGAAAGTGCAAAAATGTTTTTCTCTTCCTAAAAGTAAACGTTTTCGACAACCATAATATCAACAATAATACTTTTTAATTATTTATATCACTCTAAATCAGTTGTTTATTTTATGTAGTCGACGTATAGAAAATTTCTTGCCGGTATTTGACATACACCGGTAGATATACGCGAATGTTAAAATGCACGTAATTCTACTAAAAACGGCCTGGCACTTTACAGTAGTAGAGTGCAGGCGGAGCTCTGGCCTCTTCCAGCTGCTAGTGAGCGGCCGATCAGATCGGCTCCTGGCTCCAAGAGGGTTAATAGAGCAAACGCCTGAAAAGCCATACATCCAATTTTTGATCTGACATACCACTTAGTCGAGCAACTCTTCTTCTTTCTCTCAATTCTTCCCAACCCAAACATTGCAACATTTTTGTAACGCTACTCTTTTGTCGGAAATCACTCAGAACAAATCGAGCTGCTTTTCTTTGGATTTTTTCCAGTTCTTGAATCAGGTAATCCTGGTGAGGGTCCCATACACTGGAACCATACTCTAGTTGGGGTCTTACCAGAGACTTATATGCCCTCTCCTTTACATCCTTACTACAACCCCTAAACACCCTCATAACCATGTGCAGAGATCGGTACCCTTTATTTACAATCCCATTTATGTGATTACCCCAATGACGATCTTTCCTTATATTAACACCTAGATACTTACAATGATCCCCAAAAGGAACTTTCACCCCATCAACGCAGTAATTAAAACTGAGAGGACTTTTCCTATTTGTGAAACTCACAACCTGACTTTTAACCCCGTTTATCAACATACCATTGCCTGCTGTCCATCTCACAACATTTTCGAGGTCACGTTGCAGTTGCTCACAATCTTGTAACTTATTTATCACTCTATAGAGAATAACATCATCCGCAAAAAGCCTTACCTCCGATTCCACTCCTTCACTCATATCATTTATATATATAAGAAAACATAAAGGTCCGATAACACTGCCCTGAGGAACTCCCCTCTCAACTATTACAGGGTCAAACAAAACTTCACCTACTCTAACTCTCTGAGATCTATTTTCTAGAAATATAGCAAACCATTCAGTCACTCTTTTGTCTAGTCCAATTGCACCCATTTTTGCCAGTAGTCTCCCATGATCCACCCTATCAAATGCTTTAGACAGGTCAATTGCGATACAGTCCATTTGACCTCCAGAATCCAAGATATCTGCTATATCTTGCTGGAATCCTACAAGTTGAGCTTCAGTGGAATAATCTTTCCTAAAACCGAATTGCCTTCTATCGAACCAGTTATTAATTTCACAAACATGTCTAATATAATCAGAAAGAATGCCTTCCCAAAGCTTACATACAATGCATGTCAAACTTACTGGCCTGTAATTTTCAGCTTTATGTCTATCACCCTTTCCTTTATACACAGGGGCTACTATAGCAACTCTCCATTCATCTGGTATAGCTCCTCCGACCAAACAATAATCAAATAAGTACTTCAGATATGGTACTATATCCCAACCCATTGTCTTTAGTATATCCCCAGAAATCTGATCAATTCCAGCCGCTTTTCTAGTTTTCAACTTTTGTATCTTATTGTAAATGTCATTGTTATCATATGTAAATTTTATTACTTCTTTGGCCTTAGTCTCCTCCTCTATCTCGACATTATCCTTGAAACCAACAATCTTTACATACTGCTGACTGAATACTTCTGCCTTTTGAAGATCTTCACATACACACTCCCCTTGCTCATTAATTATTCCTTGAATGTCCTTGGAACCTGTTTCTGCCTTAAAATACCTATACATACCCTTCCATTTTTCACTAAAATTTGTATGACTGCCAATTATGCTTGCCATCATGTTATCCTTAGCTACCTTCTTTGCTAGATTCAATTTTCTAGTAAGTTCCTTCAATTTCTCCTTACTTCCACAGCCATTTCTAACTCTATTTGTGAAGGGAGCAGGTATATCTAGGTGGGAATGAAGGAAAAACATGGTAGCAAAAGATCTTAGAGGTCGACACTAATTAGGAAGTAATATTTAGAGGTCCCGTGAAGAAAAGAAGAGGAAGAGAAGAAAAATACTTTAAAAAACAATTTAAAAAAACAAAACAGACTGATCATAACAGGACTACAATAGTTTCAAAACATTAAAAAATCACTAAAGAAATGTGCGAAACTGTCATTACACAAAATAAATTTCATAATTAAGTCTGCATTGTCACCGTAACAGCATTATGGTACATTTTGATAAAAATCCCACCTTAACAATACAACTCTTTTCAGAATAAAAATATCTTAATAAAACAGGACATGTTTCGTCCCCATTATACAGTATCTTCAATCATAGAAGACAAATTATACAAAAATAGAACAAGGTTACATTAGAAAACAAAACAGGCTGATCATAACAGGAGTAGGATAATTATGTAGTAACATTTTTCTATTTGATTCAAATATGCACATATTGTATTAAATGAACAAATTAATTACCTATTTTCAAAACAATAACAAATAAAAAAATTACATACAAATGAAACTAAAGCTCATTCAGAGTTTCTCTTTTTTATTCTTTAACGGTCACTAATTACGTTGTCCCATTAACACTTCTGAAAATTCCTTTAGGATTTTAAGAGTAGAGCAATTATCTCCTCCTCCTTCCAGTTCTTTCTGCAATAATTTGCTCTTCCATTGAGAACAGCGTAGGAGTAGTTCATCCCGGACGGCTGACTTAATATTTAGGGCACTAGAAGGGAAATAAAAAATAAAATAAGCTTAAGCGCACATATGACGAAGCATATATGAAAAGGCAGGGTCATTGAAAGTAGTAGTAGTAGTAGTAGTAGTAGTAGTGGTAGCAGCAGCAGCAGCATTAGTAGTAGGTGTTCTGAGGTACGAAACAAAGGGATCATCGGCCCATCTAAAATAAAACATAGAAGGAAATGGAGGAGACCCAATCCATACACGAACCATAAAATGGAGAAAACAGTTGACCACAGGTGGCTGAAATGGAAAGATAAAAGAGGAGACTGGTATAAGTGTGTGGAAGAAATAGACTCCACTAGGGTCCTGTGGTTCCCATTCCAGGCTCGTTACAAGCTTTTGAAGATTGCATCAGGGAGCTAGTAGAGATGAGATAAAACCATTAATTTATGAAAAACAGTACAGAAATTTACTGCAGTGTGTATGTGATGAACGGGACTAGGATAGTTATGTAATAACATTCTTCTATTTGATTCAAATATGCACACATTGTAATATGTGAACAAATTAATTACCTTTTTCCAAAACAATAAAAAATAAAAAATTACAAACAAATGAAAATAAATCTCATTCGGAGCCATATCATGAAAATACCATTGGTCAAGGGTCCCAAGTCTTCCATGTCACCGTTTAACATCACTATTGTCATAAGGACAGAATTTTATTCATCACATAGATTTTTTATTTTCTCATAACAAGACACAAGCCTTAGTACATTTAAAGGCCGAGTTTCCTCAAGCTAATGTATAAAATACATGTGCATAAGACTTAACATCATTGTCCTAAACATCAAGATTTGAAAAAAAAAAAGACTTAACACAATGGTCTAATGCACCTCACCCATAATTCAAGTTTTTGTGCTGAACTTTCATCTCGCTTATTTTAACTTAACATTAGCTACTTTATATTTCTTGTTATGTGTTTTTACATTCCTTTTTAGGAATTTGAAACTTGTACCTTTTGTATCACTGGCTGATGATGACACAGACTTCTTGTTGAAACTAGTACCTACCATCTATATGTGAACAACTTGTGATGTACAGTAATTCACATAAAAACTATTTTGTATTGAAAAAGGTGGAACCAAAACTATACCTATTTTACTGTAATCCCAGTTCAATACGGACCATTAGGAAATGTTTAACCTTTAATGATATATCCAACCAGGCAAAGCAAAAAGCCTACTACTATATGGGCTTCAGAATTAAGATCGCCAAATAGGCAAAGAAAATGATTTCTTGAAACAATGCATCACACATAACCTAACTCCCAACTTCCTTAAAGGCACTATCAAAAAATGTTGCTCTGCACCTTAATCTATCAAAATCCATCATAAGACTAATAAAATTTGGCTAAAGAAAGAGATTCAATCAATCAATCAATCAATCAATCAATCAATCAATCAATCAATCAATCCTGATCTGCATTTAGGGCAGTCGCCCAGGTGGCAGATTCTCTACCTGTTGTTTTCCTAGCCTTTTCTTAAATGATTTCAAAGAAATTGGAAATTTATTGAACATCTCCCTTGGTAAGTAGTTATTCCAATCCCTACCTCCCCTTCCTATGAATGAATATTTGCCCCAATTTGTCCTCTTAAATTCCAACTTTATCTTCATATTGTGATCTTTCCTACTTTTAAAGACATCACTCAAACTTATTCATCTGCTAATGTCATTCCACGCCATCTCTCCGCTGACAGCACAGAACATACCACTTATGAACATTAAAACAAGAATAATAGTTAACACCACCTTTCCAATACCTATCTTTCCTTATATTTAGGAAATAAACATTACAACAGGCGTTGTAAGATGGGACATGTTTCGCTTAACAGTCGTAAGCATCATCAGCTGAAAATAAATCTTAGCCTAAGGTCAGGGCCCTGAACCTAGTGTCCTTAACATATATGGCACCCTAAGAATCAACATTTATATTTAGAAAATGAAAATAGGCTTAAAACTAGTGTGAAAAAACATAGAATGTTACAACATGGCTAAGAGAAAAAACCTTGACTACAATGTCAGGTTCACTAAGGAAGACAAATTCAACAGGTCTTTAAACTTCCTGGACTTAACCTTGACCAGAGCCAGTGATAATTTTATTTTCCAAATTTACAGAAAGCTGCTCCTTTGACAATAAAGAATGAGTCGTTACACCCTCAATCTCATAAACAAGCAACTTTCTACAGTTTAGTTCATCGAGCATTAAATATTCCACTATCCCCTTCTAACCGAAAAACAGAGTTTGAATATATAAAAGAACTTGCAAAACTTAACGGCTATATACCTAACCTGAACAATAAGATTATTGGTAAAATAAAATCAAAAAATACTACAAATTTAATTCCAGATAAGCCCAAAAGAATAAACACTGCCACCTTCACCTTCACTAACCCCGCCATACACAGCATTACTAACTCGTTTAAGAAGCATAACATCAGAATTGCCTACCGAACTCACAACACTAATCGGAATATATTCTTTAATTCCAACTTGGTAAATACTTCTCAAGACAAATTTTCAAACTCTGGTATTTACAGACTCAAATGCCCCCAGTGTGAATTTTCTTATATCGGACAAACTGGCCGCAGTTTTAGAACTAGATACTTGGAACATTATAATGCCTTAAAGCATAAAAAGTACTCTGCCATGAGCAACCACATGAGGGATTCCGGCCACAATTATGCTACAAGTGATCAGGACCTCCACATTATAAAATATGTAAATAAAAGCAGCTTAATGACTGAATTGGAAAATACATACATTTTCTTGGATCAACATTTTAATAATAATAATAATAATAATAATAATAATAATAATAATAATAATAATAATTTGAATGATGTCCCTGAGAACATCAGCCCATTCATTGAACAAGTCCCCAATTTACTCACTAAACTTAATATAAATCATAACAATTTCACAAAAATCTCCAATTATATACCTTTAAATACCCCTCCAGTCGTCATAACAGATTCCACCTTACCCCCTCCCCATAACACAACTCCGCCGCCAGCTTCCAGCACTCTCATTGTTGCGCCTACCCCTCCCGTCCCAACTTACTCTCTGCCTAGGCAAGCACACAGATACAACACACGCAGCAACGGGCATAAATTTAAAAGTCCCCCTTGAACAGCTAATGTCTCCGCTCAACGCTCATCCAACATAAGAGATTTCAGTTCACGCACTTGGCATCTTCTTTTTTTCCGTTTCGGTCTTGAACTCCCAGCAAAAATGAAGCAGCTTCAGGCGTGATCAATCCTGTTTGAAGTGTTACTACTCCATGTCTGCTACAACATGTGATTTCTCTCGCCCGTTCTCACGTATCTATACAAGAGTGGGATTTAATTATTTCTTCACTTAAAAGAATATAACCATCATGTTTTGTTATATATGAACATTCTTATTAACTGACTGGCAGCCATGAGTTTGATTATTACACTGCCAGCTCTGTTGTACCTTATGTTTTTAACCTCTGGCAACACGATTACGTGTTTTTTTCTAACTCAGCCATGATGAACACTCTTATATATTTCCACTCTTGTTTTTATGTTTGAACATTCTGATTGACTGACTGGTAACAATGATATCCTAATGATTTTAATTATTTCACTACCAGCACTGTATTGTACTTTCTGTTCTTATCCTCTGTCTCAACTCGATTGTGTTTTTTCTCTTAGCCATGTTGTAACATTCTATGTTTTTTCACACTAGTTTTAAGCCTATTTTCATTTTCTAAATATAAATGTTGATTCTTAGGGTGCCATATATGTTAAGGACACTAGGTTCAGGGCCCTGACCTAACTTTAGGCTAAGATTTATTTTCGGCTGATGATTCTTACGACTGTTAAGCGAAACATGTCCCATTTTACAACGCCTGTTGTAATGTTTATTTCCTAAATATAAGGAAAGATAAGTATTGGAAAGGTGGTGTTAACTATTATTCTTGTTTTAATGTTCATATCTGATGTCCAATACGGTCTACAATGAGATTTATTACTTGTAACATACCACTTAGTCGAGCAGCTTGTCTTCTTTCTCCCAAGTCTTCCTAGCCCAAACTTTGGAACATTTTTGTAACGCTACTCTTTTGTCGGAAATCACCCAGAACAAATCAAGCTGCTTTTCTTTGGATTTTTTTCCAGTTCTTGAATCGGGTAATCCTGGTGAGGGTCCCATACACTGGAACCATACTCGAGTTGGGGTCTTACCAGAGACATATGCACTCTCCTTTACATCGTTACTACAGCCCCTAAACACCCTCGTAACCATGTGCAGAGATCTGTACCCTTTATTTACAATCCCATTTATATGATTACCCCAATGAAGATCTTTCCTTATATTAACACCTAGATACTTACAATGACGCCCAATCAATGCACTAATTATAAATGAGAGGACGTTTCCTATTTGTGAAACTCACAAACTAACCTTTAACCCCGTTTATCAACATACCAGTGCCTGCAGTCCATCTCACAACATTATCGAAGTCATGTTGCAGTTGCTCACAATCTTGTAACTTATTTATTACTCTATACAGAATAGCATCATCTGCAAAAAGCTTTACCTCTGATTCCACTTGTTTACTCATATCATATATATATAAGGAAACAAAGGACCAATAATACTGCTTTGAGGAATTACCCTCTTAATTATTACAGGGTCAGATAAAGCTTCGCCTACTCTAATTCTCTGAGATTTATTTTCTAGAAATATAGCAACCCATTCAGTCACTCTTTTGCCTAGTCCAATTACGCTCATTTTTGCCAGTAGTCTCCCATGATCCACCCTATCAAATGCTTCAGACAGGTCAATCGCGATACAGTCCATCTGACCTCCTGAATCCAAGATATCTGCTGTATTTTGCTGGAATCCTACAAGTTGAGCTTCAGTGGAATAACCTTTCCTAAAACCGAACTGCCTTCTAGCGAACCAGTTATTAATTCTGCAAACATGTCTAATATAATCAGAAAGAATGCCTTCCCAAAGCTCACATGCAATGCATGTCAAACTTACTGGCCTGTAATTTTCAGCTTTATGTCTATCACCCTTTCCTTTATACACAGGGGTTACTATAGCAACTCTCCATTCATTTGGTATAGCTCCTTCAACCAAACAATAATCAAATAAGTACTTCAGATATGGTACTATATCCCAACTCACTGTCTTTAGTATATCCCCAGAAATCTTGTCAATTCCAGCTGCTTTTCTAGTTTTCAACTTTTGTATCTTATTGTAAATGTCATTTTATCATACGTAAATGTTAATACTTCTTTAGCATCAGTCTCCTCCTCTATCTAGACATTATCCTTGTAACAAACAATCTTCACATACTGCTGACTGAATACTTCTGCCTTTTGAAGATCCTTACATACACACTCCCCTTGTTCATGAATTATTCCTGGAATGTCCTCCTTGGAACCTGTTCCTGCCTTAAAATACCTATACATACTCTTCCATTTTTCACTAAAATTTGTATGACTGCCAATTATGCTTGCCATCATGTTATCATTCTTTTTTTTTTTTTGCTAGTTGCTTTACGTCGCACCCACACAGATAGGTCTTATGGCGACGATGGGACAGGGAAGGGCTGGGAGTGGGAAGGAAGCGGCCGTGGCCTTAATTAAGGTACAGCCCCAGCACTTCCCTGGTGTGAAAATGGGAAACCACGGAAAACTACTTTCAGGGCTGCCGACAGTGGGGTTCGAACCTACTATCTCCCGAATACTGGATACTGGCCACACTCAAGCGACTGCAGTTATCAAGCTCAGTCATGTTATCCTTAGCTGCCTCCTTTGCTAGATTCAATTTCCTAGTAAGTTCCTTCAATTTCTCCTTACTTCTACAGCCGTTTTTAACTCTATTTCTTTCCAAACTGCACGTCCTTCTTAATCTCTTTATTTCTCTATTATAATAAAGTGGGTCCATACCATTCCTTACCACCTTTAAAGGTGCAAACCTGTTTTCACATTCCTCAACAATTGCTTTAAACCCATCCCAGAATCTGTTTACATTTTTATTTACCGTTATCCACCGATCATAGTTACTTTTTAGAAACTGCCTCAAGCCTGCTTTATCAGCCACATGGTACTGCCTAATAGTCCTACTTTTAAGACCTTCCTTTCCATCACATTTATTTTTAACTACCACAAAAACTGCTTCATTATCACTAATACTTATCAACTTATCAACTTATTCCTCACTTCATTCCACCCCTCTCCCCATTTAAGTGGACTTTCTGAAGGAAAAAAATACGTGAATTTTTAAAGGAGATTCCAAACACCAATTTTCACATCTGTAAACTTCAGTTTTTGAGATGCAAGTTTCTCCAAAAGAAGTACAATTTTTTCACTTCGTTTCACACTCAGACCTTAAGGGAATTTTCCAAAAACAAAAAATGCGTATTTCTTTATTTATAAAGGAGCTTCCAAATACCAATTAGCATGACTATAACATCTTCAGTTTATGAGATATATGTATCCTCATGAAAAGAATTTAACTACTTTTGGTGCCCAAAATTGAATCTGCATATAAAATCTCAATCCAGAAACATAATGAAGTACAGTGAAACTTCGTTAGTGTGTTCCTCATTAACGTGTTTTCCTGCTTAACACGCAAGTCCTAATTCTCATCGTATTAATTCTATATGAAAATACCTCGCTTATTGCGTCACAAATTTTCACTATTACTGCTTAGTACGATCACATTTTTCCTAGCCCTGAAAATGTTATTTGTCATCCCTTGTGAAAGAAACATGATTTCTCGAGTAAGAGCCATCGCCACAATTCTGTGATTATGGGATAAGGCCTTAAATTCCGGAACTTCACAGAATAAGGTGCACATTCGGGAAGCAAGCCGTTAGCCTCAGGAATGTTCAGCTTTGCTTGCCGGTTAGCAGCGAGTTTGCTGAATAACACAGTGAGCCTATACCAGTAGCTTGTATTTTGCATTCCATTCAGAAATTAGAAATTTATTTTGTGTTTAGTGGTACAGTGAAGTGTAGCAAATATTTGTCGCATGATACGTTACCTTAATCTGGATTCAGAACGCAACTGTGCACAACTGACTAGCGTGGTGGATATTTGTCTTGTGATGGCAAAGAAGTTGTTTCGAATTCATATGTCAATAATATGTTCATTTGTGCATGAACTTACAATTACATACCTTCATTATCTTCACTCCGAGTATCTTCTCTAACATCACCCTCTGAGCCACTATTGTCACATACAATATTGAAAATATCACTTTCGTCAAGCACACGTTTGCCACGAGAAGCCATGCCTTAGAACTCACTGAATGACAACATCTACTGATGTATGCTGGTCGAAAATATCGTAAATTCTCTGACGTAGACATATAATACTGCCATCTGCTTAAATACTCTTGTAACTAATAAATGAAGAAACACGATGTAACCACCAGAATGCGTGCATAGCTCATTCTCGATGTTTAGTGAATTGTCAAACCTTACAACGGACTATGCCCGCAGCGCGGCTCGAGCGTAATTTCGGCCGCTGCGAGCTATGCTCACAGTTAGACCAGAAAGAATTAACGACATGAAACGAATGACGTGATATGAGTAACTAAAACAGATTATATTTACTTTATATGTAGGCCTAAAAGTCATGTTCACCATTTATTGACTTTTTACATTTAGAAATATTGCCTTCCAATGAAAATAGCCAGTATAACTCAAATACACTCATAGGAGTGTTAATGACCAGTGTAGAATGTTTACATGTACAATTTATAGCTCTTTATAACCTAGAAGTCATGTGTTCACTGCACAAAATTTGGGGTTATCGCATACTGAACACCCATTTACATTTTTTGGCTGTAAAAGTGGGGAAAAAAAGGGGTCTAATACGCAAGTAAACACGGTACATGCCAAATAAAAGCAATATAGGAATCTCACACTTTACAGAAAGCACAGAGTGGCAGTGTAGATGCATGAAGGCAACACCATTTTTCTCTTTGTCAGAAACTGCCAAAGGACCACACAAAGAAAGGTAGTGCAATTCTATTGGTATTTTGCATTCATAATTAAATATGCATAATTTCCCCTCACCCCCATTTATTGAGGTTAAAACATTCTAAAAGCAGGAAAATGTTTCAAGTAAATAAAGTCATCTCAACAATTTCTTTTTAATTTCCTGTTTACAGTCTATTGGGTCAGGTTGTGAATCAAGAACCACTACAGATTTCTATTTCTCCCCCACTTCCTTCCTTCCTTCCTTCCATAGGGAACATGCATGATCTGAGCTTTTAATTAAAAATATGCTAATCTGATTCAAAATTTCATGCAGATTTCAAAAATGTGATCAGAATGTACAAATAACTCCAAACATGATAAAAATCTAAATCAATGTACGAAACTGTCACGTGGCGCAAGTACGCGATCTCATTGGTCTGACGTCATCGTACAGGTTGACTGAATTAGCAGACGAAATAACACATAGTGTGCTGTGAGAAGCAGGATACACTTCGCGTATTTCTACTTTATGTTAGTGTCTGGTATAGTTAAATTCGAGGTCTATACATTGGATAATAATCTGAGTGGTATATTTTAGACTTAAAATGAATCCTGCGCAGACAGTGAGGCAGAAAACTTATAAATGGTGTATAGTTCTGATGTGGAATAGCACATTGCATACCATCCCAAACAAATTGTTTATAAATGTTCCAAAGACGCTAAAACTAGGGAGAAATGGATTTTGGCGAGCCGGAGAAATGCTGGTGATGTATCGGAAAAGTCTACAGTTTATTTTTTTTAAAGATTTAAACGTAAGATGAATTAGTTTGAATTTTCAATCACTTTTCCATGTCAGCTGTTCCAATGGTAAAACATTAAATTTTAATGTATGATGCTTTATTTAAATGCTTCAATTACATCTTGGATTATAAAAGTAATAAACAGTGCATTAATTAATGCTGATTATTAAAGTATTCTCCAAACCTAACCTATGTTTTGGGTAAAAAGTAAAGTAAACTCGTGTCCTCATCCCGAGGTGATGCAGCTCTTTTCAGGCACACCCCCATTGGAGGTGAGCTGCATGTACCATTGCAACCACATACCAGCCCTCCTGCCATTCTTAAATTTCTGGCAGTACCGGGAATCGAACCCGGGCCCCCGAGGACGGCAGCTAATAACACTAACCGTTACGCTACGGAGGCGGACATGTTTTGGGTGATCCATGTCAAGACAATAAATCAAAGGGGTTATGAACCATTTTGACAGCTCTAATTCTACCAATTTATCTTGGCATGCAACAGTTAGTTATGTCTTTATTGAAGAGCTTAATTTGTAAAGAAATTTAGGCTATATCTAAATACTCTATAATAGGCGTGTACATCATGAACGGAAACAACGTGAATTTAACAAATGTATAACTCTACACAAAACCAATGCTTGTCTGTTGGGGTCTTATAAGTTAACAATGCTCAATTATAATAATTATCATAATATTAATGAAATAAATAACATCATTGCACACAGAGGAAAATAGTGATGTTGGTGTTTAAAATATTATCCAACTTAGCCTAAGTTTTAGGTTATACAAGCCAAGTCAATAAACCGAAGGGTAAAAATACCGGGAGAGTTGGCCATACGGTTAGGAGCGCGCAGCTGTGAGCTCACATCCGAGAGGTAGTAGGTTTCAAACCCCACTGCCGGCAGCCCTGAAGATGGTTTTCCGTAGTTTCCCATTTTCACACTAGGCAAATGCTGAGGCTGTACCTAAGGCCACGGCCGCTTCGTTCCCATTCCTAGGCCTTTCCTATCCCATCGTCGCCATAAGACCTATATGTGACTGTGCGACGTAAAGAAAAAAAGAAAAAGTCACAGCACCCAAAGACATTCCTGTATTGAACGACTAAAATGTCACCAGGACACTTTTCTTGCCTGATATGCTCAGCTTGTTAAAAGCCAAATGTAATTAATGTTATTGGCTTTACGCCCCGCTAACTACTTCTACGGTTTTCGGAGGCGCCCATGTGCAGGAATTTAGTCCTGCAGGAGTTCTTTTACATCAGTAAATCTACCGACACAAGGCTGACATATTTGAGCACCTTCAACTACCACCGGACTGAACCAGGATCGAACCAGCCAAGTTGGGGTCAGAAGGCCAGCACCTCAACCGTCTAAACCACTCAGTCCGACTTGTGAAAACTAGATGAAGTCATATTTATCTTTATCATGTTTAACTCTTTCCCTCCACAAAGATATTTAATGTTTCTCTTCCATGGGCCTTGGAAGTGGGTAGGCCAGCTGTCCCAACCATAAATATATATATTTTGGGAATGATAGATTATAGCCCTATAGTACTATGATCTTTCTTTCTTCCCTTCTTTCTTTCTTTCTTAATCAGTTTATCCTTCAGGGTTGGTTTTCTCTCGGACTCAGCGAGGGATTTCACCTATACCGCCTCAAGGGCAGTGTCCTGGAACGTGAGACTTTGGGTATGGTGATGAAACTGGTGAGGAGGGCCATTACCTCGCCCAGGCGGCCTCACCTGCTATGCTCAACAGGGGCCTTGTTGGAGGATGGGAGGATCGGAAGGGATAGACAAGGAAGAGGGAAGGAAACGCCCGTGGCCTTAGGTGCCTGGAGGAGAAGTAGGAAAATACGAAAAACCACTTCGAGGATGGCTGAGGTGGGATTCGAAACCCCTATAATGCTACCTATATGTTTATGTTAGTGCTGAAATCCGATTTCTTACTTTACTAATGCTGAAAGCCCGAAAATGTAATGTTATTCTTTAATATGGGAATCAGTCTAGAAGGAAATGTTGAAAGTGATGCGATATCTATCCAGGTTCGTTATCCTAATACTATGGGTTACAGTACATTGCACGTACATAAAAGATGCCACTTACAAACTTGCTTTTTATCCGCGAATTTCTGCGGCCACAAAAGTCACTATTTCAAGAATGACGACACCTGCACATGGTAGATTGTCTGACTGTGCTGTTTTGAACCTTTCTTCTGTCATTTCAAAGTTATTCGCGATCATGAATAATAAACATTCGGCTTTTAGCAACAGCTGATGCACAACAGCTGGTAGAGCTGCATGCGGTACTGGATCATGACGTCACAGCGCGCCGCTTACGTCAGAGGCCGTTTCACTCGCCTTGCGGAAAGGCACTATTAAATAATTTTTTAATGGTAGAAAACAAGGCAACTTACCACAATGTAATACGTTTATGTACTACTTCATTGGTGTACTTTTCAAAAAAAAATATTTTTGAAAATTATGCATGTTCCCTATTAATTTTTCTACTTTTACTCCTTTCTTCTCTATGCTCTCCTTGACCATATGCATCCACCTCTTTCTGGGCCTTCCCCACTGTTTTCTTCCTATAATTTTCTCCGTAAATACTCGCTATGGAACTCGATCCTCTTCCATTCTCATCATGTATCCATACAATTTCAGCTTAATGGTCTATCTTGCCCTGCAGTTTAGAGAATACAATTCTCTCTGATTTCTACGTTTCTGACTTTATGCCTTGATGTCTTCCCAATTATTCCTCTGAGAAATTTGAACTCAGCTGCTTGGGTTCTGCTTCCATCATGTTTTGTTGCTGTCCATGCGACTGCCGTGAACGTCAAAATTGGTGTGTAATACACCGAGTACAGAATTTTCTTGCAATTCTCTGGGACGTCCTGGTTCCACACTATACCTTTTACACATTGGTAAAGCCCGTAGGTTTGTTGGATTCTCTTTCCAATTTCTTTGTTTATTTTCCCATCTTCTGCAAGTATTCTCCCCAAATATTTGAAGCTTTTCACAAATTCTAATGGTCTTCCATTAACTTCAATATTTTCTCTTCCTTCTCTATTACCTCTCATCACTACTGTCTTACCCTTCTTCACACTTATTTTCATTCCACATTCCTCTATCTCCTGATTCCATACAGCAACTTGTTCTTGTCTACAAAGAGTAAAGGCCTTTGTCTCTCTGCCTCCCATTTTTTGTTGTACACTCTTGTGGATTTCATCCATGACTTGTCAAAGTCCTATTTCTACAATGAACCAGTTTATTTGCCGTATCTTAGTCTTCAACACACTTATACACATTTCATAAATGGTTTTGATCACTTCTACTTCTGCTCTGCCTACCTTCTTTTTTTTATGAATATATCCCAGACCAGTTGCCATAATAGTGTCATATGCCTTCTCAGTATGTATGAATGTCATCACTAAATCCTACCTGAACTCCCATCTTTTCTCCATCATGTTCCGTAACGCAAAACTTGGATCAAAATTTGATCTCTCTCTTCTCAATCCATACGGCTTTTCCTCCATTTCCTTTTTTATTTCAATCCTCAGTCTTCCCTTTAATACCCTCTCAGAAGATCTTTGCTACATGTGAAATGAGGGTGATTCTCCTACAGTTGCTACATTCTTTCTTATCACCCTTATTGAAAACTGGGATTGTAAGATCATTTCTCCAATCTTTTGGTACTTCATTTTTCTTCCATATCACTTGAAACCGTCTATAATAAATCCAATGTAACCCTACTGTTTCTGCTGGGAGTTTTTTCCTCCCTCTTTAGCTAAATTTTTTTTTTTTTGCTAGTGGCTTTACGTCGCACAGACACAGATAGCTTTTATGGCGACGATGGGATAGGAAAGGCCTAGGAGTTGGAAGGAAGCGGCCATGGTCTTAATTAAGGTACAGCCCCATCATTTACCTGGTGTGAAAATGAGAAACCACGGAAAACAATCTTCAGGGCTGCCAACAGTGGGATTCGAACCCACTATCTCCCAGATGCAAGCTCACAGCCACATGCCCTTAACCGCACGGCCAACTCGCCCGTTCCTTAGCCACCTCATCAACACCTGATGCTTTGCCACTTTTCATCTTTACAGCTCCTACTTTCAACACTGTTATATCTTCATTTTGATTTTCTTCCACCATTTCTTTGAATTTGGTATTAAGTAATTTAGCAAAATACTCCTCATATCGCTGGAGAATACTGTGTCAAAATTTGTCCTGTATCTGCCCTTACAAATTTTGTATCTTCTCTCCTGTTTACTTTGCTTTTAACCACTCCATGCAATACTTTTTTACTTCCTTTAATATCCTCTCACAAAGTTTCTGTGCAGTTTTTCCAGCACTTACATTCCTCTTCCTGTATAATCTTCTGATATGCTTTCTTTGCTTTGTGGTACTTTTGGCTACTCTTCATATTTCTGCCTACTGTCCAACTCCTCCATGTTTCTTATTTTTCTTTCATTGCATACTTAATTTGTTATTCCACCACGGTGTCTCCCTTTCCTTCTTTTTCTCTGATACTCTACTACATGTATTTTCTGCACATTTCACCACTCCTTGTTTGAACTTGGCCCATTCCACTTCAACACTGCAAACCTCTCCTTTAGGAATTTGTTTTGTCAAATCTTCGTGGAACTTCTCTTGTGTTTCCTTTTCCTTTAATTCCCATACCATTAGTTTTCTTTCTCTTGCCTCTTTTAATTTCATTATTTTACCAAGTCTTAATTTAGGTAGTATAATTCTATGGTCTACTTCAAAATCTTCTCTTGGCATAGCTGTCACATCTTCCAATTGTCTGTGCCCCCCCCCCCCCCTCTCTCTCTCTCTCTCTCTCTCTCTCTCTCTCTCTCAACTAAAATCAGTTCAGTCTAATATCTAATATACCAAAACGTATATGAAAATATCCATCAATGGTGCGTGGTCTCTGAAGAGACCTGGAGCAGATTGTTCAAGTAAAAATCCTTGAGCAACTTGCATGTCTGCAAGGATGGGGTCCTATCTAGGATTAAATCGAACACTGGAAACATCACAAACACCCATTATTACTAGTAAGAGGAATTAACCGGTGAATGTTAAAATTTCTGACCTGACTTAGAATCAAACCCAGGACCCCTCAGATCAACAGTCAGCATTCTACCCAGTTATCAATTCTTCTATTTCTGTTGCTCCCTCTTCTCACACTCACCTGCCATTGTGTTCGTCCTATAATGTGTTTCTCTTGTTCCTATCTCTCTGTATTTATGACTTGACATTGTTTCCCTTGCTAAACAACATTGCAGGCATCTACAAAGTAAATGAACTATCTTATTATATTTCATTTTGTACCCTTGCAGAATATGCTGCAAATCAATACCACATGAAACAAATTGAGATGAGGAATAGCTTAAAACCTTCCCAACACACTACATAGCAACCACAGCCAAATTAGTGTAGTAAAGATTAACAGTGATTGATAAATAAACATTGTCTTGTATCAGAGGATCAGTAACTACCAAGTACCTTTTTCACTAAACTCAAAATATCCAAAATACAGACCAATAAAGGACTTATACTTACCTTTGAACATCACTGGCAATTATTTCCTGTGATTCAATAACTGAGCGCAGAACTTTTCCAGCCTGTGCATATGAGTCTGCATAAGGATGAACACATTCGCTGATTGTTCTCAAACGGGTAAGGATACTGTCCATAATTCTCTGCAATTCAACTATAAAAATGAAATATTATTTAGCACATTAATTTAATCAGAAAAAATACTGGATTTCCCACAAACAGCTTCACATGAATACTAAAGAGAAACATGAATAAGAAAAGAGGAGAAATTCTTCCACAAGTCTATCCACAACAACCCATTTGCAAAATTCATACTTCCATCAGCTTCAAAAGGAATGAAGTCATTATTAATATTTATTTATCATAGGTATTTCACAGTCATATCTGTATCATGCAATGTCGTTTCAGGATTTGGAACAGCGAGCTAAGGCATTCTCCCAAAGCAACACGTGCGGTTCCCACCCAATCTGCATGGAAAGTTGGCGAGGTTTACCCAAGAAGGGACAAAAGTGGGCTAACGAATTGAGTCGAACTATGTCTTGACACATTCCACACTGGTACCATGACCGGAAGAAACAACGAGCTAGTCAATGTTCTTAAAAACCACCGAACTAACATCGCATGTGTTCAGGAGACTAAGTGAAGGAGTATCATCAAGAGACACTACAAAAGGTTTTTATATAGTCTATAATGGCCATAAGTAAACGCACAATGATTGGTGTAGTGGTTAGCGAGAAGTTGAAAGGGAATATCTTACAAGGCGACCACATATATCTTATCATTTGATGATGATGCTTGTTGTTTAAAGGGGCATAACATCTAGGTCATCGGCCCCTACTGGTATGAAACGAGATGAAATGTAATGACAAAGTCCAAAATCCTCCACTGACCAGAATTCAAAACGTGAGGACAAAGAAGGAATGGATGGATATGAATTTAAAATCATCAGTGGATCCGACCTGCAATGCCTCACATTCACAGAAACTGACGTAAAACAATAGTATTACTGACTAAGGGACTGCGCTTCTATAGCATAATACTGAATCGATGATGCTTGTAGTCTAAAGGAGTCCAAAATCCAAGTCATCGGCCCCCCATAATGGTACTTATCAATAGGAAAGTAGAACCATGGTATTTGTCATGTTGCAGTACTACTCAAAAGTAGCGTAGACTCGCGGTATTCCATACGGGCAAATGCATCAGGTTGTTTAAAAGTAGTGAGACAGCCGATTACATTCAGTAATTAATAGTGGCCGGTTTTGAGGCATTTAAAAAGTGAGCGACGCTCAGTAAATTAAAGAACGGTGTTTGTGATAGGAAAAACGTTTGCACACTCCATGGACACTTGTGGTAACAATTAGACTGTGTGATTAAAGGGGAAATGAATAGCGATTTATACAAACTTACCCCTATTCGGGTTAGTCCATTTGAATTTATAAGTGGATCTAATCACCAGTAGGTTCTTTGAAAAAACAAACAGCGTTCAATAACCAATTTTTCCATTTTTGCCTGTATGTTCGTGAGTGATTGTCGGACCCAGAACTGGAATCAACGAGAGTCGCGCCTAGTGCCAGCATTCATCTCTTCAGGGAACGTCTAGAGATTCCAAAAATAGAAGACCACAATTCAAGACATAGACAGTATATTGAGGAAGAGGAACCAAGGACTATTTAAGAGTGAAGCTGTCGTCATGAAGGTCTAAAAATCCCAGATGTACCCTCGAGATGGCAGAAAACCACACGCAGTATCGATAAGTACATTTTTTTAATATACTAAAACATGAGATTTGCACATCGATGTCAACTTTTATTAGTAAATAAAAGTTTGTTTATTTTATGTAATTAATACTATTAAATGTAGGGAACACTATACACGTGTGACTGGGAAAAATTATTTTATTAATTTAATTAGGATTTCTTCTGTAATTTATGGATATTCTCTAATATTTCAGCGGGCTTATTTGCATGAATTAGTACATAGATCCCATAAATTTTTAGTGCGTGTGAAGCATATGTTTTAAGGGAGAATGGCACTTCAGCTAAATTTATAATTTCTTCCTAATGATACTAACTGGTAAGGATCATCATAATAATTTGAATATAGATTGTGTGTTCGCTTCACAGGGTAATGCATGTATTTTATAAATCCCATAATAATAAAAATATGATTATTAAAGATGTTCAAGCCAAGGTGCAATTTGTGAATTATATAGATACGCGAGTGAGATGGGATTAGTTAAATGACCTGTGGGAATAGAGTCTTCTATATAAATGAATATTTTTTTTTTTTTGCTATGGGCTTTATGTCGCACCGACACAGATAGGTCTTATGGCGATGATGGGATCGGAAAGGCCTAGGAGTTGGAAGGAAGTGGCCGTGGCCTTAATTAAGGTACAGCCCCAGCATTTGCCTGGTGTGAAAATGGGAAACCACGGAATATAAATGAATAAAATGGATTTGAGATGCAGTAGTGTGACAATGAAGAAGATGAGACTTGTGAAATGTTTGAGATGACGGAATGACAAAGAATTAGAATAATGATGGCTGTCGCAACGTATTCAATTAGACTGTATATGGCCGGAATAATAAGAAATAAGAATTGGCGGCCCTTAACTAAATGTGTACTTGGAAACGAGCCAAAAATGAGAAGAAAGAAAGAAAGAAAGGAATAGAAAGTGTCTTTGCGACTGCAAGGTAGGACACTGACCATTACCAGAGAGACAGATTTATGATGTAAGGGATTTGCCCAGTCCGTGCGGACAGAGTTGTCTCGAAGAGTTCTCGGAACATATGCCCTTGTAAGACTGTTCATTCACCACTGCAATATCAATCCCATGCTAATAATATATTATGAGTAGCGTTGATAATTTTATGATTCTGCAAAGGACGTATTCCTCCTCATTTTATTTATTAAATTAGCTTATGATATGAGTTTCAGATTTTTTGCACCTTGAAAGCTGGAGAACGTGGGTTCGACCCACGTCAGAACGATGGATTTAACCTGATACCATGTGGCTTGACTAGGCCACATCTTCAAGATGTATTGTTCACTATATGTTTAATATTTCTCTATGTAATGTATTTATGTATATCCGTTATTCTCAAGTGTTTATGGTGATGGGTAGGATACCAACGTTGTGTTAATCCACTTCGAATACAACAGGGTCAGGTAAACCCAAGATACGTGTATGTGTTCAGTATAATATGTAACTGATGTGGTCAAATAGACCATGTGTTCAATATGCGACGATGTAATCTCGTGCGTGAAAAAAAGGTATTAATTTAATCTTCCTAAATTCCACAACCATGACAGCTAACTATTAATACAATTTAATGAGAGTGTGCCATCCTGACCTTGTGGTCAGTCTATTCAAATAATTTTTAATTTCATGTGGCTATTTCTAGCCGAGTGCAGCCCTTGTAAGGCAGACCCTCCGATGAGGGTGGGCGGCATCTGCCATGTGTAGATAACCGAGTGTTATTGTGGTGGAGGATAGTGCTATGTGTGGTGTGTGAGTTGCAGGGATATTGGGCACAGCACAAACACCCAGCCCCCGGGCCATTGGAATTAACCAATGAAGGTTAAAATTCCCGACCCGGCCGGGAATCGAACCCGGGACCCTCTGAACCGAAGGCCAGTACGCTGACAATTCAGCCAACAAGTCGGACATTCAAATAATAGATACCATCGAGTATCATTGCTCAGTGATAAATAAACTTGCGTGTGTGAAATATGTATATAGTATTAGTGCGCGCTAATAAGGTGATTTGAAGTATGCCAAGCAATAACCACAACAGTGTACGAACTGACAAAGACGTTGAGTCATACTGTATACAAATGATTGCTTTACTATTGATTTTTTTAAATGTGTAATAATATGGCATTATCTCATATATTTATCGTATGGTTCTATCAGTTTAATAAAATGATTAGTAAATATTGGGAACAAAACTCTTCTCATTTAATATTAATGTATTCGTCTTACATCATAGAGAACCATACTTTCGTTATATTTAATGTAGTGCCCATTTTTCTTCTATGAATATTCCATTACCTGTATGCTTCCGAGCTTTAGCCGTTGATGCAATGAAAGTAGGGAGGATGGGACTTCGAGCCCCCGGAAAGTGATTTTCAAAGGTTCTCATCCAGGAATTCCATTTATATATTTGTTTGTGAAGCCGAATTATGTAATTATGCCCGGGACGGGTACATTATATCGAGTGGGGCTCGACATTACAGTAATAGACTTTCATTCCGATATAGAGTCCCACTAGACATGACAACAGCGTGTACTTTTAGCGATTGTATGACGACTGTGCAGTGTTCCAGTATTGTAGAGCTATCTAACAGTCTCCAAGAAAACATCTTTCCCTATTTACTATAGTTTGTAAGAACTGTAATAACTTTACAACCTCTGTTATTCTCGAACGTTTATGACAGTATACTGATGATACAGACTGAATGTAAACATGACTGCTTCATCTTCGCTCACGGAAGTGGTTATTTTAGAACAGTTAGCATACAGTATTGATGCTTTCAATAATTTGACTATACGTTGATTGCTCAGACCACTACACATCAAACTATGCTTTTATCGTGAAAAACCTGAAATGGTGACAGAAATTTTATTCTGATTATTGGAAGTGGCATGTCAACAGATTCCTGCTCTATAAAGTTTACTGCACTGCGAATTGCAGACATTTCATCCTACAAAGTCTTCTGGACACAGGTGATCAATGAGTTGGTTGGGGAAGTATGCAATAAAAGTCAAAAGGGAGGAAAACCAGCTCCTCCTGGTGTTGAAGAATGAATGGTGAACTGCACATTACCAACAAGCTACTTGGAAAAACAACATAAGGATTGTGCTGTCTGTTCAAAGAGGATCAATAAAGATGGTAGAAAGGAAACGGTTTACTACTGCAAAATGTGTTCAAGAAAACCAATTTTCCACCCAGAAACTCTTTTGAAAAGTACCACATAATGAAAAACTACAAGGATTAATGTATTTTGTGTTCTGACTGTAAATATATTTCTTGTAACATATTATATTTTGTGTTAGATTGTTTTGCAGCGTTCACTTCCTACAGCTGTTCATAGTACAGAAATTAATTAGGAGTGGAGCAGGAAGCATATGTTAACGGTAATGGAGTTCAAAAGGTTAACATCCAACTGGAGTCAATTGAATAAGAGGAACATATCACAACTGGGGGTGATTTCAGTGGACATGTTGAACAAGAAAGAAATGGCTAGTGAACACCTCCTTTAAGAAGACAATCCCACTTGATACCTGCAACAGTCGAGGGCATACAACTAAAATCAACTACTGGGAAATCTGATAAGTCTTGAAGTTGGTGATCAATACAAAGGTTATTTTAATCACCCATATCCACGCAGCATCCCATGAAGTACTGACACAAGTGTGATAAACAGATATAACTTGAAAACAATATTCTCTTACCCATGGGTAAACAAAACAATTATCAAGCTTAAATTATTATTATTATTATTATTATTATTATTATTATTATTACTTGTAGGAATAGCTATGAAGTGTTACATCCATTTAGTATTATTACATCATATGTACATATGATATGATCACACTGTTTGTGAGGTTAAGTCATGAAACATGTGCTGTACATGAATATTCATATGAGTTCAATTAATGTAAATACCTGTAAATTAATTATATAATTTATTCTTACCTGTATATATAATTTGTAATCCATAATTGTGAAACACACGGCAACTTCCACAATGATATAGGTAGACGAGAACAATGGAGAATATTCTGTACATTATAATCTATGTATTAGGCACACTCGAATTTTCATGAAGGTATATTTTGTAATGTAGCTCCTTTTTTTTTTTTTTTTTTTTTTTTTTTTTTTTTTTTTTTTTTTTTTTTTTGCAAGTTGCTTTACATCGCTCCAACACAGATAGGTCTTATGGCAACGATGGGACAGGAAAGGGAAGGAAGCGGTCGTGGCCTTAATTAAGGTACAGCCCCAGCATTTGCCTGGTGTGAAAATGGGAAACCACGGTAAATGACTGCAGCTATCCAGCTCGGTAATGTAGCTTTCTAATAATAATAATGTTATTTGTTTTACGTCCCACTAACTACTCTTTTACGGTTTTCGGAGATGCCAAGGTGCCGGAATTTAGTCCCGCAGGAGTTCTTTTACGTGCCAGTAAATCTACCGACACGAGGCTGACGTACTTGAGCACCTTCAAATACCACCGGACTGAGCCAGGATCGAACCTGCCAAGTTGGGGTCAGAAGGCCAGCACCTTAACCGTCTGAGCCACTCAGCCCGGCAATGTAGCTTCTAGAAGCCTGGCCAGGCACATATATAAGGAGGTGGTTTGATGGCAATGACAAGTATTGTTTAGCACGAGTTTCACTGGTGAATACGTGTTGTGGTTAACTGACATGCCGATGTAGGCAGTCTGTATCAACTGATTCAACTGTGTTTCAAGGTTGTAACCTCCATGTGCAGCGATTGGCATTTTTAAAATGGCGGTTTGTGATGCAAGTGTTTTGTTGTGACAGCAGTGATTAAGGTTACGTGTGTGTTTAATTTGTAAATAGATGCGAATAAAAACTGTACCAACTGACAGCATCTCGTGTGCGTCTTTGAGGATACGTAAACTGGCGATCATGACAGGACTATTAGAATCTATTGGAATCAAAAATGAAGAACGACCAGAGGACTGTGGTGATGTCTGAAGAGTTAATTTCCTTCGCTAAAAACATCGAGGCCCAGTTTGGAAAACTCTAGGAGAAAATCGGGCCCAGTTCAAGACCAGACTGACGTCAGCAGACGGAGCCGAATACCCGAACGTTGGACGTCGTGGGCAGGACATGGAGTATGACACAGCCCACAGTCACGTTCGACCTGCGAGGAAGTTGTGGGAGAAATTTCGGCGGGCGTGGCAGTGCCCATCAACCGAGAGCTGACTACTGAGTCCAGCTCCAGGAGAAGAGTGATGGCGGAAGGGACATCATCGAGTATGCCAGCAGCAAGCTATCTCCCACCGAACAACGCTACAGTACTGCCGAGAAGGAAGCCTTAGCCGTGGTGAGGGCCATGGGCAAATTCAGAGGCTACTTGGAGGGAAGGAAGTTCCAGCTTTACACCAAAAACGCCTCTCTCAAATGGTTGAACTCGTTCTCTGGCTCAAAATCTAAATTGATGCGATGGGCTCTGTTAATCGCAGAATTTTATTTCGATGTGTGTCACGTCCCAGGACCGACGAACATAGGAGCAGACAGCTTATCTAGGCACCCGACGATAGAACCTGAAGCTAGGATCACCGTTGTCGAAAGGGAGTTCCCAGAAAAACACCAGAGTGAGCCTAAGGAACCTGTCCTTACGACCATCAAGAAGGAACTTGATCGGTGAGTGAACAATCAGTGGCAGGAACAAGACGAGCCCTGTAGGACCATGACGCAGTGGATTAGGGGACAGAACACAGATAGTCGACTTGTCCCGAGGGAATTCAAGATGTGCTACAAGAACTTTCGGGTTGACGGAGGACTCTTGATATACAGGTCACACCTTTCCAACATGCCTGCAGTACTGGTGATCAATAGACAGCACACGATGGACATCCGACAAGTTCCACGACAACACGGAAGCCAGACATCCAGGACTACATGAATGGCTGCTACATCTGTGCCTGCACTAAGGTGAGCAACAGGAAGGCATATTCCAGCCAACGAGGAAGACGGCCACAACGCCCGTGGGAGGTCATAGTCCTGCACTTGATGGGTCCTTATCCCCAGAACACCACGGGGTAAAACAGGACTCCTAGTAATCACTGACGTATTCAAAAGATGGATTGAGGTCTTTCCGATACCAGAAGACACGACGGGATGCATAATCAGCCTGCTACAAGACGAGGTACTCAGCTGCTACGGTTATCCACAGTGCATTCTGTCAGACAACGGGAGTCAGTTCACGTCGAGGAAATGGCAGCAAACGATGACAGAATGGGGTGTGGAGCACTGGACCACCCCTATCTACAACCCAAGGGCAAATCCAACTAAATAATGGAACCAGGAGCTGAAAAGGATTCTACGAGTCCACCTAATAGACAAAGAACATTGACTGTGGGACCTTCAGATACCGCAGTCACTTTTTGCCCTACGACAACGCATCAACCGTGATACCGGCTATTCCCCAACAGAGCTGTTTCTTGGTGATTAGTCCTCTGTGGGGGTTACAGTTAAGTCCTTGAAGATGGGTACAGTGGAGAAGGGATCCATAAGCATACCGAACTCAGCAAAACAGGTGACTCGGATCTTCTTGGGGTTAATAAAAACAATTGGCAAACATCTGTACACACATTGGGAAGATCCAAACAATGTCTGTATTCACCATTTCTTATAGAGGATATTCCAAAATTCTGAAGCAAAATGCACTTCAAAAACTTGAAACAAAAGTCTGTTACATTCACTTCCCAGTCAAGCTATGATAACAGATGTTCATGTTTACTCCATTCAAGTTTATTATTATTGAAGGTTATTCAATTTTTTGAGAAAGAAATGAACATGCATGAACTCTGAAGTTGTGATTTTTGTACTTTCTTTTAGCCAGGGTACCGGCACTTCCTGAAGTATATAATGTTAATTTTCCTTTTACCAAGTCCTATAGCCATTGGATAGATAGGTAGATAAACAGATAGATAGTTTTGTCTATACTGCCAGAATTTTTTAAAAATTGGTATATATGTGTTGGTCAAATCCATAGTAAGAAGGATATGCAATTTTTAAATTTCTACCATGTCAGTACGTACGCACAATATGAGAAAATGGCTTAATAAAATTTAACAAATATCAGTATTTAAGGTCAAAGGAGAAAGCACTACAATCTATGCCATAAATAATTTTATTCAAGCTAGCTGGAATAGTAGTTTAGGGGAAGAGCTAAAAACTTCTCAAATACATCGGCTAATACTGGTCATACCAATAAAATTTCTGATTTTACATGAATTACAAACTGATCCTACAATGAATAACAACAGATATATTGAAGATTTTATACTTTTAAATTATGTCCTGCCGCTATTAATACTAATCATCGAAGAATCTTTTGTAGCAAAGAGAGGAGGAAAAGCAAATTCTGATCTTCCATGCCTCATAGATTTCTATCACAGTCCCGATACTTGAAGATATTGTCTGTCTAAAAGTGGGCAGTAAGCATACATCTGCGTAACACAGTCTAGGGAGGAGGTGGAAAGCTAGAATACTTTATCTTGCTATTCCTCTAGATCTTTTACAATTTGTTTTATGTCGCACCGACACATATAGGCCTTATGGAAGCGATGGGATAAGAAAGGCCTAGGAGTGGGAAGGAAGCAACAGTGGCCTTAATTAAGGTGCAGCCCCAGCATTTGCCTGGTGTGAAAATGGGAAACCACGGACAACCATCTTCAGAGTTGCTGACAGTGGGGCTCGAACCCACTAACTCCCGGATGCAAGTTCACAGCTGCGCGCCCCTAACCGCACAGCCAACTCGCCCGATTTCCTCTAGATCAGGTGCTTCCAACTTGTAAGAGCTTAAGGGCCACATTGGAAACCTTAGACATCGTGGGCTGAACTTTAATAATAAGCCAATTTTAGTAAAATTCTGCAAATAGAAAAGAGGTACTGTACAGCATGATGAAATAATATGCACAGTTAAATTGAAACAAAGGTTTGATAATTTCTTTGTCATGAGTAAGGCTTCTCAGTGAAGTTTAAAGTTGTGGATTATCAGACTGTGCATCCATCTCTAGATAAAACTGTGAAATTGATGAAATCATAGTAGCTTTTCCGTTTGAGGACTAGATGTCTCTGATATCAAAATGTTACCTAATTTATTAGAGTTCAGATGTCCTTATTTGTCAGGGAGAATGTATTTAGATGTTATTCATACTGTTCATCTTCCAATGTTTATTTTAATTCTCTGAAGTTACCTAAACTGCAATTTGTCGACATGATATGGGCTTTTGGGCGTATGCCGTGTCAAGCAAAGAAGGTGAAACTCTTAATACGTTTCGCAGAGAACTTTGTGAACAGTCGAGATTTTTCTTCTGAAGACCCGGAGCAATGTTCTCTGAGAAACATTGATATGAATTTAATTTAACCTAATAAAAAAGTTTTCACTACAATGTCCAGATGGTTCTGCTTGTAGGAATATGTCAGATTGGTCAGAAGGTTGGTTGGATCGCCCCGAGCGGTTGGGACGCTTGGGTTGGGACGTTTCAACTAAGGTACAGAGAAGGATAAACAATGAAGTGGATTCCCACGAAGATACTATATTCTTAGCTGTAGAGAGTTAATTACAGTATGTACACTATGTACAAGTAATTCAATATTTTCCGTTGACAAATCTTGAGAGAAGTGTCTTTCACCTTCTGTTTCCAAGTCTAATTATGAGAAGACCTAAGCTACTATTGCTGATTGCGTAATCAAATTGTCGACCAACAGGGATTCTGACTGCAGCTCATCCGCGAATTAATGGTAGAAGCCCTTATCAACGGCTTCTCTGCCCTTTTATAGCCTTTGCGGCCCCACCCGATTTGTTCTCGAAGCTTGTAGATTATCTGCTGCGTGACTGTCGAACATTCCTTAGTTCTGACCAATCAGAGGCCTGTATTCTCGGTACAATTCCGGTACATCTTAACATTGTTCATGGATTGACCTATGCTCCGGTCAACATGACTCACGTCCTCGTGCTTGTGACTCTGAGCGTATGACAAACTTCTCTGTTACTCAAGATTTCTCAACCAGTTGACATATAATTTCTACTCTTAAATTTTCAACTTCATGAATACGAATTATTTTATAGATCATCTTATATTCAGGTGTACCCATACCTGACTTCTAGCCCTTATCACTGGCTTATTCTAATACATGTACCAGGTACTGCAATTCCTCCTACGTTCCCTCCGGATCGATCCTCGGAGAGAATAGCTGTCCTGTGTTCGTATCCCCGGGAGGACGCGACAGACGCAACACCTCCCTCCCCTGGGAAGAAATGAATGCAAACATCCCTTGCATTCATTTCGTTATAACCTCTTGGAGTATATCCTTCTATTAGTGGGGCTACGCTGTGCCAATGTCTCGTCTGGTAACACCCGCAACTCAGGTGTTTCTATCAATTCTAACTCCGGCAGCAAGCCCGGTTCACTGGGGGCCTTTCCAGCGGCCCGGAGTTGCTGAAAACGGACCGTAATGTCCTCGACTGATACCTTTGCCTTTCTGTTGACAGTAATTATATTCTGTTATATAGAGAGATTGGGACAGCGTTCCTTGTAGTCATCAATGCACTTGGGGTTGTACTTACATTTTTTACAACAGCCACAACAATAACACAATATGAATATCATTAACACTAATATACTCTAAGTTACTATTTGGTATACACTTATATACTGTAACGTCATTTTGTGTTCGGGTACAGTTTCCTGTTGTTGCACTAAACGTTTGACTTCATTTACCTTATGATTGGCCCATTTAAGGTCGCTTACATGATTCAATAAATTACCTACAGTCACTTTATTTAACTCAGGAATTTGACTGAGTTTGATATCACTATAACTTGTATCACAGCAATCATATTCAAGCATAATTTCGGGAATAATGAATGTCCTTCATTGTAGAGTTCACGATTCCTGAACTTTGTATCTTACTATCTATGGAATATACAGTAGGGCCTACACATTTCCATGAAACTTATTATACTTATGCCATGTAATTTTATATCACTAGTAGATTCCTTACACACACATGTCACTTGGATTTCATTAGGGGCTATATAAATGTATTTATCATCATTTACAGGGATCCAAGTGAGCTCAAAAATTGGCAATACCCTTTTTTCACAGTTTTTGGGCATATAATTTACACCTGTCAGACTGATTATACAATTTCTTTTCATGACTACATTTCTTAGTGGAAAGTTGAACTTACATAGTCTTTGATTATCTTCTATTAACTTACATTGTTGCACTTTTCCTTACTTAATTGTGCGTATGTTTGTTTTTCTTTATCCGATATTACATATTCTTTCTCTTCCTGTAGGTATACGAAGTGGTTGGGATTGCTCTTTATTTTGTTGGGATAGGGAGTATTTAATTCCATTTGTGAGTGGAAGCTTTAATATGTACACCATTGAGTCTTTTGTTAGGTAAACACTTACTGGCAAGATTTGATATGTGACACACCCATAACTCTCTTATCTCTACTGGGAAATTCCCCTTGTACTTTTTTATAAGCCTTTAGGATATACTTTTTTATAAGCCTTTAGGATATCATCGGGACTAAGAACCCGCACTTGAACTATTCCCAACTGAGCATTTATAATACAGTCTAAAATCACTTGATAGTGCTCATGCAGCTGAATTAATACACCTTGTAATTCAGTCAGGTGTTTATTTAACGTTATCTGTAGTTCAGAATGTCGGAAAGCCTCTGAAATTTGTAAGGTCTCGCTTTGCACGTACATTTAAGTCGCTCGAAATTTTCACTAAATTTTATCTCATTCACGGCAATATTATACGGAGTGTTAATAACGTTAACACGTCAAACAGTGTCTTGGTTACGGTACCTACTACGTGGATTAATTCAAGTTTATTAATCCTCTTTCATTCCGTCTGCCTTTTATGTCTGACATCTATCCCTTTGAAAATTTTTGTATCCCTTATCCAAAATAAAGAAAGTAACAGGAAACTATTTACTCTACATTTTCTGTCATGCCTCTTTAGTGACACTTAGGCCATCTACGATAGCTAACGGTGGACCTGTTGAGGATTTAATCAGCCTTCGGGTTGAAAACCCAATATACATATACGAACGCATCCCTTACATACAATTTCCTTCTTGATTCTAGTGCACAAATTTGCGTCCCTTGTGGGTTCGTACTGGCTAGAATATACAATTCAGATAACCTATTAATTGGAATAATAATTACAGCGTACAGTTCTGCTTCTCTCTTATCTTCAAAGTATACGCCTATTGGCTTGCTGTATGGGTTATGTCTAACGGTGCTGCCTTATCAACATCAAGGTTGCTGTCTCTCACCGTTTACTGGATATCATGCATGCTTGGCCGTGCTGGCCTGCGAGTCAATACAACATCTCTCTTATCTACTGGCAATGGTGACATAACTTTGTCTTGCGCTTGACTGGTATTACGTTTACGTTAGATGATCACGACGCTGAGGTGTTAACATAGCAAGTTGTCACTGTTCATTCTTAGTGACTTTCGAATACCTGTAATGGTATTACTGCCTACACTGACCGAACGGTGGGTCACGGTGACGTGGGTCTCGGGTTCATTTCCTTCCTATAATTATGGTATTGATTCAATCCTCCTTACTATTCACATAGCGATCTTCGGTGTCGTGAGTCCTGAGTTCGCAAGAGCCCTTCCAATAATAATATTGGATTCCAGATTTTGGCTCTTCATTACCTGGCTTATCCATAGGCATTCAGGTAGCTCCCGCCCTATAATTAGCGAGTCTTCCCAAGAGGTGACCTTCGATCAAGAGTGTTTCACCTTCTGCCTTCAACATCCTCTGATAGGAGACATAGAGTTCCGGTCCAAGGGTAACGACTATGTAATTTGAAGGTCAGAATTTTACCTTGAGGGTAGCGCATTGTGGTGTGTACATTCACCAGAGTTCATCGCACGCAGAGTGGCACAGAGTTGCGTGGTGAATGGTTTTATCATTGTTTGATATCGCACAGTTCCTAATACACTACGATTATGTTTTTGGGAAGTTTGAGGTCCTCTCTCGACATTTTCCAATTTTTACTGTAAGAAGTACAGTTGTCTCGTGTGGGTGCAAATGAGGGTCGAACTGGCGATGTATGTTTATGGGAAAAGTCCTAGTATTTTCGGTGTTTATGTGGCTCTCGAGAAATACTCGTGAATTAACGTGGTTAAATTCAAGGTCTCCTCTTAAGCATATGGGAGATCCTAGAGTATGTGGATGGATTTATTCGAATTTCAGTAAGATATCTTGTGAGAAATAATTGGAATTTTTTAGCACCTTGTGCTGCATGAGCGTGGTTGCTCGTTTCGTTATAATGTGAGATGATAGTCCAGTCGACCAGGCTTTGTTCTTTAAATGCATACTAACAAGGATCCTGACCTTATTTATAACCCTTCTTGGTGGATTTCGCGCTAGCGGAGATCACACCTCCTTGAGTAGCCACCTGCTCCGTGGTGACATACCCCAGGTGGAAGCTGTCCCACGAGATTTCACGCCTCCCGCAGGGTGCCCGCATCAGTGCCTTAAGGACTAAATGTACGGCCGTTCCCTGTGGGGATCTATTAGTCGCCTCCTACGACAGACTGGATCGCGCTGAGGTGTTATTCTGGCGTACAAAGGCTGCTTATGTTAATCCCCAACACCACACAGGGTTCTTCCGTGTATTTTACTATCAGGACTCGCCTGTTCTCTCCTTAGTGAGAGAATTGCTGTATACTTGACCGTATTGCTTAACTCTTCAACATTGATCTGTGGCTGTGTTTATTCACAACTTCTCACCCTTCACGTTGGTTAATTTAGATGCAGTTTTCGTTCTATAATGCTTATTCTTTGTAACACTAAGTTGTGTATTAGCAATGTCCCTATTAACACTGAATTAAATTTTTAAGCCTTCTACTTTCACTATATGAGTGAGCCTTGTGCTCAGCTCAGGACCCCGTGGGTCAAGCTTGGTGAGGTTTGACATCTAGACTCTCAGCCTCGCCACTGTGGTCCTTCTGACGGGTAATGAGGATCGTGCAATGTTTGATGTCCCGTACCAATAATCTTGGCTCTAAAATTTCTAGGTTAAATTTCCAACGTCGGTATCCCTAATATGGCGCGTGGCCTGACTGGGTATTTCATATTAACCCTATCAGCAGCCATTGAAAGTTCACAATGCTGTTGGGGTAAAGGGAGCGTAGTTTACCGCGGCCGAAATTAGAGCCAGTTAACTAATATCTATGCCACCGAGCTTGATAGCTGCAGTCGCTTAAGTGCGGCCAGTATCCAGTAATTGGGAGATAGTGGGTTCGAGCCCCACTGTCGGCAGCCTTGAAGATGGTTTTCCGTGGTTTCCCATTTTCACACCAGGCAAATGCCGGGGCTGTACCTTAATTAAGGCCACGGCTGCTTCCTTCCAATTCCTAGGCCTTTCCTATCCCATCGTCGCAATAAGACATATCTGTGTCGGTACGACGTAAAGCAAATAGCATTAAAAAACATATCTATGCCCTTTTAATTAATATACAGTTTTAGTCTGTTCTTATGGACTCTGGCTTGCTTCCCTCGTGAAGTGTGCAGTTTACACCGTCTACCTTTATAATTCTATAAGGACCTTGATACGGCAGAGATAATTTTGATTCGCTACGTCCTCGTCTTACGGCATCATTACGGAGTAATACTAAGTCTCCTACCTTAAAAGAAACTTCGTGCTGCGATGCATCATACAGATTCTTCTCTTGCTCTCTCTCTTAATTAGGGTCTGTCTAGCTATTTCGTGACTCTCCTGGAGTCACTGAGTTAATTCCTCTACCACATTCTGATACTCATTGTAAGTTTAATCGTTTCCTCTGAAGTACGCCTGGGATATTGGCCTTCCTTCCAAATATAAATTCAAACGGCTTGTATCCGGTGCTGGTATGTTTGGTAGTATTATACACAAACATAGCCATTGGGAGATACTTGACCCAGTCATTCTGAGAGCTACACACACAATGTCTCAGAAACTCGCCTAGTACTCTATGTGACCTTTCTAGGCTTCCATTCGATTGTGGGCGGAAAGCGTCTGTGTGTACCTTCTTAATTCGTAATGTCCAACACAGTTTCTTAAACACGTCCGCCATGAAATTTGCACCCTGATTAGTTAGGATTGTTCCTGGGATTCCGAAGACACTAATTACATTATTAATCAAGAGTCCTGGCTACCGTGTCTGTACTTTGATCTGGAATTGCACTTACGAACAAGTACTTTGATAACTGATCCTGACAGGTGAGTATATATCGATTTCCGGCCTCCGTCAAATACAGGGGGCCTACGATATCTAATGTGACTTTATCAAACACCGTGACAGGTGTGTCCGATTATCATTGGCGCCTTCACTTCCGGTCCGGTGATCTTATTCTTTTGGCAATAAGGATATGAACGGATATTATTCTCTATGTCCTTTTGCATTCCATCCCATTGGATGTAGTTTTTCACCCTAGCATACGTTCTGGCAATGCCCTGGGTGACCTCTGACCAGCGAAGCATGTGCTTCTTCAATTATGTCTAACTTTTCCTGCTCTGTTAGTTCGGACTTCCATTTGTCTACTGTACCGAAGCGTCCTCAGATTCAGAGCTGAGTCCGTCTCTCTGTACACTTTCCCTGTTCGACCTCGGGTTGAGTGTTGACGTCCCTTATTTACTTTGTTGCCTGTTGCCTACCGTGTTCACCTCTTGGCTCTCAGTGCTAACTATATTTACCTCTTGTTCAGGGGTAGCAGGAATTCTACTCAGGGCATCCGCTTCACCTCTTTGCATACGATATAAAAATCGTACTCGGCTAACTTTAGCCTAAATGTTAATAGCCTAGAAGACGGGTCTCATACACTAAAAACCCACTTCAATGTTTTATGGTCGGTCACCACTGTGAAATGGCGTCCAAACAGATATGGACGGAAATATTTTACGCCGAATACTATGGCCAATGCTTCCCTCTCAGTAGTACTGTAATTTCTCTTGGCCTTATTTAATGATCTACTGGCGTAAGCCACCAGCAAATCCTTGCCTAGCGGACCTTGAGACAGTATAGCACCTAATGCTTCTCCACTCGCATCTGTGGTTAGAATGAATGGTTTCTCAAAGTCCGGATACTGTAAGACTGGGTTCTCATTGAGTTTCTGCTTCAGCACTTGGAACGCATGTTCCTACTGTTCTGTCCACACGTAAGGTACGTCCTTTAGAAGTTCGTACAGTGACTTCGCTATCTTACTGTAGTTGGGTATGAACCTACGGTAATAACCTGACAACCGTAAAAATCCTTTCAACTGTTTTGTGGTAGTAGGTTGTGGAAAATCCCTTACTACTTGGGTTTTCCTCTCATCAGGTTGGACTCCGTCCTTTGTAATAACGTGGCCCAAGAAGGCGACTTCAGTTCGTAAGAACTCGCACTTGTCCGGCCCTAATTTCAAGTTGGCTTCTCTTAGCCGTTAAAATACATCTCGAAGTTTCTGGTTATGGCCCTCTATAGAGCTGCCATAGATTATAATGTCATCTTAATAGCAAAGGCATTTTATGCCCTCTAGCCCTGTTAATACGGTTTTCATTAACCGTGTAAATGTTGCGGGGGTGTCTCGCAAACCCATCAGCATCCTCAGGTACTCTTAATGCTTCCCCAGTGCAGAGAATGCAGTCTTTTCTCTGTCTTCCAGCTTCAACATGACCTGATGATAGCCATGGGCCAGATCCATGGAGGAGAAGTACTGTGCCTTCCCCAGGGCATCTGATAATTCCGTAATTAACGGGAGCGGATAAGGTCTACCGATCGTAACTCGGTTCAACTCATGAAAATCGACTAATAGCCTGACTTTTTGCTTCCCCGAGACGTCCATTTTCTTCGGAATCAAAATGGGCGAGGACCCTGGAGAGGTAGAAGGCGCTATAATTTCATCATTTAACATCTTATCAATCTGTCTACCTATGTCCTCCTTCTGGGCTTCGGGCAATCTATATTGCCTTAAATGTATGGGAGGCTGGTCAGCGGGTGTCGGAATGGCATGTTGCAGCACATACGTGTGTGTCAACTTATCACCTTCCAAGTAAAAAAATCTTGGTAGGCGGTACAGACCGCATATATCTCTTCGCCATCTTTGGCTGCCAAATGTTCTAATCGTAACTGTTCTCGCAGTCTCAGGGCCCTAGACTTAGTAACTGGAGAGTTGGTCTCCATTTGTTCACCACTGATATTATTATTATTATTATTATTATTATTATTATTGCCGTTCTCAGAGTGCTCTTGTTCTCCACCGCTTACTCTAGATAAGGCGGCTCTCTCGACCTTGTTTACTACACCGGGTGTTTCAGCTGTCTCATTCATTACAGAGTGAAGCTCTACTACTGGACTTGGTAATCTCCAAGTCTTATCAGTAGTGTCAATAGCCGTGTAATCTTTTGACTTGGTCAGGCACTCTGCTAAGTAAAGACTCGGTTTTACTTCTTGCCTCTCAATTAGGCCTTCAGTATTACACTTATCTACCTCAATAGCCACTATTTTTTCTGTTCGGGGTTCCAGGGTGACCCATACAGATTCCCGTGCACCAAAGGGATATTTCTTTCCTGCTATTAGCGCATACCCGTCTTGGTAGTTTAGCACGCTATCATGCAGGACGTCCTTTCCAATGATCCCATCTTGTCTCAGATTAAAATCATTGCCTACTAGATGGAACTCCAGGACCTTCCCTCCTATTGGGATTCAAACTTCTCCCTTTGTGAATATTGCGTCTCCACTGATGCCTCTCAGTTGGAGGGTCTCCTATCGATTCACAAAAATGTCCTTAGGTGCACACTTTTCCTTGAGGAGAGATACGTCGCTACCTGTATCTATAAAAAATCTAACAGGGTCTCTCCGACCGACTAAATCAACCAAGATTGTGCCTTCGGTCTTGGTTATTTCTGTTGCGGCGGGACTTGATACCTTCGGGGTTTTCACTGCTGTCCCTGGCTCGTGACCCCTTGTTAGTTTAACACGTCCCTAAAATTGAACCAACAGTCCTTACTATCGTGGGACCATATTTTACATATCTCACACCGTGATTTACGACTGTGATTGCGCGTAGGAGGGCTACTCTGTTCGTCTCTGCTATTTTGTGTTATACAAGCCTTGACTACGTTCTGTCCTTTCCTTGAGGGCTGGCTCGGGCCTCTTGGCTGAGCTTGGTGGTACATTGCCACCGTAAATGGCCATGCCTCCCACAGGCGTAACACCGCTTCAGTGCACGTCCACGGTTCCTGTTATATCATGGACACTCGGGTCTCCTGTGACCCATTTTGCTGCACTCATAGCATCGTATCAAGGGCCCAGATCGCTCCTTACGATACACTGTTCCCTGCGCATGCTAGAATCATACCTTAGGTGGCACTTTCATGGACCTAACTATTTTGATTTCTCCGGTTGTAGGTTTCTCTTGGTCCCTTAACTTCTTTCTACATTCTCGCTCTTTATGACCTAATTTTTTTGCAGTACGTGCACTTAGGTGTAGGTGTATCGGACTTGGTTCGAGGCCGGTCACACTCTTTTGCGATGTGGCCTTCCCGCTTGTAATTGAAGCAGGTTACCAAAACATTTCGGGATTTGTTCTGTTTATTTCCCATAGCCTGACGTCGCCCTGTGTTGCCTTTAATGGGTAACACCTGCCAACTTTCTTTACGAGGAGTTCTGGATGGCTGTGGTTTGTATAAGGCTTTGCGTTCCTCTTGGGAGAGCAGTAATGTCTGGCCGCGCTTGCAACCTCCTCGAATGTTTTCGAATTCCCGTCCTGTACCTTATGCTGTATTCTTCTTTCGGAGCCCTGGAGTGAACCCGGGAAATGCAATCTTTACTATCAGCTGGCGCTGATATTCGTGGCCATCTATCGGTTCCTCCTCTAGAATTGCGTTCCTAAACATAACTACAATTTCTTCTACTTCGTAAGCCCATTCTGCCACAGCATCCCTAGTCCCTTGCTTGGATTGGAATAGCTTGAATAGATACAGTTCAAATGTGCCTTGTTTGCCATAATACTCCCATAGAGCACACTTCGCATGCCTCCAGTTTATAATATCCCCCCGCGATAATAGTTTCTTGCGAGCTGGACCCGTAATCTTTGTTAAGTTATATTTAAAGGATAATACTTTCTCATTGGGCCGTATCGTGCAATGTGCGGCTTCATGACCTATTATTTTATAACCTTCTGCCGCCAATATATAGACGTTCTTCTGCATGCGCATTACCGGTATCAGATCCTGAATCACTGATGTTGCCTACTAAATTACCCATTTCACTTGACTCTGCCATTATAGTAGAGCAAGTTACAAGCACTCACCCTTAAGGTTGATCGGTGTTGAAGCTGGGCTGGATCCTCGGTCTTCAGTCGCTGTCTGTTACCACGCGCTGGGCTGGCTCAGTGGGTTGCTCTCGTGCTGCTGGCACCTCTCATTGGATAGGGAACTACAGGCTGGTAACTTCTTTCTTGAGCTAAGCCTCTTCTGCGGGGCTTTAAAATAATTTATTTCCTTCTCTGCTGAGGTTGTCTGCTTCCCACACCACAGCTGCACACCAAACATTTTCTTCTTCTGTCGTGACAGAGAGGATTTGAGCTTGAAGGAGTATGTCAGATTGGTCGGAGGGTTGGTTGGATCGTCACCGAGCGGTTGGGACGCTTGGGTTGGGAAATTTCAACTAAGGTACAAAGAAGGATAAACTATGAAGTGGATTCCCACGAAGATACTATATTCTTAACTGTAGAGAGTTAATTACAGTGTGTACACTTTGTACAAGTAATACAATATTTTCCGTTGACAAATCTTGAGAGAGAAGTGTCTTTCACCTTCTGTTTCAAAGTCTACTTATGAGAAGACCTAAGCTACTGTTGCTGATTGTGTAATCACCTTGTCGACTGACAGGGATTCTGACTGCAGCTCGTCTGCGAATTAATGGTAGAAGCCCTTATAAAAGGCTTCTCTGTCCTTTTATAGCCTCCGCGGCCCCACCCGATTTGTTCTTGAAGCTTGTAGATTATCTGCTGTGTGACTGCCGAACATTCCTTAGTTCTGACCAATCAGAGGCCTGTATTCTCGGTACAATTCCGGTACATCTTAACATTGTTCATGGATTGACCTATGCTCCGGTCAACATGACTCATGTCCTCGTGCTTGTGACTGAGCGCATGACAAACTTTGCGGTTACTCAAGATTTCTCAACCAGTTGAAATATAATTTCTACTCTTAAATTTTCAACTTCATGAATATGAATTATTTTATAGATCATCTTATATTCAGGTGTACCCATACCTGACTTCTAGCCCTCATCACTCGCTTATTCTAATACATGTACCAGGTACAGCAATTCCTCCTACCTTCCCTTCGGTTCAATCCTCTGTGAGAATAGCTGTCCTGTGTTCGTATCCCCAGGAGGACGCGACAGACACGACAAGAAACCCTGTGCATTGTAAATATTATGGAAGATTTACCTTCCTTTGACTGTATAAATTCCACAAGGGATTACCTTCCTCTCGCTGGAATCTTATGACGTGCGGGTCAAAGAGTTGGACTGTGCTACTCAAAGAGAGTTGCATTTAATTCATTATACTGTTGTAAATATTTTGAGGTATCAAGCTCGTCATGTTGTAAAATTCCATAATTTATGTAAATTCTAGAGTGTGTCAGCTTTTGGTAAATAATTGAAAGTACCTTTCCACCCACGACATTTATTAACTGCTCCATATTACGAAAGAAAACAAACATCCAAAGAGATTAGTTTACTTAAATTCTGGCTAATCCTTGTCGAACTAGTCACATCTCAGGCTTCTTTCCCCTCTCTGCTCTGCAGAAATAAGCAATGTAACAATTTTATTTGCTTAAAACATTATTTTACAATTGAAAAGAATGAAATTTAAAATAAACAAAAACTATTATACTCAGAACAATTGAATTTTGAAGAAGAGCACTCTTGTCAATTTATTTGAATTAATATTTGATAAATGGCAAAAAGGAAAAATTGTTTTACCAAAACAGAAACTGAAATTAATACTGAGATCAAAACACAACTTAATCAAGGACAATTTAGATGGAATACTTGTGATCAATCAGCTGCATCTACCAATGAACGAATGTCTCCAGCTCTGTTGTTAATGTCATAAGATACAAAGAAGAACCTGCAAGTCTTCTAAAAAAATGAATTTTATAGAAGGAAAAACACTTTCATATATGTACAGGGGAACCTTGATTATCTGTTCCCAGAAACAAATTTTTCCTGGATTATTCGTTCAAATTATACAGTCCCACGAACGTCCTAGTTTTTTTCTGTTGTAAAAATTTTGCGTTATCCATTCCTCGAAGAAACTACAGTTCAACCTGCTTTATACATAAGTCTGTTCTACGTAATTTGTATTTGTACACAATTTTCTTTAGGTCCCGGCAAAATATAATTTAGAAGCGTGTTAATTAAATCTTATTTATTCGTAATCCGTTTATACGTAATTCGCTGTTATATGTATTAAGTGCCAGTGAAATATAACAGAGTTTTGCGTAATTGTAATGAGAATGTGCTTTTTAAAAAGAAACGACTGTATTTACGAAGTTTCCCCTTTGTCGGCGTAGGCGGAAATAGAGCGATCGGGTTTCGGTGCTGAAACAGAACAGAGTTTCGCCGAGTGACATTGTTGACCCTTACATACTGCGGCTTAACAAAGACGAGCCCCCTTCGCTCCTCCTCTACCTTCGTCGTTTTTAACACGCCGCCAAAGATTAAGGTACATTGTAAGCAAAACGGGCGGTTTTGATGCGGAAACAAAAGAAAATACAGTAAATTTGTTTGAATATGAGAATTTCTTTCATGGGAACAACGGAGAATAAAATGTTCACGATGCCAGTATCTGGTGTTTACTGTTGAACAGTAGTTTTGTCATTCAGTTGCTTTTGATTAGCCATGGAGAACAGAAAAGGGAAAAGTTATACGAGAAGTAGACGCTAATCCACACAAACAAAAACTGAAATCGCTTCAGACTTAGCCATTGCTTATACCACGCTATATACAGTCATCAGTAAAAGAAACGCTATTTTGGACGATTTCTTAAAACTGGGTTCAAAATCAGCAAAGCGCAGCCGTCAGCAAGAAGGATGGTACGTAGATTTGGAGAAAGCACTTTTCACATGGTTCCAGCAAAAGCGGGCTGCAGCTCTACCAATTAGTGCAGACATGCTGAAGGCAAACACAATAGATTTAGCTAAAATGATGAGTATCACTGCTGCTTTCAAGGCTTCATCAGGATGGTTGCAAGGATTTAAAGATCGTCATGGAATGACAGGAAGAACAATTTGCGGGGACTCAAAATCTGCAGACGTCACTGTGCAACACTAGAAAGAAGAGGTTCTGCCGGGTATCATAAGCGATTATCAGCCTCCAAACATCTACAACTGTGATGAGACCGGCCTATTGTACAATCTCCTTCCTAATAAAACATTAGCCTTGAAGCAGCCTGAGACACATTCTCAACAATGATGCAGACATTCCGAGGCATCTGCACACCAAGCTGGCCAATCAATGGATTGAACTACGATTCCTTCAAGGAAGTATCAAGAAATATAAATAAATAAAACATTAGCTGAAAAAGGGGACTCATGCCACGGAGGGAAGAAAAGTAAAATTCGTGTAACACTACTTCTCGCCACCAATGCAGGTGGATCTGACAAACTTCCTCCACTTGTGATAAGAAAATCGAAGAATCCAAGGTGTTTTAAGGGTATGAAAGCAAAACCTAAGGAAGTTGAATCCAGTGGAACAGTGGTTGAAAAAACTGGACATTAAAATGAAAAAGAAACAGAAGAAGATCCTTCATCTTACGGATCGATGTGCAGTACATCCACCTCAAATCGTTGTGGAGAATGTCCAAATGGAATTTTTCCCTCCTAACTGTACCAGTGTTCTACAACTGCTTGATTTGGGCATCACTGCAAATTTCAAAGCGCATTATAGAAAAATGCTGGTTCAACATTTAATAACACTGAGTGATGCAGGAAATGAACCTCTCTCCATTAATTTGCTACAAGCCATGAACTTTATTTCGGCTGCCTGGAAGCAGGTGTCATCCTCCACAATCAGCAACTGTTCCCGCAAAACTGGTGTCTTACGAGAAGAGGCTGCCTCTAATTATGATTATGGGGACGAAGTTTTGTCTGGCAATGAGCTAACGCTACCGGTGCGTGTATAAAAATAGAATTCGATACTTTTGTGCATTTCGATGACAATCTGGCTGTATGTGGAGAACTACCGGATGAAGAGATTATTGCCGATGTATGCCAACAACGCGGTGGTGATGGACCAGCTACAAGCGATAGTGACATTGGAGATGGAGATAACGACTTGAATCTTGACACCTGAACTGAGTGGAGTGTTAAGTGCAATCGAAGTGTGTGTTACATCAGTGCAAAAAGTTGTAGTGAAAATGCTTTGAATGCATTACCAAGTTTGCTAAAGGAGGTTTATATTCTTAATGCAAGAAAAGTGAAACAAGCCAAACTATCTGATTTCCTTAAGGCCGGGCCAAGTTCAAAATAATATTTTCTGTCTTAATGTATTTATTATTTGCAAGGATTTACACATGTAGGTCTATTCCATTGGTTTTTCAGTAAATATGTGATGTATTGTGCAAGTCTGATTTCTAAGTAATTCTGAGTTACAAGTTTTTTCTCTTCCCCTTGGTATACGTACAAGTCAGGTTCAACTGTATTTCCCGGATCAACCGTCCAGAAATTTCAGTCCCATCAAAGCTAAATCCTCGATCGTGGTTTCCCATTTTTGCACCAGGCAAATGCTGGGGCTGTACCTTAATTAACGCCATGGCCGCTTTCTTCCAACTCCTAGGCCTTTCCTATCCCACCATCGCCATAAGACCTATCTGTGTCGGTGCGACGTAAATCCACTAGCAAAGAAAAATCCTCGATCAAGCGGTTTTCAAGAAAAAGTATCTCGGGAAAGGACGGCTACGACATACCTATGGATTTTGACGTTAACATCCCATCATTGAAATAATTAGAGCAAGTACTGCATTGGGAAATCAGTCGGCAGTGAACTTGCTTAGCATCACATTCAGTTGGTATTATTTAGGGAATCCTCTGAAATTGTATTTCCACTTCCGGAGGTGCATATGACCCTGAGGTTCACTCAGCCTACACCAAAAATGAGTACCAGGTTAATTCCTGGGGGCAAAGGCGGCCGGGCGTAGAGCTAACCACTCTATCCCATCACGTGCCGCGGCTAACAATGGTGGAAGCCTTTACCTTCCACTCCTCCAAGGGCCTTCATGGGCTGTACGGAGGTGTCTGTCTTTGTTTGAAATTGTAAAGCAGAGTGGCCACAACTATTGGAAGGAGAGACAGCTCCACTTCAAGATGGAATGAGTTTCGTCCAATGTTCTTACTTATAAAACATCTACATTACGTCCAGGGTTAGATGTTTATTTTTTACTTTTTTTCTTATTGTATTGCCGAACAGGTTTTTGGCACTTCCCACAGAGCACTATATAATATACAGTAGTGACTGGGCTTTCGGTTAGGAATCAAAATTGCTCCTTCTTAACACGAATCTAGTATTTTAATATGATCGGATACAATTATGTTCTCAAAACCAGAAGAAATGTTACACTTTACACATGTAAGGCCATTACTGTTTCGGTCCTAATATAAGATGGAGATTTTATGTTTACGTTTTTATGTTAAAAAGTCCTTATAAAAACAGCATTTGTTATATTTGCGCAGCATAACATTTAAGAAGTTTGTATCATTTCCTACTCGCACTAGCTTGTGCAGTGAGCACACTTTCCAGCTCAGCTTTAGGTCATGAATAAAAAGAAATTTTTGGAGGAGTTTATTTTCTCTTTCCAATCTGCTTATGATTAGTGACAGGCAGAATTGAAAAATTGAAAAATTAATGCAATGGAGAACTTTTGAGAATCAATACTTTACGTGGTACAAGATTTCCAGAAACTTACGGTACTATAAACAGTATTATTATTTATAAGTTTCATATTCCGTATTGATTGGATTCAATGTAATAGACAAGAAAAATGTTCCACCGATCAATACATTTACTGTGAATGAATTATTGCACTAGTAACGGTTTCGGCCTATCTTGGCCATCATCAGCTAGCACACAAATTTACAGTCATTAGACAAAGGTGTTACGTTAGAGCATCCGGATGTCTAATGAAAAATGGAAGTAAAATATATTGCAGTTTGTTGCGTTAAAATATCTCTGATTAAAAGTGGTGATGGTTATAATAAACTAAAACCTATTGAGCATGGACATGAGTACATAAACACATTAAAATATATATGCCACATCATAAGACACTAAAAAATATAGCACATTAAACACATTAAAACATGGTATATTTTAAAAACGTCTATTAAAATTCGAGTTCATGTTGCGTTGCATTCATTCTTCAATCCTCTTGTAGTTCTTGTGTTGATTAAGTTGTATTAGGTGAATATTGAGAAAGTTCTATGGCTGATATACTTTGTATTGGTATGTTATAAGAACTCTTGTCATTAAAATTTGAAAATTGAGTACTGTGCAATTCAACTGTTGATGTAGTCAGGTAAGATTTATATATACAGCAAGATAGGGTTTAATTTTAGAACAGTTGGTGGTGACACCTCTCTCGTCTATGCACGTTATATGGTTGTTATCTGTAAAGAAAAGCTAATATGAGTATAGCGTATGTATGAAGGAATGCCTGGATGTATGTGTGAAATGAAAAGAGTACTTACTGTTGTTGCTGTGGAGGTTCACCGTCCGTTATAATGAACATATAAATGCAGTAAAGCACAACCATTTCTCATCAATAGGCCAACATGTAGAAGAACCTAAGCACAACTTCACAGACACCAATAATGACATGATGATATTAAACATAAACTCTAAGGGCCCCCTGCTCAACATAACCGAAGATTTCTATATTTCTTTGGATCAATACGCTAACACCAATCATAACATTAACGACATTACAGAGAAAACCAGTATCATCTTTGACAAAGTCATTCCTGCAATAAAAAATGACTATCTCAAATTAGTAAACACACGTCATAACAAACCGACGAATCACAAACCTAACCCCGCCCCTACCTTCACAATAGCCACCCCTCCATCCCCTCTACCAACATCCCTCCACACAGCTAACATGAGCCCCAGACGTACTCGTAGCAGAACACAACAAATCTCCAAACATATCAGTACACAACCTCCACTAGGATGAAAGTAACACGAGTGGTCGCGCGTTGAGCAAAATGCTCATGGTATGACACGATGTGTTTACATAATAAATTCCAATAATAGTTAACAGTAAGTACTCTTTTCATTTCACACATACATCCAGGCATTCCTTCATACATACGCTATACTCATATTGGCTTTTCTTTACAGATAACAACCATATAATGTGCATAGACGAGAGAGGTGTCACCACCAACTGCTCTAAAATTAAACCCTATCTTGCTGTATATATGAATCTTACCTGACTACATCAACAGTTGAATTGCACAGTACTCAATTTTCAAATTTTAATGACAAGAGTTCTTATAACATACCAATACAAAGTATATCAGCCATAGAACTTTCTCGATATTCACCTAATACAACTTAATCAACACAAGAACTACGAGAGGATTGAAGAATGAATGCAACGCAACATGGACTCAAATTTTAATAGACTTTTTAAAATATACCATGTTTTATTGTGTTTAATGTGCTATATTTTTTAGTGTCTTATGATGTGGCATATATATTTCAATGTGTTTATGAACTTATGTCCATGCTCAATCAATAGGTTTTAGTTTAATATAACCATAACCACTTTTAATCAGAGATATTTTAACGCAACATAATGCAATATATTTTACTTCCATTTTTCATTAGACATCCGGATGCTCTAACGTAACATCTTTGTAATTTTGTCTAATGACTAAATTTGTGTGCTAGAAGATGATAGCCAAGATAGGCCGAAACCGGTACTAGTGCAATAATTCATTCACAATAAATGTATTGATCGGCGGAACATTTTTCTTGTCTATTACACTATAAACAGTATACCGGAGACCAAATTACAATGGAAAAAAAAAAGGCATTTTGCCATCATGTTGGACACTTTCGTATCTGACGTACTTTATTTGCTTATTTGATTAGATTAGAGAATTAAAAATTACTTGAGATAGACTGTTGTTCGGCTTGGCGTAATTTATTAGATATTTTGATGAGCTTGGCTGATCATAAGTTGCCGACATGTTTCCCCAGTAAAAGTGAACATACAGTATCGAGATTCGTAACTCAAGTAATTAACCCACCAGTGGTCACTAGGATGAAAGTAACACGAGTGGTCGCGCGTTGAGCAAAATGCTCATGGTATGACACGATGTGTTTACATAATAAATTCCAATAATAGTTAACACCACCTTTCCAATACTTAACTTTCCTTATATTTAGGAAATAAACATTACAACAGGCGTTGTAACATGGGACATGTTTCGCTTAACTGTCGTAAGCATCATAAGTTGAAAATAAATTTTAGCCTAAAGTTAGGTCAGGGCCCCGAACCTAGTGTCCTTAAAATATATGGTACCCTAAGAAACAACATTTACATTTAGAAAATCAAATAGGCTTAAAACTAGTGTGAAAAAAGCATAAAATATTACAACATGGCTAAGAGAAAGACACAATCTTGTTGAAACAGAGGATAAAAACAGAAAGTACAATACAGAGCTGTTAGTGAAATAATTAAAATCATTAAGGTATCATTGCTACCAGTCAGTCATCAGAATGTTCAAACATAAAACAAGAGTGAAAATATAAAAGTGTTCATCATGACTAAGTGAGAAAAACACTTAATTGTGTTGCCAGAGGTTAAAAACATAGGGTACAACACAGAGCTGGCAGTGTAATAGTCAAACTCATAGCTGCCAGTCAGTCAATAAGAATGTTCATGACAAAAAACGATGATTATATTCTTTTGAATGAAGAAATAAATCACACTCTTGTATAGATACGCGAGACGGGCAAGAGAAATCACATATTGTAGCAGACGTGGAGTAGTAACTCTTCGAACAGGAATTGATCGCGCCTGAAGCCACTTCATTTCCATATATTTTAAGGACACTAGGTTCGGGGGCCTGACCTAATTTTAGGCCAAGATTTATTTTCGGCTGATGATGCTTACGACAGTTAAGTATGCCCTTTACACAAGGAGGACGAGTCACTATATTTGCAGCACAAGTATGGGAGCGTGGGTTTCTTCTAGGTGGGTGTCTGCCCCACTTTGTCACCTTATCTTTCCCTATATAAACATTGTCACTAAACATGAAATTCTCATTTATCTCCAACATACGTTGTTCACCAGCTACAGATTGCTCTCCAGGTACAGTTCCATTAGCACGTTCTTCTGTCTTGGACTGTTCAGTACCCATATTATGTTCACTGTGTCCACTTGCACAGTCTGAGTCGCTGTTTTCGCCCTCGAGTTGATCACTAGCAATTTCATCACACCAAGTTAAAATATCACGACTCAAAACCATCATCACGCACTAATTATACAACACATTAATACAATAAGTTGCAAAGAACTGTTTCAACTATGAAACAACATACAACTATAGCAAAACTATAAAACACACAGAAATTAGCGCCAAAGTGACTGGTCGTACGTGAAGCAAAATGCTCACTGTTGATGGTCGCTGATTATTCCTCCCAAATTCAGTGCATCCATGCTTCTCTCAAAATTGCTGTGCAAAGGTACATCAGGGCTCAAGTTCGAAACTGTATGCTGGATAAAAGAGCAGATGATTTTCACTAACCGTGAGCATTTTGCTCATATAGCAACCACTGGCGGGTAAATGTTTGAAGCCAGCTGCGCGGTCTAGCTTGCCTGCCTCTCACCCATAGGCCTCAGGTTAAATTCCCAGCCACGTCGGGCATTTTTTACCTGGATATGAGGGCTGGTTCTAGGTCCACCAGCTTACACGATTACCGTACCGTTAATTGAAGAGCTATCTAACGGTGAGATGGTGATCCCGGTCTAGAGCGCCAAGAATAACGGTAAAAAGAATTAGTCACACGGACCATGCGTCACCTCGTAATCTGCAGAACTTCGGGCTGAGCAGCGGTCGCTTTGTATGCCAAGGCCCAATAGGGCTGTAGTTTGTTTGTTTTAGGGATATTTGTTAGATTATAACCATACATATTTAATTATTTTGATGTTCAGCCAAATTGTTGATGGTTTTAATTCAAACCCAGATTTTTCCATTTTCCCATATCTAACGCTCTCCCCCCAAAACGGAGAATCGAGGTTCCACTGTACATGCTCCCAAACACTGAACTCATTTTTAGTCCGTATTATGTTAAGTTTGGGTGATTTTCTTTGCTGGATAGCAGTTTAAAAAAATGTCCTCCCTTTTCTTGTTTGGTCTGTAGGAGAGTATTGGCTTATACATTGTACACCTCAAGTTGTATGTGTGGTTCTGGACCCTTGATTGTAGCACCAAGGATTCACGTAAAGCTGTGCACTGCTTTTCCAAGTTTTAATTTCTTTGAACCATGTGTTGAATTCTTCGCTGATCTCTTGAATGTGTGAACTGAAATCTGAAATATCTATAGCTTCCTGGTCTTCCTCTGCTGGTAATAGACAATAAGGGAAATATGTTAATTGTTTTCCAATGAACGTTTGATAATGTTTAATTTATTTCAAAATCTGTTTGCATTTCCCACCACATCTAATACCTCCTTGAAGACTCAGGCTGAACATAAGGTGATTTGTCATGTCTGTTAGGAAAGTTAACTTCTTTAAAAACTGTGGGCATTGAATTTCTTCTTCTAGTTCTGAGGTATCAGACAAGACAAACCTTGAGTTATCTATGTAAAAAAGCTTGAATTCCACCTCTTAAATATTAATAATTGTAAACATTAGCTCAAAAACTTCAGTTTTCTTCAGTGATTTCCCAAATAATGCTCCTTGGTGAATGAGACAGTGGATCACACCTTTTTTTTTTAGCATACTTGTCAGACCTGTCTTTGCCCCTGTGATTGCTGGCACCATGTCTGTCACAATGGCTGACCATTTACTAAAGCCTATAATTCTATTGACTCATCACGAAAAGACCTATCTCCGTCAGTGCAATGTAAAACCAATTATTTTAAAAAAATCTGTCAACAGGTTTTTCCGACAATCTGCTTTATGTTGCAGCAACACAGATAAGTCTTATAGCAACGATGCGATAGGAAAGGGCAAGGAGTGGGAAGGAAGCAGCCATGGCCTTAAGTAAGGTACAACCCCAGCATTTGAAAGGGTGAAAATAGAAAATCCTGGAAAACCCTCTTCAGGGCTGCTGACAGTGGGGTTCAAATTCTCCATCTCCCAAATATAAGCTCACGGCTGCGCGCCCTTAACCGCATGGCCACTTGCTCGGTACAGGTTTTCATAACAGTATAAATGTCCTTCCCATTTTTGTTGCTCCTTGAGGAGAACAGTCATCAAATAGCTCATCTTTACGGCTGAAGTCTGAAGGTGCTGCGTACAAATATTAACAACTGACTGACCAATGCTTTCATGAAGGCATAGTGAGAAATAGTGCTCCCTTCACCAATTCTAATCAGCAGTTTTTCTACTTGTTCTGCCATATCAATGACCCTTCTCTGTAGTCTGGTTGGAAAGTGGCATGGATTCAAATTTCTCAGCTATTTTAGCATCTCCGAAAGCCTCTGCCATTATCCATAGCACACTTTTAAATCAGACTGGCTTCAGTGAAACTTCATTTCTATGCCTTTGCAAGTTGAAGCGACACTGCGTAGGAGGTGTACAGAGAAGATACCATGTTTTAAAACTTTACTGAACGTACCTGCTTGCTGTTTTAAGTTCTTGTCAAAATCTGCAACCAGTACATATCAAGCTTCTTCCTTGTATGTTGCATTCTTGTTCTTGGGATTTGTTGAGTAATGTTGTTTAACACTGCACTCATTCAGTGCAGACATAATGTGCAGGCATACCAAACATTGAAGCTTCTCACTGTCATACGTAATTAGTCATTTTCTCAGCTTTTCTTGTAAATTCTGTTTTTATTTTTAATTGTGTTTCTTTGAGTTTCAGCTCTTTTTTTATTCACATAAATACACTGTAAACTTCACTCAACACAAAACAAAGCCCCCAAAATGAACAATAACTTGTGAAACTTCACTACACATTAAGCAAGCGCAACTGAGCATGAGTGGAGACAAGACGAGTAGCCAGCAAATCTTGCCGGGTGAGTCTATTGCTATGTGAGTGAAGAGGAGGAAGGTGAGTGGAGAGGCCCACAACTACTCTTGCTCGCTCCAGCACTGTGCAATGCAGCACACTGTTTGTAGAAGGGATGACTTAATTCCATATCAACATTGTTTGCTATGTCTTGCAAATCCCTTACAGACAAAGCATTCGCATTTGCGAGCATCTTTTATACATTAACATTAGTGATTAGAGTTCAGCTGTTGTAGAAATGAGATCAATTTGACATGAATGTTAGGGTTCTATGTATCAAGTTTCATTTCCATGAAAATATTTTGTACAGGGGTTAGTAACTATTGAAACAATATAATGCTGCACATTGTATATCTCAGCATGACAACTCGAACATTTTTATTTCATCATTAAGATATTTATGGCAATATTCAAAAGATAAGTTACTGAAATATACTGTTCAATATTTAAATATTTATTTCATAGTAATTGTGGTAAGATACACACACAACTGAAAATGGTACTCATATGACAATATATGTCCTCACAAGAGTGTCGATGTAGGTTAAGGCTGATCAATCAACATTTCCACGATGAATAAGTGGGACTTCAGGAATGATTCTGACTGGATATTGCAGCTAATTGAAAAAGACACTTCAGAACTTGAATGAGTGATAGCAATGATAATGACTGGTTGGAACACTGGAAAATACAGATGTTGATAAAAGCAACGAATTGGAGTAAATAATGAAGGCAGCAATGAGTAAAGTGACAGCAATGGAACTGTTCTTAAGCAACATGAGCTAAAATCCCTTTCCAATCCAAAGATCTTCCTTGTGGAGGGAACATTTATATTCAGTTGTAACAGCCTAAAATCCCAGCCCTGAACTTCCACGAGTACTTCCCCGAAAATTTCGAGACTGAAGCACTGTGTAACAGCTACTACTATAAACAAGAGAAGAACGAAGGACTGAAACCACCTTCTACAGCAATGGAAATGAAAGAATTTTTTGGTATTCATTGTATGCTCTGTTGCATAAAAATTTCCACAGCTGTGCTTCCCATAAATTTCAAGATTTAGAATGGATCCCAAAGCCATTTTTATAACGGTTATGGCCCATTTCCCCCAAAAATTTGGATTTTTAAGTTACAAAAATCAAATATACTCTATCTAGATCAAGAGAATAGACAAAAATAGGAAATATTAAAGAATGAATTATTTCTCACTGGGGTCTGTAAGAGGTACATTAATTAATGAACTTTTTGAACAAGCTATGAAATATTTTTCATAAACTGTCTTCATTTTTCATACATATTTTTTTCAAAAAGCTTTTGTGGCCTGCCAGTTGGAAACTTCTGCTCTGGTTTATACATATTCTGAAAACTATTGGTACCTGACACACTGGTCCATCATAGTACTTTAGCTATTAAATTCGTACTAAGGAGGCGCTGATAGGAATGAAGAGTTTACAACCATGAATTAGACTGTTTTCTCTATTTGCATGAACTACATACAAGGCATATCTGTCAAGGACAGGTGCAACAGATGATTAATTCTTGTGAAAATAACATTTCATTAGATTTACTTCAAGAGGGAACTGAATTTAAATAAATAAATAAATAAATAAATAAATAAATAAATAAATAAATATAAAACTCCTAATTCTGCCTGTCATTCCAAGCAATATTGAGAAAACTAGAAGGTTTCAACAGCTGAAATTTGTACCAGTTATAGATTATGTCTTTTTTTTTTTCCCCAGAAAAATACAATGAACCTCTCTCAACCATGACTTTTGCACTTCTTTAAAGAAAAATAAATTTCTATCAGCCAGTTGACTCATTCGTCATGATGAAGTAGGTATTGTTGGCACGAGGTCAAACTATGCACATCCTCATTTCTGTTGCCTTCATAGATATCAGAAAACAGAAACATGTGAGAGACTTAAACTGGTACCAGATATGGGTTACAAGAACAATGCAACGATGACCATCATTCTTGAACTATTTTGTGAAAAATACTACCTTTCAGTGAAAGAAATCTTTCCATTCTGGGATATGAAAACGCATTACAGTATTTCATGCAAAAATTGCAGCTCACGTGGTGACCATGATCGTTAAGGCGTGAAGTGTATGGTCTGACACCGTAGTTAAGCAGTTCCGAGTCCCGTTGGTCGAAGGAAATTTTACCACCAGAATGTTGGCTGGTCGGGTAGGGGGGATGCGGTGGTGGTATACAATTTAAAACCACTAGGTTGCGTGCCAAAAGCCTGGATTAAATTTCAAACATTTTCACAGTCCTTATATGCAGGGCATATGACTATTGATGGTGATTTGTCCATCAGAAAGGGACGTAAAGCCTTAAGCAGACCCTTTGGTGGTATTAGACCGGAGTAGGTTTTGTGCTGGCATTGGGTTTCACCCCCTCCCTTCCTACCATCATTATATCACATCATTCATTTCATCTTACTCCTCTGATGAGGAGGTTGTCAGGAAGGGCATCCAGTTGTAAAAACTCGCTATGAAGATTCATCTTATTTCACACTCCCCTTACAAAAATGGGGCAAGGGTTGGACATACAAGTCTGAGGAATGACATCTTAACAAATGTTCTTGGATGCTTCGTTTCAGGTGTTTCTATGGTAGAGATATGACTTGGCTGAGATGGAAATTTGGATGCTTGGTTCTTTCTGGACAAAATACCTCTTATTCAACAAGGCGAGATTGTCATTCTGTTGCACATAACATTAACGTACTCTATTAGCATAACACTGAAATAGGTTTATTTTCTGGTTTTGAATTTTTCGCGCATTGAATGGATGAGAAACAGAAGACAATCGTTAATGCTTATCAGTGCAGTGAGGTTGTCGCATTAATGCAAGTAGCAAATTTAACAGAATCTAATGGCATTAGACTGAACCAACTCCTGCTGCCTGCTTCGATGCGATTCCTTAACAGAGCGCGATATAAGCAAATGACAATAATTCAGTATTCATTATATTTGTGTTCTGTGCATTTAAGTGTCTTGGTATTAGACATATTCTCCATTTGCTCACACTAAAATGACAGATTTAATGAGTGAATTGGAATCTGGTGATTATTTATTGGACGATTATGTTAATTATTTGTTTCCCAATATTTTCTCTAGAGAAAATATTTTAAGCCACAAAATAATTTTTCTTTTCATTGGAACTTGGAGCTTTGGACTTAATTCAACTAGCAGAAATATGTCAGCAGACATCCATCAGGAGAACAACATCCATGAAGGCATGACATCCCTCTCATCTGAAAAGAATTTTCGATCACCGAAGGCTGTATGAATTGTATGTGTTAAATCAACAAATTTCTAATGACCTGACCATCCAAAGTACTAAAACTCCATGAAGAAAACAAAATGAGTATTCAAAGGCAAAAAAAGGTAAAGATAAAATATGCAGTTACAGAGACATACATACCTATTTTAGACTGTTATGCCTTTCAGCGTTCAGTCTGTAAGCCTCTGTGAATGTACCAAACGTCGCCACAATCCTCTATTTGCAACTAGTGTTGTGGCCTCATTTAGTTCTTTACCTCTTATCTTTAAATGGTTAGAAGCCGAGTCTAACCATCGTCGCCTTCGTCTACCTCTACCTCTACTTCTCTTACACTCCACAACAGAGTCCATTATTCTCCTAGGTAACCTATCCTCCATTCGCCACACATGACCCCACCACCAAAGCCGGTTTAAGCGTACAGCTTCATCCATCGAGTTCATTCCTAAATTAAACTTTATCTCCTCATTCCGAGTACCCTCCTGCCATTCTTCCCACCTGTTTGTACCAGCAATCATTCTCGCTACTTTCATGTCTGTCACCTCTAACTTATGCATAAGATATCCAGAGTCCACCCAGCTTTCACTCCCGTAAAGCAAAGTTGGTCTGAAAACAGACCGATGTAAAAATAGTTTCGTCTGGGAGCTGACTTCCTTCTTACAGAATACTGTTGATCGCAACTGCGAGCTCACTGCATTAGCTTTACTACACCTTGATTCAATCTCGCTTACTAAATTACCATCCTGGGATAACACACAACCTAAATACTTGAAATTATCAACCCGTTCTAGTTTTGTATCACCAATCTGACATTCAATTCTGTTGAATTTCTTACCCACTGACATCAATTTAGTCCTCGAAAGGCTAATTTTCATACCATACTCATTGCACCTATTTTCAAGTTCCAAGATATTAGACTGCAGGCTTTCGGCACAATCTGCCATTAAGACCAAGTCGTCAGCACAGGCCAGACTACTTACTACATTTCCACCTAACTGAATCCCTCCCTGCCATTTTATACCTTTCAGCAGATGATCCATGTAAACTACGAACAGCAAAGGTTTAAGATTACAGCATTGCCTAACCCCTGTAAGTACCCTGAGCCAAGGACTCATTCTGCCATCAATTCTCACTGAAGCCCAATTGTCAACATAAATGCCTTTGATTGATTTTAACACGTTCAGTACCTGCTTCTGAGCGGGACACTTGAATGCCTGGACCGGTCATTTTCATGGCCGGCCCTCTTGACATGCATCACTTAATACAATTTTCATTTACTCCTAAACTATAAGTGTTAGAAAAATGATACTTTGTGCTTACCTGTAGTAAATATTTAAGGTGTGATATATGGTGTGACAGGTTTCAAAATGCGTCTGATTTTATACAGCCTATCTATATTTTCAGCATAACGATTACTGTCACCGAAGTGAAGAAATGAATATGAAGGAAGCGTATTCGGAACATTGTTTTAGAAAATATCGTAGTATGAATAACAGGGTCTTCGGTCCAGTACATTTTTATATCAGGATTTTGGATTAATTGGTTTCCACGATTGCATGATCGAATTCTTTGTGAAAGACCAGGGCGCCGCACTTATCACTTGACTCGCGTATAGATTGGTCTGCTCACACACTGATAAAATTCGTCATTCATGAAAATACTCACGTAACTCAAAATATCCTGCTTATTTTCTATTTGAACGTTTATACCTGAAGTCTCTGTAAATAGTGGAACAGGTGGACAATAACTAGAATGATATGTATCAGGCACTTCACTTTCCTCTATACGCCTATCGGATTCAGGAATCGCAATTTCCTCACCACTCTCACTTTCACTATCTGAGTCTATTTCAGGAATAAGTTCATCACCAGAATAATCATTGTGAACAATATCTATTTAATCTTCCGTAAGAATCTTTGTATTAAAAGCCATTATACTACACTCGGTAAGGACGACACACACTGCATTGGAATCTCAAGTACCGAATTGACGCGCGAGGAAGTTATGAGATTTTCCAGCTAAAACTGCTGAGATAAACATGAGCCCACTCAACGCGAGGGTTATCTCAACAAGGTCAACCAACTTCCTGCTACAACCAGTAACGCAGACTAAGGTGTAAGAATGCATGGATGACTAATATAAACAGCATTGCTTCGCGCGAAACATTAAACGCCTTACGCCGTCCACGGCCCGCAGCATAGGAGCAAGCTTGAACGTCTTACGACGTCCACGGTCCGCAATGAGTTAATAATCCACCTTTAATTCCAGAGTCCCCTAGTATGGCGAAAATCTTTTCCCTCGGTACCCTGTCATATGCCTTCCCTAGATCTACGAAACAAACACAACTGCCTATTACTCTCATAGCATTTTTCAATTACCTGGCGCATACTGAAAATCTGATCCTGACAGTCCCTCTGCAGTCTAAAACCACACTGGTCTTCATCCAACTTCCTCTGAACGACTGATCGCACCCTCCCTTCCAAGATGCCAGTGAATACTCTGCCTGGTACACTAATCAATGAGAGATACCTCGATAGCTGTTGCAATCCTTCCTGTTCCCTTGCTTATAGATAGGTGCAATTACTGCTTTTGTCCAATCTGTAGGTACCTTACCAAAACTCCATGCTAATCTTCATACTCTATGAAACCATTTCATCCATGCCTTCCCCCTATATTTCACCATTTCAGGTCTAATTTCATCTATTCCTGCTGCTTTATGACAGTGGAGTTTATTTACCATCCTTTCCACTTCCTCAAGCGTAATTTCATCAACATCGTTTTCCTCCTCTACATGAGCTTGGCTGTTCGCAACACCACCATGATGATTTCCTTTTACATTGAGAAGATGTTCAAAATATTCCCTCCACCTCTCCAGTGATTCCCTAGGATCTATTATGAGTTCACCTGAATTACTCAAAACACTGTTCATTTCCTTTTTCCCCTCCCTAAGATTCTTTATTACTGTCCAGAAAGGTTTCCCTGCTGCCTGACCTAGGCTTTCCAGGTTATTACCAAAGTCTTCCCATGACTTCTTTTTGGATTCAACAACTATTTGTTTCGCTCTGTTTCTTTCATCTATGTACAAATCCCTGTCTGCCTCGGCCCTTGTTTGAGGCCATTTCTGATAAGCCTTTTTACATTTGCAAGCTGCTCTCACTTCATCATTCCACCAAGATGTTCGCCTTTTCCCATCTTTACACACAGTTGTTCCTAGTTATTCCCTTGCTGTTTCTACTGCAGCATCCCTGTATGCCACCCAACCTGCTTATTGTCTACTGCTCGTAACTTCTCACTAATCATATCCATGTACTTTGTCTTAATTTCCTCGTCCTGGAGATTTTCTACGCTTATTAGTTTGCAGACAGATTTCACTTTCTCTACCCTAGGCCTAGAGATACTTAGTTCACTTCAGATCAGATAGCGGTCTGTATTGTCGAAAAATCCCCAGAAAACCAGTACGTTCCTAACAGACTTCCTGAATTCGAAGTCGCTTAAGATACACTCTATTATGAATCTGGTACCGCTAGGCTCCCATGTGTAGTAGCACTGAATAGCCTTATGCTTGAAGAATGTATTCGTAAGTGCTAAACCCATACTGGCACAGAAGGCCAGCAAACGCTTCCCATTCCTATTGGCTTCCATACCTTCCCCACATTTACCAATCACCCCTTTGTATCCTTCAATTCTGTTTCCAACTCTTGGATTGAAATCGCCTGTTAGCACTATCCTATTCTTGCTGTTGACCCTGATTATGATGTCAGTCAATGCTTCATAAAACTTGTCAACTTCATCCTCATCTGCACCCTTACATGGTGAATACTCTGAGACAATTCTCGTCCTAATTCCTCCAACTGATAAATCTACCCACATCATTCGCTCATTTATGTGCCTAACAGAAACTATGTTGCGTGCAATGGTATTCCCGATAAAAAGCCCTATCCCAGACTCTGCCCTTCCCTTTCTAACACCCATCAATTACACTATATAATCTCCTATCTCCTCCTCGTTATCACCCCTTACCCGAATATCACTTACTCCTAGCATATCGAGATGCATCCTCTTAGCTGACTCAACCAGTTCTACTTTCTTTCTTCCATAAGCCCCATTAATATTGATAGCTCCCCATCGAATTCCATTTCGTTCGCCAAGTTGTTTCCAAGGAGTCCCTCGCCTGTCAAATGGGAGTGGGACTCCGTTACTCCCATTAGGTCCGAGGCTTGCTTAAAATGTTCTGAGCTCGGTAAATTCATGAAGCAGGATGCTACCCTACTTACACATAGTCCAAGTGAGTATCTCTCCTCTAACAGGTTATGGACCACCGGCGGATTGTATAGTCCTACCCGCCAAAGCACAAGGAGGGCCATGACTCAGAATATGTCCGAGATGCCCACTCCCATTCCATAGCAACTGGTGTCCCAACTCTCAGGACCACCTACTAGGCCACTCAGCCGTTGCCCATGGTTCACGAACTAGGACGTGACTACAGTAACCCACACCATGAACCATCGACAATTTAAGCTAAAAGAATACGTTTGGAGAAAGGTGAATTGAGTGGTTAAGTCACAGGAAACAGAAATTACTAAATTTGCAGACCTCCACGTCTAACATAAGAATGCCCGAAGACGCGGAGTAAATAAGACAGGCTAAGTTAATCACATGGAACGAGGCAACCACAGCTCCCCAATACGCTCTTTCAGCAGTATGTCAGCTACTTATAATGAACAACAAATCACCGTTTGCTAGAAAAGTGACTTTGCTTCGTGCCTGGAAGTAATTCCTCACTTACAGAACAGCTGTTATCCAGCTAAGTTTTAAATATTCTACTTTATGGCTTAAAATTATGATCTAACTTTACTGAAGGGCTTCTATAACTTGGAAACTGAGAATTAGGTGAAATGGCACTACTGAGATCATCAAAACCAGATTACCAAAAAAAAAATTTCGCCAAGAAACTAACAAATTAACACATCAACCAATAGGTTCTGAATAGTTTCATAGGTGACCAAATAACGTACATTAAGACTGACTCTGTAGTGTGCAATGATGTTAATTAGATCAATAAAGCTGGTTTGTGCAATGGAATGCGATTGAATTTATAGAAGCTAGACAAAAATATCGTTCACGCAGAAATTCACACGGGCTCAGCTTCAAGATGAAAGTGTTTTATTCCGAGAATAGATTTAGCACCTGCAAATCAGGGTATATCATTCGTTCTTAAATGGAGGCAATTCCTTGTAAATTTGGCCTTCTCCGTCACAGTGAATAAGCCACCAGGACAAAATTTAAAGTTGGGATGACTCTCCCCACTCCAGTGTTTTGGACAGTTGTACGTAGTTTTCTCAAGAGTACGCAGATCCACAGATGTAAGAGTACAACTCAAAGCTACGACTGCACTCATTTTGGTTTGTAAGAAAATACCATAATAACTGTTTTGATTCCATTCCAATGCTGTATGAAACCTGGAAAGTGTAACTTTTATTCATAAGATTATTAGTCCGTTTAGAATTTCCGATTACTTTATAGATAATTTCAACTGTAAAAAGCAGGCTTACATCTCAGCTGCTTGTAATCTCTGACATTTCCTTTTCAGTGTCCTAACTTCCCATAAGTAAGAACATTCTAGATAAGTCTTAACAAATGCTTTATTGGAAATAACAATTCTCATGATTTCAGAAATACTTTTGTTGTCACTGGCGACCATGCTTCTGTAATAGCAGAACTAACCTGTTGGCTCAATTTTTTATTTTCTAATCTTTCATACCTGCCAACTTTTAGAAACCAAAAACAGGAAGATTTTTTACTTCTTGGATGTCATCACGTATATTGCGCCACGATCTCGAAAAAAGGACAACATAAAAGGCATCCATATCTACAGTTACAAGGCAAATTGACCATTAAATTTAAAATCTTATACTGAGAAAACATACGAATGGTTACAAGAAAATGTAACAAACACAGAACAAAATGCATACAAGTTTCTTTTATTATTTGTAACATAAAAATTCAAAATTCAGTTTTATAGATATCTCTGAACATATGGAGATAACGTATGTTATGTTTTGTTGCCATAAAGTGAACAGAAAATAGCAGAAACTGTCACGACACAACTGTCTGGAATACATTCATCTTATTAAAATTATGAGCTAAGAATGAACACAAATGCACTGAAATATGCGAAACTACCGTACCACATATAAAATAGATCAGTATGTCTCATACTATTAACATGCGACTTCGACAGGGGGAAAAGCACAGAACCGCAAAGAAAGAAAAGAAAACCACACGTGGCCTACAACTCTAACGAAACTATGCAAAGAAGCTATGTTAACAGCGCGCGAACCACACAATAAAAAACTCAATCTTTCATCCTGATTAACTGAGTCGCTAGCGCGCGCTAGCCTCTCTCACTTGTAGGACGATTGCCATCCTGAATTCCCAGCTGTAAAACACACACGATGCTGTAGTAAGTGGCGAACAAGATACAGTAAGGCGACGGACGATACACACTCGCCAAATAAAGCATCAAATAAGTACGCTTGAAAATGAGGTTGCATGAATTACACAAGCACACAATTTTTCCTAGGGAAAGAGTATTGACCGTACTGGAGGTTATATTGCTCAAAAATAGGAAAAATAAATCGGAAAATCAGAAGACGAGTTAAAAACTGAAAGTTTCTGGGTAAATCTGAAGGGCTGGCAGGTATGATCTCTATGTGAGCCTCAGACATTTTGACTGCCTTCTTTCAGAAACAAATAACAGTATATTAAATGTCTGTCTGTTAGGTCATCAGCCCAGAGGCTGGTTGGATCCTCAAATAGCACCACCAAAGGCTATGCAGTTATAGGGAAACTTCAAAAACCAATGGCAGAGCCCAAATGAGGCGTACTAGGTGAGATGAGGAGTGAGGTAGTTTGCCATTGCTTTCCTCACTGGGCCAGAAGGTGCTACTGCAGCACGACTGATCCGATGAGCAACACTTTTCATAACACAGACACTAGTTGTGCTCCAAATGTCATTACTCAGCACCACCCATACCCCAGCAGCTTCCATACTGTCACAGCCATGGATAAGACTGGGACTTCGGTGGAAGCTACACTTTGCTCTGGCCTGTACCAAGAGACTGATACAAAAGTACTGCATCCATCAAGAAATGGCAACAGGCCAGTATATTAAATAAGGAATTTAAAAGAAAGTATCTGGCTTCGAGCCCATTTGAAAGGCAAGATCATAAGTCATCCAGCTCCTTGAAGTGTGTTTCAAAAGTTCTACATAATGCAGTTAATATAATAGAATAATGTTGCAACTTTATTTGGGAGCTAGGGTAGTATATGCACACACTGTAGCTGCTCTCTGTTAAAACTAGTGACAGGAATTCTTACTCCAGCCTTGAGGCCAGCACCCAAAATCTTGAGAATCACATGACACTTCTTGAGTCAAAGTAACTAGTGCCACACACACTACACACATGAACAAATCCCAATATGTTCTAAACATTTCTCAAAAATTTCTTCCCTGAAGTGCAGGACTTGTGCTGTTTTAAACAATCACTCGTATGATTATTCTGTCGTATTGCATAAAATGAATTTCATTGCAAAGCAATACTAAAATTCTTTCTTCTATTAGTAGTTAACAAGTGTCAAGACATGTTTCGTCCTTTTCGGACATCAGGTGAGAATACTTGTAAGATAAGTAAAATCGACAAGGTCACAAATAGATATTAGAACACGATTCGGGTTACTGAATATGTCAAGTTAAAATGCATGATAAAATTTGAATAATGTTCCTAAAATGCTGAAGCTCAATTGCTTTTGTCGTAACATGTGCCCAACATATTTTTAGAATTTCTTGCCTTCAGAGTACCTCATAATGGATTTTATTTGACAAAACAGCTTATTTGCACAAAAAAGAATAAGTAATTAAACAAAACCTAGTTTACGAACTCTTAAAAAACAGACAAAATATCTGCAATTAAAAATAGAACATTACATCTTTGAATTATGCTTTCTCTTGTTTCTCATTTTACAAAAACCTTGCATTTAACTGTAAAATGTTAAGTATGTATTTGAAAAAAAAAAAAAAAAAACAGAATGAAGAGCAGCAGAACATAATTCAACCTAAAAATGCAGCCCATCTTGAAATATCTCATGGTTCTCCAAACAGCCAATCGTGCTCAAGGTATTTTTGCCTTTGAAACTAATATGCTTGGGACAAATATTAATTGCACTATATTTTCTGGGCCTCTCAGGCTTATGATTTTTTTACTGGTAGTCATCAATGTACACTAAAAATATCACAATCAATAAATTATGAACAGAAGGGCTCAAAAAGTTCAGACTCAAATGAAATGACAGATTCTGCTATTTCTCCCCCTCCCCAAAGTTGGCTGATAGGGGTAAATCAGACCTCCTACCAGCTTCCTTCCCATCTGCACATAGGTCTCTGCTGTAAATGGGAAGACCAAACCACCTCCTGACTTGGTTGATTGACTGAGATAATGTAGTGTGTTACTGCTTTCAGTGTACTGTATGAGATCAGAAGTGTGCCTACCCTTCTTGATATGTCTTGTGAGCAGGAAACTGAGAAGTTTTCCAGCTTCTTGAGACTTATGCTCTTGTTCCCCATCCCTAGTTAAAACTATTCTTGTTGTGGCATGAAATAATTAATATACATGTAAAAAAAATAATAATAATAAAGAGTTGTGAAATATGATGTTCATTTTAGTAGCTACCCTGACAAAAATGGAAGTTTTAGTACAACTGTACAATAAAATAATTATACAACTTACCAACTTCTGAAGAATCTTGACAGACTTTGATATTCTTGGTCGGCACAATATGACGTACTGTATTCAACTTATTTGTTATACTGACAGTATCTTGTGAGAGAATCTTATCCAAAACATCTGAAAGAAATGAGCATTACAAATTATCATAAAATGAGGATTCAAGGTCAAGAATAAAAGGTAATGCCATTTCAGTGACTCTAACCAATAAGAAATTATCAAGTCATCAATCACAAATTTCAATAGATGAATGTTCGAGCATGTCGTGTGTAGTTGTACTGATTGAAACTATGCATTATGGTACAATCCCCATCAAGTAGACATCTGATGGCACCACACAGAAAGGAATTGGTGTTGGCTACTGAGTGTATGATTCGAAGCAGTGCATCGATTCATTGAAGTGACCGAGTGAATCTATGCAGAGGAACAGCAAGCTCACAGCACACAATTCAGTTGACTCGCCACAGACATTGCTGAGTGGCTCTCTCACGGATCAGCGAGACACAACACAACACAACACAACACAACACAACACACACACACACACACAGAATTCATTATCAGCACACTGGGCATTGGCGGGGAGCCGAACTTCCGCTGCGGGCGAGACATACAGAGCCATAGCACACTGAAAGAACTGCACACAATCAAGGCTCAGTGAGACAAAACACACACACGATTCATTATCAGCACACTGGACATTGGCGGGGCGGCAAACTTTCGCCGCAGTGAAGAACACAGAGATTGTATGCTACGACGGGCTCTCACTCTCAGCTCATTTGACGCAAAAACTGACTAAAATGCTCTTAAATACATATATTTTTAGTTTATTCTACAAAATAAAAATTAACATCTGAAAAAAAGCACCTGCACAATTGTGCATGTCAGGACTTAATTCACTACTTACAAAAAATAAAAATTACCTCAATGCATGTGAATATACATATGTACATGATCAAATGTTCTATTTTACAGTGGGGAATAATTTAAAACAATTAAATCTTCGTTCAAACACAAGTAAATGTTACATTTTCTACACTGAGGAAGAGTTTTGCTTTTACTGCCCTTTTGGCAGCAACAACTTGCCGTCAGACCTGAAAGAAATCTGGAGGTGTCAAAACGTCAAAAACTTACTAAAATGCTCTCAAATACATGTTTTTACAGTTTATTTTGCAAAATAATAACTATCGGCTGAAAAACAGAACCCACACAATTGTGCATGTCAGGACGTCATTCACTACTTGCAAAAAATAAAAAAAATAAAAAAATTCAACTCAGTATATGTGAATATGCACATGTACATGATCAAATGTTCTATTTTACAGTGTGGAACTATTTTCAACAATTAAAATCTTATACATTACATTTCTCATGTCGAGTACGAGTTTTGCTCTCACAGTCCTTTTTGTGACAGCACGCAGCACTCCTGCATGCATTGCCTGTAAGGAAACCTAGCCCGCACATGTGCGTATCAACATTCAAAACCTCATATTACGTACGATATTGTAAGTACACAATTTACGTTTGCTACACAATTTACACAATTCATTGATTATATTCTGATATTCAGTAAAGCTTCTAGATTAATATGAATGCAATAAATAAATACTTACTTTAGGCATTACTGCTTCCCGCCATCTTGCTAATGAACTGTATTCTTAAACTCTTCTTCCTGACCCCTGGTGGGCAAGTACTAAATAAAAACAGCTGAAGTACATGCTACGTGTCCCGCACAAGCACTGCAGTCTGGTCTAGCACCAAGAAAACGTTAAATAAGCTCAGATATAAATAAAATACCAACCCACACAATTGTGCGTACACGGTCTGAAAGGGTTATAGGGAGGTTTAAATAATATGGATTTATTTGCAGTGTTAAAAAGGTACTAAAAACGATAATTCCAAAGTAACTAGCTAGTAAATAGATAAGCTGTTAGGTTCTTCTATTTAACAGTTTAATGAATCAGTATTATAACTTAGTTGACATTCGACTATTAATTCACCTCAACTCTCTAGCCCACCTTATGACCAAGTCATGCTCATGACCAAGTCATGCTCGTGACCACTCTAAATTTTCTGATTTATATTGGGAAGAATCGCTCAGTATCTTCTCAGTTCGTATGACACATCATTGCACAAAACTTCAATAAGTGAATCACAAGATCACTGGTGTATGTGGACAGTGGGCGAGTCGACTGATGCAATAAAAAAAATGTTGAATCAGAAAACCACAGGGCTACTCTGCATCTAAGGTAGTCTATGCAAAATATGGCGATTTAAAAAATCCTCTACTGATAGAGACATATTTTCAAGATGACCGAGCGTGTTGGCCATGCGGTTAGGGTCGCGTAGCTATGAGCTTGCATTCGGGGGATGGTGGGTTCGAATCCTACCATTGACAGCCTTTAAGATGGTTTTCCGTGGTTTCCTATTTTCACACCAGGCAAATGCTGGTGCTGTACCTTAAGGCCACAGCCGCTTCCTTTCCACTCCAAGCCCATCGTCGCCATAAGGCCTGTCTGTGTCGGTGCGAGGTAAAGCAACTTATTTGATATATATGTAGGCTACTTACTGCGAACACAGCTATTTTTACATCTAATTCTGTATATATAATAGAGTTGTAACTTTCTGTGAACTGAGGGAAAACCATAAGTTAATGTATAAAATTTGAGTTATGTCCTTCTTCTGGTGATGATTAATATTATTAACTATGTAAGTTTTGTACTTTAATATATTTGTTTTGTATTGTGTACTTACCATGAATACAATGAAATTTCCATGTTCTTTGAAATCATTTAAGAAAAGACTAGGCAAACAATTAATGGGAAATCTCCCACCTGGGCGACAGCTCTAAATGCAGATCACTGATGATTGTGCTTACAGATATTTCTTCATCTCTTTCTATATACTGTACTTCTCTAATGGAGTTGTCACTGTGGGGGAAAGGCTTTGCAACATCAAAATTTGGTGCGATCGATACAAGCCTCGATGCAGATTTTGATGTGGAAAATTAAAAATTGGGAAAATGCTATCAATACATTCTTCTTTTTTCTCCAAGCGTATCAAGAGGGTGTTGCAAAATCGACAGTTCAGAGTGGTTTACTAAATTAAAAGCTGAGGATTCAAACATAGAACACAGATATCTCGAGAAAACTTTCAGCAATGGAGGACAGTCTCAAATGAAGATAGTGATGCTAAATTAACACCTTGGAGATTAGGTGAGACTCAGAAAATTCCCAAATATAGCTTTCACGAATAATTTAGTGAAGTTTGGATATGCTTTTGTTTATTATAATTGGGTCCCACAAAAACTGTTTTGGGAAAAACTGTAGTTGCAATTACTCAAAAAAAGTTTCCCGATGAGACTGTTCCTTAACCCGCAAGTGGTCGCTATATGAGATTTTCCCTCACATTATTTTTTATTGTGATATTACTTCAGAGTGATGAAAGGGAGGTGACTGTTCCCTCTTCCAGCTGAGTTTATAACTGTCATGAGTAGAGCGATTCACATTTGAGGGGTAAGGATCCCCTTCCCTTGTCAGAACAAAGGTTCCTATGTGTCCGTGTGCGCTGCGTGAGAGTTTCTCTTATCGCACGACTAATGACGTTGGTATTATTTTGAAGTGTAGCGGGAAACTTACTCCTGTTGTACGCGTTAGTATTTGTATTATGAGCACTTCTTGTTTTTGAAAATGTTATTGTGTTCAGAAACCTTGCTTTGTACGTAAATATTACCAGATATAATGCTTGTGTGAGATTTTATTTTATACAACTTCACGACGGAAGCTATTTTTATGTACATTGCATATGTAATTTTAAGTAGTAATTTGTGTCTTTAATAAAAAGCTAATCATGTCCGGCTCCATGGCTAAATGGTTAGTGTCCTGGCCTTTGGTCACAGAAGTCCCAGGTTCGATTCCCAGCGGGGTGGGGAATTTTAACCTTAATTGGTTAATTTTGCTGACACGGGGGCTGGGTGTATGTGTTGTCTTCATCATAATTTCATCCTCATCATGACGCGCAGGTCGCCCACGGGGGTCAAATCAAAAGACCTGCATCTGGCAAGCCGAACTTGTCCTCGGACACTCCCGGTGCTAAAAGCCACATGCCATCTCTCTCACAGCTAATCATTTTATTTTTATCTAAAATATATAAGGTAGAACTTGAGTTTCATTTCAGTAGTAAATTTCAGCCTTACGCCCCACAAAACTGAAAAATTTCATATTGAAACGGGAATGCCCTACGAGCATTCACGTTTCATTCATTTATTAAGAGGAACTCGCTAACACCCGGCCGTAAGCATTTAAAACTTGCGCCGAGCGCACAGGCATTGTGGGAACTGCAAGCAAGCTCGCGCTGTTCCGGAACACCGGCCAAGGTCAAGCGACGTCGCAGAAGGTTCTTTCGTGTTCCATAGCATTACAGCATGAACGAAATGTGATATCAATATTTCAATAACGTCACCTTGCAGGCAGGAATAATGAACGCTGCTAGCCGAAATTTCATGTCAATCAGTGTAAAGATAGCCAAGATATATACAATTTTCTTGGGGCCCACAGGTGTAGCCACGCCCACCGACCTTCGGCAATATAAGCGAATCGCCAGCCTGGGGTAAAGCAGAGAGTGTGCAGTGTGGGCAGTGTGCAGCTGCAGTGTGCCGTAGGCAGAGAGAGTGAGAGGAGTCTGCAGTAAGCCGTGAGTTCAGTGTGTGTGTGTGTGTGTGTGTGTGTGCGCAAATAAGCACGTCGCGATATAATTTGTCGCTCGGTCCGGCTGTGTACTTGAGTTCGGAAACGTTAGTGTTGGAAGCTTTCTCCGTGGGCTTGAACTTTGTGCATGAACAAAAACGTAATTTCGTTTTTATCAGTCTGTACGACTGGGCGATTATATTTCGTTTGTGGACTATGAATGTTTCTAGCATAAACTGTGTCAACCTTGATTTCATTTGAAGACTGTGTTTCTAGCATAAACTGTGCCAACCTTGATTTCATTTAAAGACTGTGTGAAAACAGCGATAACGTTTCTAACAAACTGTGCCAGCCTTCATTTCATTTAAAGACCGTGTTTATCCATTTTGCGGAACTGTGTTCGTAATAAAACTGTGCCGACCTTCATTTCATTTAAAGACTGTGTTTATCCATTTTTCGGAACAGTGTTCGTAATAAAACTGTGCCAGCCTTCATTTCATTTAAAGACTGTGTCTATCCATTGAACTGTGTTCGTAATAAACTGTGCCAACATTCCCTCTTAAAGACAGTATTAACTTGTGGAATACAGTATCGTAATTTCTTTCCGAGGGACCATGCCAATTCCCATCATAACCTGTTCTGAATCACGTATGATCTTAAGTGTCAGTGATAATCTTCTGAAAATTACGACGTAACAGAACTTGGACTGTCGTTTATTTCAACAAGTGTGTGAATATTGTGCTCATGGTGTACAGTGCAGAGACTGTACCCGGTGAATTTAATTTTCTTTGTGAAGTGCTTAATCACTGCACCTCGGAAGGTCCTAGTTTGTTTTCGTTTGTTTATTATTCCAAATACGATAATTCCTTCCATCTTATTCTCATGGAACTGTGACTCTGACTTTATCCTTGCTGCTAAAGTGCGTTCAACATCATTGATTGTGGGAACTATTTCGGTGTGCTTCGCCTTAGAGAGGTGTCACACCAGAGTCCCATGACGTCCGATGCGGAAGCTCCACATTTCCCCGTTCCCGCCTCAGGTTCGAGTCGCCATCAACACTAATACAGAGAAAACACCAACGACGGAAGACAACGCCGACGCCGCAGGACGACGTCCCCTCCACGCCTTCAAGGACAACCCCACGATTCAGCTGTAAAAGGTGACATAATTCTTTGCATATCTATTGAATAAACTGAAGGATCCACTTAATCATAAAAAAAAAAATTTCACTACCCTTCTCTCTCACTCTTTTAAGCATGGGCCGTACACGCCTTGTCGTTTCTCATGCTCTCCGATAAACTGAAGTACGGGCGTTCCTGTTTCAATATTTATTTTAATGTGAGAGAAAGTCTCACGTGCGACCACCCACGTTACATTTCGGCAAGCGACCGCTCGCTGGTTAAACAAATATGATCAGATCAATAATGTCTTTTCTGAGCAAAGCCATACGCCATCTCTCTCACAGCTAATCATTTTAATTTTTTTCTAAAATATATAAGGTAGAACTTCATTTCAGTAGTAAATTTCAGCCTTACGCCCCACAAAACTGAAAAATTTCATATTTATTTTAAAGTGAGAGAAAGTCTCACGTGCGACCACTCGCGTTACATTTCGGCTAGCGACCACTCGCGGGTTAAACAAATATGATCAGATCAATAATTGTCTTTTCTGAGCAATGTACTACAGAAACAATTCTGTTTGCTGAACTATGAAAACAAATATCAAATTGAAATACTCGTGTAACATTCTGGATCAGATGGGATTTCAATGTCATCATCATTTTTTCCCACACAACCATACATTTAACACGTTTTTCACCTCAGAACCACGTAAGTTCTATGCGCAAAGAATTACAAAAGTATTGGAAAGTTGGCTTAGTCATGGATGAATTTAAGATACGTCAATGAAATACATTCCTTTCTGTTGAATCAAGTCATATATAGAGACAGCAACAAGAAAAGGAATAGGCCTACAAAATAGGATAAACACTATGGCAGGTCAGGGCAGAAAGAAGGAACAGAATGAGGAGACAAGGACAAACATAAAAACACAAAAGGACAAGCAAAATCTGCACACCTTCACACACTTCTTTTCTATCTATTAAGCCTGTCAAAAAATTCAAAAACTGCCTCTAAAAGAAACATATGGTAACAATATTATACCTAGAAAATAAACTACTTAATTAAAAATAGAATTAAATGTTTTGTTCTTGAAAGAACATCATCAGATTCCATCAAATTACACTCAATAATAATTAGAAATGTATCAGCAGTAAATCCTTAAACACGTGAAAGCTGAAATTTAACTTGACGACATCCTCACTTCTTTCCACTCTAGCACCAATGCAGCACCGACACAGATAGATCTTATGGTGACGATTAGATAGGAAAAACCTAGAAGTGGGATGGAAGCGGCTGTGGCCTTAACGAAGGTACAGCACCAGCATTTGCAAGGTGTGAAAATGGGAAACAACGAAAAACCGACTTCAGGGCTGCCAAGAGTGGGGTTCGAATATACTACCTCCCAGATGCAAGCTCACAGCTGTGAGCCTCTAACTACACGGTCATTTCACCCGATCTGATGGTAGAATGTGTTCTTGTTTCAGGATACTTACAGGCGTTAGACAAGGATGTAATCATTTTCCTTTGTTGACCATAGTTTACAAGGATCATCTGCTGAAAGGTATAAAGTTTGGTCTTTGGCAGATGGTGCCAAAAACTTGAACTCTAATATCTTGGAACTTGAAAATAGGTGCAATGAGTATGCTAAGAAAATTAGCCTTTCCAAGGCTAAATTGATGTCAGTAGGTAAGAAATCCAAGAGAACTGAATGTCAGATTGGGTACAAAGATTGAACTAGTAGATAATATCAAGTATTTAGAATGTGTATACTCCCAGGATAGTAGTTTAGTAAGTGAGGCTGAATCAAGGTGCAGGAAAACTAATGCAGTGAGCTCGCAGTTGCAATCAACAGTATTCTGTAAGAAGGAAGTCAGCTCCAGCATGAAAATATCTTTACATTGGTCTGTTTTCAGACCAACCTTGCTTTACAGGAGTGAAAGCTGGGTGGACTCAGGATAACTTATGCACAAGTTAGAAGTAACAGATATTAAGTCCGGCCCCGCATTGTAGGGGGAAACACGTCCGCCTGTCACCCAGCCGGGTCAGGGGTTTTTAATTGCAAATGATTAATATCCCTGGCCTGGGGACTAGGTGTTTGTGTCGTCCTTAATGTTCCTTTCCTCACTTTCAACACTTTACACTTCCGAAATTTAAAAATACACGCAGGTTCACAACATATGGTGCAAAGTAGTGGCAGAAGATCTTAGGTCGGTGCCCCGAAGAAATAGCATTTTTTTTAAATCAGATATTAAAGTATCAAGAATCATTGCTGGTACAAACAGGTGGGAACAATGGCAGGAGGGTACTTGGAATGAGGATATAAAGGCTAATTTAAAAAATTAACTCTATGGACGAAGCATAAATCAGCTTCGGTGATGAGGTCATGTGAGGCGAATGGAGGAGGATAGGTTATCTATAGATCATTCCATGTTAAGAAAACAGTATTGTTCTTATGGACCTGCAGGGAGCTAACATACCCCCTATTAGACACTTATAATTTCTTGTGATTAAGGAACATTACAATGTACATTATATTGCATTATGAAAGACAGAAAAAGAGGATGAGGAATTTTTTGCCTGTGTGTTATTAAAATAACTAGGGAATCTTTCTATCTCATAAATATTCATAGAGAGGAAGCACAATTGCAGGAACAGCCATCGCTTTGTTGGCTTCCTTCAATTTCCTTTTGTGTTGCTCTAGTACAAGTAACCCGTAATCTGTTAGTCTGGAATCCTGGCAGCTTATTACTGTACTGTTGTCGAGAAGTCTTCTATTTATGTCTTCCATATGTTTTTTTAAATCTTTATACCACTGTGTACTTGTATTGAGCGAGTGATATGCGATTAATTAATCTACGTGTGCGATGTTTCCTTTTAGGTTAATATACTGATTTATTTACTTTATGGATGAGGCTGAGGAAGAAATAAAAGTAAACTGCACTAATTTGCAGTTTATCATAAATATAATTTTCAGCTTGAACTTAAATAAGCCTACTGAGTTTCACCAATATATATGCTGCAGCATAATGCTGTGAAAAAATTAAAATGAGCCCCGTCTAAACCCCCAATCCCCTTGAGTTCATAAAAATAATTTTCAGCAAAGTTTCTTCCCTCTCTTATCCTGAACTTAAATACTCAGTTTCACAAATTTACACACCAATGTTTTCCTGTGATGCTGTAGAGGAGAGCTGTTCGATATGGCAATCCTGTTGTCATAAGAATAATACTATTTTCTTAACATGGAATTATCTACAGGAGAATAATTAACTCTGTTATAGACGATAAGAGAAGTAGAGGGGGACCAAGACGATGATGGTTAGAGTCAGTTACTAACGATTTAAGGATAAGAAGTATAGAACTAAACGAGGCCATAGAACTAGTTACAAACAGAGGATTGTGGTGGCGTTTAGGAAATTCACAGAGGCTTGCAGCTGAACATTGAAAGACAATCTATAGTGTACATTCATGTATTATTATTATTATTATTATTATTATTATTATTATTATTGTAAATGTAGTTTTTAGTACAACAAATTCTGTTATAACTTTTCTTTTTCAGATAAGTTAATTTATAAATGTTTTTATTCATAAATCAGTTTCAAAAGATTGAAGAACATAAGTTACAAATTAACCGAGTTGAAACTGGAAAGAAACGGCTTCAAATATCACAAAAAATCTTCATACACTCCCATTTCTGAAAAGATTCTCTCCTAATCATTCCCAGTTCTTCTATATCCATCTCTTCTCAGCCCCCAAAGAGCTTATTGCCGCTTACCAACTTCATCAGCAAAGTAGGCATCAACGCCCACTGAGGGGTCATCCTGCCAGATCTTCAGTCTTGACACGGGTAGTGTAGGATAAGAACAAATAAAGGATAAATTCAAGGAAAGGGAAGAAACATAAGATAAAGATCAGGTGGTAAAAGGTTAGAAACACTGGACAAATACAAAAGGAGAAAAGAACCCCAATGTGATAATATAAGTATTAGGAAGGAACAAACAAGTGTCAAATCAAGTAGATAGAAGGTCTTAATGATTGAGCGACTCCACTTTTAAAACACAGTAAAATTTTATTCCTTTTTTATTTTATGTTAAAAAAGGGACATGTTTCATCTCTTCCTTGGGAGGCATCTTGAGCCTTAAATAGTGGCAACACTACTGTGGAGAAACTATGCAACGGAATATAATATTGTCGCTGATAGCACACGTTGGTTACATACCCACCTACCTACCTTACCTCAGAGCAAATGGACTCGCCCTTCCCACATCGCCTGCGTGCGCACAAGCGAGAGAAACAGTCACTTGTGAGCTAGCAGTCTAACGTAACGTCACTATGTTTTCCAAACAGGAACAACGGGGTTGGATCAAGACTGAATGTGACAGAGGTCGTACAGCACAACAGTGTCATCAAGGTTTTCAAGAGGCTTGCAGAACAGTGGCACATTGGGTAACAGCCTTCAACGATAATCGGCAAACTGTGGTGGACATTCATCGGGCAGGTCGTCCTACGAGCGTCAGTGAAGAAGAAGTGCTTGCTCTTGCTGGGTTACTGGACAATGATCGAAGCCAGGGAATATGAAACATAATGGCAAGGAGGAGTAGAGGAGAACTAAGGAAATATGTAGATGGAAAGGACAAGTTAACTGAGAGGGAATGACTGAAAGGGAAGTGCTAAGATGTTTAAATTTTTATGGTCATATGAGAGATACGTGCTGTATTTAGGAAAGTGAAAGAGATTCATGGATACAGGCACAGTAGGTGTATGAATATTGGCTCAAATGGAAAACACTTGTAACAAACTACAAAATGCCATTAAAGCAGAAAGTTACCCCACTAATAAACACAGACTTCATCTGGAGAAGGAACTGCTTCTAAGATGAGCTGAGCAAGCAAGAACTGCCCAGAGAAAGGACAATGAGAAAGCAAAGCATAGTCAGGTTCATGTCATAACATTTGGTCTCTAGAAGACACTGCCTACTCCACTGACAACAAACCTTGTTTATTACAAGAAACAGCTATGGACATACAACCTGGGCATACATAACTACAAAACAGACTAAGCATACATGCATATGTGATCAGAGAGCACTGCATCTCTTGATGCTTCAGAAATTAGCTCATGCCTATTAAGGTATGTTAAGACGATGCCGGTCAATAAAATACATCCTATTACCTACAGTGATAGCTGCAGTGGGCAAAACAGCAACCAAATAGTTACTCGCTCTTGATTGTTTATTGTTGTTAAAACTAGTATCAAAGTAGTTTACCATAAAGTCCTGACGCCTGGCCACAGCTATATAGAAAATGATGCAGATTTGGTAATACAGAGATAAAGGATATCTTGCTCATCCATGTAGACCAGAAAATACACCAGTCGATCTAACGTATCTTTGAGATTCACTAGTTTAACTGAAGAAAGCTAAGCTGAATGACAATGTCACTGCTGCCTTCCATTCTTCTACCAGAGCACCACCATTCCTACTACAATCTAAGGGCAGAAGGGAGCCAAACAGACTGTTGTGAATCTGTGTCCTATGCCCATCCTCATGGTCACCCTTGAAACTGCAAATCTCTTTCATTCACAGAAAGCATAAAACAACTAGAAAGATTTATAGCATCGAAGAAGAAAATTGGGTGACTGAGAAAAGAATGATGGAAACAAGAGTGATACAACTAACATTCTAAAGAGAAATCTTTGTGCATAAGGGTACAGGTGAACTATATATCTTTCATCTGTGTACCTATATGAACGGGAAGAGTCTACTTTTAATTGTCTGGAATGCTAATCACTTGCCCATTAACCCTCCATTGGTCAAACCTCCTGGACGGACGTGCATGGTCAAGGGAGAGCGCAGCACTCACCTATCATACAGATCATTTTTCAGACCGTTGTATTCTTCTTGAAAGCTTTTCTCTAATATTACAATTTAGAACTGTCACAGAACAAATATAGTTACCAATGACAATAATTATCGTGGAAGGGAGAAGCCCACTCCAACAGCAGATTATTCAAACGCCAGGATCTAGTACTTAATGCTTTACCCCTCCTTGCCATGTCATATGAAATGAGCCACACCATTAATCTTAAATGGTTTTAATAAATGTATTCATAATTACAGATAATAATAAAGTCATACTAAGGTAAATGAAGAAAATGAGTAAGTTAATATCTTGGCAATTAAAATCATATTTGTAGAAATAATAAAATATGTAGCTTGAAATATTTTTAGATCAAGATAATAATCCAAAGGTGAGGTACCTCAATACTACTAAAACTATGACTATAACAAATTATTATTCCCAATTGGGCTGTTGTACCATATCCAGAACCTCAGAATCACAACAGGCCTTGGTTAAATAGGGAAGGAATATAGTTAAATTCAGGGCATTCTCTTGCCCTTGGGGTTGAATACTTCCCCTCAAGGCGAATGAACCATATTTGGTCAACGGCATAGAAAGTCCTCAACGGCGGACCAGGCGTAAGGACAGTAAGTCCCTCCTCAGCTGGAATGGTGGACGAAGGCTGCAGTGACTAGGAACCCTTCAATCGTCTTGCATCGGCTTGCCATTGAAAACAGTTCTTAAGTCATCAAGTACAGTGCGTTTGTTGAAGTGCAGCAACACTCTCTTTCTAAAAGAATCTCACACACAGCAGTCTTCCAACAACAGATTGACTCTTCCAAAAGTCCAGCGGCGATCAGGAAGTTGCGACGGGGGCAGGATTGTGATGTCTGAAAGCCTCTAGTGATAACTTGGCACATAGGCGGTAGATGTGTGATCTGTCGTCTTGCTTAGGATTGTGGCTGTAGAGCAATTCGGTTGCTGCATCTACGACTGAGCAGTTCCATTTAGGGTCCACTATGCTCACCTCACATGGGGAAGGGGCTAGAAAAGGTGCCCTAAACATAGTCAGCCACTTCTAGTACCGATTGGATAGCCGCGTCCAATGGTATCACCTCAATGCGGTCGAACAAGAAAGAAATTATACTTTGCTACATGGAACATAAGAACACTTAATGATGACACTTCAAATGAGAGACCCGAAAGGAGAACAGCCCTTGTGGGTGGAGAGTTACAAAGATACAATATCGACATAGCAGCACTCTAGGAGACCCGTCTTGCTGAAGGTCAGTTGAATGAAAACGGAGCAGGATACACTTTCTTCTGGAAGGGTAAACCTACCAGCGAACACCGAACACATGGAGTACGCTTTGCTCTCAAGAAAAAGCTTCTCAGAGACCTGCTGGAACTTCCAACTGGACATAATGAACCCATCATGACATTAAGACTTCGATTAAATGACGACCAGCATGCCACAGTAATTTGCGCATATGCCCCCACATTAGACTCTGATGAGGACATCAAAGAAACCTTCTATTCAGATCTGGATGGCATCCTATCAAACATCAATTGCCTAGATAAAATCATCTTGCTTGGTGATTTTAATGCCAGAGTGGGAAAGGACCATAAAGTATGGAATGGTGTCATTCGCAAGGAGGGAGTTGGCAGTGAAAACTCCAATGGTATTACAAAATGTGCTGAGCATGGGTTGATAATCACCAACACCATCTTTCGCCAAAGGGATCGCTTCAAAACATCATGGCAGCATCCTAGATCGAAACACTGGCACCTCATTGACTATGTAATCGTCCGCAAGCAAGATCTACGCGATGTTCTCATCACCAAAGCAATGACGGGAGCTGATGACTGTTGGACAAATCACTGACTTATTAGATCAGTGATGCATTTGTCACTGTCCACCCAGAGGAGGAAACAACAGAAGAGCTTCAGACATACTTTTGACACAGAGAAGTTTGGCAATACAGAAATTACTTCAAAAGACAGAGAGCTCCTTCATCGGACTTTGCTGAAGGAATATCAACTTGATGTAACGTAACACTGGGAGAGTCTGAAGACCACTATTCAAGATGCTTGCAAAGAAACTGTAGGATATAAGACCAGAAAACATCAGGACTGTTTGATGAAAATAACGAAGAAATTGAAGCACTGATCTCAGAGAAGAGAAAAGCCTTGCAAGCATGGCGAAGGGACATGAACTCCCACTCTAAGAAACAAGCTGTAAGTATTGCCAAAGCAAATGTCCAAAGAAAAACCCGTCAGCTAAAGAATGCATGGTGGACAGCAAAGGCAAAAGAGTTGGAATATCTAGCAGATAAAGATTCACGACAGTTCTTCCAAACGACAAAAGCAGTTTATAGTCCCACCACCTTTGGGAGAAATCCTCTTTGGTCCAGTGATAAAAGTACACTTTTAAAAGATCAGAACTCCATCATGAATAGGTGGGAAGAGCATTTTGAAGACCTCTTGAACCAGGATTCGATTATTGATGAACAGGTGTATGATATATTAAAACAAGCTCCCATCAATGAAGAACTTTGCTCCCCACCAACACCAGATGAAGTTAAGCATGCTGTCAATCAAGCAAAGCGTCACAAAGCCTCTGGTCATGATGGTATACCAGTTGAAGCTCTCAAAGAAGGAGGTGAGAAACTAATAAGACACATACATGAACTGATTGTCAAAATTAGGAGCACAGAAGAAATGCCTCCTGATTTCAGAGACAGTCTGTTAGTTCCCATATTTAAGAAAGGGGATCGAACAAACTGCAATAACTATCGGGGACTATCCTTACTGTCGTGCCTGGGAAAGCTTATTGCTCGAATCTTGGCAAATCGTATTGTACCCCTGGTGGAGAAAATACTTCCAGAGAGTCAGTGTGGCTTCAGGCCTTCTAGAGGAACCACAGATATGATATTCACAGCTCGTCAACTTCAGGAAAAATGTAGAGAACAAAATAGACCTCTTTATAATTCCTTTATTGATCTTACTAAGGCATTTGACTCTGTGAGCAGAGAAGCTTTGTGGAAAATTTTTAGCTCTATAAGGCTTTCCGCAGAAATTTATTGCCATCTTGAAATTGCTCTACACTGATATAATGGCAGCTGTCATTGGCAATGGCTCTATTGGAGAGCCATTCCATATCAATACCGGTGTCAAGCAAGGCTGTGTGATAGCCCCCACTTTGTTTTCCTTGTATGTTGCCGCTGTCATGGAACTTGTCAGAGATGATCTCCCTCCAGGAATTCATATAACTTACAGGATGGATGGTAAACTTTTTAATTCGAGCCGTTTAAGGGCAGGAACTCTGACATCGTCTGCAGCATTAGTCGAGTTACAGTATGCTGATGATAATGCTGATATATTTGTCCTGAATGAGTAAATTTATAATACCAATATAATGGTCTGTTATTGGACATTATAAATTTTCCAGCTAACTCATTCTTGGCTGCCTGCGTTTCGCCTACGTGTGTTAAGTTGGGCTCGTCAGTTGGGACTTAGGACACCTCCCAAGACGCAAGGCTAGTGCATACCGAGGAGGCCACTGCATAGGCTACTTGAAGCCACCAGCAGTGCCAATACACTATGAGAGCGAAACGCAGGCAACCAAGAATGAGTTAGCTGGAAAATTTATAATGTCCAATAACGGACCATTATATTGGTATTATGATGATAATGCTGTCGTGGCTCAGGCACAAGAAGAGCTTGTGATAATCCTGAATGCTTTTTCTGCTGCATACAACAAGATCGGACTCAAACTGAATACCAGCAAAACGCAGATCCTATACCAACCAGCCCCTGGGGAAGGTCAAAGAGATATCAGTGTCACAATTGATGGAGTGAGCCTTCAAGTTGTAAACACCTTCCCATACCTTGGCAGCACCCTCTCATCAAGCGCAAATATAGATTCAGAAATCCAACACAGAATTAACCGTGCAGGAGCATCCTTTGCTAAGTTAAGATCTCAAGTTTTTGACAACCATGATGTCAATATCACAACAAAGATTCTTGTGCACAATTCTGTTGTAGTTCCAACCTTACTCTACGGATCTGAATCCTGGACATGCTACAATCAACACCTTAAGAAGCTGGAACAGTACCATCAACGTTGCTTGAGGAGATTACTGCAAATAACTTGGCAAGACAGGTGCACAAATATCAGCGTTCTTGAAGAGGCAAACACCACCAGTATAGAATTGATTGTTTTAAGACACCAGCTACGATGGACAGGGCACATAGTTCGCATGCCCAATAATCGCATTCCCAAACAAGTGCTTTACTCCGAGCTATCAGTAGGTAAACGCTGTGTAGGCGGTCAGAGAAAGCGATTTAAAGATGTAATCAAGGCTAACTTGAAGAGATGTAACACTGATGTTGATAACTGGGAGAACTTAGCCCTTGACCGTTCATCCTGGAGATCACTAGTCCATTACGGCACACTGTCTTTTGAAGAAAACCGCCGACGTATAGCGAATGACAAGAGGCAATGTAGGAAAGAAAAAGAAGTGTTGAGTAGACATAGAAATAACATGACTGCTCCACCTAGGACTACATGTCATCACTGTGGCAAATTGTGTAACTCCCGCAGTGGACTGTATAGTCACCTCCGAACGTATAGATGAAGAGGCATCCTGCCTGGAAGACAAACCTACTCTATTACGAGTGTTTGCTATCATGATAGTTAAATATAATTAAATTTACTGCTTGAACATGTACAATCAACTGGCAATAAATAATAGATTGACTAACATAAATAAATCAACAAATAGGATCCACATCTAAATAACAAGCTAGCAGAATCAATTTTATGGTCATCAGTCAACCATTCCATCCATCAGTAACATTCAAAGATAGCCATCTTTCTCAACAACAGAGAGGGCAAAAAAAAACTCAAAAAAACATTTTTTTTAAAAGCCGTAACCCGGCAACAGGCCATAATAATAGGCAAGGCAAAATAGCGCACATAAAACTAGCCTCACTGCCACCAATAATTTTGAGGTTTCGTTTACATTAGAGAAGAATGCATCAAAATGTTATAAATTTTTAGGCCTACTCTCACAAACAAGATGATCACATACCTTGAATAAACCTTAACCAAGGATTAGAATTATGATATAGCTTTTGAATCTTACTAGAAAAGATGTTTACCGAAGTAAGGTTTTCATTTTAGCAGTATTTAAGGATTCCGAATAGAATAATTGTGAATTACTTAGTTTATCTGCCGATTGGACGGCCACCGGGACCAGTCCTACACACTATTTTGATTTACAGCATACTAAAAGGTTTCTATATTTAACTTAAGGTTCAGAATTCAATACTGACTAAGTAAAGGTGAAATAATAGAATTAAACAAAGTTACCACATGAGCATACGAAAACTGATTTGCCCAAAAATAATTAACACCAGAAAAATTAAATAACTGCGGCTATAAAGAAAAAGGTTGTCAATTATGAAACTGATAGTGGTTTCTATTCAGGATCAAATTCTAGCCTTCCAGATATTCTTTTTTGCCACAAACACCAACTTGCATCCAACTCAACATCCATCTTGACCTTTAATACAAAGGCCATTTTTCTCTCGTCTACTTCAACTATTAGTTCCAGTGTCGCAGAGTGCCACCAACTGGATGAGGCTTTAGTAACTGGCTACGCCAACAGACAGCGTTGCGATGCACACTAGCTTAAATCCATTATGTGATACGAATTTAAAATCACTTGTCAAAGAATCCAAGTCCATTAATACTGTCACAAGAATGATTTGTGAATTTATCCCACCAACGTCAAGATGATATTCTAAGAGGCACCGAAATGAGATTTTTGCAACTGAGTACTCAGACTTTATGCCATAGACGACATCCACTCCGCCTTTGGTAACGTTATACAGAAAGTCACAACAGGTTCTTTTTTTTTTTTTAAGGTTTTGCGAAGCTTCATCAAACCCGTTTAATCATGCGTTGTCAATAAGACGATGACATTCTGGTATTTCTTAGGAACATAAGACAACCATTGCATTTTTCCTAAATGCAAAGAGACTCCAATTTTGAATGAAGTTGCGTTGACTGAGACGTTTGAAGTAGTTTCAATGAGAACATTGCTACCAATGGACTTTTGGTAATGCTAGAGCCACGTGGAGCAAGCCTACATATACGTAAGCACATGCGAAGAGGTGATTATCAATTATACATCACGAAGTTAGTAGTGTTGAAGAACAGTGATTGTGGAGTCATTACTGTACCATTACGGAGCAGACTACAAAGGCATTAAGGAGTCCTTACAAGTGTATTACGAGAATATTACAAGTTCATTCCCAGTGTGCAGTCTGCGGAAGATGCTACATATAGTTCATTTGTCAGTCATACTCTGGATTATTTCTCTCCGAGAAAATGCACCGTATGTGTGGTGGTTTATATGTGTAATCTGGAGCTAATGTGTTGTACACAGAACTAATTATTGCTAGATGAAATTTTAGGCCAAGTGTTCAGTGCCTGGTCATTCTTTGATTGATTCGACATGGCATTAATCGTTCATCCATTCCACAGCAGCCTTTTGACATTGTGAAGTTGTATGGTTTGATTAACAAAGTATATTGAGATGATGCTTGTCGCAGGTCATCGGCCCCAGTATATTGAGATGACTGGGATCGTTTCCTTTTCTCATACAGTTATAACCCATGGTAAGTTGATTACACGGTGATGCTATTTTGTTCATGTAAATATGGTTAAGAACGGGTAGTCGTCTGATCCGTATGAAATCATCAATCTGAAGCGCAGCCTAAAGAACCAAGTACATTTGTGGTGTGTAGATACATGTCTGTGGATGTTTATTTCTGTAAGCAGCAAAACAAGTTGGTCTCATCACATGATGATTCTTGTTGGTATTTGTTTTGTTTTACATTATCATGTTTTGGGAGCAAGTTCTTGTAGTGAAACTTACAGTAAATCTTTTATTGGTGGAGTAAGGAAAAACCTGGCATGCTACCCAAATTTATTTTCAAAATTAAATAGTAGCAGGTAAGGCAATGAAGCAAGTTAGGAGCCTCATCAGCCTGATGACCGTCACCTTGGGAGACGTTCATTCATCCTCTATTGAGTCAATTATTCCTGTGAATCTTTCACAGGTGGCGCCCAATTTCATCGTTTATATTTTATTCCAGGTATAAATTATCCATTTCGTGTTTCGGTTTCCCCAAGAGGTTACAGTATGGCTTTTAATGTTTTTGTAGTGGAGGTAAGTGTTTTGTGGTGTGTGAATTGCAGGAATGTTGGATGCAGTACCAACAACCAGTCCCCAAGCCCGAGAAATTCACCATTTAAGGTTAAAATCTCCGATCTGGCCGAAAATCAAACCCAGGGCCCTCTGAATCGAATGCAACTAAACTGACCATTCAGCCAAGGAGGTGGACTATATGAGGGGTAGTGAGGGGCATTGATTCTTGTTGGGGGAGGAGTCTTCAAAGGTCTGCCTAGCTGCGGTCTTTCGTGTTTATTGTAGTTCATTAAGATGCTCTCAATAAGTCTCACCTTGAATTCTAATATGGTATCCTAATCTTCTGACTTCTGGGACAAGTAGGCATTTAGGCAGCATATGTCCAGTAAATGGCAGAAAACTATTTCATGGTAAAGAAGACAGACCAGACTGGGTGGATCAGATGTTAGTGTGCTAGCTTTTTGAGCCAAAGGGTTTGATCCTATTCAATCAGGTTATATTTTAAGGTGCTGAAATATATCCACCTCATATCAGTACAAGGTACCTTGCATGATTTTCAGGGACATCAAGGTGGCAAAAATTTTGTCCCACATGTTTCTTGTTGTTCCTTTTTTCATACCTTTATTTAGTCTAATTTCTCTTACTACCATTACCTTCTCTACCTTTGTCTACATCCGTATTCCAGTCTCTCATCACAATTAAGCTTTCATTTCCTTTTACATGCTGTGCTACATCTTTCTTTGCATTTGTTTTTTGCGTGCGTGCATTTTAACCGTAGAAATCTGTTCACTATGCTGGTTTATCTTAAGGATGTTGTGCTTCTGCGGCTGCTAGAAATAATACTGTATGGGAGTATACTGGAACAACTTGAGGTGCACATCGAGATGCAGTAAAAACATCTGCCCTTGTGCAGTACTACTCTGCAGCTGAGTATGCATGCCCAGGGTGGTATAAATCTTGCCTGTGGATGTGGCACTCAATGAAATATGCTAAATTGGCTGCCCGTCTGTGTACCATACCACTGGAAAAGATCTACTGTCTTGCTGGTAGAGAATCTCCTGACATCCATCCAGAAATAGTCGCCAGAAGAAAAGAACAAGGCAACACCACCTCAGACCCATCCTCTGTTTGGACATCAGACATCTTACCAACTTCTTAAAAGAGAAGCAACAGGTAAGACATATCAAAACCTATCCTGACATTTTTCTGACAATTGTTGTACCGTAAGAGGATAGCATGTGGAGAATCAGCCCCCACATTTAACGGCAAGGCTCAAAATCATACCTGGAATCCAGGTACACAAGCTTGATGGGTGGCACTGCTGGTCATCTCTGAGCCAGCTCGGAGTTGTGTTGTGGCAGGGCGTATTTGCATGCAGTCTACTCGACCCACTCTGAAGCTGTATTGTTTCACTCACTTGTCAGTTACTCAGAAGAGTGTATCAGAAATGACTGGTATAAAATTCATGATGCTAACGGGAAGTTTTTTGTACACCAAGCACAACAAATTAGAACTTCATTGTCGCGTTCTTCACACATTTCTTTCTTCTTCCCCGAACAATATTTAGCGGGCACTACGAACTCGAAATCGTGGTGACGAAAACTGAAAATGTATAAAAGACTGCAGTTTATGGATTGTGCCAGTGGTGAACCTCAACTTTATCATCATTACAAGAAGTTAGAATTTCTGTGAATACACGGTAAAAAGCTTTACACTGCTGGAAAAAGAATTTGTCAAACAGTTTAATCAAAGCAGTTCTATTGTTTTATGTGGAGGAATGTCTAAAAGACAAGTTGTATCGCTATATGTGTTCCACGAATGAAAAACCAGGGCACAGTTGTCTTCAGAGGAAAAGGCTTCTCTAAACCACATTTTCAGTTCCGTTTTCCCCTTTTTCCCCAATTTTGTGGCAGTGACAACAATGTTATCTACTCTAAACATTTTTTTTTTAAACCAGAGGACCAAAGGTTCCAGTAGGCTCCTAGATTACAATAAATAATTTAGGGAACAAAGAACCATCCATTCTGGTTGTTGGCATTATGGTGTATGAATGTGTGAGTGAACTAACCGATTGAGCTATCATGTGTGTGTTTTTCACCTACAAAAGAGAAAGTCATTTTCAATCGCATTTTGCGCTTGAAACCTCATTGATCAGTTGTTCCGGCATAGCTATGGCTAGACCACCTAGTTGCTCGCTACCACTTCCTAGGACAGATAGCAGCACCCTTCAGCACCCAGCCGGAAGTGGTGTGGATGGAAGGGGATGAGAGACTGTTATGCTTGGGTGCCTCGTGCGAGAGGACACGAGAACATGTGACTGACTGTTACCGAGGGCATCAGCCCATTAGTACTCAGTATTATGTATTAATAATGTGTTATAAGTGTCGTAAGTGTAATAAATGTTGTTATTTAAATTAAGTGAGTGATTTACGTACAAAACATCAATGTTGTAAATACGCGACGGGGTGTAATGGAAAAATCATTCTTGAGCCTTCTACAGAAATTCTTCTTCAGCCTTATTTTGTTTTTCATCTTGAATATCCAAAGGGGACATAAATTTCATAATTTTTCTACTCCCAATTCTGTTTTGCTTCTTGAAACGGCTGATCCAGGCATGAGAGGCGGAGACATTACTTTTTGTGACAGATAGTTCACGTGCAATTTCCAAAGCCCAGAGTCGTAAATCTTTCGCACTTATATTTTGCCTTCCTCTTCTTACCTCCTAAACACGTGAATAGAGTTTTTCATACATAAAATTTTTTATGTTCAATCGGACTTCCCGGCATACCTGTATTTACATTAATTAAATCAAAAGTAAACTTCCACCTGTTTGATACTATATGATTGCTTTAAGCAAAGTGATAAATAATAAATTAATTATTAACCCTCGAACCGGTAGTTGAAATGGCTCTAACCAGTGGGTGTGCACCATACATTTGCAGTACCTGATGCATGTCACTCTGACAGATGTATTATTCACAAAATATGCACATAATACATCGAAAGCGAGCCTCCGTGGCTCAGACGGCAACGCGTCGGCCTCTCACCGCTGGATACCGTGGTTCAAATCCCGGTCACTCCATGTGAGATTTGTGCTGGACAAAGCGGAGGCGGGACAGGTTTTTCTCCGGGTACTCCGGTTTTCCCTGTCATCTTTCATTCCAACAACACTCTCCATCCTCATTTCATAGCATCTATCATTCATTAATAAATCACTTTGGGAGTGGTGACACCATCGTACTAACAGCCTATATCTGCTTCATTCATTACATCCCTGACCCGGTCAATGACTGGAAAACAGGTTGTAGGTTTTCATTCAATACATCGAAACATTCAGCATGAACTGGACTATTTGAAAAGTGGTTTTTATTTACCCTCAATGTAATATGTTTTAAGTTTTCTGCCCCTTTAAATGCCCCCTCAAAAAAATCAAAAATAGTTTCTACTTACACATCAAATATAAATGACTAATCAGATTTTCTGAAACTTTTTAAAATATACATTTTGTAGAGAAATTAATTCTGATGATAGGCATGCAAAGTTTAAGTGAATAGTGTTAATACTTTAGGAATTATTCAATAAAAAGTATGTTACTTGATAGAGCTCTAACCGGTGGGTGTTCATAACCTACCTCAGGTGGCACAACACTTATCCATTATGCTGCAGTAGGCCTTGAATTTACAGATGCATTTAATTCTATTAAAGTATCTTCATCATTTAAATCTGAAAATGTGGCCATCATGTGTGCATAACACACTAATGTTAAAAACTTCATATTTGGTCCGTATTGAAAAAAAAAAAATGTTGTGATTTTGTATTAACAACATAATTTGTATTGATATAAGGTGGATCATTTATACTCTCTTTATACTCTCTTTGTTATGTGCATAACACACAGTAAACAATGAAAGCAAGTCACAACAAAATCAACACGTGTTTCAAAGCTGTACGAATTGCGACCTTCATTTGGTTCAAAGTTATCACACATAAATGGATGTACTGAACACCGAAACATTCCACATTCCAAGGAGAAAACAAGCCTGATGAATGCTGCCATCTAACGTAAATATTCACAAATTCTTCTACCTGTATTCACTGGTAAGGTAGACCTGACGATCTATCGTCAGCAGCGGATGAGATAGGTGCACACCTGCCGATCTATCGTCAGCTACCACTTCGAGGGTTAATAAATAATTCAGATTTGATACGGGAAATGAAGCGGATTTGCAATACCTGTATTTTCCAACTGACCGAGCTCGATAGCTGCAGTCGCTTAAGTGCGGCCAGTATCCAGTATTCGGAAGATAGTGGGTTTGAATCCCACTGTCGGCAGCCCTGAAGATGGTTTTCCGTGGTTTCCCATTTTCACACCAGGCAAATGCTGGGGCTGTACCTTGATTAAGGCCACGGGCCACTTCCTTCCCAGCCCTAGCCCTTTCCTGTCCCATCGTCGCCGTAAGACATCTGTGTCGGTGCGACGTAAAGCCAATAACAAAAAAAAAAAATTCCCAACTGCTTCTTCCACAAGTAAATATATTGCTCTAACTTCGGTAAAGTAATTTCGGACATGTGAAAGTGATTATGGCTTTTTACCACCTTCATTAAACCAAAATTTCACAGCCCTCCTCTTGTAGGCCTACTTGCACACTTTCTATGGGACTAGGAACCTAACTAGAACTGGACAATTTGGATGGCGACAAACTCGTAGCATAACTAGATTTTGCTAAGTCATATTCTAGTTTGAACTCTGACCCGGAATTTCACTTGCTGTTGGCAGAAGCTTTTGACAAACGGAAATCACTGGAGTCTCTTTCACTGTCTCCAATGTGTATATCAAGAGAACCTCCTCAATGATTATTTTACATCAAATCAATCAAATATTTCCTTTTCAGCTAATTCGTCTGGGAAACAAGAATCCCTTTTCATGGAAATAACTCATTACAAACTCCACTATGCTAATAGGATTTAAAATGTCATCCTCAAGGAATTCATTCTCACTATCTTGCTTTATTTAAAATAACCATTAAAATGGTTATGTTATTGCTGTATGCAATGAAACACCCGACAGCTGACTACTGCATGCGGCTCTGCTTATCACTGACCTTGAATATCTGGGACGTAAGGACTGTCCACTCCCAACCAACATGGACATGTACAGTACTCGCGCTACTTCCCATTGATCTATATGAGAGATTTGCCACATGATTTCGGAAGCTTGTAGTTACATCTGGAAGCTGTTTATCTGCACACTGTCCTCTTATAGTACAATTGTATCAATAGAAAATCAGGATAGGTTTCGACCTGTCTTACCTGTTACTTCTGCTGTTAGATCAAAAAAGACCTTAAAATCTACTGAGGTGCTTATAGGTACATCATGGCAAGTAAGAATTTAAGAGTGGCAGGCAAGAAGTCAGCAAATGAATGAATGGGTGATGCCAGATTAACAACTCCCTTCTGGTCACATGGCAGATTGGATGACTTGAAAGCCATAAAATGCAATTCTCCTTCTCCGCATGAGATCAGAGATCTTCTGGACATGAGTATCCAGCTCATAGTTATGCTGACGTCTGTATTCCTCTTTGTCTTTAATTGGGCCAAGAATTTTCCTTAAGATCTTTCTCTCTTTAATTTTCAATTTTTCTATGAGGCCTTTCTTGTTCCGCTGCATACAAAGCCTCTGGTCTTATGACAGTGCAGTAATGTCCGAGTTTTACATTCAAGGATATGGACTTTTTTGTTGTAAACTTCTTTGGTCAGTTAACTCATTTCCATTTTATTCATACGTGACGCGAAAGCTTCTTTTTCAGAGATGTTCGGTTCTATCCACTTGCCAAGATATTTAAACTTAACTGTCCGTTTGATTGCCCCCTTGTTTACTTTTAGCTCTCTTGGCGCTAGCTTGATGTTAGTTATGAACTGAGTTTTCTCCAAAGATATCTGGAGGCCTGCTTTTTCCGCCTCTGTCTTGGGGTGATTAATTTGCTTTGTAGCCATGTCTAAAGAATCAGACAAAATTGCTAGATCATCTGCAAAAGCTAAGTAATCAATTGAAAGGTTCATGTTCTTGTAACCCAATCTCACACCATTTTTGAGCCCATCGTTAATTTCTTTGCGCCATTCACAGATGACTTTTTCAAGGACGCAATTGAAGAGCAGGGGCGAGAACCCATCTCCCTGCCTAACTCCTGTCTTTATCTTGAAAGAGTCCGAAATTTCTCCTCTGAACTTAACTCTGGAGGTTGTGTTAGCTAGGGTCTGTTCGATGATTGCCATGGTTTTGTTATCCAAGCCAAATTCCTTTAGGACACGAATAAGAGCGATTCTATGAATCGAGTCATAGGCCTTCTTGCAGTCAACGAAGGTCACCACAAATTTCTTGTTCCTTAGTTTCAGATACGAGAGGATAGATTTCAGATTCATAATTTGCTCGGCACATGAACGCTCTTTCCTGAACCCTGCTTGGTACTCTCCCAGTTGTGGATCAAGTTGTTGTTCTGCCCTAATCTGCAGATTTTGAGAGAATTCTGTAAGATACCAATAGGAGGGAAATACCACGGTAATTGTTAACATCCGTTTTGTCCCCTTTCTTATGCAGTAGGTGAATCAAGGCAGAAGTCCAGTGATGTGGAAGTTTCTCAGTTTCCCAAATCTTTCTGATGATGTCAGTCAATTTATCAATAATTTTGTTACCAGTATACTTCCACAATTCAGCAGTTATCGAGTCCTCACCTGGTGCCTTGTTATTCTTAAGGAAATGGATAGTCTGTTTGATTTTTCTTTCATTGGAGGGGATGAATCTGGGTGGACGTGTATGTTATCTTCAAATGAAAAGTGAATACTGGAATTACACAACTGAGAAGAGATTCAAAGTACTTTGCTAGAATCTGGCAATTATCTTTGTCGTAAGCTAGTTTCCCATCTGAGTCTTTGAACTGTAAGCTTGTTGGATTTTACTTGTTTAGACTGTGTTTAAAGATTCTGTAAAAGTCCCGTGTGTTGTTCCTCTGGAAACCTTGTTCAATCTGCGTTAGTTGATTCTTGTTGTAGGCACATTTTACATTGCAAATAGCTTTTGCCGCACATTATCTCTCGTTCACAAAGTTTTCCCAGTTATCTTGGTTCTTTACCGAATTCCATTTTTGCCAGGCGAGTTGTCTTTGTTTTACCACCGAGACACATTCGTCATTCCACAAGGCATCTTTGACTTCATCAGTGAGACTGTTTCCTTTGCTGTTGTAATCAAGGTCTGTTGTAGCTCTTCCCAGTTCTGGGGATTCAGGGGTTCTATATACTTCGTAAATTCAGGACATGAGCATAGTTTTGCAGTATCAAATCGATTGATCTTCAAGTGGATCTTTCTGGTGTTTCTCGGAATCAGTTTAACTTTGATTTTGGATAAATAGTGATCCAAATCTAGATTGGCATTGCTTAGAAGCTTCACATTCTGTATCTCTCTGAGCTTTATGGAAGACTGCGATGTGGTCGATTCGGAACTCCCCGAGACTGGGATTTGGAGATGTCCAAGCCTTACATAGCTCCACCAGCCGCTCTCATACCTGCCAACTTTTAGAAATAAAAAAATACAAAGATTTTTTTTAATTCTTTGATTTTATCATGTATAATGCACCACGGTCTTGATGAAAAAAGGCCTACAGTTACAAGGCGAATTGAAAAATTTTAAATCTTAAACTATGAAAACATTAAAATGGTTACAAGAAAATCTAACAAACACTGAACAAAATGCATAATAGTTTCCTTTATTAGATTGTAACACAAACTGAAATTAAATTTTGTAGGTATCTCTCAACACTTGGAGATAACGTTTGTTATTTTTTGTGGTCATAATGTGAAGAGAAAATACCAGGAACTGTCACCGACACAGCTCTCCGAAATACATTCAACTCATTCAAATTATGTACTAAGAATGAACACGAACGCACTGAAATATGCAAAACTACCACATACAAAACACATCAATATGTCTCATACATTATTAACATACGACTTTGACAGCGGAAAAAGCATAGAATCACAAGAAAAATCGTGTGGCCAACAACTCCAATGAAACTACGCACAGAAATGATGTTAACAGCACGCGAACAAGAAACTCGACCCTTCGTCCTGATTAACGGAGTCGCTAGCGCGCGCTAGCCTCTTTCGCTTGTAGGACGATTGCCCTCCCGAATTCCTAGCTTTAAAACACACGATGCTGTAGTGAGTTGGAACACGATACACGAAGACGACAGATGATACACTTGCCAAACAAATACACTTGAAAATGAAGTTGCGTAAATTACACAAGCACACAATTTATCCTAGTGGAAAAGTATTGACCGTACCGACGTCATATTGTTCAAAAATAGGAAGAACTAAAAATAAATTGGAAAATCAGAAGAAGAGTTAAAGAAACTAATATTTTCCGAATAAATCAGAGGAGTTGACAGATATGTTCTCTCTGTTGCGGTTTGTTCTCTGGTGTGCCGGATAGGTTCCGATAATGTTCCGGAACTCTCTTTACCCAGCTGTGCATTGAAATCTCCAAGAGGTATAATTATGTGTTGTCTGGGATCTTACAAAGAACATCCTCAAGATTTTCCCAGAATTTATCTGTTCCTTCTGAGTCTCTCTAATTCACTTGACTGATTGGTGCATGAACATTCACTATAGTGTAAACTTTGCGCTCCAGAAGGAGAGTGTTGAAACTCTGCTACTAGGTGAAGTGAAGTTAATGTCTGAAACCAGAATCTTCCTACCGACTATAAAACCTGTGCCAAGGTGGGGAACCATTTATAGAACGCATTTACCAGTTTTTCCTTTAAAAGATTCCGTAACCCCCTGACTCAAAGATTTCTTCATCAGTGAATCTTGTTTCTTGAACCGCTGCAATTAATGGGATTGGTGGGATAACTCATCAGTTTTTCAATTTGCCAATCTTCCGAAGAGAATTTGTGTTAAAGGTAGCAAAGAAATTCCGGCATTTGTGTTGGATTTTTCCTGGAGTCTTCGATACCTCCAAGCATATTCGTGCAGGCTTTCCAGAATCCAAAGGCCTGCATGCTTCACTCAAGACGAAGGCGGATTAGGTACCAACTGGGGTAGTAGCTTCTGCTGAACTTTCCTCCATGCTGCAGACAGTTGAAAAACTGTAGATTGGGGTTAGTGATATTTCATACTGACAAAAATACAACCAAGGTTGCGAGCCTTGGAGAGCCTCACGATGTTTTCTGGCTAAGGGCAGGCATTTCCTTCTACTCTAACTAGGTATGGTTTTCCCGCCAACATCTGAGTGGCTGATTGCAGTGGTTACCCACTGGGCAATGGGGTCGCGACATCCCTACGCCAATATTATTATTATTATTATTATTATTATTATTATTATTAAGAAAGTTGATTTAAATCAGCCAGTCGATCAGCAAATTTCATTTATAAGGACTCTGGCGTGAAGGAAAAGGTCCAGACGAGCAGATAAGATGGAAAACTGTTTAAGATATCAAAATTAAAATGGGCCCCCATATGAATCCAGTATGCCAGTTATTCTCACACCAAATTTCAGCTCAATCTGTCCAGCCATTTTTGCCCAGCCTATTGCAAAGGAATAACACAGTCAGAAGAGTGGCAGTTATAAAACTGCTACAATTTTTTTTTATACTGGTTTCATCCCCCACTCCCAAATTACATATTATGAATAACATTGGTAAAAACATTTCTTTGATACTGCCACTTGTTAATATTCCTAAAATCCAACAATAACAGATTTAATTCATAAAATATTTTTTTTCAATTACCTTTGTCATCATCATAATCATCGCAATAAAAAAAGGTGTGTACTTACTCAAAATATCTTCAATCTTGTTACTCTGAGATTTTAAAGCTGCTTCTTTTTCAGCACAGTATGAAATGTCTTTAAGAAATACACTGGCCTTTTCAAACGTGTTTCTCTGCATTTCTAACTCTTTAGACAAAGAATCAAGGCAACCCTGAAAAGAGTAAAAGTCAAGTCAAAATATATCTAAATCCTCTTCTACATCCTTTAGTGTTCAATTTTCAAGTCTCACCAAATGACACACTGTCTCTATAACCCTCCATTCAGGCCCCTCTACATCATCTACTTTTGTAGCAAACAAACACTGAGTATAATCAATGTCACCTAGATATTTCTATACTTCTCTCATCTTGCTTCTACAAACTATGATCCCACTACCTTCCTGCTGATGAGGGCAGTGGAATACATCCACAGTACCCCCTGCCTGTCATAAAGAGCAAATGAAAGGGGGCCAGTGGCTCTCAGCTTGGGAGCATGGGTTGGCAACCACAGGGCTCTACCTGACTCTGCCATTGCTTCCACTAATTTGTGTTGGGCACCTAGCTTTCATTTTTTTGTTCGACCCTCCTGAATACACTTTTGTTCTATTCTGGCCCTTACAGTATTATGTTTGCCTATCATGTTCATGAGCTTCATGATCCTTCCCTTTCTTTTTCTCATACCTTTATATTTCAAAATGTTGGACCTCTTCCATTTTCTCTCTGATTAGTGTTAAGAGAGGATGGTTATCCAGCAGCACAGTAAAACCTGTACTAAAAGACCACTGTCGGTTCCAACAAAACATGGTCCTCCAGAGAAGTGGTTGCCAAACAGAGGTGATTGTTTTTATACAGATGTACATTATACCAACATCATCTTCCTAGCATTTTCCTGCTGGTGCAGGTTCAGCTGTTTTAACCATAGCTCACCATTTTGCATGATCTTGGGTATCATGTGGTCTAAAGTTCAGAGTCCTCATATCAGCATTTACTGTGTCACGCCACTACAGCAGTGGGTGAAATTGGCAACTGTTCCATGTGCAGCATGACATGACAATACCGTTGGAAACATTTTTCCCATGACTTCTCAGTGATGGATGCTATGCCCATTTGCTGGCAAACTGTCATTTTTGACACAATGCAGAGGTGTGATGTCCATCGACCAACGGAGCATACACATTTCATGGTGTGTAATTGGCGCCCTGTAGCTTTGTCAGCTGGTCAACATTCAACACTGTATAAAGCAACAGGACATACTATCATGTGGTATATTTTGGACTTCAGATGTAGTGGCATCCTTCTGCTGCAGAGTACACCTGCGACTTCCGTCTATCTCAACCATGCTGCCTTTATCCTACTCCATATTTCATCACCTATTGTGCTATCAGTCTGTAGGCAGGATCCCAGATACCTTAAGCTTACGGTCTTCGTTAAGGACTCTCCATCAACTTGGACTGAGCCTTTGCTTAGTATGGTTTCCAGGTATTCAGTCCTTCTCTGTTCAGTCTCACGCCGTATTGTGAGAGACGGCCATTCCAATCTTCAACTTAACGCTGCAATCCACTTCTGGTGGTATCAGCAAGTGGGACATCACCTGCATGTAAGAAAGTTCAAGGGACAATCCTCTGCAGGTCCCAAGTGACCGTGTCCATGACAAGGACAACGATCAATGAGGACAGTGCAGAACCTTGGTGTACACTGACTTTCAGTGAGCACTCCAAGATGCTGACAGCGCAATGTAGCCGACTTGTGATGTTCACGTATAGTATCCTGGTCAACTTGATATGCATTTCTGGTACATCATGCTACAAATATAAAATGCCTGGAAGTTTGTTTAATTTTAGTACACTATTTTTTTTCTTTCTGTCATGATTTCATTTTATTAATTGTCCTTTAACAAGTTAAAAATTTATTTCATATGTTGTCCAGTTGCAGTCTTTCAATGGTGCCAATTGTTGAATTCTCTCAATGTTTGACAAAATTTCTTGAAGTTGATGCAAATGTAATGGACTAGAATAACTTGGAAACAATTATCTAACCCATGGGTAAATAATGAAAATATCGAGCTCCATTATTATTATTATTATTTTTGTAGTTATGTACGGAGTTTATTTGGCATAAATCGTGATCGTAATAAAACACATGAGGTTACGTCAGGACACGTCTGCTGTATGTATATTCATGAGTTTATTTCATGTAAGAACACATAATTAATAGTATATAACATATATATGTAAATACGATATATAAATCCAGTGTAATGTTGTACAACAAACTGTAATAGTCCAGAACAACGCATCTTGCCACGAGAAAGTTACAGAACATTCGATCCATTTGTAAATAGGTTATTGGAGACTCTAGAAATTACAAGAAAACATGTTGTGTCATACTTTTCTTGAAGCACAATTGACAGCATGTCCTGTGCGAATCTTTTTTGGTTACAAGAAAGTGACAGTTTCATGTACAGAATCACCACCACTACCACCAAAATGTTTCAAGATTTCAAGATATCAGTAGTTCACTGTTTGATCCTCAGTCAGGAATTCAGGGCGCACAACACTGTTGATGTCAAAATAGTCTGCCAACATTTTTACAATCGGAACCACTCTTAACACTGCATATAATTCGTGCACTGACAGTCACAGTCATTTGGCATGTCTCCGTAAAAGTTTGAAGCAGAAGCAAATGTTGATATGCTGCTCGTAATATTCAGATATTTCCACAATAGTAATGCACACTCCACACACTTGCGAACTAACAACTGCTGGGTGATAACTGTTTCAGAAATGCATGAGAAAATGGCTGTTTACTTAGGAAAGATTCCACTTTACATTGCCACTTTAAAAAAATAGTAAGATTTCGTATTTGCTATTTTGCTTTACGTCGCACCGACACAGATATGTCTTATGGCGACAATATTTCATATTTGTGCTGTATTTTTGAAGTTTGGTTATTTTCTGAAAGGCCTTGTAAACCTTTTAGCCATGAAAACAAAAAGTCTGCCAGGTATACAAAGCATATTAAACGAATTGTATCAGAGAAAGTTTGGATGATATACAATACTTAGAAAGTCTTGCATTCAGAGGCCTAGAATGGATAGTTTGCACTCTTGACATTCTCATCAAGAGCAGTGTAATGTGTCTTCCTCATTTAACATTGTAGAAATAATGTCTGCCATAAAGGGGCTTACTAATATTTATGGCAAGAGTATAAGCTTTTCTAGATCACTGTTCCCCCAGATATAGTTCACTGAAATTTCCCCAGATGGCAGATTTTGAGGTTATTGCTCTGTGTTATGGTATAATTATACAAGTTACACCTGGATTATTGAACTATGACTCTACGTGGACTAGGCATATTGTTTTCAGTTCTTTGTAATGCAGTGTATGTTCAGATATTTAGTGACTGGAGTAGCTTTCTCAGTCTGTTACAAGGAGAAATTCAGATATGCATGCCATACCGTGTATTATTAACTATTTAATTTTGGTTTTAATGTTTTAAATATAAAATAAATATGTAATTATTTCAACTTCTGTGGTTTCTATATTTAATGTACTGTAGCATAATTTTTGGAACAGAATCCTTGCCATAACTACAGCAACTTTGGGTTACTTTAAGTTTCTTAGATATTATGCATATTAATAAGGGGTTTGCTCCATTTAGATATTTGTAAAAAAGGCTTTGCAAGTTGAAAAAGTTTGGGAACTACCAAGAAGTATGTATAATCTTAAATATTCCACTAAAATGTATCTGTTTTCCAATATTCATTTAAATGTTATGAAAGCTAGATGCTTGGCTACAGAAAATAACAAAACATGTTTTAAGACATGCATTAAGTCAATTTTTCTAACATTTTGCTATTATTGAGATTTTTCAGGTTTTTAAAGTTTCCTTTCCATCTGCTTTTTTTGTCAATTATTATCAAATTAATGGTAAAAGAAAATGTTTCACAGAAGTCCAACCCCTCATCCAATCCGTGGGAGATGGGCAACGTCATCCAGCAGGGAATAGTCTATCAATGTAAAGTACAGTGGGGACCACGTGTGCCCCAAGACTGCTACCGTAGCTGTGAATACTGTACAGGAATCTGAAAAAGATGGCGAAAGATGGCGGCTAGCGGACCTCTGGTGAAATCACGACAGGCCTAGCAAGTAGATGATGGATATCAACTCGCTTTCAAGGAAATGAGGAACAATAAGCCGGACGGATGTAACAGACGATCCTGGTGAGGAACAGGATTATGAATTAGAACACTGAATATACGAAGACTGACTGGAAGAGTAGAAGTTGTAGACATGATGGAAAGAAGAAACCCGGATGTATTGAGGCTAGCAGACTAAATGGAGCGAGTATGGTAACAGAGAGCTACAGAATGTTTCTTGGTTGTACTATATAGAAAATGATGAAGGAAAGCGGAATGGAGTAGGAGTGGTAGTAAGAAATGGACTGAAAGAGGAAGTAAAAGGGATGTGACAGGTTGATGAAAGACAAAGTAACAGTCAAAGGAAAAACCTAGGAAACTGTACAAGTATATATTCCACACTTAGGATGCACGCAATAGCATAAAGATGACCTTCAGGAAGAACTGAAGAGACCGTTGAAAGGCCATAATATCGTAGTTATGGGCGACTTGAATGCTTGTGTAGGCATGGAAAGGAAGGGATATGAGAACGTGCTTGAGCAGAAGGATGGAGAAATAGAAAGAAATGAGAAAGAGGAAAGGCTACTGGATTTGTGCAAACGAAATGTGATGATGGTCAGGAACTCAATAGTCAAACAGAGAGAATGGCATAAGATAACCTGGTACAGCACTGACTGGTCTAGGAAAGGAAAGAGAGAGGGCAGATAAACAAGATGTATCAAAATATGGAAACTGAAAAAGAAAACCAACGAATACCAGGAAAAAACTAAGATTGAACTCGCTAAGAGATGATACAAAAACAGGAGAAGAGGAATGGGAAAGGTTCAAGAGGACATTAATAAAAATTGCAGAGGAATTTTGTGGGAGAACTAGTACCAGGAAAAGATGTAAGGAGACCCCATGGTGGAATGACAGATTCAAAGTGTCAGTTCGGGAGAAGAAAAGCCTTTAGAGTGTGGCTTGTTTGTTTGCCTGTTTTATGCAGTTGTTTTTCTTTTCCTTAATTATTCTTTTATATCCCTTTTTTTCTGAGTATAGTAGCAACGCCTCCTCCGTACAATTCTGTTTTGCTGTTTGTAGTTGGTCTGAAGCTTCCTTCGCTATCCTTTTCCTTTGATCTACTTGGGCTCGTCTTATGAATACCACTATTGTTTTAAGTGATCCCCCTTTAGCCTCATTGTCTAATACAGCTGTTGCTGTTTCCAGTGAGGAAATCTTTCTTTAAGAAAAGTCTGGTTTAATTCTCTTGTTCGTGGAGGTTCAATTAGTTCATTCCATTTGTGATTTGTGTGTTACTTTGATATTTGAAAAGTTGTTACCACCAGTAAGGATTTCCAAAGTGGCACTTTGTTGCTGTAATAGAATTTCTTGCTTACAGGCTATATTGTACATTTTTCTTCCGTGGTCCCTCCAAAAATGGAGAAGCAAGGTTCCACTGTATTTAATTTGTATGATTTAGTAATAATGTTCAAAAATAAGGTTCCTAGGAGGAAAACATAATTTCACTTCATCAATGGTAAATTTTAAAAACATTTAAGCTCTTTAAGTCTTCAGGGTTTTTCAATCTTGAAATTACCAGCGTTTCACATCAGTGTAGCAGTGGGCTCATCAGTTGGAATGCTACACCTTTCCAAGATGCTGGCCATCTGGGCTAAGCCCACTGCTACACTGGGGCAAAACCCTGGTAATTTCACAACTGGAAAAGCCTAAAGACTCAAAGAGCTTAAATAATAATAATATTAATTTTATATCCCACTAACTACATTTATGGTTTCCAGATATGCCAATATGATGGAATTTTGCCCCCCCACGAGTTCTTTAATATGCCAGTAAATCTACTAACACAAAGCTGAGGTATTTGAGCACCTTCAAATACCACCAGACTGAGCCAGGTTCAAACCTGCCAAGTTGAACTCAGAAGGCCAGCACTACCATCCAAGCTACTCAGACCAACTGTTTGATTTAGATGCTTTGTATTATGTAACATACGAAGGTACTGGTAAAGTACACTACACTACACATTTAGTAATATTTAGTCTGTAGTTCTGAACATTATGCATATGGTTATATATTGTTGAATAATAATTTTGAACTCAAGCGAGTTTTTAATAACAATGACTGGTATACATGTTACGACCATGTTTCCATATGACTGCATTATTTCATGCAATAACCGCTGATGATATACAAACTGCAAACTTCAAGCATCGACTATGCTCGCAGTTAATGGGACTTCAGAGACTGCAGCATGGGAGAATCCGTCATGAGACCCGTGATGTCTGTCTTGGGAGTCTCAGTGTACAAGAAAGAAGTCTACTTGTTCAAAATGACACAACCTTACCACCTACATCAGGGCTATCCAATCTTTTCATATATTGGGAAGCACCTGACTCCCTGCTATGGAGGCGCTGATGCCATTTGATGATGAAATAGAAACATGTAGGCTAATAATGACTAAATAATTTAAACATATACTTGCGTATTTAGTGTGAGATTTTACATCGCATGTTCGCTCATGTTAAGGAACAGTATTGTTCCTTAAATTCACTGTATTTTTTTAACCATTTAGTCATGATTACAATCAATGTATAAAATAATCCAAATTAATTACCGATATATATATATATAGTTTTCGCAGTCAATATAAACATAAATTAAGTTCATAAAAATTCAGTTCTTCACTAAATATAAATAAAGTTTAAATCTAAAGAGAAGCTGTTCTATGGCCGTGAACAGTAGATACTTTGTAAGAATGGAAGTATGCTGAGAAGGAAGAATTAAAGAAACATTCACAATGCGACTTTCCTGAAATGTGCTCTAACCGAGAAATATCAAGAGTTAACATATTTACTTCATCCCCCAACCTTTCCCTACAATGCCTAGTACTCAACAGAAAGCAGGAATTATAATGTACAGAGTTGTCAAAACACATTGTGTACTTCAAAAGCATATAGCAACTAAGGGAATATTCTAAAATATTAGGTGTGGTCTGTAGAATGAGTACTGTTAAAGCTAAGAAGAGAAAGAGGTAAATCAGAATTATGAGAATTTAACCATTACTTGTATCTTCAAAAGCATCCTAAACTTTTACCTACGATTAATGTTGGTACAAATGAATTTACATCTAGAGGTCTCGAAAGAAGCATACCAGGGGCGCAATGGCACTGTTGTACAGGCCTGACCTAGATAATTGAAAGTCCATCAGCAAACTGCTATAAATAAAAACTATATAATAAGAGCCCACAGTTTTCATAACTGAATAAATCATCCTTTTTCATTAGCATCTCCAAAAACCATAAAAACCGTTAATGGAATGTAAACCAATAACATCCAAATTTTTTCTTAATGCATCTTCAACAATGAGGAAGTCTGTATTTTACACTTACAGGGATATTGCCAACTTGTCCTTCCAACTAGTTTAGGAGTATCATGGTGGTGGTGATTATTGTTTTAAAGGGAAAAGTAAGATTATCTCTCCTATTTAGTAAGAGTGTATTGGTGTTTTAGGACCATGTATGCGTTTTATTAATATTTCCTGCCCCAGGTAATTGGACTTCCTGATATATCACACACTTCCCTACAGTTACAACTACAATAATAATAATAATAATAATAATAATAATAATAATAATAATAATAATAATAATAATAATAATAACAACAATAACAATAATAATGTTATTTGTTTTACGTCCCACTAACTACTCTTTTACGGTTTTCGGAGACGCCGAGGTGCCGGAATTTAGTCCCGCAGGAGTTCTTTTACGTGCCAGAAAATCTACCGACACGAGGCTGACGTATTTGAGCACCTTCAAATACCATCGGACTGAGACAGGATCGAACCTGCCAAGTTGGGGTCAGAAGGCCAGCGCCTTAACCGTCTGAGCCACTCAGCCTGGCAGTTACAACCACAGACAGGAAACACTGCTTCAAAACATTTCATCAATAATACCTGCAGCAAACAACGCACAAAAACAGATTTTACTACTGTATATAAGCTCATGTCTGTTTCCAATCCTTGTCCCGTTTCTCTACAGGGTCGGGTATGAAGTGAGATGAATTTTCATGTAGAGATTTTACGGCTGGATACCCTTTCTGATAACCTCATCAGAGGAGTTAAGGAGATGAAACAATTTTTTTTTTTTTTTTTACAATTTGTTTTATGTCGCACCAACACAGGTAGGTCTTATGGCGAAGATGGAATAGGAAAGGCCTAGGAGTGAAAATGAAGCGGCCATGGCCTTAATTGAAGTACAGCTCCAGCATTTGTATGGTGTGAAAATGGGAAACAACGGAAAACCCTCTTCAGGGCAGCCGACAGTGGGGTTCGAACCCACTATCTCCCGGATGCAAGCTCACAGCTGCGCACCCCTAACTGCATGGCCATCTCGCCTGGTGATGAAATAAATTAAGTGATATATGATAGTGGGTAGGAAGAGAGTGAAACCCAACACTGGCACATAACCTGAGAGATCATAAAAATATTGCTTTATACTTACTTTTATTTGTGATTTTTCTTCCAAAAGCAGGTCATTCATTAATGTACTAGCATACACACTTTGCAAATATTCTGTATATTTATAAAAGACTTGAGATTGTACATTTTCTTTTTGCACACATTCATTCTTTTTTGAAGGCATTCTCTTCTCATTCTTTTTTGAAGGCATTTTCTTCTCATCCCTTTTTGAAGCCATTTTCTTCACAGCACCAGTACTCGGAATAGGTGTGAAACTAGCATCCCAATGTGGTGCCACTGATGTATCCGAATTCAATGAGGAACAGAAAATTTTAGAATTCTTCTCCCTGTAACATAAATTTTAAAATATTGAACAAATATAGTGGTTAGAAACGTTTATAAAGAAAACCATCCAACTATCACCACCTATGAACAGACCTTAACAATGCCTTCTTTTTTAAATTTTAAACACTGATAAATACAGATTTTTACCAATAAGTACTACCAAGACAGGCATACAAATTCTACCACTACAGTAATTGAACCACCGTACCATGCTACACTTTTCGTAGAACAATGACATCATAGTTTATCAGTTTCACTTCCCATATTGATGATTCCAATGATCACAATCATTAAGGATGGATTTTCCACCTAATCAATACTTTTATTTGTATTAAAGTACTTAAAACATTCTTCAATACCGGTTTTGGGCTTTATAAAAGGCCATCTTCAGCTGCTGAAGAACCTTGGGTTTTCTTAAAATAACATACATCAAACATCACTTATTCTAAGTTTAAGACGACTTATTTCTAAGTTTAAATGATACATTGTGGTGATAAATCTTGTATCAAAGAGAATTGTAAAAGTCTAAAATTGTCTAAAAGTTTGTTATGAAATGGCAATGGTCTTGATGTTCCTTTGACACACAGTTTGATTTCTATATTACAATGTTAGACACTACTTATTCTAAGTTTAAGATGACTTATTTCTAAATTTAATTTTATACCGGACAAGTTGGCCATGTGGCTAGGAGTGTGCAGCTGTGAGCTCGCATCCGGGAGATAGTGGGTTCGAACCCCACTGTCGGCAGCCCTGAGGATGGTTTTCCGTGGTTTCCCATTTTCACACCAGGCAAATGCTGGGGCTGTACCTTAAGGCCATGGCTGCTTCCTTCCCATTCCCAGGCCTTTCCTGTCCCATCGTCGCCATAAGACCTATCTGTGTCGGTATGATGTAAAGCAACTAGCAAAAGAAACTTCAAATAATACAATGTCGTAAAATTTACACCAATAGGAAGTCTAAAATTAACAAAGTTAATTTATGAACTAACACTGATCTGGATGTTTTTAATACACTACGATTTCTCTGTTAAAAAAGGTACATATTGTATGTTTAAAATTCCAATTTTGGAGGAACGAATTGAGTTGAAATCTTCATGTAGTTTAAGCACTACTCGAGGTCAGGGTATGTTAAATTTAACACCCTATGTTTTGTAGTAGTATGGTTAGTGTGTTCCTTCCTTTGTAATTTGTGATAGCTGTGTCGAAATATCTAAATTGGAAGAAAGAGGTTTTCTGTTAGAGAATGTCTATGATATGTATTGTGAAATATACTGTAAGTGTATATTTTACTTACTTTCCTGTTCTCTAGTTGATCGCATACGTATGTCAGGAGTGTGCTGTGCACTGCCTCGTGTACGGCGGGTGATGGCTATTGCGGCACCGGAGGGGAAAGGGGTGGAGCAGAGGGGTGGGCTTGAAGAGGGGCAGGGTAGGAGGGGGGGTGTCCTGTGGAGTCTTGGTTGTGTAATTTTTTTCTGTTTATTAACTTTCTTTAATTTAAAATTCTTTAAGGGGGGGATGGCGGCATTGAAAAGGATGTTTGTTTTTTCTGTTATTTCACTGAGATTAAAATTTGGGTTGGCAAATTGGTCCATGTTGACAAAGAATTCCTCGAAGAGACTGATATTAAGTTATCTAGATATATCTGTCACCAGACATGAAGATCATCTAACGTATAGAATATACAGAAAACCTACACAAACATCAAACAAAATAGAACAAGATTCCACCCATCTCAACGTCTATAAAAAGGCAGCCTACCATATTATGATATACAGAGCCTTTAATATACCCCTATCTCACAAAGACCTAAAAATTTAGTATAATCCATGAAATACCTAAACAAAACGGAACCGAGCTCGATAGCTGCAGTCGCTTAAGTGCAGCCAGTATCCAGTATTCGGGAGATAGTAGGTTCGAACCCCACTGTCGGCAGCCCTGAAAATGGTTTTCCGTGGTTTCCCATTTTCACACCAGGCAAATGCTGGGGCTGTACCTTAATTAAGGCCACGGCCGCTTCCTTCCCACTCCTAGCCCTTTCCTGTCCCATCGTTGCCGTAAGACCTATCTGTGTCGGTGCGACATAAAACAACGAGCAAAAAAAAAAAAAAAAACGGATATAACAAAGGATCAATAACTAAAATCATCCAAAACACAAAACATCAACCAAAATCAAAATTAACCAAAGAAAACAAATCAAAGAAAGACCATGTAATTTACACTTAAATACGCAAACATCCATCTCATTACCACCATTTTCGAAAGACGTAACTTAACAGTAACTTTTAATACTTCTTGCAATAATGCCACCATTCTGCATAATAACAATTCCGTTAATGAAAACAACAAATACAACCACTCACGAGTATACCGAATGAAATGCACTAAATGTGAGGCAAATTATATCAGGTGTACTGGCAGGAATTTCTTCATCCGGTACAATGAACATATAAACGTTGCAAAATAAAACTGATTTTCTTCCATAGAACAACACACAAAAGAATAAAAACCTGAATTTTCCAATATTGAAAACAATATGGAAATTCTAAACAAATTCTAAGGGCCCCTTGGTCAATATCTTCGAGGAATTCTGTATCAACATGGACCAAATTGCCAACCCAAATTTTAATCTCAAGAAAATAACAGAAAAAACCAACATCCTTTTCAATGCTGGCATTCTCCACTTAAAGAATATTTAAAGAAAGTTAATAAACAGAAACAAAAACACACAACCAAGACTCCACAGGACTCACCCCCTCCTACCCCAGGCCCCACTCAAGGCCTCCCTCTGCTCCACCCACTTTCCCATCCGCTGCCGTAATAGCCAGCGCCCACCGTACAAGAGGCAGTGCACGGCATACTCCCGACAAATATACAAGCGATCAACTACGGACAACAGGAAAGTAAATAAATTATACACTTACAGTAGACGCTCTAACAGAAAACCTCTTTCTTCCAATTTAGATATTTTGACACAGCTATCACAAATTTCCAACAGATCATAAATTACCGAGGAAGGAACACTCTCATCATACTACTACAAAACATTGGGCATTAAATTTAAGATACTTGACCTTGAGCAGTGCTCAAACTACAAGAAGATTTAAACTCAATTTGTTCCACCAAAACTGACTTTAAACATACAATATGTACCTTTTTTAACATAGAAATCATAAAGTGTGTTAAAAACATCAAGATCAGTGATAGTTCATAAATGAACTTTCAGTTAATTTTAGACTTCCTATTGACGAAAATTTTACCACAACATTGTATTATTTAAATTTAGAAATAAGTCATCTTAAACTCAGAATAAGTAGTGTAACATTGTAATATAGAAATCAAAGAGTGTGTCAAAGGAACATCAAGACCAGTGCCATTTCATAACAAACTTTTAGACAATTTTAGACTTTCACAATTCTCACTGAAGCAAGTTTTATCACAACAACATATCATTTAAACTTAGAAATAAGTCATTCTAAACTTAGATTAAGTGATTAACATTGTATGTTATTTTAACAAAAACCAGGTTCTGCAGCAGCTGAAGATGGCCTATTATAAATGCCGAAACCAGTATTGAAAAATGTTTTAAGTACTTTAATACAAATAAAGTACAGATTAGGACAGAAATCCGGCCTTAGAATTGTGAACGGACAATGATGCTGAAAAATTTGACAAAGTCAATTTTAGACATGATATATGTTTTCCAAAGTCGTATGTTCCTCATCACCAGAGGTTTCAATCCAGGCTTGTGTCAGTGTCATACTTCCATAATGTGTGTACAACTGCTTCTTCCCGCCCCGCCTCCTCCCAGACTGATTTTGGTGGTGCCGTCGGCTTCTGCTTCAAATGCTAGCGCTGTACCGCATATGATAAGCCATCTGGTGACGAATGAATGTACCACGTACACTTCTATTAGTAACGTCTAAATTCTAACTACCATTCTTGTAGAAGTCTTTGGTGTAAACAGTCTCTTCTAAAGATGCGGAGCAAAGTTCTCTGCGAAACATAAAGAACTCTGAAGCACAGATCTGATTAATTTAAATAAGAATGTGGCAACAAGAAGGCCCTACATATACCCAGAAGTGCCAGTTCATTATGTTTGGGAAAGTAATAAACTTGTCTGAAAAAAAAAAACTTAAATCTGAAAAAATAATAGGTAGAATGTTTAATGTTTCCCCAGTGGAATAAAAAAAACATCATCTTCACTTGCTGTTACTTCACACAGTAGGTGACACCTGTTTTCAAGATATAAAGACAGTAAAAAATGCATGCTATTCTACATTCAAGGAAGCAGCAATAAAACGTAGGTTAATTCAGGATGATGCTGAATGGCATTGTTGTCCTCATGAAGTCAGTTTTTCAAATGCCACTTTAATTGAGACAATTACTTTCCTTCATCATCACCACTTTCCAACTCCAGTTTTCCGGGTGTGGTGTACAAGTGCTCGCCACTTCTCCCTCTCAAGTATACTTTGTTCCTCTATGTCCGCCCACTTGGTATTCCTCTTGCTGAACTCCAATTTCACTGTTTCCATCCATCAATTCCTTGGCCACCCCCTTTTTACTTCTCTGTCAAAGTAATTCCTTGCTGTTCTTGTTCTGTCCATCCTCAGAACATGTCCAAACCATTGCAGCCTGCATCTTCCTAAAAGCTCAGTAATAGGTATTCTGATCCCAGCCTCCTTCCTGTCTGCTTCATTTCTAATCTTGCCTTTCCTGTTCTTTTGGTTCATTGTTCACATTAATTTCATTTCTGTTGACTGGATTTTACTATTTGCCTTGTTATGTAGGGTACATGTTTTGAGTCCGTATATGAGAATTGGAATGGAGTAGGTATAAAGCATGGTCAATTTTGCTTTCTGGGGTATTATATCATCCCAGAGTAGATTTCTCACTTGAAAATAAAATTGAGAAACTTTCCGAGTCCTACTAAGTATCTTTGGTTTACTGTGTTATCTTCTGAAATGATACTTCCAAGGTATTTGAAGTTAGAAACAGACTGTAACAGAGTTCCCTCCAGGAAAAAGTTTGAATATGTCTCTTTCCTGTTGATAGTTATTTCAAAAAATTTTGTTTTACTGATGTTTAGTCCATATTCTTTAAAGCTGCCATTCTGAAGATTTAGTTTCTCCTGTACTTCTGGTTAATTTTCTCCCCAGATTAGATCATCATCTGCAAATATTACTGTTAGACTCTTTGCAATGTTCTTTGATGGATTTTATTATCTGATCCATTACAATGATCAACAGGAGTGGTGACAAGCCACTTCTCTGCTGAACTCCTCTTTTGGTATCAAACCAATCTAATCTTCAATCCCCTACTTGGACACAGCTTAAGCACTTTTAACAGAGCATCTTTTCTTTATCAATCGGGAAGTTTGGCACACCTATACCTTCTAGGCATTCCCAGATTATCCCTCTAGACACACTGTCGTAGACCTTCTTGATGTCCACAAAAACCATCACCGAGTTCTTACCATATTCCCAGTGCTTCTCCGTTAGCATTCTGATGGCAAATATCAGGTCTGTAGTGCTTCTGTTCTTCCTGAGCCTGTGTTTCTCCTCCTCCAATAATGGTTCAACTATATTGCTGATTCTTCTTTCAGTTAGCTTCTCCAGAAGTTTAAGTGAGTGAGAAAGTAGAGTGATACCCCTAATTTCTGCATTTCTTCCTGTTCCCCTTTTTATACAGGGGGATGACGATACCTTTCAACCTGTCCTCTGGTATCCTGTTCTCTTTCCAGATGATACAATCAGTGTAATGCCTTGTATTCCAGGTGCCTTTATCAATGTCAGCAGTTAAGTCATCAAACCCTGGGGACTTACCATTTCTCATGTTCTTCAGCTCAGACTCCATGTTAGCTGGTGTCACGCTCCATCACTTGCACTTAAACTGCATTCTTCAGTGATATCATGTTGAAGACTTTCTCCATTTAATAAAGTATTGAAGTAGTTCATCATTTCTTCTCTGACAGCCTGATCTATCTTCACCAGATTCCCATTATCTGTTTCCAGTACAAGGAAATGTAATACCCACTTCTATTCTTGACTATTCTATAAAGCAACTTTCTATGCCCACATGAGTCCCAGAGCACAGTGAGCCGGTGTTCAACATCTGGTAAGGGTCCCAGCTCAGGGTGACGAGCGAAGACCTCAACAGCATTTACGGTGGAGAAGTTGGACTTTGGTACGGCGAAGTGACAGAGGAGGCAGCCTAGTACTACTCGGGATTAATGGAGTGCAGTTACCAAAACTACCCTGAGTGTCTGAACCCATAATGGGCGGCTCAGTGGCAGCGCCTGATCTCCATGTTAGAAGCTGCTGTGAACCTAACTCCTCTGAGGCTGACAACCTCAGCTGTATCCCTTGTCGATGTCTAGGCATCGGCCCCAAGCCAAAATTATTCGAGTCAGCATGATGGAAAAATCTAGCATAGGCACTACCCCAGGTTACCCCCACCGTTGTCAAGAACAACGTCAGCGAACCTTTGGATTCTGGGGAGCTCGCACCAGCATGCAAGAGATTAAAGAGCAAGAGAGTAACTCACTTTGCAACTTTCAACATCAATTCACTCCTTAAAGCTGGAAAACTAAAACATCTGACAATACCTTGTCCAAACAAGACATTGTGATAACAGCATTATAGGAGACCAGATTCACAGATGAGCCAGCTTTTGAATCACAAGGGTACAGGATTTTGAAAGGAAAACCAGGCATGAGTGTGTTAAAAATGTCCCTCACCTGGGAACAGATTTTATAACCAATAAACAAATCCTAGGAGCAATCACAGACTTCACTTCCAGGAATGGCAGGATTTCTGCCCTTTCCTTCTAAGGAGCAAATAAGCTCTATACGTTAGTCAACGCACATGCACCTACAAATGAGAGCAACAAGTAAGACCCTGAGAAAGTAGAGGAATTCTGGGAAGACTTGGAGGAAACTATATCCAAGGCACCAACCAACAATGTGATAATACCCCTAGGAGATTTTAAAGCACAACTGGGGAAAGAAAGGAGATTCAGAGCCATCACTAGAGATTATCCAGCCCACAAAAGGACTAATCAAAATGGAGAGCGATTGACAGAGTTATGTAGGACCTTCAATCTGGCCATAAAATCTACAGCATTCACACACCTCCCAAGAAAACAGAAAACACGGATATATAACAACCCCAACCTAGGAGAGTTGCAGACTCTTCACGTAGCGATCTCAAAACATGCGGAAAAGGAGATCCAAAATGTCACAAAGTCCTGAGGGGTGCAAATTTAGATTCAGATCACTTCCTCTCCAAGATCAAAGTCAAGATCATCCCAAGATCCCAGAAAAACAGGAACACAACTCAAACAACAAAGTTTGACAGAGAAAATCTCAGAATGCACAAAGATTTTGCAACAGAATTAAACAAAAGACAGTACCAGGGATGGGAACAGTTAAAAGAGGCTATGATTGATTCTGCAAGTCACAGTTCCTCTAGAGAACATGCATGGTGGTCATCTGAATGTAAAGATGCAATAGAAGAACGCCGAAAGGCGTGGGTGAATTGGTGTTCCCAGAAAACACCAGAGAACCAGAAGTAGTTCCAGGAAACAAGGAAAAGAACAACCAAGACCATCATTAATCTGAAGAGAAAGATTGAAAAGGAACGCTTGATTCAGATCGAACAGGATTTTTAAAAAAATAACACTCTGGACTTTTATAAAACATTCAAGAACACCTTGACTAGATATGATCCACCAAGCCTCAACTTCAGAAACCAAGAAGGAAAAGTAGCTCACAGTGATTTGGAGAATTGCCAGATTCTGTCAGACTACTTCACAAAACACCTCAATTGTGAGCCACCGTCTCAGAAATTCTACTACAATCACAAGGAACCAAACCCAGACTCGGACCCTCCGACTGTGGACAAAGTCACGAGAATCACCAAGACCTTAAAGAACAATAAAGCACCTGGAGAAGATGGGATTATTGCAGAACTTTGGAAATATGCTGACAACAGAGCGATCGTTGAACTGCCAGATGGATGGACATCAACGTTAATACAACCTCTTAACAAGAAAGGAGATAAGGCAGATGTCAAAAATTACAGGGGTATATTGCTACTACCAGAGACATACAAGATCTTTTCAAAAGCACTGCTAGACAGAGCAGAAAAGGCAGGTCATGTGCAGAACAGATCCTGAACCTGAAGTTGATCACAGCATACCAGAAACAGAGGAGCAAGAAATTCATGCTCACATTTGTGGACTTGAAGAAGGCCTATGATTCGGTAGATAGAGAAACACTGATCCGTATGCTAGAAGAAATGGGTCTAGATAGGGAGGCCAGAGAACTCGTTAAACAGAATGTGACTAACACAACATCCAAGATCACGTTTAGGGGGATACTATCAGAATCCTTTAGTATTAAAACAGGGGTCAGACAGGGAGATTGGCTTTCTCCTCTTCTATTCAACTGTGTTCTTGACAAGGTCATCAGAGAGTAGCGCAAGAAAATGCAAGGAATAGGTGGTATACGAATGGGATATATGAATAGAGGGACCGTAATCGACTGCCTAGTCTTTGCAGATGACACTGTGATTCTGTCAGAGTCAACAGAGGAGGCACAGAACCAGATTACCCAGCTCCAAGAACAAGCAAGTAAAGCAGGCTTACGGATCTCCTTCGAGAAGACACAGTACAGGGCCAACATCAAAGCAGCAACCAGAGGGATGACAGTGGAGGGAGGATTCAGAAAGTAGAGGAAGTTAAATATCTGGGAGAGTGGATAGATAACAACCTGTCAGAGAAGAGGCACTGATATCGAGAATCAACAAAATGAACTTTGCATAAAGCTAAGTATGAACACCTATAACAAAAAGATGATCTCAATCAATGAAAAACTCAGACATTACCAGACAGTGATCCATCCAGAAGCCTTATATGCAGCTGAATGTTTGAACCTGATAAAGGTAGGATTGGTCAAGAAGTTAGAACTGGTGGAGCAAAAAATTCTAAGGAAGATACTGGGAGCCCAAAGAACAGAGGATGGATCATACAGAAAGAAAGCAAACCAAGAACTGTACTGCAAGATGAAAAAGATCTCAGGCACCATCCGGAAGAGGAGAGCAATGTTCTTTGGACACATCTACAGAATGGACCCGGGAATACTGACCAAACAGATAGTAAGTTTTTTTGAGACCAGGAAAACTGTGGTATGCTGGCATCAGGAAGTGAAGAAGGACCTCACAGAAATAGGAATACAAGGATCGGAAATAAGCAACAGGGGAAACTTACAAGTCGAAAATAAAGAACACAAAGAGTTTCCAAGAAAAAGTTAGTTTGCGGACCCAAACACTATGGACACCATGGACGGAAAAGAGAGGAAGGTTGCAGCGTGAAAGAAAGAAGGATTACTGGGCGCAGATCAAAGCCCAGAAGCAGCTGAAATCAAATTAACATGGTCCACAGTTGGCCAAAACAAAAGAAAGAAGTAGAAGAAAATCAAACCAAGCTAAATAATAGATTTGGAGAACATATAATGAAAAAAGAAAGCAAAGCTCAACAAATAAAATAAAATGAAATCCAGAGTATAAAAGTAAAAATGAAAGAGAAAAAGTCAATGAAAAAAGTAACATACAGACTGAAAAACATGAGCAATGCATAAACGGAACACAATACATAATAAAGTAATGGAAATACAAGTATGACCATAAATAGTGATCTATGTACAGTACAAGAGCTAAAAGCTAAGAATTATGTACATTTATACTAAGTAACAATAAAAATAATAATAACCTAATATAAATAAGTTTGTGTGGCTATTTCTAGCAGAGTGCAGCCCTTGTAAGGCAGACCCTCCGATGAGGGTGGGCGGCATCTGCCATGTGTAGGTAACTGCGTGTTATTGTAGTGGAGGATAGTGTTGTGTGTGGTGTGCGAGTTGCAGGGATGTTGAGGACAGCACCAACACCCAGCCTCTGAGCCATTGGAATTAACCAATGAAGGTTAAAATCCCCGACCCGGCCGGGAATCAAACCCGGGACCAGCTGACCATTCAGCCAACAAGTCGGACAACCTAACATTAATTATAAGAAACAACAGTGTTGCCATTGATGCTTTCAAGGCCCGTACTTATGGATATGATACTGTATAGGCTTTTGAGCTTATGCCGTGTCAAGAAAATAAGGTGAACTTCTTTACGTTTCGCAGAGAACTGTGCTCTGCGTCATCAGAAGAAAATCTAAACTGTCCACGAGAAAGGCTTCTTAACAATGAGCGTTTGAAATTTAGACGTTATAACAGAAGTGGAAATGGTATGTTCATTCGTCACCAGATAGCTCCCCAGAAGTGGCACAGCGCTAGCGCTTTACAATGGCGAAAAATGAGGGTATCCTCCTATTCAATACATCATATATTCCGTCATTAGACGGAGCAAACAAATTCAGACATGTTTCGGCTCGTTTGAGCCATCTTCAGTGAGAAAAAAAGATGGCTCAAGCGAGCCGAAACATGTCTGAATTTGTTTGCTCCGTCTAATGACGGAATATATGATGTATTGAATAGGAGGATACCCTCATTTTTCGCCATTGTAAAGTGAAAACCGTCAATACGGAATGATTCTAATATCTTGTAACAGCGCTAGCGTTCGAAGTGGAAGCTGACAGAACCATCAGAATCAGTCTAATAGGGTCACATAACATGTGTACATAACATATGACATCGACACAAGCCTGGAATGAAACATCTGGCGATGAGGAACGTACGAATTTGGAAAAAACAGAGATGAAAAAACAATAGTGAAGGGACAGGGAAGGGAACTACCTCTGTAAATCCTTAATGGCTGGCAACCAGGTATTACTTAACTGATAGCCAGTCTCCCTGTTGAAACTGATATGATTTCTACGTATTTTCACAGCTTCCCGCATAATCCTGGACCTGTAGTGTCTAGTGTGGGTTAAGAGCTCGAGCATCTTAGAACATGACATCATGACCCGACGATAGAGCGTGCTCAGCTATTGCTGATTTGTCTGGCTGGTTGAGACAAATATTACGTTCAAGTTCCATGAGAATTGTTTGGCTGGTTGAGACCAATATTACGGTCACGTTCCTTGCTGGCTGGTTCAGAGGGTACATCGCGTACATCATTCTACAAGTATTTCTTACGTGTGCAGACAGGTCAGGAGTTTCAGTCAGGATCATACCTTGGTTCTTCACTTCCTTACTGAATGGGATTACTGTAGCCTTTCCGAAATGAAAGGCATTACTGTTACATTTGATGTCACCGGATGAACAGTATTATTTCTATACATGACGTTTAATAATTCCTGAGAACCAATTATAATTGTTGGAGATTTTTTAAGGGTTGAGAGAGAGAGAGAGTTTTTAATGGAGTATACACAGAGTTCTTGAAGGTCAGAGTTATCCCTTATTGCGTTTCGCTATATCACTTATAGGGCATTAATGTGGCAGTAAATTGGTAGGTCGTCAGCAAAAAGGTCTGTCTTGGTTTGAGATCCTTCTAGATCCACTAAAATCCTTTTGAACATATTGTTTTTCAAAGAAATCTCGTCCACCAGTCTACAATTCTCAAATCCATGCACATTTATGGATACAACAATCAAAATATAAGATCAATATTATGTGGCACATATACTAATATAACTTACTGTATCCACACAAGATATTAGTCACTAAACTCCAGATACTATCAAGGCAAACTCGAACATTCTACATAGTTCATTAACATATATTCTATGAGGAACTGTTTTAACCAAAAAATTGGTGGCTGCAATCCGACTGTCTCCGCACATATGACTTAATATTCTAAAACTAGCAAGATACCCGCGCTTCGCTACGGTATTATACTGAAATTTATAATTGAATGCTTATTGTTTTAGATATATAATCCGCCGAAATTCGCGATCTAACTCGTTTTCTGAGAGAATCCGCCAAAATTCGCGATCTGACTCATTTTCTGAGAGATTACGGCAAGGTTCCTCACAATTTTTCAATCTTTCTTTCCAGCAATCTATTTCGTACTTCCCGGGCTAGGTCCAGGTATTCCACCCGGACAGTTGGTCCCTAAATCTTTGCCATCATTTCCTATAAACATTTTAATATGGATCAAATCCTTGAGGAGATCCGGCGTGGTGCCGTCTTGGGTGCCTTGGTGGTACTGAACCCGCAGCCGGACAGCAATCGTAGTCATTACCCGGCCAGGAAAAGTTTCCAGCGCGGTCCGCACATTTTAACGACGGTCCAGAACATTATGACTATGATTATTATTATTATTATTATTATTATGGTAGGTGAAATTAGTTGAATTTAGGTATTATTATTATTATTATTATTATTATTATTATTATTATTATTATTCTGGACCTCGCAGCAAGATGCAAGACCGCTACTTGGCGGTAAATTAGATCTGCTGCCATTGTCATTGATGACAGTATGACCAGCACCATTGTCGTGCGTAGGCAAGTGTGAGGGATTTCTGGCGATACGAATGACAAACTACCGTGCATTAAGACCTTATTATACAGGAGAACAATTGGACGGTCAATCTCATTCCTATCGTTTATTTCAAAGGTGTTTGAATTTTTATTTAGATGCCAGGAGAATCTACTGTTATCTAAGAATGTTCTCCGAAGAAAAAGATGGCTCTTGAAAACGAACCCAGGAAAGATTAAAAATGATCTGTTTATGATCAGAATAAATACATCGAAAATCTACAACCTGTTTCCAGTCATTCCACAGGGTCAGGAATGGAATGAATAAAGCCCCCAACTAGGAGCAACAATAGGAATTGTGTCGGCTGCCGAAGCCTGTCTCACTCCTCTGGAGCAATGGATAATGAATGACAAATGAAATGGAAATTATATTGGACAGTGTTGCTGGAATGAAGGATGACAGGGAAAACCGGAGTATCCAGAGAAAAATCTGTCCCGCCTCCATTTTGTCCAGCACGAATGTCACATGGAGTGACCGGGATTTGAACCACGGAACCCAGCTGTGAGAGGCCGGCGCGCTGTCGCCTGAGCAACGGAGACTCCTTATAAGTACATTATGAACAGTAAAATCAATTGGTCTCACATCCTTTTACACCCCACCACCGTTAAGTTTATTTACTCCCCCCACCCCCCAACAAATAATTAAAAGAAGGCGTGTTTCTTTATGTTTAAAGGAGATTCAAAACACCAATGTTCACGTCTGCTACCTTCAGTTTTGAGATATAAGTATCCTCATAAAAATAATTCACTTTTGTTTCACTTCCTTTCACACTCCTCCCCCACCTTAATTTTCCGGCAAAAATACTTGTTTATTTAATAGTAAAGGATCTTCTAAATACCAAATATCACGACTAACTTCTTCAGTTTTTGTTTTATGTGTACTCATGAAAGGAATTCAACTCCTTTTCTCTCCCGCCGCCCAAGATGATTCCCCCCCCCCAAAACGTGTTTTTCTTTGTTTTTAAAGGAGATCCAAATACCAATTTTCACGCCTGTAACAACTTTAGTTTTTATTAGACGTAAGTATTCTCATACAATTAAGTCAATTTTTCAATTCTTTCACCTCCCCCCACACTTCATTGGATTTTCTGAGAATACGTGTTTCTTTACTTTTAATGCGGTTTCCAAATATCAAATTTCACGTCTGTAACATCTTCATTTTTGAGATATCAGTAGCCTAATTAAAAGAATTCAATACCATTTTCAGTCACTTTTAACCCCCCTCCACCCAAGTGGTATTTCGGAAAACTATAAATACACATTTCTTGATTTTTAATAGAGATAAAAAATACCATTTTTCACTTCTGTAACATTTTAAATTTTTTGAGATTTACTGTAGAAATTCTCATTTAAAAATTTCACCCCCTTTTTAGTTCCCCTTAAGTGGAGTTTCCAAAAACAAATCACCTATGTTTCTTCACATTTACAGGAGATTCCCAATACCACTTTTTACGTCTGTAACTTTTTACGTTTCTCAGGTATTCTGTAGATATTGTCTTTCAAAACATTCACCCCAATTTGTCACTCCTGTTTAACCGCAATTAATTGGATTTTCCAAAAACAAAAAAATACGTGTTTATTTTTAAAGGAGATTCTAAATACCAATTTTTATATCTGTAAACTTTTAAAGTTTTGAGATATAGATACACTCATTTTAAAATTTCACCCCCCTTTTCACCCCTTAGCGACAGAATATCCAAAAATCCTCCCTTAGCGAGCACCTACATCTTAATATGAATGTATCCCCAAAATTTCATTTCTTTACGTCCAGTAGTTTTGGCTCAGTGATGATGAATCAGTCAGTCAGTCAGTCAGTCAGTCAGTCAGGACAAGTTACTTTATATATATAGATGAAATCAGCCAATTTCAGCATATGTTAAATATAATTTTAAAATGTATATAATTCGATAGGGCCAATTGAATACCCTTAACCCTTAACCTGAATCCGCCCAGCGTGCCATATGTGGCACGGCAAACTACACAGTCTTCTTGGACTCTTATTATTGAAACCGCGCGCACTGTATTGTTTACTACGGTATTGTCGTGGTCATAGAAGTCCCGCCTAACATCTTACGTGGCTTGGTTTTAGTATATTGTGGTCATTTGTGTTGTAAAGCTTCATAAAAGAAAGACTTGTTTTCACGAGTGCCAGTTATGGCTGCACGTTTGAAGTAAGTAATTCCTGTTTCCTTCTATAGTTATATATATGGACCCTATTGCGCAAGATTTTTCTCTAAGGTGCTTATTTGTATGGGGATTAGCTTAGGCATGTCTTGGCGATGATTGGTGTCCTTTCATTTGAAGTAGAAACTTGGTGGTACTTATCTGGCACGCTGGGCGGAAGTGCTGTCTTTCTGACCGGCACAACTCAGCCTATAATTGTTATATTTCTGATGTTACTTTCCGTTCATTTCATTCTTCATTATCAACCTAGCAATGCATAATAGTGTTGGCTAATAATTATATGGTTAAATTAAACCATTTTTAATCACACAGAGTAAAATTTTCACATAAAATTGACACTTCACTGCGGTTTTCTTGTTTAAATGTATCTCTTATGCAGTTATTCGTCCTGTCTTTTCACGTGCTTCACATTTATGGGTTCGTACATTTTTCTAGGGGAATTTCACTACAAGAAGTACTCGACTTGTTGGAAAATTATGAAATTTCCGACGTAGAAAATGTATTCATCGAGCCTCCAGACGCTGCAGTTTTGTCGGACGAAGACAGCGGGAATGAAGATGGAGGTGGGTTCGCCGACAATTTACCTGGTAGCCAGCTTCTAGCGAACGCAGAATTAGTGACCCGTGAAACTCCAACTGACTATCAAGACTTTCAAGAGGTGCCTGTTGAAGTGGATCAAGCTGAGTTGGTACAAGTAAGACCCAGAAAGGTACATCGAATTCCTGCAAAATGGGAAAAGCGAAACCTTATCGCACGTTCAGGAATATTCCCCAACAGTGACTTCACCGAACTTCGAGAAAAATCGTGCGTTGAACTGTTCGAGTCAATTTTTACAGATGACATTTTTGATCACTTAGTTTCTGAATCTAACAAATATGCCAGCTTTTTGAACTGTCCTTCCCCCAATATTACTAGGCAAGAAATGAAAGTTTTCATTGCAATTTTGATTTTATCTGGATACAATACCGTTCCATCGAAGAGATCATATTGGGAGGACGCGTGTGATGTGCACCATTCTGTGGTGGCAAGTGCTATGCGGCGAAACAGGTTTCTTGAAATTTGCCGTTTCATTCACTGTGCTGATAACACGAAACCAAATTTCAACGACAAAATGTGGAAGCTGACACCTCTGATTGACCTTCTACGTGCCCGTTTCATGGAAAACTTTCGAGCTGAGGAGCACTTGTCATATGATGAGTGTATGGTGCCATATTTCGGGAGGCATTCCTGCAAACAATTTATAAGAGGAAAACCCATTCGTTTTGGTTTCAAGGTATGGTGTCTAAACACTCGTCATGGATATCTTGTAGATTTTGAAGTATACCAAGGAAAAAATCCTAAAGCGAATGCCCAGTATGAAGCAGAATTTGGGAAGTGCGCAGCCCCCCTTGTAACAATGCTGGATAATCTTCGACCAGACCTGAAAAATTTGCCCTTCAAATTATACTTCGACAATCTCTTCACTGGAATGGGATTGCTAACACATCTTGGTGCACGGGGATATGGTGCTACAGGCACACTTCGAGAAAATCGCATTCCTAAGGATTGTAATCTGAAATCTTCCGCTACCATGAAGAAGGAAAAGCGGGGTACATATGATTACCTAAAGAGCTTGGAGGAAGGTGTTCAGGTTTGCCGTTGGGTGGATAATTCAGTAGTAACCGTAGCATCTACATGCTATGGAGTGCACCCTGAAAAACATGTATCTCGTTATGTGAAAGAAAAAGGACAGACTAGAGGTGGAAAAGTCAGAGTGTCTCAGCCATACATGATTTCTCAGTACAATGTGGGTATGGGAGGTACTGATCGTATGGGTCGTAACTTGACAGATGTGCGAATCGGAATACGAGGGAAAAAATGATGGTGGGCAATATTTGCCTGGCTCGTCGATGTAGGAATGCATAATGCATGGCAGCTGAAACACATGTCTGGAGAAGGCATTTCTCACCTTGATTTTCGACGAGCAATTGTCCAGACTTACCTCACACGCTACAAAGCTGCTCCCTTGTTCAGCAGATCTCATTGTTTTGGACATAATGCAATGCAGGAACTTCGGTACGATGGAATGCATCACTGGCCTTCTACAATTCCAGAAGCGAAGAGAAGAAGATGCGTGTTAGAAAACTGCCTTGCTAGGCCTAGAACCCAGTGTACGAAGTGCAATGTAGGTTTATGTGTAGACTGTTTTACCGATTATCATACGCGCAAAGTAAATAAGTAGTGTGTACTTGCCTTTCAGAATATCATCGTTAGTGCACTACTTATATGAACAAGTGACTTACCTTTCTACATACCGCTGCTATAATTCTTCGTAGAGACTGATTGCCTCACGATGTAATGTAATAAGTGTTTTGGGTAGCCTGTGAGATTCTAACATTATTATTTAAAATATAAGTTCATTTCTTCATAAAATTAACAACTCAGGTCATTTACAACCCCTATAAAATCATCCCTAGTACCAACAATCAAACATCTAGGTATTTTTAATAGTTCTGGAAAGACATTATTTTTGTAATATGTGCAAATATTGAAGAAAATCTTGTATACTGATAATTTACAAAGAAGGTATTGGATGAAAGCATATCAAAATGCGGAATAACATATAAACTCCCGTATATGAAACAAAAGATAGCACTACCGCCCAGCGTGCCATATATGGCACGGGCCTTTTCTCGGAAGTTACATGCCAAATGAATAAAATGAAAGCTTTTCCGGGATCTTCACATGCACATTATCCAACGCGAAAAGTTACAACTTGATTCTCAAAAAATAAAATCTTGGGCGGATCCAGGTTAATCGGGCGCGTAGCTGTCTTAACGACCGACCTCTAAAAACGTTTTGGTCAAGGAATCCGTCTGAAGGTCAGCTATGCCCCCCTTCCTCCAGACTATCTCCCCCAAGGGATCATCTAGCCACCTGATAGGGTAGCCCCTCTTCAGCTGCCCTGTAGACAGGAAGGTAGATGTTCGAGTCAGTCTGCAGTCTTTTACACCGATGCGCCCGTTAGTGTAACTTGTGTTTCGGTCATTGTGACCAGTACGCGCCCGGCTGTGTTTTACTAGATTCGTTTAGTTTCGTGTGTGCATATACATCTCAATATGGATCCTGCAGAAGAGGAAAGGATCCATTTATTGATAGAGAGTGTTGAAAAGGAAAAAAATGAAAGAATAACTGCATTTGTGAAAGACAGAGACAAAGCAGTAGGATGCCTATTGGAAGAAGTTGATGAGGTAGCAGAATATACTTCCAGACAGCAGTCACAAAGTGATGATGAAGGTGAAACTGACAATCTTCAGGTTAGTGAACATGATACAAATAGTGAGCTACCTGGTGATGACTGATGTGGTGCTGGAGTTTCTGAAGTGAATTTGACAGACAAGGACGGTAAGACAGAATGGCGTACGCACCTAACATTTGCAAGGACTGGTCGTGGACCAGTTCATAATATTGTAACACGCCTTACAGGGCCTAAATGTTTAGCCAGGAATGTTAAAACTCCTATTCAAACCTGGGAGCTATTTTTTCCAGATGATATTGTACAAAAGATTGTCGACTATACCAATATTTGGTTAAAACAATGACAATAATTCTTTAGTGTGTTCATATAAAGAAAATAGTGCAAAATTGAACTTGAATATGAACTCAGATATACGTAAAATAATGTATAATTCTCTCATATACATGTTTTTCACAATGGTGGTTGTTATGCTGTAAAATTAGAAGTTCTTATCATTTGAAATACAAATATTTCTGAAAAAACAGTGTTTTAATTTATGATTACTTATGACTGAAATATTACAGTGACAATGAAGGGGAGGATAAATATATATCTAGTTCAAACAGCTTCCATTTTACAAACCAGAAAAAATAAATAGAACGGAAAGTTATTTTTCAAAGCCTTCAGAATTTATTTGTAAATCAACTCAATTTTCAACAAGTTTTTATTTTTCTAATGCGATCATTGAGTACGTAAAAATGTTTTAAATATTATCTAAATAAAAGTAAACTTACTTGCAACAGTATTAAACTTCAACATATTTTATTAGATTCCAAGGCCGTACAATAAATTATGAAAATAATCGCTGCGGTCTAAAAGACCGTGCGCGCCCTAGAGTGTTCATCGGAAGAGCGCGCCTGATTGAGGGTTAATGTCCAATCAAGTTATATTTTATGAATAAGTTTTTACAAAAACTCAATGCTGTAATCAACCTTTTATAACATCTACAAGCAATTTGACGTCATTTACTACTTTTAAATTCAAAAGATTGTATAATATTTATGACTTGTATCTCATAAGAATTATTCTAGTCTTTGTATTTTATATATACACGTTTTATGGTGTACACTCAATACGAAAACTTAGTTCGAGAACAATGGTTCAAGTTGTACATACAAAAAAAATTTATGTTAGCGTAGTTTTCTAAATGCCTTGTAACAATTTTCTTAGGCTGATGATGGCAAGTATAGTTGCCGAAACCAGTCCCAATAACGAGATCAAATAAATATGTGACGTATTAATAACTTCACAATTTTGTAGTATTGAATAGGTGGAACCACTTACCCATAATTCTTAATATAAATCTTGATTCAATATGGACGAAAAACGAAATTTTTGACATTAAATAGCAAAAGGGTGATATTACTTTATTTTAGAGAGATATCATTAACATAGACAGCAAGCTGGAGATGACCAAGGAAAGAACCTTGTGGAGCTCCTGCCTTCCTGACCTGCCACTGTGAAGTAATATTCTGAGCTATACCATGCTCTTTACCATCGTAAGGTGATTGTTGTTTGAGTCATCAGTCCACAGACTGGTTTGTTGCAGCTCTCCATGCCATCCTATCCTGCGCTAAACTTTTCATTTCAACGTAACTACTGCATCCTACTTCTGCTCTAATTTGCTTGTCATATCCATACCTTGGTCTACCCCTACCGTTCTTACCACCTTGTCGTGTACCGACCTCCCACGGACTCGAACCGGCGGACTGCCAGATGGAAGGCAGCCGGGATTTGCAGCCGAGTCTAGAGCTCAAGGTGTCAGAGGAGATTAGTTAGTGTTAGAATAATGATAGTCATCGACATGAGACACCTTGTAGTACTTGAGTAACTGTATAATAAGTATAATAATTATAGTTAGATTTAATAATTGGAAAGCAGAAGGAAGCTTTCAGTTAAGTATTGGAGAGCGGTTTGTGAAACGCGCTCGCTTACAAAAGTTGTTGACTAAGAGCGGAGACTTGTTGATCACAACAAGGTATTTACTGTGTATCGACAAACAGAGCTAGTATGGCAGCGGGCCGCCGAAGCCGACAAAGAAACAAAGCCCAGTGCAAGGCCATTCAGGGTCAGTACAGATGCACTAGGGAAACAAGGAAAGATGACGATAAAGTAAGACAGAAGACAGTAGTGCCTAGGTAGCAGCACTTACTGTGACAACTATTGAGAATAGCCACTTGAGGGCGCTAGTGACTGGATGATCAGTTTAGCAATGCCTGTAGGACCCAACCCCTTGATAGGAGGTAGGGATAGAACTTTGAGTTCAGGAGCGGAGATATAACCCCTGGCCAAGATGGCGCGGGGCTTTCCTCCAGCTAGTAGTTCGTACTTGTCAGGACGAGATTCTGTTCGGGCATAGCCCAAGTGCCGTAGGGCAAGATTAAGATAGACGCGTAGGAGAACAGTAGGCGCGTGGAACAAGCTCGCTCTCTCTATAGATCATTACATTCAGACTTGTAAATATACTGTACATAGTAGTTTTAGTGTCCTCAGCAATAAAGGACAGGGAAACCATTTCATCTTTTATTTCGGGAGTTGCGGGACGAGTCATACCTACAAATTACCTCCCTACATTCCGCTCGGCAGGTCAGGTAATACTTCAACATCCAACGGCCTGGTGACCAACCTACGAGATCGTCTCACAGGACAGGTAGGTCACGACAGGCACGTATAAAAATTTGGTGTCAGGTAGTGCAGGGTCCCGAGTTCGATCCTCGAACAGTGTCAACTCACCGAAATAACGTGAGAGAATCGCGACTTCGTAGAAGATTGTCCGTAAGAGAACCGCGACTTCGCAGAAGATTTCCGTGTGAGAAAATCGCGACTTCGCAGAAGATTGTCCGAACCGCGCTACCGCGTAGTTTCGTTCGTGTGCCGCGCATCGCAGAAGAGGAGCATCACTACCGCAGCCTACTAAGCCAGCCCAGCAGAGGGGTAGCATTCCAGTAGCAGACAACGCCATCCGGTGGAGACGCAGCACTACAGCCGGACTACTCATCCAGCCCAGCAGTGAAGCACCATTGAAGATTAAGGTAAGCTGAATATTATTTCAAATGGCACGACAGAATAGTTCAGTACCAGCAGACCAAGGCACTGAGATGCTTGACGAGGTGGAATCAGTAAGTATGAGTGGGCCTTTTGTTACAGTAGTAGAAGGACACCGTCTCATTGGACGAGAGTTTGATGGCAGTCAACCAGATAGATTGCATGAGTTCATAGCTAACGTAGATGCTGCTGTTCGTATGATTAAGGATGAGGATCAAGAGTTGTTTTTCAAGTACATTTTAACTAAGGTTACGGGCAGAGCCCGAGATAAGTTGTTGTACAGACGTGATATACATAATTGGGAGAAAGCCAAGCGGGCATTGATAGAATATTATGGCCAGCAAGGCACGTTAGATTTGTACATTTGTCAAATGTTCCAAACAGCGCAGGACCCGCGAGAATCAGTCGCACTTTGGGCGCACAAAATAGAAACATTGTCAGCTTCTTTTAGAGAGGCAATACTTGAGGATGAATTAGAGGAGGATCGTGACGCGCAGTTGAAAATAACGAGAAAAATATGTGTTGCTAGTTTCATACAAGGGTTAGCCAACCCTCGAATACAAGCTAGGGTACAGTCAGAGAAGGGCATTACTTTCGAAAAGGCAGTTACACTTGCTCAACAGGAAGAAACCGTAATATTGTCAAAGAAGGCACGAGAGGGCCTACAACACAAACGTAGCTCAGGGTTTAGCAAGCGCAGACCAGAACAGGAGCGCAGTGCAGCACCAAAGTGGCATACTAAGCCAACACATGCTAGTGTTAGGGTGGTCTGCTACAAATGTAACAAGGAAGGCCACATAGCAAGGAACTGTAAGAACACAGGAACGCAGGGGGCTCACACCACACAGACCGTTAGTTCCAATACAGCTACAGGAGGCACATTCAGTAAATTAAAATGTCGCTATTGTGGGAAAACAGGACACATTGAACGTGACTGTAGAAAGAAACAAAGAGATAAGGAAACAGAGGTACGAGAAACAGTGCGCATAGTACGTACACAACCAAATCAAGTGACAAAAGAAAACAGAATTTGTTATCGTTGCGGCCGAAAAGGGCACATACAGGTGAATTGTCGACAAGGTGCACACACTCCGGTGATGCGTACGGATAACCGCAGGTGCTATTCGTGTGGCCAACAGGGCCATATCCAAAGAAATTGTCGAAAAGCCCAAGGCAAGTCCACGGGCAACAGGGCCATGAAAGGCCAAACTCAAGGTGGTCGCACAGGGGGCAAGGCCATGAGATACCGAGCCCAATGCGAACATTGTGATAGGTGGTCACATCGAACCCAAGACTGTTGGTTCAAAAAGAAGGGCGGCAGTACGCAAGCCACGAAAGCCTCCGCGGCTCAGGCGGCAAACTAGAACGGGCCCGTAGCAAGGGGACAGTTACGGAGGCCCGTAGACCAGAAGGTCCCAAGAATTCTGACATAGAAGGCACGGTGCTGATCCAGGTCGCAAACCAAGGAAGACCGTTGAGATTTTTGATAGATACTGGGTCCGATATCAGCCTAGTAAAGAGGCAATCGGTACCCAAGGAATGCATGATTGACGGGAGCAAATCAATTGAATTAGCAGGTGTAAGTAAGGGAATAATTTACACTCAAGGTACTGTACGTTTTGCCGTTGGAAACACAAGTCACACATTTCATGTGGTAGGGAGCGATTTCCAATTAACACAGGATGGTATAATTGGACGAGACATCCTGACAGATAGTGTGATTGACTATAAGGAGGGTCATGTCACCATAAGAGGGCGACAATACCCTATGGGGGCGCGAGAGACGAAGGTGATCCGTCTCGAACCAAGGACCCAGAAGGTCGTTGTTATAGACGTAGATCGAAATCTACCTTTAGGAATTATTGAGAAGGAAGAGGTGATACCAGGGGTGTACCTCGCAGGGTGCCTAACCAAATCAGAGCGCCACGAAGCAGTGGTTAGCATGATGAATACCACTGAAAAGGCAGTGACTTTACACAGTCCACGAGTGCACATACAGGAGGTAGATAAAACCTGCCTAGCACAAGTGCGAAAGGTAGAGCAGAACAGTAGAGTGGCAAACGGAGAACCGGCCACCCAGAAGCCCCGATCACAGCGGGTGATAGACTGTTTGCGAGTTGATCACCTCACGCAGGTAGATAAGGAAGGGATATACGCCATCTGTGCTGAGTACAATGATATCTTCCATCTTGAGGGAGACAAACTAACTCACACTAATGTACTACAGCATGAGATCCCTACACCCCAATATCAACCTCCAATTAATGTACGACCATATAGACTTCCCGAAGCACAGAAGGGGGAGATACAAGCTCAGATAGACAAGATGCTAAGTGATGAAATTATCACACCTAGCACATCAGCCTGGAATGCGCCATTACTTTTAATTCCGAAGAAATTAGACGCCTCAGGGAAACAAAAATGGAGGGTCGTGATCGACTTTCGAAAATTGAACGAGATAACGATAGGAACCAGTTATCCCCTGCCATTAATTTCAGAACTGTTAGACGCCCTGGGCAAGGCGAGATATTTTTCGACCTTAGATCTCGCGAGTGGCTATCACCAGGTGTTGTTGAAGCCTGAAGACAGGCCAAAGACAGCATTCTCTGCGCTAGGACGCAAGTACGAATTCAGGAAAATGCCCATGGGTTTGAAAGACGCGCCAGCCACGTTTACGAGGCTGATGAACAACGTGCTCACAGGGTTAACGGGTATAAGATGTCTGTGTTACCTGGATGACGTCATTGTGTACGGGAGTTCAATCCAGAAGCACAATGCGAAGCTAAGAGACGTATTTCAAAGGCTGAGAGAGAACACGCTGAAACTCCAGCCAGATAAGTGTGAATTCCTAAGAACTGAAGTAGCATTCCTAGGACATGTAATTACTGACGAAGGTGTCTTACCAGACCCACGTAAAGTACAGGCCGTTAAGGACTTTCCGAGGCCTACCACTAGCCGCCAGATCAAGCAGTTCTGCGGACTGAGTGGGTACTATAGGAAGTTCATACCTAACTACAGCAAAATCGCGAAACCGCTGTATCAGTTAGTGAAGAAGGACGTTCCCTTTGTATGGGGAAACGATCAGGAACAAGCGTTCCAGATACTAAAGCAAAAGCTAATTGAGGAACCTATATTGCAGTATCCGGATTTTGAAAAACCATTCGTTGTTACCACTGATGCGAGCAACGAAGCGGTTGGGGCAGTATTGTCACAAGGACCTATCGGAAAAGACCTTCCAATTGCCTATGCAAGTAGAACGCTTAATAAAGCAGAAATGAATTATAGCGTAACTGAGAAAGAATTGTTGGCAATAGTGTGGGCAGTAAAGTATTTCAGACCATATCTGTTTGGTAGAAAATTCACTGTTGTGACAGACCATAAGCCGTTGAAGTGGGTCTTCAACGTGCAAGATCCGTCTTCACGCCTGCTAAAGTTCAGGCTGAAGTTGGCGGAATACGACTTCGACGTCGTATATAAGCAGGGCAAACAGAACTGCAATGCAGATGCCCCGAGTAGGAATCCCACTGAACCCAAGTGCCAAGCGCGAGTGGTTAACTCGGCTCAGCACAGGTCTCACTCAGAGACAACAGTAGAAACTCAGGCCTCAGACGAGAATAGAGAGGAGGTACTGTCTTCAAAACCCGAGGACGCTACGGCAGAGGGAATTGAAGCGGACGGTAGCGAAGTTTCCGAGGACGCTAACGCAGAGGAGATTTCGCCCGAAGGTAGCTTATCTGAGGAAGAGGACGAATTAGGCGAAGCTGAAAAGCTAGCCATTTTGAAAGAATGTCATGATTCTTTGGTGGGAGGCCACCAAGGAATAGCGCGCACGTACGCCAGGGTACGTGAACGAATTCAGTGGAAGGGCATGAAAGGGGACATTGAGCGCTATGTACGCACATGTCCCTCCTGCCAAAAGAATAAAGGGACCAGACCAGACGTCAGGGCTCCCATGAGAATCACGGATACCCCGAACACAGTCTTTGAGAAAATATCCCTAGACGTAGTTGGACCTCTTCCGTTGACAGAGGCAGAAAACAGGTACATACTGACATGCCAAGATCAGCTGTCAAAGTACCTAGTAGCGAGTGCCATGCCTAATCAGGAGGCAAAAACCGTGGCACGGACGCTAATCAATAACGTAATAAGTATCTACGGGATACCAGAGCAGATTCTCACTGACCAGGGTAGTAATTTCATGAGTGATGTGTTTAAGACGCTGTGTAAAACGCTGCGCATTCGTAAAACACACACTACGGCCTTCAGGCCACAATCGAACGGTAGCATAGAAAGATCCCATAAGGTGCTCACGGAGTACCTAAGGCATTATGTCTGCTCAGGGGAGCAGAATGACTGGGACAAGTATTTGCCTACAGCTAGCTTTGTGTATAATACCACAAAGAGCACAAGTACAGGGTTCACACCCTACGAATTAATTTTTGGAAGGAAGGCAAATATCCCAGGTGTGCTGCAAAAGCCACCTGAAATGAATTACAATGAACACCAGAACGTGGTGGAGGAACTGACGGCACAGCTTAGGCGAAATCACGAGGCCGCCAGAAAGACTTTAATAGAGCGAAAGGAATTAGAGAAAGAACACTACGACAAAAAGCAAAATGAGGTCACCTTTCAGGTAGGTGATAAGGTTCTCTTGCGCAATGACGCATTGCGAAGAGGAAAATCCAGAAAGCTAAGCCCACCATTCGAAGGTCCTTACGAGATAGTAGATGTTTCAGGGGTGAATTGCACCCTACAGATGAACAAGAAGAGAAAAAGGGTTAAGGTACATAAGAATCGTTTGAAATTGTACTTGTAGAAACGAGAACTGGGAAGCGAATGGTAACACACATCCTGTCTTTACCTTGCAGGTAGACAGCAGATATGGCGCGAATGCTAGGATTGTTGTCCATCGTAGTAGCAGTGATAGTCGTGACGTCACATCGCTACAGAATAGCCGGAGAAGTACTGGATGTCAAGGTGACACCATATGAGAGTACTCCAGGGGCATACTTCGACAATCAGGGTGAGATACAGTTATACCATACGGAATGGACATTAGTTACCTATGTAAACCTGAATAAATTAAGTGATGTATTTTCAAATGTCAAGAGACACATACACTGGACTCAATTAATATGTACACAGTTAGAAAGAAGTACTAACCTAACATGTCAACAGGATGTTAAAATGCTAAGTGCACAATTAGATAGAATTAGGGAATCGAAGGAATTAATTACGAGGATTACTAAACCAATAGGGGAAACGGATAACACTAGGCGAAAACGAGGCCTAATTAACGCAGTAGGTTCCATCGCAAAGGCATTATTTGGAACATTAAGTCAAGAGGATGCCGATAAATATGAGTCAAAAATTAGTGAGTTAGAGCAGGAACAGCTTTCAATTATGAAAATTGCAAAAGACCAGATGATAGTAGTAAAATCAACATTGCAATCTATGAACAGCACCATTTACGATGTCACAGCCAATAAGCAGAGATTAACTCAAAACATTGCAGAAATTAGATCTTATCTTGCCAATAGCACGCTTCAGATTACAGAAGCACTTAAGCAAGTAGAACTAGAAAACTCAGTGAATAGGCATTTAATTGAGATTGAAGGCCTTCTCATACAACTGTATGAGCATTACAGTGTTGTATTATCAGGTATAATGAATGCTCACGTAGGAGTCATTCAGGTGCAAATAATTTCACCAGATGATATTATTAAAGGTTATAAGAAAGCTCAGGGAGATTTCCCTAAAGGATTGTCCTTGCCATTTGACTTAAAATCAGCTTACGGCTACTTGATTTACAAAGTAGCCACAGTGGAAGTGTTCGCCAACAAAAATTATCTAGTGTACGTCATCAAGACACCCCTTACAGATAGGGTAACTTATACAATGTTTCACATGATTCCATTCCCCACGTATATGAAGAGTAATCCACACCATTTTGTTTATCTTCAAGAGACCAAGGACTATATCCTTATGGACAAAGAGAAACAAACTTATGTTCAGTTAGATAAAGATCAGGTAAATCAATGTAAGGTAGTAACACCCAGTTGGAAACTATGTCATGTTAAATTCCCTATTAATACAGTGTACACTCAAAAGAGTTGTGCAGTCCAGCTTATCTTAGGAGTTAGTCAGATCCCAGATAATTGTGATAAAAAGTGCTTCCCGTTCAACAGCTCATGTGGATACCTATCAGAGCTAACAGATATATATACGTATCCCCAGAAGAAGTTAAAGTAACATGTATGTGTAAGGATACCACCAGTGATATCAGGTTAACAGGCACTGGTATTCTTGTTTTAAGTGCAGGTTGCACAGTGTATGGGCCACATAATAAAATACAAGGTGTAGGTGAAGTGAACACTACACAAAGTAAAGACTTTGTACCAGAAGTCACACTTGATTATGACTGTTGTGAACAGATAGGTAGTGAAATCAAGTTAGAACAGATACCCGAAATGAATAAGTTGTCATTAAACAATTTACTAAATCACATTAACGATTTACAATGGGCTACCCATAAGACACAAGAAGTGGAAGATATGGTGAGACAAAAAGAAGAAGAACTGCAAAGACAAATGGTCTATCAACATATTAATGTGTACAGATATATTGTGTGGATAGTTGTTGGTATCATAAGTTTAATTTTAATTTGTTACTGTTGTAATTGTTGCTGTCCGAAACTAGGGTTTCCAGCAAAGAGATGGTTTGATGATGCACGGGCTCACTGCCCTAATATATGTATAAAACAAACGGTAATCACGAAGGGAGATAAGGTTAAGACTTCAGATGAGGATTTAACTATATTCCAACGTCCCAGGCGGATCCGGGGACGCCCGGAGATGTCTGAGGAGATCATGGAATTACACTCCAGGTCTGCTGGGGGACGCCCTAGTACGCCTGTGAGATCTACAGAAGCAATAGAAATGGATGCAAGTGATAATCAGAGTAGAGAACAACCTTCCCCTTCACCACAGGGTCACCGATCCTTACGTACCGGCAACATCAGAGTATAAATAGTGTAGGACAGAAATGGACGCAACGTATGGTTGCATCCATTTCTTCCCTAAGGGGGGAGATGTCGTGTACCGACCTCCCACGGACTCGAACCGGCGGACTGCCAGATGGAAGGCAGCCGGGATTCGCAGCCGAGTCTAGAGCTCAAGGTGTCAGAGGAGATTAGTTAGTGTTAGAATAATGATAGTCATCGACATGAGACACCTTGTAGTACTTGAGTAACTGTATAATAAGTATAATAATTATAGTTAGATTTAATAATTGGAAAGCAGAAGGAAGCTTTCAGTTAAGTATTGGAGAGCGGTTTGTGAAACGCGCTCGCTTACAAAAGTTGTTGACTAAGAGCGGAGACTTGTTGATCACAACATGGTATTTACTGTGTATCGACAAACAGAGCTAGTATGGCAGCGGGCCGCCGAAGCCGACAAAGAAACAAAGCCCAGTGCAAGGCCATTCAGGGTCAGTACAGATGCACTAGGGAAACAAGGAAAGATGACGATAAAGTAAGACAGAAGACAGTAGTGCCTAGGTAGCAGCACTTACTGTGACAACTATTGAGAATAGCCACTTGAGGGCGCTAGTGACTGGATGATCAGTTTAGCAATGCCTGTAGGACCCAACCCCTTGATAGGAGGTAGGGATAGAACTTTGAGTTCAGGAGCGGAGATATAACCCCTGGCCAAGATGGCGCGGGGCTTTCTTCCAGCTAGTAGTTCGTACTTGTCAGGACGAGATTCTGTTCGGGCATAGCCCAAGTGCCGTAGGGCAAGATTAAGATAGACGTGTAGGAGAACAGTAGGCGCGTGGAACAAGCTCGCTCTCTCTATAGATCATTACAATCAGACTTGTAAATATACTGTACATAGTAGTTTTAGTGTCCTCAGCAATAAAGGACAGGGAAACCATTTCATCTTTTATTTCGGGAGTTGCGGGACGAGTCATACCTACAAATTACCTCCCTACATTCCGCTCGGCAGGTCAGGTAATACTTCAACATCCAACGGCCTGGTGACCAACCTACGAGATCGTCTCACAGGACAGGTAGGTCACTACAACCTACACTTCCTTCAAAAACCAAGTGCACAAGTCCTGGGTGTCTTAAGATGTGTCCTATCATTCTATCTCCTCTTCTTGTCAGATTTAGGCAAATCGATCTCTTCTCACCAATTCGATTCAGTATCTCTTCATTCATGATTCAATCTATCCATCTCACCTTCAACATTCTTCTGTAACACCACATTTCAAAAGCTTCTATTCTCTTTCTTTCTGAGCTAGTTATCGTCCATGTTTCACTTCCATACAATGCCACGCTCCACACGAAAGTCTTCAAAAACATCTAATTCCTATATCAATGTTTGAAGTGAGCAAATTTCTTTCCTTAACACGTTCAATGCAGATCACGAGCTGGGCGCGACGCTACTTTATAAGCAGGTGCGGAGCACGTACCTAGCGCTAGGAAATGTAAATCACAGGTTTCCCGCATGGTAATACACCCTTCCACCTACAATTATTTCACTAATCTTTTCAAGAACGAGGGTTAATTGCGTAAATCATGTACAGTGGTAGGAAATATATGTTCCAGCTAGCTACTCAGGGTAAAAATATTTCAACTTACTCCATAAAAATCTGTTAATGAAATCGCAAGTTCCGTTTAAGAGTAAAGATATTAGTATTTCAATCATTCAACCCCCCAAAATCAACCAATTAACCATGATATCGCTCATATCATACCATAGATTATTACTATTAGCACTAATACTACCTTATGGCTACCTATTCTCAGAAAGAAAATGCAGAAATTATCCTAAATCTAGTTTATTAGCATGCTAATATGATATCAAATAAAATAAAATTGAACTGAGGCCTGTAGAGAAAAGAAAATGAAGTTAAGTTACATATTTAACTTGAATACATAAATTATTTCCATTGACATAGTTGAATCTGGATATACTACAGTATAACCTTTCATTCATAACTTGTCATTATTACTTTGTTGAATTATCTCAGTTAATCATATTTTGCATACTAATATTTCATGGGGCAAATGAGGATTGATTCTTTATTTCAGGAGGTTTCTTCATATTTAGTTTGTCTGGATTTTTGTATTAACTTTTTCGAGATACGAGATAATCAATAAGTTTCCTGAATATGGTTTCAAAATGTCATCACACTTTAAATTACTATGTCTATAAGAATGCCAAGTAAATATTGTCATATTCATTCAGACATGCCAGTAGAAATCACATATTTTATCAGTAAGAGCCATTAATAGGATAACCAATCAGTTCAAACTATGAAAGTCGTGCTGTACGATTATATATTTATGTGCTACTGTAATTAAAATAAACTAACATCATTTACCGCTGTGCCAATATTACGTTGTAATTCTATTGACCAATTCACACTGTGAAACATGCTGTACTACCAATCGACCATTAATCACCTGGACTGTATCTCTATATTCATATGAGCATGACCTAACCTCGCTGCTTGCGTCTTATATATCATACAATAACCGTAACTAACACTTAAATCTGTAACATCTTCCAACCATTGCTCACACAACGAACAATTAATATTCCCCAATACTATTATTACTTCATCATTCTCATATATCTCTTCTTCCAGACTCATCTGCATATATAAATTCTCATCTCATTTCTTCTAAACAACCTCTTTGTTACGGTTTACTAGTCCATCGACGACAAATTCTGCTTACCAACCGCGAATTCCCAACACTTAATCCATTTCTTCTTATAATACAGTCATAATGGCCATGTCAGCCGATCTGGTCTCTGCAATATCCATGTTTTACTCTGTAATTCACATACTCTCTTCTTAATCATGCCTAGCTCAACGCTAAATAATCTTTCCGAGTAGATTGGTATATAAACATCGATATTCACATTCCATATGTGCTTACAATAACCTAAAATCATCTTACGAGCACGGTATTACTATTACTCAAATTGGCACACGCTTGCGGTTAACTTCTTAAAATCTAGCACTGACATTCATATACTGGCACATAATTTATTTGTAGGCAATTCTGCACTTCTACTATTATATTTCAACAACTACAAATCACTTTCAACTGGTAATCTGGAAATTTATTACTCATCTCGTCTCAATTGGGTCCACTGCTGGCTCCTTCTCACTTCTTATGCCATCTCTGAGCACTCAGCCTTGGTCTCCGTGTACGTCACAGATGGGCATCGGTCTTGGCAGTCTGGCTTGAGTCAAAGCATCTCAGGTAGTCTTCCTCCACCAGTTTAAGCGTTTCATCATATCTCCGGTGTGCATGCAATAAGAAGACATCATTTGGGCAGAATACATGGTTAGATCTTCCGTTTTAAGCTTTCTAGGACGTATGAATGGCTATTGGTATTTCTTAATACTCAAAAGTTGTGCTCTAAATATCTATGTATTTCCAATAAAGCTTGTTCTCGTTAAATATGATAGATGTTGATTCCCGTAGGGAATCTGGAAGTCTTTGTTCCGAATGAGTAAATTATATATCGCCTACTGAATGTTGATTAGAGCTTCGGAATAATATATCTGCAGTTTTTTACGGTATCCGGCCACTTATTATAATGCGAGTGGCCCTGTCCTTCTCAATCCTTTACTGGTCCGTAGTTTTCCTTAACTTCAATATTTTAAAAGGAAAGTATATAAGTTTTCCTCTTGTCTCTGGTTATTTTTGCAAGTGTAAATAACTAAATTATTCGTTCGAATGTATTTTATCTCTCCGCTTTCTCTTCGTACGCTGATGATAATCTTCTTAGCTCGCAGTAAAATTGCTATCTTTTAAATGTGATCTCTTACAAAGTAGTTAAGAATAGAATGAATTCAATTATATTTAAGGACCATAGTTGTTCTATCTAAGAAACTCTTTTTCTTTCTCGCCGGTCTTTATAAGTCTCCGCCGTCTAATTACGATCAACATGCCACATGGATACATTTCATATATATTTGCACTGTCTGAAGCTGCTCCACGCCATTTTATCCGCTACATCTCCATGTTAATGATCATCTCAACTGTAACATAATGGTAAAGTAGGAAAGGCTCTAATTGTCATCCTGCACATCGTGTAAGTCCAGTCTACTAGCAGATTCATCCGTAGCCATATTTGCGCATGTGTATTCCATTTACCGCGTATTTCCTCTCTAGGTTTGTCGTCCTATGTCATCATTCATTTATGGGATCTTTGAGCAGCAAGACCACTTAAATGCGAGCTAAGACACTGCATTTTCTGTTTATTAATTCTTCAGGATAATTACGAGTGGTTCCGCTTTGGAAATAAATAAATTCCACTACTGCAATATGTTCAGTAAAAGAACTGAACTTGTAATTGGCATTTATTCTTGCATCATATATGTGTAAAACACAAACTTCAAATTGTTATTTATTCCTCATCACATTTATAAGTAACTTGAAAGAACATGCAGTAATCATTTTTGACTGCGTCGTGATGCTTATGTTATCATTTTATTTATATTTTTTTTTCTGATGGCCGACAATGTGGTTCCTTCAACATCACGAGACCTACCCAATTAGCCAAAGTATTTAATTTTTGTTTGTCAAATTCTGTAATAGAGAAGTGTAAATATGAATATATTTATGCCTGTAACATACTTTATGCATTTGTTTGCTATCCGCGGTAAATAATGCACACTAATCTACCAGCGCGCGTGGCACGTGATCCGTCTGGTGACCAGTATTACTTCTCCATTTCAAACACCGTGCGGGTCACGCACCAGGCGCGTGAATGGGATAAGTCCACGAGTTCAATAGAACTCGTCCTACCAACGTAAAAAACTTCGATAAATATAACTTTTAAAGAGTCCCACACAAATATTTTGCTTAGGTTGGCGGGTATGTCGCGCTCTGCTAATACGCAGTGAACGTGTTAAGAAAGCTCTTCCTTGCTTGTGCTAGTCTGCATTTTATGTCCTCTTTACTTCTGCCATCGTTAGTTATTTTACCACCCAAGTAACAATATTCATCTACTTCCTTTAAGACAATTTCCTAATCTAATATTTCCTGCATCACCTGCCTTCATTCGACTGCACTCCATTATTTTAGTTTTGGACTTATTTATTTTCATCTTGTACTCCTTACCCAAGACTTCGTCTATACCATTCAGCAGCTTCAAGTCAGGATTGCTTCACGTGTTCCTACATTTCTTCTGAAGCCAAATTGATCTTCTCCCAACTCAGCTTCAACTTGTTTTTCCATTCTTCTGTAAATAATACGTGTCAAAATTTTGCAGGCATGAGATACTAAACTAATGGGCGGTGGTTTTCACACCTGTCAGCACCGGCTTTCTTGGGAATAGGTATAACAACATTCTGCCGAAAATCGGATGGGACTTCTCCTGTCTCATACATCTTACACACTAAATGGAATAACCTTGCCATGCTGCTTTCTCCTAAGGCAGTCAGTAATTCAGAGAGAATACCATCAATTACAGGTGCCTTGCTCTTATTTAGGTCTCTCAGAGCTCTGTCAAACATTTCTGAAGGCATTTAAGGAAGCCACAATTGATCTTGAGGGTGATGAGGAGCCAACTTTACATCTGGTCCTCCCGTGGTTTTATGCCTTAAAAGCCCATTGTACTCTACAGGATGACGAACAGGTAATATTTCATTTCTTTTAAATTTTAATGCGAGTCTAACCAAACCAAACCCCACAGCACTTACCGCCCTTGATAGGGCTTTGGTCTGCCCAGCGACCGCTGCTCAACCCGAAGGCCTAAAGATTACGGCGGGCCGTGTGGTCAGCACGACGCATCCTCTCGGCCGTTATTCTGGGCTTTCGAGACCGGGTCCACCATCTCACCGCCAGATAGCTCCTTAATTCTAATCACGTAGGCTGAGTGGACCTCGAACCAGCCCTCAGGTCGAGAGAAAAATCCCCGACCTGGCCTGGAATCGGGCGAGAGGTAGGCACGCTACCCCTACACCATGGGGCCGGCTTTAATGCGAGTCTCCTGATATTTAAATGCAAAAAATGTTTTCATACTAAGTGAATTTTCAGTACTTGAAACTTTTGAAACAAACCGGAGGAGTTTTCCTGGAGCAGAAAATGGAAGTCGCAATGTTACTCAAAACTGCAACATTTCTGGTGCCTAAATATCGCACATTCAAGAAACTAAATGCAGGAGAGCAAATGTCTATTTTTGAGGCAGCTCGACAAATGTGTGCTGACGGTAAGATTCTGTGGTTATTTCTTCATCATTATTATTATTATTATTATTATTATACCTATGCAAATTAGATATTTTTTATATTCTAACATTACCATAAAATATCAATAACTTGGGCATATATATTTTCAGAGCAGCTACCCAATCAAAATAGACAAGAAGTCCCATCTTCTTCAAATGAAGAAAGTTCAGTGCAACATAAGAATGAGAAATTTGACGATTGGGCAGAAAATTCGCCAATGTTACATGATGAGGCCAGTAGGTACTTGCAAGGAGGGTTTATTAGTGACGAAACCACCGCCCCATTAGTTTAGTATCTCATGTCTGCAAAATTTTGACACATATTATTTACAGAAAAATAGAAAAACAAGTTGAAGCTGAGTTGGGAGAAGATCAATTTGGCTTCAGAAGAAATGTAGGAACAAGTGAAGCTATCCTGACTTTACGTCTGATCTTAGAGGATCGAATCAAGAAGGACAAGCCCACGTACATGGCATTCGTAGATCTAGAAAAGGCATTCGATAATGTTGATTGGTTTAGTGACGAAAATACACTGCAGTGGTGGAAAAAGAATTAGCACAGGCTGCCCCGACTTGCCTGTGTAGCGAAAAAAGTGCTTAACATTCCCACTATGAGTGCCTCCAGCGAGAGGTCTTCATCTGCTCCGAAAATTTTATCAGCAAAAAACGTTCCAGTCTTGACGCGCAAAAACTTAATGACCTCATAGTAATACACACAAACGATAATATGTCCATGCATTAAATATTGGTATGCAGTATGCACAGTATGAGGCGACCATAAACAATCAACCAATACTGATCTGCATTTAGGGCAGTCGCCCAGGTGACAGATTCCCTATCTGATGTTTTCCTAGCCTTTTCTTGAATTATTTCAAAGAAATTGGAAATTTATTGAACATCTCCCGTGGTAAGTTACTCCAATCCCTAACTCCCCTTCCTATAAATGAATATTTACCCCAGTTTGTCCCCTTGAAGCTATTTACGAATTCCATTGGCATTGGCAGTGCCGGTGGCTTCAAGTAGCCTACGCAGCAGCCTCCTCCGCATGCGCTAGCCATGCGTCTTGGTAGGTATGCTAGCTACCAACTGATGAGCCCAACCTAGCACTCGGGGGCGAAACACTGGCAACCACGAATGAGTTAGCAGGAAAATTTATAATGTGCAATAACGGACCATTTATATTGGTATTATAAATTTACTCATTCGGGACAAATATTTCAGATTCCCTACGGGAATCAACATCCATATCATCTGATGGCCAAAACGGCATCAATTTTTGGTAGTGAGACAAAGTCTCTCATAGTGCATTGGCACTGCCGGTGGCTTCAAGTAACCTACGCAGTGGCCTCCTTGGTAGGCACTAGCCATGCGTCTTGGTAGGTGTGCTAGGCACCAACTGATGAGCTCAACCTAGCACACGGGGGCGAAACGCTGGCAACCAGGAATGAGTTAGCGGGAAAATTTATAACGGACCATTTATATTGGTATTATAAATTTACTCATTCGGGACAAATATTTCAGATTCCCTATGGGAATCAACATCTATATCACACACCACTTAGTCGAGCAGCTCGTCTTCTTTCTCCCAATTCTTCTCAGCCCAAACATTGCAACATTTTTGTAACGCTACTCTTTTGTCAGAAATCACCCAGAACAAATCGAGCTGCTTTTCTTTGGATTTTTTCCAGTTATTGAATCAGGTAATCCTGATGAGGGTCCCTTACACTGGAACCATACTCTAGTTGGAGTCTTACCAGAGATTTATATGCCCTCTCCTTTACATCCCTAAACACCCTCATAATTATGTGCGGAGATCTGTACCCTTTATTTACAATCCCATTTATGCGATTTCCCCAATGAAGATCTTTCCTTATATTGACACCTAGATACTTACAATGATCCCCAAAAGGATTTTTCACCCCATCAACGCAGTAATTAAAACTGAGAGGACTTTTTCCTATTTATGAAACTCACAACCTGACTTTTAACCCCATTTATCAACATACCATGTCTGCTGTCCACCTCACAACATTATCGAGGTCACGTTGCAGTTGCTCATAATCTTGTATTATTTTTTACTCTATACAGAATAACATCATCTGCAAAAGGCCTTACCTCTGATTCCACTTCTTTACTCATATTTATATATATAAGAAAACAAAGGTCCAATAATACTTCCTTGAGGAATTCCCCTCTTAAATATTGCAGGGTCAGATAAAGCTTTGCCTACTCTAATTATCTAAGATCTATTTTCTAGAAGTATAGCAACCCATTCAGTCACTCTTTTGTTTAGTCCAATTGCACACACTTTTGCCAGTAGTCTCCCATGATCCACCCTATCAAATGCTTTAGACAGGTCAATCGCGATACAGTCCATCTGACCTCCTGAAACCAAGATATCTGCCATATCTTCCTGGAATCCTACAAGTTGAGCTTCAGTGAAATAACCTTTCCTAAAACCGAACTGCCTTCTATCAAACCAGTTACTAATTTCACAAACATGCCTAATATAATCAGAAAGAATGCCTTCCCAAAGCTTACACACAACGCATGTCAAGTTTACTGACCTGTAATTTTAAGCTTTATGTCTATAACTCTTCCCTTTATACACAGGGGCTACTATAGCAACTCTCCATTCGTTTGGTATAGCTCCTTCAACCAAACAATAATCAAATAAGTACTTCAGATATGGTACTATATCCCAACCTATTGTCTTTAGTATATCCCCAGAAATCGTAACAATTCCAGCTGCTTTTCTAGTTTTCAACTTTTGTATCTTATTGTAAATGTCATTGTTATCATACATAAATTTTAATACTTCTTTAGCATTAGTCTCCTCCTCCGATCATCATCATCATCATCACTGGCACGACAGACCTTTGTGTGCCTTGGCGTTCTGAAGAAGTTTTCACCATTCTTTCCTGTTAAGTGCACAGCTCCTCGAATTCTTGATTCCAATTATCTTTACATCCTCTCTCACCCCTTCTTCCCACCTTAACTTCGGTCTGCCAACTTTCCTGATTCCTTCTGGCATTGCATTAAATACCTTCTTTATCATTCTGTCATTAGCACGCAGCACATGTCCTGCCCACTCCAACCTTCTGATCTTTATACAGTTAACAATATTTGGTTCGTTATATAAATTATACAATTCATGATTATATCTTCTTCTCCAGACACCATTTTCTTCCACTGGCCCAAAAATTTGCCTCAAAATCCTTCTTTCATATATACTGAAACCGTACAGTGTCCTGTACAGCTCCATGGGAATGATATGGGCCTTTATACTCCATTAAAATTACTCCTAAAAGTTGCGTCATAGGTAGCAGTATGGGCGAAGGGGATCGAGCGGCGTCCTGCCAGAACGGAACCCGCGAAAAGAGCGCCTGCGAACAAAGGGAGGACAAAGCAACAGCCAAGCCCCCGCGGAATTACGCTCTCAACTTGCAGAGAGAGATAGAAGGGGACGCGATGCTGGAGTAGTCAGATACGCCCCGAGGTGGAGCTTAGCTTCCCAGAGTGCCAAACGAACACAAGGAACTTCCGGTTTTTTATGCACGTGTCACGGGTGCCAACGTCGGATTTTGGCGCGTAAAAACGGGGTGATATTTTTAATCCAGACATAGGAAAATTATGTGAGACACACCATTGAATAGAGCGGAATTTTCTGCGTTCTCCAGACTAAAAATATGTAATAACTTATGCAGGGGAAGAAATGAGGTCACCAGCTGTCAAGATGTAACATATCGCTAACACATGTGGATACAGCGGCGTCACCCCAAGCCAAGAATCGCGCTTAGGAGATAGCTCCACCCCCAGAGGACGCTATGAATTAATCAAAGGCGGGAAGCAAATTACATAAAAACTGCTGATCGGAGATCCAGCACGCCTGGCTCAAATGAAAGAGGAGACGGAGGGCTACAAGATGCAATATTCAAATATCGTCAATTCTTGGTACGAAAGGAGCTCTTGTTCTTAATGAACCGTGAACGTTGACGCCCCCGAGCTTCCGGCGGGCAAGATAATATAGCCCGAGCAGGCCATGGTAGAGACAGTTGTTCTTTTACGGGTCGGTGAGGAGGACACTATATCCCGCGGTGCCCCAGTTTAAGTCAGAAACCCTTGACCGTGTATTGAAAGCGCCATTGTGTCCAGCACGCTTTGTGAAGTGAACGGGAGGCCAAACGAGCCTAGGTATTGTCCCTGTGCTGCGTGTCAAACTAGTAAAAAACCGCGAGCATAATTTTCGAACAAATATTAGAATTCGGCTGAGACAGTGCCGGCTTTAATGAGTCAGTGAAATTCATAATTTGGTATCACCCAACGTGTTACTTTGAATCAGGGGCTCGAATCTCGTGAGCCACCCGATTCTTACTGTGAACGCGGGTGTAAACTCTGAAATAGAGGACGTGTGACGAGTGTAAAAGTGTTACCCACTTGGATTACTGTAAGATTTCAGCTGTGACGAGTTCCCCAGGATGTCGGACTTGTATGGACCAGGGATGAAGGACTGCACGCCCGCCACCTACCGAGTGGTCATGGAGTACTAAGAACTTCACCATGGGTCTCCCGTGGCGGGATAAACAACGGCCACCAAACAGATGAGTGATGTCCAAATTTAATTTCTAAGCATGACATAACCCGGGGATAGGATTAGCGTTCTTTTGTAAATATCAAAATGTAAGTTAATGCATGTCCTATATGGAAATTTTATTGATTTTATAATGTTGAAGTAAAATTTAAGGGAGCTGAATTCCCGGACGACTCATATTTCTTTCTTAATGATTAGCTTATCGTGAGGGTTATATTTTTAATGTAGAACGTCCTAGCAGATATGGGAACAAGGTTAGGAGAATATTTGAGTTTCCCGTAGGGGCAGTCGGAAACATAGTGCTGGCAAGCAGGGAAATATGTCAAAATGTTGGTAGTCACTGTCCCACGTGGTTGTCGGATATGCCAGGGAAACTCATGGGTCAGTCAGACAATGCATGCCTAGCTTACAGATATAATCCGTGCATGTACTGCAAGAAAGAAGAGAATCCCGACCGAGAGAGGTATATGTTGTGTCATTTTTGGTAGGTGTGTGGAACCATGTGCAAGTCTCCCGTGATTTTGATTAATTGGCCATAATGGTTTGGAGTGTTTTCTTTTTCATCTATAGCCGGGGCGAGACCCAGAGGCAAGAGTCCCTAAATCTTTGGCCAGAAGGTTTAAATATAAGTGTATTTATGTGGTATGAACAAGGAGCCATGAGAGCCGTAGGCCCAAGGGAAGAAGATACGCGATATGAGGCGTAGTAGAAGGCCGTATAGGAATTTACGATGAGAGGATTGAGAAGTGATCGTGCCCACAGTCTCAGTGATAATAATGAGAAGGGAGTGAATAAAAGGAGTATTTCATGGGAAGTCCATAATGATATGAATAAGCAAATGAAGCGGGCCGTGGATATGTGTGTCCCCGAGATGAGAGGGTAGACGTGTGAGCGAGAGAAGAATCAGAACGGCCGTGCGAAGTGAATGACCACCCTCCCTTCCTTGTTTTTTTTTGTTGTTGTGAATGTCAGGCTCTTGTCCTCGTGACAGAGGGATCCCTTTAAACCATTGTGTTAAGACTAACTTGGAGCCCTGGGTCAACCTCGCGCTCCCCTCGGTTGGTTTAAATGGCCCAGCTATGAAGACTTGTATAATGATAATATCACGGTAACTTCTTTTAAAAGGTATTTAATAAATGAGTAGGGATTCCCCCAGATATCCGGCGAAATGAGATTGTAGCTATTCTCGGTATCTACAGAAACCCACAGTACCTCTCGGTCGGGAGTCTGCCAGTTCGATTCCGGATTATGACGCCCTTGAGCGAGCTGCTCCAAGCTTGCGCTTCGGGCCGGAGACAGTGATAACCATGCTGTTTCTTTTCTAGGAATGGTTCTCCTGTGTGCATGAAGTGTATATATCCATATATTTTGTGTATGTTTCGTAATGATGTGCACATATTTTTGAGTTCAAACAGAACCTATGTGCACATTGTTTGGTCTTGGTAATAGATGAGGAGTCCGGGGTTTAGCAAAATGGTATTTGAGTTTGTTTGTGCATTATGCAAATGTGTCTTTTAATATGATATTGTGTAGCGTAGGCCCCGGTTATGTTCGTGCTTAGAACAGCTAGTAATATTTGTGAATAAGGACATCAGGTCATCCCACGGTGTGATAGACAGAATAATGTACAAATTTCATGAACGGTATGAATTAATGAGGAAAAATGAACGATAGCAAGTCGCAAAACCTCAATCATACCGTTATGCAGACGACGCCCATGGGCGGTTCGTATTTTAAAGTGATTATTATTTTCCTTTCATCCCATATGTGGAGAGTCATTGTATAGAGAGCTGTATCAACTTCGTTAAATTGTCATGTTTTGAATAAATTCATATTCGTAACCCCTATTTTATGATTCTTGTCATTTGTAGCAGTGTTAAGCAGTATCCACTAGGCATTTGAACCCAGAGATCCTACTTTCATATTATAGACCTAAGACTCCATCTTAAGTAGTTGTTGTTTTTGTTTTTCTTGAACGTACCACTTCCCCAAGTGCTCAGGCTGCCGGGCCGGCACAGAAAGTAGGAAGGGGAGCGGTCCGAAGCTCGTTAAGCAATTCGACCCGCTCTTCAATCCAATCTCATCCGTGGGTGTTTACCCCGTTACGTGGAGGCATTCTTATGCGTGGGTCATCCATTCGACGCCCGGTAGGGTGTATACTTGGCGCCCTTCGTGGATGGGCATTGTTTATAGTTTGCACTGGAGCATTTTGAGTAAGAGATAGGCCGCCCACAGGGAGGATAGTGTGCTATGATGGAGTCAAATTGCCAGGTTCGTGCCACAATCTGATTACATTTGGTATCGAACGGGTTGGCAATTATTTGGAATGGAGTACCCGCCACGTAACCGAACGGATGGAGACGTTAAGCACATGTCCGAAGTGCTAAGATTCATAATTATAGATTGGATACTGCAAGGGTTGTTCAGATTGTGTGATACTCAGCAGGACTGTAATGGTCATCGTACGGGCGTGCGTAAGTCACGACTCGTGATGATAACTCACACAAGATCAGCCATGAAAGGGAGCGACGTGAATAATAAATAGGATAGGAAAATGACAAGAACAGAAAAATCATGTGTCCAGTTTAAGTGGAAATCCGCATGAGTGTCGCTCATAAAAGTAAAATGGATACCCGGGACAGACTATGAAGCTGTCATTTCTTTGGGAGACAACGTTATGGTTCTCTCAGTGTGAGGTTAAAACGGCCGGCAAAATTCTTCAAATTTCGCCAGTTACGGGTATCGGCCAAAGATTGTGCGCTGAAGTAACAACATTTGGCAGAGATAAATATTTTTTTCGAGAGGGCTTTAGACGCCGCGAAGAGAGCAGGGTACCTCAACCCAGGCTCTAATTTTTGCGCAGTGACGGATGCGATGTTGCCAGTTTGAGACGGGTAATTGTCTGCTAACGTCATCTTACCAATCTCAAGGTGATAACATTCATTTGTGACTGGGGTATGCCATGTTTCCGGCATACGTAAAATCGAGCCCACGGTAGGCCGCGCGCGTGACCGGAAAACTTATTCCAGGATAAAGGGGCTAACGTAGAATCAGCAGTATTATTAGTTATTATTATTGTCAAGTGATATGACGAAATTTCCTATACAATGAATTATGACATTAATATGGTAGGGGGCGTGACACAAGCCGTTTGTAGGCCCAGTTTGGATTGATTTGTTGGAATTTCGAGTAAAGTTAGGTCACGCTGAAATTTGTATTAAATATTAGAATGTATCTATGCTTTCTGTCGATCACCGGTGGTCATTTTCTGCCCACGGGAGATCCGCTTTCTCCAAGATTGAATTTAATATGGACATGGAGGCCGTGAGGGATATGATGCGCCAATTATTGGCAGAACATTTCGAGAAGCAGGCAGCAGGCTTTAAGGCGCTGTTCGAGAAGCAGGGGGAACCTTTGAAGGAACAATTAGACACGCAGGCAGAGCTTTGCCAGGCTCAGGCGGCCACGAATAAGGCTTCGTTAGACGAGCTCGCAGAGGATGTGAGATTAGGTCGTGAACGTAGCGACGAAAACGCCGCGAGACTGGAGGCCGAGATGACCGAAGAAATAGGAGTAGGAAGAATCGGTAAAGTTTCTACAGAGCATATAGTGAAGGCAGATGGGAACAACGGAGCAGAGAAGGTGGCTACTAAAAGGGATACCGAAATAGACGCATCCGAAACCCAATGTGACGTCAAGATAGATGAAACTGACGTACGGCGACCACCAGGCTTGGAGATGAGTGACACGGCTGGCGGAGTGTACTCAAGAGTGGAAGAGATAATGGAGATAATAGATGACGTCGCGATAAGCCATCTGGAGGCGAGAGAAGCAGTAGAAACTGAATTGGTAGGAGCAGGAACAGCGAGAATGGCTAAGGACATAGAAGCGTCAGTTGAGGATATTGGGGAGTCGAACTCAGGACTAGAAGATATGGAGTCACGCGTACATCAGGCAGAGATCAAACCCAAACCAGAAGACTTAGTGGAAAGAGATGCGACCCCAGATGTCGAAAGGAAGTGCGAGATGGAAAGGTCAAAGAATGAAGCCAGGGAGTGTGGCTCGCTAATGGACGTAGCAGTAGCCGTGGAACAGAGGGACACGAACTGCTGGGAGCAGGTAGTGAACTCTAAAGAAGAAAGGAAGACATTGGGTCATCGGGGAGCAGAGCTGAAAGAAGCGGACGAGCTATCTTTAAGTACCCAGGCCATTGTGAGTGGACAAGAGGCGACAGGCGTATCCCTAGCTTATAATGAAAGAAAGGTCGCTAATGTAAATGTAATGGGAGAAGTAAGTACGAGCGCTAATTCTCGTACGGAGCTCAGTGAACAGGTGATGGAGAACAAACAGTTTCAACCAGCTGGAGAATCGAACTGGGTATCTCAGCCCAGAAGAAGGAAGAAGAATGTATTAGGTCGACGTAAAAGACGATACCGCTACAAGTACGGATGGTTCACTAGACGGAGGAAATTGCTGTCAGGAAGAGAGGAACGACGCTACGGAAGGACCATGAGATCGCGACCCGTGCAGCGTACCTTACGTAATAACAGAGCTCGGAAGAAGGAGGACCGGTGCAGCTACGGGAACGTTAGCGCAGGAAAGAAGGAAGAAGGGAAGAATTGTGAACCTCATCCTAAGAAATGCAGAGGCAGGGGCATCCAATTAGACCCCCACGTCTCAGATTACGATCCCGGAGGGCGAAGAGAGGATCTACAGGATTGATAGCGAATTGTGGTCGCATGAGAAACTGTATATTATGTAAATACATTTCACCATAGATGTGGGCAATTTTTTTTCGCCACATATTTTAAGGGGGCACGAATATATTATTGATTATGCATCAGGTGAGACCAAGGTGGAATCAGCGGGAGCCCAGAAAGAGTTAAACTGAACTTGTGTGAAGACAACGGTGCAAGATGTCCAGGCATAGGCCGAGAAGAGTCTGACAGCGAGGAATTATTACCATAGTTTACAGAACCCTACATTGGAACCTAGAGAATAACACGAAGTACAGCCAATGGATGGGAGAACAGAGACCACTTACAACGCTGCAGATAACCAAATTTTACCACGCCCCAGGACAACACCCTGAAGAAGGTCCGGAGGAAGAAGAACCAGGAGAAGCCGAGGATGACGAGGACAACCCGGATCCAATGGAAGAAATGGAAGCCGATGAAGAAGATGATGCCGTGAATCACATTGTTTTGGAAGAAGGGAGCGAGTCCGAGGCATCAGCCTGTGAAGATTGTCCAGAATGTTCTGAGAGGACCGGTCTTAGGAATGCTTTAATTAATCTATGCTACCAGATACAACTGGAGAACACAGAGTTGACCGAGAAGGTCCACCAGCTTCGCGACCATCACCAATGACTACTTTCCGAGACAGTTAAAAGGGAAAGAAAAATCCCGAGTTCGTGATTTTTCTTTGATGAAGTAGGAGGAGAATGAAACCGTACAGTGTCCTGTACAGCTCCATGGGAATGATATGGGCCTTTATACTCCATTAAAATTACTCCTAAAAGTCGCGTCATAGGTAGCAGTATGGGCGAAGGGGATCGAGCGGCGTCCTGCCAGAACGGAACCCGCGAAAAGAGCGCCTGCGAACAAAGGGAGGACAAAGCAACAGCCAAGCCCCCGCGGAATTACGCTCTCAACTTGCAGAGAGAGATAGAAGGGGACGCGATGCTGGAGTAGTCAGATACGCCCCGAGGTGGAGCTTAGCTTCCCAGAGTGCCAAACGAACACAAGGAACTTCCGGTTTTTTATGCACGTGTCACGGGTGCCAACGTCGGATTTTGGCGCGTAAAAACGGGGTGATATTTTTAATCCAGACATAGGAAAATTATGTGAGACACACCATTGAATAGAGCGGAATTTTCTGTGTTCTCCAGACTAAAAATATGTAATAACTTATGCAGGGGAAGAAATGAGGTCACCAGCTGTCAAGATGTAACATATCGCTAACACATGTGGATACAGCGGCGTCACCCCAAGCCAAGAATCGCGCTTAGGAGATAGCTCCACCCCCAGAGGACGCTATGAATTAATCAAAGGCGGGAAGCAAATTACATAAAAACTGCTGATCGGAGATCCAGCACGCCTGGCTCAAATGAAAGAGGAGACGGAGGGCTACAAGATGCAATATTCAAATATCGTCAATTCTTGGTACGAAAGGAGCTCTTGTTCTTAATGAACCGTGAACGTTGACGCCCCCGAGCTTCCGGCGGGCAAGATAATATAGCCCGAGCAGGCCATGGTAGAGACAGTTGTTCTTTTACGGGTCGGTGAGGAGGACACTATATCCCGCGGTGCCCCAGTTTAAGTCAGAAACCCTTGACCGTGTATTGAAAGCGCCATTGTGTCCAGCACGCTTTGTGAAGTGAACGGGAGGCCAAACGAGCCTAGGTATTGTCCCTGTGCTGCGTGTCAAACTAGTAAAAAACCGCGAGCATAATTTTCGAACAAATATTAGAATTCGGCTGAGACAGTGCCGGCTTTAATGAGTCAGTGAAATTCATAATTTGGTATCACCCAACGTGTTACTTTGAATCAGGGGCTCGAATCTCGTGAGCCACCCGATTCTTACTGTGAACGCGGGTGTAAACTCTGAAATAGAGGACGTGTGACGAGTGTAAAAGTGTTACCCACTTGGATTACTGTAAGATTTCAGCTGTGACGAGTTCCCCAGGATGTCGGACTTGTATGGACCAGGGATGAAGGACTGCACGCCCGCCACCTACCGAGTGGTCATGGAGTACTAAGAACTTCACCATGGGTCTCCCGTGGCGGGATAAACAACGGCCACCAAACAGATGAGTGATGTCCAAATTTAATTTCTAAGCATGACATAACCCGGGGATAGGATTAGCGTTCTTTTGTAAATATCAAAATGTAAGTTAATGCATGTCCTATATGGAAATTTTATTGATTTTATAATGTTGAAGTAAAATTTAAGGGAGCTGAATTCCCGGACGACTCATATTTCTTTCTTAATGATTAGCTTATCGTGAGGGTTATATTTTTAATGTAGAACGTCCTAGCAGATATGGGAACAAGGTTAGGAGAATATTTGAGTTTCCCGTAGGGGCGGTCGGAAACATAGTGCTGGCAAGCAGGGAAATATGTCAAAATGTTGGTAGTCACTGTCCCACGTGGTTGTCGGATATGCCAGGGAAACTCATGGGTCAGTCAGACAATGCATGCCTAGCTTACAGATATAATCCGTGCATGTACTGCAAGAAAGAAGAGAATCCCGACCGAGAGAGGTATATGTTGTGTCATTTTTGGTAGGTGTGTGGAACCATGTGCAAGTCTCCCGTGATTTTGATTAATTGGCCATAATGGTTTGGAGTGTTTTCTTTTTCATCTATAGCCGGGGCGAGACCCAGAGGCAAGAGTCCCTAAATCTTTGGCCAGAAGGTTTAAATATAAGTGTATTTATGTGGTATGAACAAGGAGCCATGAGAGCCGTAGGCCCAAGGGAAGAAGATACGCGATATGAGGCGTAGTAGAAGGCCGTATAGGAATTTACGATGAGAGGATTGAGAAGTGATCGTGCCCACAGTCTCAGTGATAATAATGAGAAGGGAGTGAATAAAAGGAGTATTTCATGGGAAGTCCATAATGATATGAATAAGCAAATGAAGCGGGCCGTGGATATGTGTGTCCCCGAGATGAGAGGGTAGACGTGTGAGCGAGAGAAGAATCAGAACGGCCGTGCGAAGTGAATGACCACCCTCCCTTCCTTGTTTTTTTTTGTTGTTGTGAATGTCAGGCTCTTGTCCTCGTGACAGAGGGATCCCTTTAAACCATTGTGTTAAGACTAACTTGGAGCCCTGGGTCAACCTCGCGCTCCCCTCGGTTGGTTTAAATAGCCCAGCTATGAAGACTTGTATAATGATAATATCACGGTAACTTCTTTTAAAAGGTATTTAATAAATGAGTAGGGGTTCCCCCAGATATCCGGCGAAATGAGATTGTAGCTATTCTCGGTATCTACAGAAACCCACAGTACCTCTCGGTCGGGAGTCTGCCAGTTCGATTCCGGATTATGACGCCCTTGAGCGAGCTGCTCCAAGCTTGCGCTTCGGGCCGGAGACAGTGATAACCATGCTGTTTCTTTTCTAGGAATGGTTCTCCTGTGTGCATGAAGTGTATATATCCATATATTTTGTGTATGTTTCGTAATGATGTGCACATATTTTTGAGTTCAAACAGAACCTATGTGCACATTGTTTGGTCTTGGTAATAGATGAGGAGTCCGGGGTTTAGCAAAATGGTATTTGGGTTTGTTTGTGCATTATGCAAATGTGTCTTTTAATATGATATTGTGTAGCGTAGGCCCCGGTTATGTTCGTGCTTAGAACAGCTAGTAATATTTGTGAATAAGGACATCAGGTCATCCCACGGTGTGATAGACAGAATAATGTACAAATTTCATGAACGGTATGAATTAATGAGGAAAAATGAACGATAGCAAGTCGCAAAACCTCAATCATACCGTTATGCAGACGACGCCCATGGGCGGTTCGTATTTTAAAGTGATTATTATTTTCCTTTCATCCCATATGTGGAGAGTCATTGTATAGAGAGCTGTATCAACTTCGTTAAATTGTCATGTTTTGAATAAATTCATATTCGTAACCCCTATTTTATGATTCTTGTCATTTGTAGCAGTGTTAAGCAGTATCCACTAGGCATTTGAACCCAGAGATCCTACTTTCATATTATAGACCTAAGACTCCATCTTAAGTAGTTGTTGTTTTTGTTTTTCTTGAACGTACCACTTCCCCAAGTGCTCAGGCTGCCGGGCCGGCACAGAAAGTAGGAAGGGGAGCGGTCCGAAGCTCGTTAAGCAATTCGACCCGCTCTTCAATCCAATCTCATCCGTGGGTGTTTACCCCGTTACGTGGAGGCATTCTTATGCGTGGGTCATCCATTCGACGCCCGGTAGGGTGTAATACCGAGCTGTCTTTCATCAGATTTTGAGTGTGTCCAGGTCTCAGCACCATATGTTAATAGAGCCTTTATACATCAGGACTTTAGTTTTCCTGAGCAGCAGCTTAGAATTCAGAAGTTTTCTGAGGCCATGATAGCACTTGTTAGCAGACAGTATACGTTTTTGGATTTCAGAACTAACATTGTTCTTGGAATTAACTTCTGATCCAAGGTAGGTAGAGCTACGCACAACATCAAACTTATACGAGTCAATTTCTATGAATGTAGACTAGACCCACTAGGGTAGTCTTTCTTGGTTACAGGCATGTACACAGTTTTTCCTTCATTAATCTGTAAATTCATCTTTCTTGCTGCTTTTTCGAGGCTTGCGAAAGCTTCTTTCAATGCTCTTTGTGTTCTTGCGATTAAACCAATATCATCTACATATGCCAAAATTTGAACTGATTTATATAAGATGGTTCCCCTTGTGTTGATACTTGGATTAGTAACAACTTTCTCCAAAGCTATATTGAACAAAAGGCATGATAATGAATCTCCTTGCCTAACTCCGTTCTTGGTCATTACAGCGCTTGATAACATATTCTGGATCTTAATTTGATTCAGAGTATTTTCCATGGTAGCTTTCAGAAGGGTGATCAATTTCTTACGGATCTCAAACTCTTCCGTTGCTGCATAGAGATTACTTCTATCAATGCTGTCATAGACTGAAGTTAATGAAGAGATGGTATGCATCAAATCCAAATTCTTTACATTTTTCAAGTATCTGGCAAATTGTGAAGACCTGATCAATAGTAGATCTTCCTTGGCGAAATCCGCATTGATAGTCACCAACCACATTTTCCACGTAAGGCACCAATCTGCTAAAGAGAATATTAGAAAATATTTTATAAGCAATGGATAATAAGCAAATACCTCTATAGTTAGATCACATCATGATATCACCTTTCTTATGTATCGGGCAGATGATACCTACGTTTCATTCATCACAGATTGTTTCAGGTACCCATATCTTGGCCACTAGTTTGTGAAAGTGTTTAACAAATTCTTTTCCAGCATTTTTCACAAGCTCTGATTGTATTAAATCCATTCCCAGGGCTCTGTTATTCTTCAACTTCTTGATGCCAAGCTCAACTTCCTCAATAGTAGGTATCGGTACTTCTATGTCTGATTTTCTTGTATGTACAGGAGGTAAGGTTACTTGGGTATCACCTGGATTTTCATTCAACAGTTCATCAAAATATTGGGCCCATCTTTCTAGTATTGCTTCCTCACTGTCCAGTATACCATCTTTATCTCTACACAAACTTGTTCTAGACTGGTAATCCTTACGACTTTTATTTAACTTCTTTTATTTAACTGCTCTCACATCATTCATCCCTTTCAACCGTTCCATTTCTTCTAATTCTTACCTTTCATACTCTCTTTTTCTTCTTGTCAATCTCTTTTCTTCTCTTCTGGAAGTTCTATACTCTTCCACTGCTTTTCGGGTGTTTTTTAAGGTTGCTGCTTGTGCACAACTTTCATCAAACCAATTGTTATGCCAGACTTTCTCTTCCCTTCCCGAAACTTCATTTGCAGTTTTTAATAGTGTGTCTAAGATTCTTCCAGATTTCATCAATACTCTCACTATTAGTTAAATCAGTCAGGGCCTCATTAAGCAAGCTAGCATATCTGAGTGCAGTTTCAGGCTCCTTCAGCTGAGCACTGTTGAACTTTCTTGCATTGGATCCATGTACCTTTCTTGCATTAAATATTTGGCTTCTAATAGTTGCTACCACAAGGAGTTGTCAGAGTCAATATTGGCCCCCCCCATAACTTCTAACACCCATCAAGTTAGAGAAGTGTCTTGCATTATTAGGAGGTGGTCAATTTGGTTAGAAGTACTTCCATCTGGAGACTTCCAGGTCATTTTATGTATGTCCTTGTGATTAGAAGTTGTACTTCCCACTACCATATTTCTCAAGGATGCAAAATGTATAAGCCTGATTCCATTATCATTAGAAATGTCATGCAAGTTATATTTTCCAATACAAGGTCTGTATTCGTCTTCATTTCCTATCTTCGCATTCAAATCCCCGAAGATTATTTTACAGTCTGCTCTTGGGCACTCATTATAAATTTCATCCAATTCATCGTAAATTGAATCTTTATCTTTGTCGCTCTTCTCTTCTATTGGAGCATGTGCACAGATCAGACTGTAATTGAAGAACTTCCCTCTGATTCTAAGTCTGCACAACCTATGTGATTTTGCCCGAAAATCCATGATAAGATGTTTGATCAGCTTACTGACAATAAAACCAGTACCAAACATGTGATCATGAGGCAGCTATAGAATACAATGTGATTTCTCCTCTGTATCACTCATTCACCAATCCATCTCACTTCTTGAATAGCAGTAATATCTAGTCGATACTCATCCAGCTGATAGAGCAACTTTCTTAGGTTTCCAGCTTGGTAAAGAGTTCAAACATTCCACGAACCAACTCCCAAGTCCTTTACACGTTTGCGAGGTCGTCGTAAAAAGGTCAGGCCGGCTATTTCTTCTACAGATTTCGTAACGAGGGTCTTTTTTATTACAGCTTTGGTTGTCAGCCCAACGCAACACCCAACAATCCTGGAAGGCCGATGTTTTCTTTCAGGGTTGTCTCCCTTAGCTGGTGGACCCTCATTTTGAAGCGTCGGGAACTCGCTTTATCGCCTTTACATGACTTAGCCGTGTACACGCAGTGCTCCCGTTGCCCAGGGGCCACGGCGTGGACATGCACATATCGGGCTTGGTAGGAATAAATGGCATTTCCTGTGCTTTATTAGTACACTTCCACCAGCAAGAAGTGAACCCACAGGACCACATACTAAACCTTTGGCCCCCAGTCTCCTCCTCTATCTGGACATTATCCTTGTAACCAACAATCTTTACATACTGCTGACAATACTTCAGCCCTTTGAAGATCCTCACATACACACTCTAATGGTTCATTAATTATTCCTGGAATGTCCTTCTAGGAACCTGTTTCTGCCTTAAAATACCTATACATACTCTTCCATTTTTCACTAAAATTTGTATGACTGCCAATTATGCTTGCCATCATGTTATCCTTAGCTGACTTATTTGCTAGATTCAATTTCCTAGTAAGTTCCTTCAATTTCTCCTTACTTCCACTGCCATTTCTAACTATTTCTTTCCAGTCTACACCTCCTTCTTAGTCTTTATTTCTCTATTATAATACAGTGGGTCTTTACCATTCCTTACCACCCTTAAAGGTACAAACCTGTTTTCACATTCCCCAACAATTGCTTTAAACCCATCCCAGAGTCTGTTTACATTTTTATTTACCGTTTTCCACCGACCATAAATACTTTAGAAACTGCCTCATGCCTGCTTTATCAGCCATATGGTACTGCCTAATAGTCCTACTTTTAAAACCTTCCTTTCTATCACATTTATTTTTAACTACGACAAAAACAGCTTCATGATCACTAATACCATCTATTACTTCAGTTTCTCTATAGAGCTCATCTGGTTTTACCAGCACCACGTCCAGGATATTTTTCCCCCTAGTTGGTTCCATCACTTTCTGAATCAGCTGTCCTTCTAATATTAACTTATTTGCCATTTGTTGATCATGCTTCCTGTCGTTCGCATTTCCTTCCCAATTGACATCTGGTAAATTCAGATCTCCTGCTACAATCACATTCCTTTCCATGTCGTTTCCCACACAGCTGATTATCTTATCAAATAATTCTGAATCCGTGTCAGCACTACCCTTTCCTGGTCTGTAGACTCCAAAGATATCAAGTTGCCTATTATCTTTAGAATTTCATGCGTGTCATCTTTAACTTTTGCAGTTTATAAACGTCATTTTCCTTGTCCGTATTGAAGATCTACTTGTGATACAATTCCTTTAGTTTTGCCAATTGCCACCTTTTCAATACAATAAAAATATATTACAAACTTACATTTTCATTATGATGTTTACATGGTACATGTTTTGTTTCGCTCCTTTTTGTGAGCATCATCAGCCAAACTATCATTAATCTAAGATTGTATAAGATCATAAAAAAACAATTCTTTTGGTTCAAGATTACACCTATAAAACTAATTGACAATCTTATAACATTTTAAAAATCACACAACAATAAAATTGTCTTAAGTTAACACTTTTTGTCGAAAATCTTCTTCAGTCTAAACATTTTATCGCCGAAATTCATCCGGTGAACATCTTTTAAAATTGTTTAAAAAAAATAAAAAAAATAAAAAACTTTTGAAATCTGTCTAGTTGTGTTGATTACCGTTGCTTAACTTGTATAATTGTCATTAAAACTTCATAACAGTACTGAATATTTTCTGCAGTTGATAATTGTCATTATGGTCGATAGACTTGTTCTCGTTGCTGGAGTAACATTTATAAAATGTATTGGTATTAATTTATATTATCAATGGGGTAAAATTGTTCGTGAACAAACTTGTTGATGAAACACTTTTTGATGTGATATTGGATTTTAAAATGTTCTCGAACGTTCCATAATGGCTCGTTGGTGTATTTTCCTGTCTGTTATCAATAACAAGTAGTTCTCAAGAGGCTAGGAGTAACACCAAACAATTACACAGCAGAAAGGAAAATACACCAACGAGCCATTATGGAACGCTCGAGAACATTTAAAAATCCAATATCACATCAAAAAGTGTTTCATCAACAAGTTTGTTCACGAACAATTTTACCCCATTGATAATATAAATTAATACCAATACATTTTATAAATGTTACTCCAGCAACGAGAACAAGTCTATCGACCATAATGACAATTATCAACTGCAGAAAATATTCAATACTGTTATGAAGTTTTAATGACAATTATACAAGTTAAGCAACGGGAATTAACACAACTAGCCAGATTTCAAAAGTTTATTTTTATTCTTATTTTTAAACAATTTTAAAAGATGTTCACCGGATGAGTTACGGCAATAAAATGTTGAGACTGAAGAAGATTTTAGACAAAAAGTGTTAACTTAAGACATAATTTTATTGCTGTGTGATTTTTAAAATGTTATAAGATTGTCAATTAGTTTTATAGGAGTAATCTTGAACCAAAAGAATTGTTTTATGATCTTATACAATCTTAGATTAATGATAGTTTGGCTGATGATGCTCACAAAAAGGAGCGAAACATGTACCATGTAAAGATCATAATAAAAATGTAAGTTTGTAATATATTTTTATTGTATTGAAAAGGTGCCAATTGGCAAAACTAAAGGAATTGTATCTTTAACTTTTTCGTAGCTTACAAATTCTTCTTTCCTTGAATGAATACTCCCCCTCCCACTGTTCCTATCCTATCTCTACGATACACACTCCACTTCCGTGAGAAAATTTCTGCATCCATTATATCATTTCTCAGCCATGATTCAACTCGTATTATAATATCTGGTAAATATATATCTACTAAATTACTTAATTCTATTCCTTTATTTACAATACTTCTACATTTCAACACTAACATTTTTATGTCATCCCTACTTGATTTCCAGTTCCCTGTTCCCTTACCGCCGCTCCCTAGGTCACCCCGTTTCCCTGAATGTACCTCCCTATTACCCTTCCAAACAAATTTCCTAACTTATACGTACCACTGCAGTTTAAGTGAAGGCCATCTGAGCACAGATCCCTATCTCCTACCCACCTATTAGGATCTAGAAATTTCACTCCCAGAGAGCAAGTGGTAAAATTACACTTCTAAACTGATTTTTTTTTTGCTAGTTGCTTTACGTCGCACCGACACAGATAGGTCTTATGGCGACGATGGGACAGGAAAAGGCTAGGAGTGGGAAGGAAGCGGCCGTATTTATTTTGGTTCTGTGGGAAAGGGGTTCCTAAATTATTAAATGTATTTCAAAACGTTACCTATAAAATTAATCTTTACCGAGCTCGATAGCTGCAATCGCTGAAGTGCGGCCAGTATCCAGTAATCGGGAGATAGTGGGTTCGAGCCCCACATAAGACGTCTGAATTACAAAATAAATTTAAACATAACTTTGTAATGATTAACATAATACTAAACCACCATATAAATACTAAATAACCATATAAAATAATATATGTGTTGACGAATCCTATATAAATTCTGGCATGTAACAACCCCTTTCCAGTCTGCATTAACGCGAGTCTCATATCAGCACAATGAACGAGCAAAACGTCGATTAACGCAGCAGGAAGAATAAAGCAAGCAAGCAAACAAGCACGCTAACCTGTAGCCTGCCCAAGTTGGGCTGAGCTTGACCTGGCCAGGAGTGCATCAGCCTGCCTGTACTGTTGTTTATGTGCAGCTAGCTTGCTTGCCTGCTCTCCAGGCAAGCATGGGCAAGTTAAATGAAGAGTTTGTACACCTCTGATCTTGAGCACCAAGCTTGCAGTCTATATAAGCACATGCTTAAGAAAATTTAATCCTGCCAGATACTGTTAAAATGATTTATAGCAATTCGAGTTTAGGAATTAAATGGTGTTTAAAATGTTCCTTAAAATGAGTAAAATGTTCATGACAAATGCGCTTTTGTAGAATGTGGTGTAACTCGCCAAAAGTTCCAATGTGTTGTCGAAAAATAGAAGAATGGGGCGTATATGTATTATGCGGATAAAGCGAGGCTTTTCGTGGATAAATTTGATAATGATGATGCTTGTTGTTTAAAGGAATTCAATATTATAAGGATAACCTTATCTAGGTCATCGACCCTTAATGGCAAGAAATGAGAAAATGCAATGACAATTTAAAAGTCCAAAATTCATCCACTGACTAGAATTCAAAACGTGATGAGGAATGAAAGGATAAATATGAATTTAAAATAATCAGCGGAGCCAACTCACAATACTGAAAGTTGAAAATAATTCCAAAATCGATCCACTGATTAGAATTCAAAAAGATGACAAACAATGATTACGAACTTAAAACAATCAGTGGATCTGTCCTGCAAAGCCACACCTTCCCAGAAACTATATTGAAAAATTAGCATTACTGACCAAGGGACTGCTTATAAAGCACAATTCTGAATCTATGATTCTTGCTGTCCAAAAAGGTCCAAAATCCAGGTCAATGGCCCCTCATAATGGTACTTATCGCTAGTAAAGTAGAACCATGGTATTTCTCAATTTGCGGTACTAATCAAAAGTAGCGTAGACTCATGGTGTTCGAAACATTAGGGTACTACTCACAAGTATTGTACATTGCACAGGTAACGCAGACCTATGGTGTTTCTCGCATAATGGCGCCACTCGTAGGCAATACAAACCCATGGTGTTCCTCTTATGCATGTACTAATAACAGGGACTCGTACTATCTAGTGGTGTTCCTCACGTAGTGGGTAATAATCACAGGCAACGCAGACCCACTGTCGCTCATATAGTGCTACTAATCACAGGCAACACCCATACCCGTGGTGTTTCTCACAATGGCACCAATCACAGGCAACGTAAGTCTGTGGTGTTCCGCATATAGTGGTACTAATCACGGGTACTGTAAACCCATAGTGACTCACCCACTATTGCTACTAATCACTAGAGCCTGGATTTCCATGTAAATACATGTTTTTGAATAAGCTGGTTACAGTTCTCTAACTTTGCAAATACTAGTTTTATGGCTAAACAATTCCAAATAACTGTTCTTTTTCCCTACATGTTTGCATGTTTTGTCCTTTTCCGGAGAAAATTCATCCATAATGCATATTTTGAAAATTTTGGATTTAATAGCGAATATGTGGATGTTTAACATTGCACAATATGATTTTCCTTCTGACTTTGGTGCATATATAATGATAACTTGCATAATAGTGCATTTTATGAATGTTGGTTTGTAGAATTTGAGACAGTTTTTCCACACTATACAGTATGTCTATTACTAAGAGACAGAGAGAATGTATTCCTGGCATCCTATCTGACAATCAAAGTTAGTACATACAGTAGAGGTCCTAGAACCCAATTAACCAAATACTCTCTTACCTGTTGCTTGAGTGAACACTGACGTAACCCAGGACACCCCACGTTGAACTCTTGTAATTCATGGGAATAAGCTGTCCCAGTTATACATTGTTACAAATCGAACCATAAATTGTGCATTAATCATTGATGGCTCATTTGTCTATATTAGACGAACAAAACAAAACTTGTATCGTACTTTTGTGACACCACGTTACTGAGCTAGCAGCCTACAAACCTTGGTTTTGCACTGAATTCTCTTCCATTGTTATCCTGGATTTTCCTACCCAGAACTCTCACACGTCACTTTGTTATTGCAGGCAATCATTACCAGTTATTGAGGACATTCAAATGTGTGTGCCATCATTGCAAGGAGAAGTAGCTGAGGCAGCTAGATATAAGTTGAACGAAGTGATCCGTTCAAAGACCTGATTTTCAATTCATCAAGCTTATAAAAGACGTATTGTGGTGAATATGCTAAAGACGAACAAACTGACCCCACTGTGTTCCAAATGTCTTCATTTAGGTATGAACTTGTCACTTCTTGAGACGTAGAAAGATCATTTTCTGGGCTTAAGAATGTGCTGACAGGTAAACGGTTGAGCTTAAATCAAGACAATTTGGAGAAATTAGTTGTGCAATGTTTCAAAAAGAACTGAATCTTGATAGTGCATATTTTCCAATTTATCATGCATGTTTTGCTATATGATAGTGCTTGAGGGCATGCATATCTTGATATTTGATAGTGCATGGAAATCTGGGCTCTACTAATCACAAACCTATTGTGTACTACACGCAAGTAAAGGCGACCCATGTTTTTCGCCGCATGATGGTACTACACTCAACTATCAATTTACCGTAATTTGATCAACCGCGTTGCGGCTTAACTGCAATATCAAAAACACTAAAAATGCACGAGTGTTAGGAGCTACAGTAATACAGAATTACAAAGGGTCAATCAATCAATCAATCAATACTGATCTGCATTTAGGGCAGTCGCCCAGGTGGCAGATTCCCTATCTGTTGCTTTCCTAGCCTTTTTCGAAATGATTTAAAAGAAATTGGAAATTTATTGAACATCTCCCTTGGTAAGTTATTCCAATCCCTAACTCCCCTTCCTATAAATGAATATTTGCCCCAGTTTGTCCTCTTGAATTCCAACTTTATCTTCATATCGTGATCTTTCCTACTTTTATAAACGCCATTCAAACCTATTCGTCTACTAATGTCATTCCACGCCATCTCTCCGCTGACAGCTCGGAACATACCACTTAGTCGAGCAACTCTTCTTCTTTCTCTCAATTCTTCCCAACCCAAACATTGCAACATTTTTGTAACGCTACTCTTTTGTCGGAAATCACCCAGAACAAATCGAGCTGCTTTTCTTTGGATTTTTTCCCAGTTCTTGAATCAGGTAATCCTGGTGAGGGTCCCATACACTGGAACCATACTCTAGTTGGGGTCTTACCAGAGACTTATATGCACTCTCCTTTACATCCTTACTACAACCCCTAAACACCCTCATAACCATGTGTAGAGATCGGTACCCTTTATTTACAATCCCATTTATGTGATTACCCCAGTGAAGATCTTTCCTTATATTAACACCTAGATACTTACAATGATCCCCAAAAGGAACTTTCACCCCATCAACGCAGTAATTAAAACTGAGAGGACTTTTCCTATTTGTGAAACTCACAACCTGACTTTTAACCCCGTTTATCAACATACCATTGCCTGCTGTCCATCTCACAACATTTTCGAGGTCACGTTGCAGTTGCTCACAATCTTGTAACTTATTTATCACTCTATAGAGAATAACATCGTCCGCAAAAAGCCTTACCTCCGATTCCACTCCTTTACTCATATCATTTATATATATAAGAAAACATAAAGGTCACTAAAAATTGATGCCTGCTTGGCCATCAGATGATATAGATGTTGATTCCGATAAATTTGCTCATTCAGGACAAATATTTCAGATTCCCTATGGGAATCAACATCTATATCAACTGGAGTGTGTATCGTAGAGATAGGTTAGGAAAGGTGGGAGGGGGAGTTTTCATTCTGGTGAAAGAAGAATTTGTAAGCTACGAAAAAGTTAAAGATGAGACACATGAAATTCTAGGTGTGAGGTTCATTTCTAAAGATAATAGGCAACTTGATATACTTGGAGTGTACAGATCGGGAAAGGGTAGCACTGATGTGGATTCGGAATTATTTGATAGGATAGTCAGCTATGTGGGAAACGACATGGAAAGAAATGTGATTGTAGCGGGAGATCTGAATTTGCCAGATGTAAATTGGGAAGGAAATGCGAAATTGCTATAATCGCATAGAGATTTGTTGTTGTTTTTACATCTTGTGATGTGATACATGTCACAGAACTGATCACACAGTGAACATTCACATTTTTCATTTGGGTCGATATTAATTAATTATATAAGGAGCACTCGAATGAGTATTAAGTTTGTTGTCCCAATTTACATTGTGCTGTATTCTGTTAGAGTCTTTATTCTGTTCTTGCACTTTAGCAGATGGTAGCGGTCGCACTTTTCCTTACACAGTGTACAAACACAGTCATCTGTTGGATTGTGGAATTTTGTCTTTGCGCATATTTTGTGGTGGAAGCCATGTATTGCATATCTTGTTATGACATGTCTTTGCTCTTGAAGTTGCTTGGTCCAGTTTCGATCGATCTTTGTAATGCACATTCGTGCGCTTTTCTAATAATAATAATAATAATAATAATAATAATAATAATAATAATAATAATAATATCGTCTTAGATTCTAATAATGGCCTTCGACATAGAAAGGGATTCAGCGATGGAGGGTCACAGTAAAATGATTGAATATATATATATATGTAAACATTACACATTTTCCAGCTTCTTATAGTTAGCTGTTGATGAAGGTGCCCCTAAGTAGTTCTTGTAATTTCCACCCGCAGCAGCACATTTTTTACGTATGGAGCCTATAGGTCTGCAGTCTGGTTTTATTATCTTTGCTTTTGCAGTTACCCGCCCATTTGGAAGTGGTTAACAAAGTCTCTTAGTGCATTGGCACTGCCGGTGGCTCCAGTTAGCCTACGCAGTGGCCTCCACGGTATGCACTAGCCAGCGTATTGGTAAGTGTGCTAGGTACCAACTGATGAGCCCACCCTAGCACATGAGGGCGAAACGCTGGCAACCAAGAATGAGCTAGCTGGAAAATTTATAATGTCCAATAACGGACCATTTATATTGGTATAACACACTCCAGTGTCGTGAGAAAATTTCTGCATCCATTATATCATTTCTCAGCCATGATTCAACTCCTATTACAATATCTGGTAAATATATATCTATTAAATTACTTAATTCTATTCCTTTCTTTACAATACGGTACTTCTACAGTTCAGCACTAACAATTTTATGTCATCCCTGCTTGATTTCCAGTTCCCTGTTCCCTTATCACCGCTGCCTAGGCCAGGGTCAGGATAACATTGCCAGGATGATGCCATCATCAAAAAACTTGTTTTGGGAAACTTGAGAAGAAAAATAAAGAAGTGTTTCTCGGTACAAAAGCAGAAAACCATGACTGATTAAATAAAATTCAGGAAACTCAATTGTCAAAAATAACCAGTGTTTCGCCACAGTGCAACATGGGCTCATAAGTGCGATACCGCACCTTCCCAAGAGACTGGCCAGCTAGCACGCCAGTAGCAATACCACTGCAAACTATACATGTGATGAGCACAATGCAGTGCCAACGTACAAGGGGAGAATTGCATCTCCACTTGCTATATTCGTTTATAGGAAGGGGAGTTACGGATTGGAATAACTTACCAAGGGAGATGTTGAATAAATTTCCAATTTCTTTGCAATCATTTAAGAAATTGCTAGGAATACAACAGATAGGAAATCTGCCACCTGGGCGACTGCCCTAAATGCAGATCAGTAATGACTGATTGATTGATATATATGCCCTCCCGGGCTAGCATGCATGATTATTTTCAGAAACAGTAAAGTTAGGTAGTCTGAATATTTTTCTTTGCCTTATTAGTTTCAACGAGAAGTGCTGTTATATTTTTTAAATTTTTGCAGGTTAACCGCAATTTTACTTATCCGGGAAGCCTTAACTCTACAGTATCCTGGTTAATCAACAGTTGAGTGTAATCATAAGTAGCTTCATGGTTCTAATTCGATCATCCCTTGGTCGGCCCTTTTAATTGCCTCTTACGACAAGCAGGGGATACTGTGGGTGTATTCGTCTCTGTACCCCACCCACAGGAGGTGGATAAATTTGAAATATGTTCCTCCCTTCCCCGCTGTATCCTACTGAGAGGCAATATGCGAGACGTGTACAGCACCCTGTTAAGTTGAACAGCTGTTAGGGAGGGGTGGAGTGACGTGTAGGCTGGAGGAGTATTGTTATGGTTGGACGGTGAAAGAAGGAGGGTGAAGGGAATTTATGGCGTGTTTCTTATTTCTATTATATCTGTTTTATGTGTCTTTTTGGTAATAGTTTGTAAAATTCATCAAACAGCATATTTGTGTTTTCTGTAATTTCATTTATATTGCAATTAGGGTTTGGCCTTTGATCCAGCTGTATGTTAATACCTTGTAAGAGTCAAGACAGATATGAAACAATGAAATTTATCAACTGTTTCAGTGCATACATCCTGGCCAGAAGAGGTGCAACGTCATACTGATAAGTGGGATCGTAATGCCAAGTTCTTTGTAAATTTTACTTCATTTTGTAATCACTAAAATAATATCACATACCCTCTCAACACATGAAGTTTAATTTTGTATCCTCCTCCCCTTCTTGGTACTACAATTTTCTGTCAGGCCGTAGTGTATTTTGTGTTTCATCCTAAAGTATTTGATGTACAGCATGATAGAATTTGGAAGCTTCCTGTATTCTGTTGTTCATTGTATTGTCAGAGGACAATGGTGCGTGGGTACCACCATAAAATATGCAAGAATATGTCTTATCACAACCCAAGTGAAAACTGCATGTGCTCGTTATGTGGACAGTTCTATGATATATATCACATCACAAGATTTAAAAAAGAACATAAATCTCAATGTGATTACAGCAAAGACTAAAGTAATCAACAATTTACGTAATGCACATTCGTGCGCTTTCCTGTTGATAAAGGTGAACAGAGATATCACATTTTAACTCCTCAAAATGCCTTAGAACTCAGCTGGGATTGTACCTGCTATCTTGGAAACAAACGGACAACTAACTGACTGTATCACTGAGGTCAGCAGTAACACCCTTGGACAACAGAGTCAGTGTAATGAAATACATGAATATTACCTTTAAATGCTTGTTGAGGAGAGGTTTCTTCAATCGCTGATGCTAGAACCTCACCATCCCACCCCCATAAAAACTTGCTTCTATAGCCAAACACAGAGAAAACCTGCACTATTACCAACAACCGTCCACGGAACACTCACTAACATCGGATGCATTTTATGAAACTCCCATAATTGAATGCAGTTAGCCACAATGGTCGACTTTACCTAACGAATGGATCCTAACAAAATAGTTATAACTTCAATTGCACCGCGGGCACCAACAATGTGGGCCAATACCAATAGCCGATACAAAACCGAGCCCCCGCTACCCCTCCCTTTAAGACACTTTCTGCTAAACACCCCTGACGAGTTAGACTAATATTTTTTTTATCACTAGCCAGGACATGCTCAAACCAATAAAGACATGCTGTATAAAGTGTCAGTTTGAAGCATATAACGACATTCCTATTGGCATTCTCCTCCATTATACTTAGGGCCACAAGTGTAGGAGTCTGATGTTTAGCGCTAACAGTAAGAAAAATTGACTAAACGCTGCTTGAAAATAGTCTGTTGTCATGGCAATGATCCCAGCGATGCCACATTTTAGGGACATCATCGCCACATGGCTTAGCTTGCTATTATCACTTCTGTGATCATTCGTATTACCCATTACTCTTGTACCTGTTAGTTTTCCTAATGTTATTTTTGAGAATGTTAATTTATTTTTGAGTTAATAAATGGCTAGCTGTACAATTTCCCACTCAAAGTTCAGAAATATACTGCCAGAACCAAGGGAATAAACAGAAATACTGTTTGGAGCGACTCAACAGGGAAATTCATTTCCTGGAAGAGAAGCTATTCACAAGAACCTCATTCATATTCAGACTGATTGTGGGTCTTGTACACAATAAAGTATAATCTTATTCTTGAAGCATCCCATTAAAAACCAGTGTTAAAAAAATACAAATAATAATTACATACATTCATCTATATAGACTCACGCCTTTCACCATTCAGTCTGCAAGCCTCTGCGAATTTACTAACCACCGCCACAATCCTCTACTAGTAACCAAATTAGCCTACTGATCATGCTGCTTGTTTAAAGGGGCCTAACATTAGATCATCAACCCCTAATGGTACGAAATGAGACGAAATGCAATGACAATTTAAAAGTCCAAAATTCATCCGCTGACGAGAATTCAAAGCGTAATGATAAAGAATGAATGGATGAATATAAATTTAACACAATCAGTGGATCCGACCCGCAACGCCTCACCTTCCCAGAAACTATACTAAAACAATAGTATTAGGCCTACTGACTAAGGAACTCCTTCCAAAGCACAATCCTGAATCGATGATGCTTGTTGTCTAGAGGGGTTCAAAATCCAAGTCAATGGACCCTCATAATGGTACCTATCACTAGTCAAGTAGAACCATGGTATTTCTCAAGTTGTGGTACTAATCGAAAGTAGCATAAACTCACGGTGTTCCAAACAGTATGATACTACTCACAAGTATTGTATGTCGCACAAGTAACGCAGACCTATTGTGTTCTTCACGTAATGGCACCATTCGTAGGCAACATCCATCTCTATTTCCTGAACCAGTTGTTCTAGAATTCCACCACGTCAGTTAAAGGAGGGTGATCATAAGAATGATGCCTTTGAAATGTGATGTTACTGCAGACTATTGAATATTACATGGAGGGAAAACTTACAAATGCATGACGTTTTTAATTGAGGATCTTACATTATTTTGGACAAGTAATAAAAGAGAACAACTTTAAGCTCTTAATAATAACGGGCAAGAGAAATAGCACTACACCTAGGAAGAAGACTTCCTCTAAGACCAATAACAGTATCCAAACTGTTGCAGCAAAAGACCACAGGTAGACAGATTGTGTTGCAGGCATGCCCCACCCCCCTGACAAGTGGCACGGATCAAAGGCAAGGCGTAACAAGAATTAGCCTCGAAATGCCCTTAAAAACAAGCAGATAAAGGAAGTGTGTTCTCTTTGTATGAGAACTGAACTAAACTAAACAATATTTTAAATAACTTACAAATGTATGAGTAACCTAAACAACATTTTAAATAACTAAAAAATATAACTTATTCCTTCTCTCACTCATAGGGAAACAAAATGCTAAACTCTCCTCAACCAAATAGCAAAGCAATAATCGTGCACATAAATGCAAAACCGTGACAACGGACGAGTATCTTCGTTAACTCCTTAGCTGATGCCACGGCTAACTTATTCCAGTTATCTCTATTCAAAATAAGAATGTATAATAAATGATACCAGTCCATACCGCGATTGCTGCATTCTTCGAACCTTAAAGAGAACCTTAAATGCCAACAGGCCCAAAACGCCACAGTTAACCACTTCCAAATGGGCGGGTAACTGCAAAAGCAAAGATAATAAAACCAGACTGCAGACCTATAGGCTCCATACGTAAAAAATGTGCTGCTGCGGGTGGAAATTACAAGAACTACTTAGGGGCACCTTCATCAACAGCTAACTATAAGAAGCTGGAAAATGTGTAATGTTTACATATATATATATATTCAATCATTTTACTGTGACCCTCCATCGCTGAATCCCTTTCTATGTCGAAGGCCATTATTAGAATCTAAGACGATATTATTATTATTATTATTATTATTATTATTAGAAAAGCGCACGAATGTGCATTACAAAGATCATTGACCGTTTTAGTCTTTGCTATAATCGCATAGAGATTTGTTGTTGTTTTTACATCTTGTGATGTGATACATGTCACAGAACTGATCACACAGTGAACATTCACATTTTTCATTTGGGTCGATATTAATTAATTATATAAGGAGCACTCGAATGAGTATTAAGTTTGTTGTCCCAATTTACATTGTGCTGTATTCTGTTAGAGTCTTTATTCTGTTCTTGCACTTTAGCAGATGGTAGCGGTCGCACTTTTCCTTACACAGTGTACAAACACAGTCATCTGTTGGATTGTGGAATTTTGTCTTTGCGCATATTTTGTGGTGGAAGCCATGTATTGCATATCTTGTTATGACATGTCTTTGCTCTTGAAGTTGCTTGGTCCAGTTTCGATCGATCATGGCGTCATTTCCGTAGAATTCGGGGTCTATTTCCGCGCGTTTCTTGAGAAGTTTTTTCTGAAGCTCTTGGAATGGGCCGGTAGATGGCAGTGGTAGATTGAGTCGTAGATCCTCAATGAAGTAAGTTTCCCGTGCCAGTACATAAACAAGTCTGGAGGGTGCCAGTTTGCCTACTCCTAGGGCCTTCTTCAGGAACCTTGCTTTGTCCCTTTCTATCCTCTCCAAGTCACCGATTGTCAGGTTATCCCATATTATTTCGATTCCGTACGAGAATTTTGGGGTTATTGCGGTCTTGAATAGAGTCATCGCTGTGTTAAGGGATAGCATAGAAATATTCTTGATATTGTGGATGGCTCTGATTGCTGCTGTCGTTCTGTCTATGACGTGGCTGTTGAAGGATGCCATGCTCGTTTGGAACGTGATGCCCACGTATTTGAATTTCTTGACAATTTCTAGTGGTTTATTATTTAATGTTACAGCGTCGTCCTTGGCCGCCTTGCCACCTTTTATGAAGACCATCTGTACTGTCTTTTCCTGGTTAATTTCAAATTTGTTATCTGAAGCCCAAGCTTCTAACTTCATCACTGTCGACTGTAGTTCTGCTTTTGAGCTCGATCCCAGAGCCATGTCATCAGCGTACATTATTAGAGTAGTCTCAGGGGAGTCCGTCATTATCTGTGTGATATCTGCCGTTGCTACGTTGAATAGTAGCGGGCTTAGCGGGTCTCCTTGGGGTACCCCGTTTGTTTGAATTACTTTCCCGGATGAGGATGCTCCATCTTCAATTTTGATTAGGTTGTAGTCTAGTATGGTCTCAACGATTCTCACGAGCGTGTTGTCACCAATCATTTGTTTCAATTTTCCTATCAGAATATCTCTGTCGATAATATCAAAAGCCTTCTTATAGTCAACAAAGACGACGTAGTACTTCCCTTTTGGATGCCTCAGTGCCTCTTCAATTTTTTCTTTCAGGTATGCTGCGGCTTGTAACGTGCTTTTTCCTTTGCGGAAGCCTAGTTGGCATTCTGGTATGAATGGGTCTATTTCGTTGTTCAGGCGATTCGCTACAATAGTTGCAAATGCTTTGTATAAGTTGCTTTCTAGAGCTATACCTCTATATGAGTCGGGGTTGTCCGTTTCTCCTTTCCCTTTGTACAAAATCTTCAGCGTTGCCGTTCTCCAAACTTCCGGTATTTTGCCTAAATTTAGACATTTGTTGAATAGTTCTGTCCAAAGCTGTAGTAAATGGTCTTGAGTACTTTTTAAGTGTTCTGTATATATGTTGTCCGGTCCTGCTGACTTCCCTTTTTTTCCTTTGCTGATTACCATCTGTACTTCCCCTGTGGTTAGTCTAATTTCGTGTTCTGGATCGATAGGGTGGTTTGCGGTGTCACCTTTTGCTCTGCTGTCCCTGTTTAGAAGCGCTGAGAAGTGTTTTTCCCATGTTTCCATTGGTATTTCCCTCGCTCTACACTCTTGCTTTTTCTTGAGGGCCCGAAATGGGTCTGTTTCTGCTTCGACTGCAATCTTCTTGGCTTCTGCTTCCAGGTATTTAGCTCGCTTCTCTTTTAGAAGTTTTCTGTAATTTCTTCTTTTGATGGCATATGCTTCCAAGTAATCGGCGGTCTCCATTTTTCTGGCTGAGTATAACGCGCGTAAGGTGTCTTTTCGTGCTATGTAGCATTGCCTGTCAAACCACTTTTGCGCTCTCCTTTCTTTCACAGGCAAAGCGGTTTCCTGTATCAGATTTGTAGCAACTTCTACTGCTTCATCTAGGTGTCCTCGAGCTACAAGTGCTCTTGCTTTTTGTATATTCGGGTGGTTTTGCAGTTTCGTTCCATCAATATTTCTTGAAATTGTGATGCCTTTATCATCGGGTCTTAGTGTTTACCGTGACTCTTTGTGTTCAATCTCTGTGCAGATGGGTATGTGTTTTCTGATTGGCGTTGACCCTGAGGACCATAGACCTTCCTGTTTCCTTATCATAAATTTTTCACCTCTGTAGAATAAAAGTGTTCTGGGTCGATATTCCCTATGTGTTCAACCGTTCATGTTTGTGATGTAGATAGGCGCCATGACAGATCGCATTCGTGTGAAGAGTAGGACCTTATGTCTCTGTACATACTCTATCCTAAGTTTTGTCTTGTTTTTGACACAATATGATAGGCCTACCAAATACCAACGAGCTACAAAGGGGACTATAGAGTGGCTAACTATGGCCGTACTTTACTAAGGCCGTTACATTGGATATCCGACAACGTGGCTTAGAGCCAAGCACATGACTTCTGTGTTCGTAATTGGTAAACAAGTCTAACGCGGTGTATCAGTATATTTTGTGTTGAGCGTGAATTAACTTGATGGCACTGTTTAAAATTCAAAGTATACTGAAGATATTTTATGTGTTATAGTTTAAAAAATTAATGTTGCAGTATATATAAGAGTGACAAACCACACCGTTGTTTTAAGCCATTCTGTGTTTGTATTTTTAAAATTGACTACCGGTAGTTAGAAAGAGCAGAATGATCGTGTTATTTTATTTTACATTGCACAAGTATGACAATAACAACTAGAGCTAGGCTTGATTTCAGATACCAAGGCATTGCTGTGTTCCTTCGTGCTCTAGCAAATATTATTCTAATAGACAGTTGTGTGGTGCCAATTATAATGTATCTGTTTCACAAGTTTTTGAAGCTGAGAAGAAGATAAGGTTGCAGTGTTTGCTAGGATTAAGGTCTGCAAAATATAAAGTAATATATTTAAGCAAGGATATGTTTGAATTAGATTCCGATTCATTGAACATAACTGACGAAACAGATATATGCAGTGAATTTTCCAGTGTGCTAGTGAAAGTCAATGAAAAAGAAGTAGACTTTGATAACATGTTTCCTGTCATTTACATTTCAGGTTATGTAGCTTTTAAGCTAGCCAGTAAACTTAATTGCAGGTACTGTATCTCGAACATATCAAATGAAATAGTGGAAAATGGCATGTTTAATAGCTTAAACAGAGGTGGGTTAGCGGTCCCATCAGAATTGCTCTTCAATGTGTGTACTGTACAAGTATATAATTATAAGATCATGCAGATTTTAATCTCTGAGGAATATGATGTAGCATTCCTTCAGAGTAAGAATCAGAAATGTGTATTGATTCAGCTTGCTAGGCAAAGTGTAAGTGATACAAGGGAGTGCTGCTCATATTGTGAAAAACCTCTATATTAACTTATCTGCCTATCTTTGCCCTATTTTGCAAATATTTTGATCAACAACTAGACGAAACATGTTAATGATGCTGATGCCATGGTTAAGAGTACTGGCAAGAAAAGGAAACTGATGACCCTGGAGTAATTTGATTCCCAATGTTAGAAATGCATTTTGATGGACATAGGATTGTATTGTTTTATTTCTAGTTGTAGCCATATGTTTGTTTATTCTCATCTTTACCTTTATTTATTTCAATTTTCACCTTGTTTTATATGTATCCATTGAAAACTGCTCTTCCAGCAACGTTTTATTTGAGAAAACATCATTGAAGGTTAACTTCCAATATGTTACAAGTACGACTCCAAGGAGTAACAGTACGGTGTTGCCAAGTTTCAGTGTCACGGCGTTTAGTGTAGTCTGGCCATGGGCTAAAAAGTTTGCTACAGCGCTCTAGGTGGTTCCAAGGCCAAATAGCGACGCCATACAATATCAGCCTGTGTTTTACGGTTTGTACTGGTTATGGTGTGTTCTTATCGTGAATTATTGCACTGAATCAGATACATAAACTGCATAAATTATGCCGCCTGTATGTGCAGCAATTTGCTGCACATTCCGCAGAGGCAGCTCAAAGGATATATCATGTTTCAGGTAAGTTTTAAAGTATTTTTCATTATTTATTGGTTATAGAATGTCCCAGTGAGCTAGTGGCTCAAGGAGGGACTCCCCTTTACAATCACAGCTTGGCAGCTTTTAGTTTCAGTTAATAGATAAGGCATGGCCTACATATATAATAAGGAATGTTTTACAAATATACATTTACATCATAATATCATTATTTTACATGGAAAATAGAAGATGTCCAAAATAAACTAAACATAGGTGGAAAAATAGGTACAAAGTGGTTATCAATTTATTCTCCAACATACTGTTCAATGAGGTACCTGCGATCTTCTTTTTTAAATCTGTACAACTTATTGATTTGTTTCAATTTTGGAGGTAGATTCTTAAAGGCTGTGCTTGCTGAATAACAAATGCTTTTAACACCATATTTGGTAGTGTTTGTGGAATCTTTGTAAAACTGGTTTGCTGATCGTGTGTTATGGGTGTGAATATCTTTGCTGTATCGTAGTTCTGTATTAACTTTTATACCTGAACATAAATAAATCTTGAGAGTATTTAATCTGGCATTGTACTGGTAATATGTTTGTTTCCTGAAAAACTTCCATAGATGGTTTTAGTAAATCATATCCATATATAATTTTTAAAGAACTCTTGTGGAGTATTTCTAGTTCCTTTACAGCTTCCTGTGTACAATTTCCCCATATTATATTCATGTACATAAGGTGTGAATGTATGACGGAGGTATATATGTTTCTTAAGTGATGGATGTTTATTCCATAGTCCTTCAATCTTTTTAGAACTCCAATGACACTAATATTTTTTTCTTTACATTTGAGATATGCTCATTCCACTTAACCCTTTATAGGGCGTGGTACAATAATGTACCACCTTTTTGTATTAACGATATCATGTATGTGTCTTGGTACAAGTGTGTATCGAATGAATGGGATGATGTACCAGCACTTGTGGATTGTGCTGCCAGCTAGTTTGAGGTCTAGAAACACGCTGTTCTCTCTCCAGTGGCATGCGATTGCGAAGTGGTACATACCTGTACAGCGCCCGTTTGGAGGTCTACTTGTGAACGTGTCTTTGTGTTTGTCTTCGCTTTACAACTGAATTTCGAAGAAAGTAAACGATTTCTTACTGTTCCAAGGTATGTACATTTTTGTTAAGATAGATAACTACACACATAGGTCTATATATGAAATAGAATTACATTACTTACAAATACTTAAGTATTGCAATATAAATACGGAGAAATACTTAACCTGAAAATTTAACACAATGATATTACGTAATCTCACAATAAAATTTGGAGAGATAGTAACATAATTAATGGTGTAATAGTGAAGCCGGTCCTTTACCAATAGATCTACGCATAATTACATTTCGCAATTATTAGCCAAAAGATAATACAATTAATATAGTCGAGTTATGTTATGGTACTTTTGCTTTGGTAGGTCATGATGGGTATGTCTAAAGATGAAGTAGAAGAACTTTTGATCTCGATCTCCGAAAACCAAGACTATGAGGCGGATGATGAAGGAGATGATGATGCTGAAGATGGTATCCCAGTAATACCATCCCATTCACGATGTAAGAGGCAGAAAACAACAAGGACATCGGTCTTAGTCTGGAAGGTAAACATTTTTTAGATAATTTGACTACTGCCCCTAGTCTGTCATTTTAGAATTTTACTCCTTGGTTCCTTTGGGCCCTGTGTGATCTGGATAATTAGATGTTGCGCTTTCGCTGTCAGCCTGGGTTCAAGTCTCAATCGTTTCTTCTATATTTTTCTGGAAAAATCCTGGATTGTCACTTTCAGTTTCAATACAGTTCGGCCCCATAATCAATCATTTCCATCATTCATTCATTCATTCATTCATTCATTCATTCATTCAATCATTTACTTACTTCCTCAATCATAAAAGAGCAGGTATATAACAGGCCTCTTCAGACGGCCCAGTTCAATCATTTGGAGCTAGAGGGGGCATTCATTCCTGACCTGGGGTGCTATTCCGTACATGCCAACCGACGACGTTCGGATCGGCAAGTCACCGAGTATTATAGGTTGCAGGGCCGATAGTTCTGACGCCGAGCTATTCTGTACTCTGTCGAATCGGTGCAAGCGAGAGCTGTGTGACGTCACTCAACTCGGTCGGTAAAAATAGTTTCTTTGGAACACCCCGGTCGAAGGCTAGAATTTTTGACCAATAAGAAGTGATGATCTCTTACAGGAGAGTGAGTAGGGCTGTTAATGAAACGCATTAAGCGCGGTGGTCTTCAAAACCTCTTTGTTCAAAACCAATTCAGCGCCCACTTGAACGTCTAGAGCCGTACGCTTATACATTGTTCTTTAAAGGTTTTTGCTATTGAAATGGATACGGTACGTCTTCAAGAAACTATTCGAGGTAAGTGTTAATACAGTTTTATGAGCAGCATAGTATTATACGAATTACTAGAATGTTAGGATTAACAAGAGTATCGAATTCCCAACGTGGCGTACAATATTCTTTTTTTTAATTGTAGTTTTGGGTGTGGTATTCTAGTGCTTGATTTTAGTGTTCACATGTGTTATATGAGACAGAATAGAAGAATACCCGTATTTTATTGGTTTAAAAAGCGAAATTTTAACTTACCGATTTGCACATGCAAATGAAACACACTCGCTCAAACACCACGGGGCTTACAATATTTTTGTTTTAATTGTAGAGTGTTAGATGTGGTAATCTAGTGCTTGATTTTGGTATTTATTTGTGTTATATGAGGCAGAATAGAAGAATATCCGTTTGGTTTATAACAGCGAAACCGATATGCACATTCAAATGAAACAGTCGCTCAAACACACAGCCGTGAATAATTCTATCTTTACTATCACACAACAAAATGTCGCTCGTAGTTTATACAGATGAATAAGGTTAAGCACTCAAAATCATGTATTAAATTAATGCATGTAGGTACGATGCTCTCGACCGGTACCGAATTTATTTTTGTTGTATCATAAGTCCATAGACTGGTTCGATGCTGCTCTCCATGCAACCCTACCAGTTTCATTTCCTTTCTATATAACTACTACATCCTTGCGAATGAATTAGTGTTATTTGTGAGTGGTACCTTAAATATTCTTCCATTCATTTTTATATTGTGAGGAAAGCAACGGGAAACTATCTCACTAATCATTTCCCTAGTACGCCTCTTCAGTGATGCCTAAGACATCTGTGACAGCTGATGGCAGAGCTGTTGAGGATCCCACCAGTGGCAGTGCTGACGGACTGAACATACATACATACATACATTTTTATGTGACTATACCGATACACTATTTCTTACTCCACTGTGGGATGGTAACAGTACCGGTATGTAGATATTATAAATTGTAATTGTAATAGGTTTTGGGTACCGGTACCTATAGCTGATGAGATAGGATTTTGAAAGTCTGTTTTGATGTAGATTTGTCTTTTATTGCTGTTAAATTTATTAACATTTCTGGTACCAGTAATATATTTATGCTCCTTCTGAGATCATGTAATTATTATTTTATTCTTCAGGTAAATGAACAAGGATAGCTTGCCTAGAAAAATAATAGACTCGGTTGTTTAAGAGTAGAGGGAGACTGAAGCTATGATGGTTAGGTTCAGTTTTTATAGGAACGAAACGACGCTACAGAGCTAGTTGCAAACTAACGAGTATGGAGGTGCTTAGTTAATTCATAGAGGTTTGCAAATTGAACACGTAGTCATGACAGTCGACAGTATAATGAAAATATGTGTAATTTTCAGGCCACAATGGTATGCTTACTGGAAAGAAGTGTAGAATTTCTGTACAATATCTCTTTGTTGACAAGAATGAGATATTAATAAATATTGCAGTATAAACTATGATGAATAAACAATGTAGGATCTTACTTTCAGCTTTAAAACTCCAAGAGCTGGAAGAGCTACGGAAAGCCAGATAGAAGAACTGGTGACTTACATGGAGAACCACAATCTTTTCGCTCGTGGAAAATTTCTAGGGATGGGAAACGAGGCCTAAGTGAAAGGTGGAAAGCCTTAACGGACATCCTGAACAGTGTTCCCAGAGGAACTGTCAAGGACAGTAAACAGTGGCAATTTGTACGTTGAATTATATTTATAAGTAATATTTGTGTATAATCATTATCTAATACTGTTTTCATGTACAGGTTTGGAGGGATCTTAAGTTCTCTGCTTCTAAGAAAGCAGCCAATATCAGGCGCCAGAGAAATGCAACAGGAAATAAGCTCATCACTGCCACACCTCTTACAGCTATTGAGCTAAGGGTGTTCGAAGTGATTGGCTTTGTGTATGTAGAGGGATCTGCATGCCCTGATAGCTTGCCAGAAGAAGAGGTAACTATTTACAGTAGATGTATTAACCATTTTTGTATAGTCTTCTTAAAAGATTTTAAATATAGATTGTATTTCAGAGCCTACAGATTCAACTCGAGGCAGGGGATGTGTCAGTCCTACAGGCTCTTCCTCAAACACATATCTTGAAAGATGTGACGACTCCTACAGTGCTATCACTGGAAGTAGTAGATACTGAGATTGGCAAGTATTTCACAAACTGCAATATTGTTCTTATTCTGGGCATTACTTGAAACTTGCAATAATAATAATAAGTGATTTATTTATAGGTAATCGTGAAAAGAAGTTAGAGGTGCCTCCTGAATTGGAAAATTCAATTGAAGGAAGGGTATGTTTAGAAATACCTTCACCACGAACTCCTACTCAAAGCTCAGGGTCACGGCAATATTGTAAGTACCAGTATGCTTTAGTTTGATAATAATGAGCACTCAAATGACAATGAAGTTTTATTGAAAATTCACTCTGCTATATTCAGTCAGTGACTTCTGTCTGCTTTTACACTTTTGGAGGTGATAGCGATTGCACAAGTTATTACACAGGTAGGCCTACGAACACAGTCATCGGTTGCTTCTGTTCAGAATACTTGTTAGAAAAATTAACTTTTGTTTACTTGGATTTAATTAGTCTTATGTTTCAGCTGTGAAGAAACGCAAGACTCCTAGTAGGGAGAGAATTGGAGTTCAGTTGTTGGAGGCACGTGAGAAATTTACAGTCTTACAGGAAGACAGTAATAGAACTCAGATGGTAAGTTCCATTTACAAGAGTTTTTTAAAGAATGAAACCATGACTCAGTTAAAGTTCACTTTGTTATACATAAATTACAACACCTAATATACATGTAAAACCATTGGGTGTGTTTTTTTTTTCAGGTATGTTATAGTGTTGTAGGTGTTCAACAGCCTGGAAAAGCCTTTTATATTTACAAGAGTGCTAAAATAAAGAGAACTTTCCTGTTTGGGAATAGGTGACATGTTGGATTGTGGTCCATCTAAAATGACCATCAGTAAGAGGGAAAAATATGCTTTCACTATGTCCTTACCAAATTTGCTGCTCGTTTACACTTTGATTTCAAGTAATTGCTTATGCTACGTACATATTAATGATGTAATATGATAGTCGGCTCGTGCTCTATTAGATATGCCATTCACTCTTGGCAAGTGAACACAAGGATAGCACGACAGTTCATTATAAATATACATTTTTTATAAAGAGAAGTTTGACTAAAGAATTCAAGTAATGTTTCTTTTTGCTTTGGTTACAAATATACCTGCAAAGCATACATACTGAAATACTTATTTTCTGCACATCTGATGCGATCGGCTATAAGAAAGTCTAATATAGGCTACCCTTCAAAAGGAAATAACTGGCTATATCTGCAAAACAAGATGAATTTATAAATAACCATTAATGTCTACAGCAGATTTCTCCTATTTAAATATTGTGACCAATGCCTATTACTCCAGCTCTCTACAAACCTGCAGTATGCATGAATTGTATGACACACTTCATCCTTTTCTTCACCAATTGGATTTCCTTAGCAAATGCTTAATATATTTCATCTTTTAAGTTTACTGACAAGTAAGCAATGGCATGTGGGTATTTTTTGTTATTTGTTTCACTTTATACTGACACAGGCAGGTCTTACGGTAACAATGGGATAGGGTGCAGTTCTCTGCACATGGTCAGAGGGTGTTTAGGGGTTGTAGTAAGGATGTAAAGGAGAGGGCATATAAGTCTCTGGTAAGACCCCAACTAGAGTATTGTTACAGTGTATGGGACCCTCACCAGGATTACTTGATTCAAGAACTGGAAAAAAATCCAAAGAAAAGCAGCTCGATTAAGTTGGATTTCAAGAGGACAAAACGGGGCAAATATTAATTTATAAGAAGGGGAGTTAGGGATTGGAATAACTTACCAAGGGGGATGTTCAATAAATTTCCAATTTCTTTACAATCATTTTAGAAAAGGCTAGGAAAACAACAGATAGGGAATCTGCCACCTGGGCAACTGCCCTAAATGCAGATCAGTATGGATTGACTGAGTCTGTGCGACATAAAACCAGTAGCGAGAAAGATTTTTAACATTAAAATATTAATCTTACACTGTTCTCTTTCTTTGCAGATGATTGGTGAAGCAGCAAAGCAGCAGGCTGAGGCCAAGGCTGCGCTACAGCAGGCTGCAAAACGAAACAACAGAGAGGCTGATTGGAGTGATTGAAAATCAATCTATAGTTATGGAGCGATTCCTGACTGTAATTGAAAAAATTAATAAATATCTTGACTAAAGTGATTATTACTCTTTCTCCATTATTTTTGTACCCTCATTCAGTAGGACGTGGCAACTCGTAGTCTCTAATCTGAACTTTCTAAGGATTGCGATATGTGGTATGTCTGTCAGACAACCTAAGTTTTCGCACTGCTTAATTTGAGACTCTCTGTGAACTTGCATTCGGGAGATAACAAGTTCAAAACCTACTGTCGGTAACCCTAAAGATTTTCTCATAATCCACACCAGGCAGCCGTAGCTGTATCTTAATTAAGGCCACGGTTGCTTCCTTCCCAGACCTAGTCCTGTCCTATCCCATCATCATTGCCATCTGTGTCGATGCAATGTAAAAGCATAGCATTTCAGACTTTTGTGCCTTTGAGTACTGAGTTGATAAAAGCATGCAAATGAAGTAGACACCTCTGTTTATAACTAGGATTGAGGTTGCATGCAAATGAAGTAGACACCTCTGTTTATAATTAGGATTGAGGTTTCATCTTCCAAGCTTGAAATCAAGCAGAGAGAGATCTTACATAACTTCTTGTCATCAGAGGTTACCAAATGACGAAGCATGTAAAAATGTGGTGATAGGTATCTACTAATTTTTTTAAACGATTTACATCTGTCTGTGTAGGTCAGGTGGTAGAACACTGGCCTCTTGAACTTAAGTTGGCAGGATTGATCCTGAATCAGTCCAGTGGTATTTGAAGGTTTTCGAATATGCCAGTGTCACATTGTTACGTATTGGCACATAAAAGAACATCTATCGGACAAAATTCCAGCAACTCCGAAAGCCTCGAAAGTAGTTGGTGGGACAACAAAAGGCATTATAAAATTGTGTATAATGTACCTTATTATAGCTGGACAAAAGAAGTTTATTATAGTTTATCTCTAACCCTAATTGCAGAAGAAATATATAAACTGAAGGTAGTGAGTAATTACCTATCCCTTTGCAATATCTCTACTGAAAGTAGTTCCAAGGACAGTTTCATCCTGTGTATTTATCCTAACCTAGCCTGTGTCCTTTCATGAATACCCTACTGTTTAAGAAACTGAGTAAAAGTTATGAAGATTAGTTTATTGAATTATGCTTTATTTGATTGTATGGTAATCACAAAGAATGGATAAAAATACAAAACTACACTAGGTCAACATCTGATAGCATCAGAAGTGAGACTGAACAGGTTGTTAGGGCTTCCAAAGTAAGAACGCCGATGACAGCACTGAACGAGTTGCCCGATACTCTGCTTCTCTACACCAATCTCACATTGCTGAGCCGATCTTGTGCTGGAAGTAGTTGCAGCAGCCGTGTCTAGCCCATATTATGTTGAGGGAGCACCAAAGATTTGTTTTTAAAATTACAATTTGCTTTACGTCGCACACACACGTCTTATGGCAACGATGGGATAGGAGTGGGAATGAAGCAACCATGGCCTTAAAGCCCCAGCATTTGCCTGGTGTGAAAATGGGAAACCACGGAAAACAATCTTCAGGGCCGTCAACAACAGGGTTTAAACTCGCTATCTCCGGAATACAAGCTGACAGCTATGTGGCCCAAATTGTGCAGCCACGCGCTCGGTACCAATTCTTTCTTTGGAGATCAAAACCCTTTGGTTTCTTTGCACGATCCAATGTACCGGGCGAGTTGGCCGTGCAACTGTGAGCTTGCATGCGGGAGATAGTGGGTTCGAATTCCACTGTCGGCAGCCTTGAGGATGGTTTTCCGTGGTTTCCCATTTTCACACCAGGCAAAAGCTGGGGCTGCACCTTAATTAAGGCCACGGCCATTTCCTTCCCACTTCTAGGTGCTTTCCTATCCCACTGTTGCCGCAAGACTTATCTGTGTCAGTGCGACGTAAATCAAATTATAAAAAATATACATATATCTTATGTTTTCGTAGATGACTCATCCTTCCAGCTTTGATTTAATCAAACCCATCCCCGTATCTGTTGAATAGGACAATCCCGTCTCTTGGTTTAATCTTTTGATCCAATCTTTAGCTAGAAGCTGTCAGAGGTGCATCATTCATTAACTTCCCAAAGATATATCTTCTAGATTATCCACAGTCTTGTTCGTTATTACTTAAATATCTCAATATCAGTTTGCCCCCCCCCCCTATGTCGCTACTGAGGAAACGTCAAACTAGCCTAAAATGTTTGGAGTTTTGCAGTTACTATATAAGAAGTAGGATATATTTCCTAAGTAATTGAATTTTTAAACCGTGGTTTTTACTATTTGAAAAAATTTGAAGCTGATTACTTCATTAATACATAGAGAACGCAAGTTTTGTACTAAAGATACACTAGGCTTGCAATATTACCACACAATGTGGAAATGACAGAAAAATGGAAGCAAGATGTCCAAGACTCCATCTTAAACTTCAATGCCCTAAGCCTATCAGTAATTCTTGGAAAATGAGATTACAACACATTCATTGAAAAGATATTATGTTATAACGTAGTTGTCAAGAGAAGGATAATGCCAAGCAAGTAAGTGAAAATAAAATACCTTATTATCATTTGTGTTATAGTATTTTTTATTTAATTTGAAAACCAGGTAATATGAGGGTTGGGTCATAAATCATGGCAACTGTGTTTCCTCACATTTCCACAGGGCTACCATACAAAGATCATGTCTGGGAAAGTAAGACACTCTCTCATATAAACTCAGACCAAACACATGGTGGTCGTGCTCTGCGCTACAGCAGCTGCTTCAGCTGAACTTGTGTCACGCGTGGCTGCCCTGCTTTAAGTGTGTATACCATCTTATATGAAATCTTACCTTACAAAAGATGCTGGAAGTGTTGTCCTTCCTGGGTTATGCAGGCACTGTATCTGATAACCACATTCTGGCTTACACAAGTGAGTTCTGGCACTGTAATGTTTGTGATGTCATTTCCTCCAATGTATGAGTATTTGTTCAATACACTTTTTCTTTCAGTTTACCCCACAAATAAACATCACACACAGATCTGGGGAATGAGGGGGAAATAGACCAGCACTGATCTCACTGTCTGCAAACACTTCCGAGATTGTATGAGCAGGGGCTGAATCTTGTGTAAACCACCCATGCAAATTTTCTTCCTCCATTAACTGATGCAAGAATGGCTTCTAAAAGTCATCTTGGTACCTCTCTGCATTTACCATTGTCTCCAAAAAAACCTAAGGTAAATTATTCATCTTGCACTAACAGCACACCAAACACCAATCTTCTTATCACAATAAGGGACTTCATAAACACCATTAGGATTTTCTGCACACCAATAGCGAGAGAGTTATGATTGTTCACACGACCATTAAGATGAAACCGGAACTTTTACATACGAAAATGCGGTGTTGCAATGATAACTGCCTCACCGTGTTAACAGCCGAGATTCAGACTGGCAACTTATGCTTGCCAGGTCGAACACGTGCAGGCTGCTTGCTAGGTCAAAGACTATGCACGCTCCTCCCATACTGCAGCTGCCGTGGCGCAGAGTACAAACGCCGTGAATTTGGCGTGGATTTATATGAGAGACCCTGTACATGGACAAAGCACGAGGTTGCAGTGCATTGGACATTAGCACGCATAGGGTGATGGGGCTGCAATAGAGTCAGGCTTTGTGCAGAATGGATGTAACGAGGCAAGAACAATGTGCAAACACCAAACTAGCCATTCATCAGGGCCACAATGCCAAAGAATGTAAGAGCGCTTGTGTAAGCTGTGGGGAATTTTGCCCTTCCATAACAAACCATTGCAAGATGGGCAGCAATATTTCAGCATGGACATGAAACAAGTAGCAACATACAATTGTCCAGAAGACCTGTTAGTGTCTGGATTGTTGTGATACATGCAGTAATTACCCAGAGCATGGATGTGGACAGAAAATGGATACTACTTCACTTACAAGCCAAACCAGGCATTGAAAGATGAATAATCCATAAGAATTTAATAGGATATATTCATCAACATAAAACTGCAACACAGTGGGTGCCGCGTGCACTCACCGACATGCAAAAGTGAACATGGTATGCCATATACTGTGAACACTTTGTAAGCTACCAGCAAGAAGATGAGCAAATGTTGGAGGGAATGGTGATCGTGGATGAATCTGAGCTTAAATGCCAGTCTGCAGAATGGCGACATGTAGGATCACCACGAAAACAGATGCTCTGGCAAAATCTTTCCCCTGTGAAGCAGATGGTTAATTGTGGCTCAAGATATCAGAAGCGTGATTGTGTGTCACTTTGTTCCACCTGCCACATCGGTGACAGCAATGTACTACTGAACCCTCCTTCAGAGATGGTTAAGTTGTGCCATTAGGAACAAATACCTGGATCTTCTCAACAATGTCATCTTTCTCCATGACAACGCCGGGCTACATGCAGCAGATGCTGAATGGAGACAACTTCAGCGCTGCGGGTGGGAAATAATGGAACACACACCATACTCACCGGGCCTGTCTCTGTGTGATTCTGACCTCATACCCAAAATGAAAGAACCACTGCATACTCGGCATTAATCACACATTCCATTTGTGTGGAAGATCCTGCATTAATGCAGAAAAAAAATAGTTGTCATGACTTATGAGCCAACATTGTATAATGAACACAGTTGACATCTATAGCACCAAGAGTGCCTGGAAAGGGCTGCCGAGCATCTCGGAACTTCTGAACCGCAGAATAGCGTTCTTCTGCAGTCATTGGAAAATATACCCATTGTCTCAGAAGCAATTCAATGCTTCTTGTAACAGCACGGACACAGAAAATACTCTGCACTTTACAACATCTCAGATACTGTTTATATTTTTGTTCACAGTCTACTTTATTCCTAGAGATACTTGTTTCCTAATTAATAGATGAAATGTTAATCACTGCAAAAAGATGTCTCGATCAAATACATGTCAATAAGAAAAGCATTTCACAAACAAATTAAATAGCAGCTACTACTGTACACTATTGGAATATTGGTCAATCACATTGTCACTAATATTCCAACATTCTTTTAAAACAGAAATGTCTATATTTATATCATAAGTTTATCATTATAACAAATTGTAATTTTCATGACTAGTTATATGAGCAAGAATTATAGATTGTTATAAATTGTTCACTTTGCATTGATTAAGGCTTCGATGACAGGAAAATGCTAATTCAAAATCATCATCATTCTGGGTGAAGTCTACAACACCAAAATGACTGATCTGAGACACTGCTATACAGTTGATAGGGCATTTAATTTGGCATATAAAACTAGTTTGGTGAAGAAATTCATTCATGTGCCATAAATTGAATTTATTACTAGGGCAGAACTTGTTAACAGTGATTTTTGCCTAGTTAAAAAGTATAGCTTGTTCTCACAAACATTGTCAGAAAATTAAAACCAAAGTACATAAAATCTAAGATTTGGGATTAGCAACATCTGCTAAAATGATAATATACAGCTCTCTCTTACACATTCTTCCGCAATTTGAATAATGCTCTTTTTGTTTATCAGGATAAAAGCTTGTGATCAAACCCAACTCGTTCAACTAGGACTAGGAAATGGACAGAACGTTAAAACATAGGCCTACATGCCGTTTGTCAACAGCATAATTTGCCTCGTCATTTTATCATTTACATACATCATTTCAGGGATACATAGCAATTAAATATTACATAATCAGCAGGGCTCTTTACATATAGTAGTACTTCAAAAACTAAAATGTGTCAGATATGACAGCTGAGTGGCAAAGTCATTCGTTTCATACCAAAGTAGCAGCCGCAGTTCGACTTGCGACCAATGCAAATGGAATTTTTGAAATGAAAAGTCACGATTAGGAGAAAGATAGATTTAATGGTTAAATACGTCATTCATTTCATCACAACTTGCAATAATTTATACCTCTCAACTACAAGAGTATGCCAGGGTGGTATCTGTCATACTACTCCTGGCCTCTTCCCAATCCTAGCCCCAGTTACACAAAAACACATGAACATGGGTACAAACTTACAAAAAATATGGGCTGCTGATGATGTCTCAATACACTAAAAACAACAATAAAATACAGTTTAACTTCTCACTGATAGTTAGGCAAGCAATTGTGTACTTTACTTAATGTCTTCCATAGTGTCTAGTAATAAGGCTTTGCTGGATCCTCTGAGCTACAGCACGCCTTTGATTTGCGTTTTCTTCTTCACCAAGCAGAGGCTCTTCGTTTACTCTATGAAGACGACCCTGTTCTTCCACAGCATCAATTTCAACATTGTCCAAACGATGAGCAATTCTCATGTTATGGAGTACAGCACATGCATTAGCTATCATCCCAGACACGACAGGGTCATACATTAGCTGTCGTTGCTGAGAAAGGCACCGGAACGCTCCCTTCAATACCCCAAAGAGCCGTTCAACAACAGATCTTGCAGCACACAATTCTTCGTTGTACTGGAATCGTGGTGTTCCACGTATTTCATTTTTTAAAGGGGTCATAAGCCATGGCTCCACGACATAACCATCATCACCTACAATATAATAATGCATTTTATTACTTGTGATTTGTAAGAGTCAAAATGGAAAGATTATCAGCCTCATACATTATCATTTGCATTACATGTTGTCCTTTAAGCTCTCCTGTACCTATTGAACACAGAAGTGCAAAGTTACCTATAAGCCACGTGTTGCGTTCACCATAGGTGAAGTTCCTTTCCATCGCTCTTCTTGCAGCTGAATTAGACCAAACGTAAGCATCATGCCGAGCCCCAGGATATCTGGCATTAATATTCAAAATTTTCAAATCTGGATCACATATCTAGAAGCAAACCAACAATTACATTACCTACTATATATGAATAACAGATTGATAATGATAATAGTATGAAATGGAATTACAATCGTACTTACGGCTTGCACATTCAGTGTATGGTCACCCCAATGATTTACATAAGCTTCCTCATGCCCTTTAGGTGCTATGATTTTCAAATATGTGCAGTCTATAGCACCAAGAGTGCCTGGAAAGGGCTGCCGAGCATCTCGGAACTTCTGAACCGCAGAATAGCGTTCTTCTGCAGTCATTGGAAAATATACCCATTGTCTCAGAAGCAATTCAATGCTTCTTGTAACAGCACGGACACATCGGCTCACAGATGGCTGACTAACTCCAAGCTCCCATTCTTCACCAACAGCACCCTGATATGAGCCTGTGGCATAAAACCTCAAGGCAGTAAGGGCATATAAAGATAATCAATCATTCATCACTGAGCTCCAAAAGTCTCTGAATGAAAGGGCAGTACTGGTAAGCTAAAGAAAATTATTTTCATTCATTCATAGAGGTAACAAAAAGTTAAATAAATAAGAAGACAGGAAAAGATATAGTAGACCCACCTGGGTTTCAGCAGACAGTCCATATGGTTGTTGGCGTTCCAGAGATAATGTAAGTGAATCTACAAGATCTCTGGCAGCATCTGGACTTAATCTAAAAAGATCAAAGAATTCGTCATCGTGCAATGAAAATGGGTCACGGCTATTTCGCCACTCTCTTCTTTCTACTTGCCGTTGAAGTCTTTGTACTCGATGCTCGAGATGCATGAGATCCAAAGCAAGGTAAGCATTGGCCATATGCTTGAGTTAGAGGACAATATTTATTTACAAGGCCCTCAGTAATTAACCTAACCTCAGAATATACCTACATTTACAAGTTCTAACCCAAAGTATAATTTCCTAACCTACAAGTTCTAACGTTCGTACGATTACCTAACCTAATTCATTTAACCCAACTACAAAATGTAAAATACCACTACACAATCCTTAATCTTAGCATAAAACACAACTCGTTATTAAACGAAGAAATATCTTTGTAAACAATCATTTCGTTCATCTACCACTCACAAACTCTAATACGGCAAATTGAATGACAAGACAAACCACATAGTGAGGTCATTTGTTTAAAATTCATTATGTGTAAAATAATAAAATACAGTGATCACATTCTTCCAATGCATCTTTTACAAGATCTTGCTGAAATGCAGAGCACAGCGACTTTGTGTGATGTGACTTTAGGCGTAATTATGTATATACAGCCGTCGTTAACACACAAACGATGGGTCAACAAGCCGACGGTCACCAATCGAAGATATTCGGTCCAAGCAACAGCTTTCACCTACTATTATCGGTAAAGAAATAGTACAGAATAGCGCTCGCCGAACATCGAGTAACCGATATCGAACAATGTCGGTTGGCATGTACGGAATAGCACCCCTGGCCTTCGACTGGAAACAGGCTTAGATATATATTGTTAGTGTATTAGTTACTAGTGTGCAAACTTTCAATCCTTGTCTAGAGAACTGGAGGATTCTGATGATTTAACATCAGATGATTCTGCAGTGGATCCAAACTTCATGCCAACTGCTAGTGATACAACTAAGCCAGCAGGAATGGTCATACCGCAGTCGTCATCTGAATCGGAGGAAGGTGATCAACTTACCCAGCAGATCAATATCATTCGACCAAATTGAGTAAAATGCCTGATGAGTTCAAGTTTAGTGCAGTGTAATGTAAATATGTAAAATATAAATGCATAAAAGAAAATTCTGCTTGAATGTATTATTTTATATTTTTCAATAAAATTATATAATAATGAGTATGATTGATTTTTGAGTGCTTTTCTGAATAAAATTATGTAATAATTAGTAATGATTGACTTTGTAAGTGCTTTGATCATACGTGTGATTGAGGACTCATAATGCACTGTAATATTTTCAGGATAATGAGGTGGTACATTATTGTACCATGCCCACTTTAGTTTTTCATGACCGTTATAAGGCAGTGGTACAATAATGTACCCCCATTTTGACTGATCAAATGATCACAAATAATTATAAAATCAAAATCTATCGACAGTATGCATTATACTAAGTCATGGAAACACAAAAAGTAACTGTAAATTGCGAGAGCGCCTTATGCCCTATAAAGGGTTAAGTTATTGTCTAAAGCCAGACCTAAATATGAAAACTGCTTCACTCTTTCAATGTGCTCATTGCCAATTTTTACTACATTACAAGTATTGATAATTTGTTTTCGCTTATGGAATATCATGTATTTTGCTTTTGTAGTGCTTACTACTAGATTATTTTTGTTCAGCCATGATGTTAGCATGTCCATATTTTTTGCATATACTCCACAAACGTTTGTTCGCAACTGCTGTCATAAAATATAAATATATCATCTGCAAACAGAAATATCTTGCCAGTAAACTCAAGATAACCTATATCATTAATAAATATTAGACCCAGTAATGGTCCCAGCACTGACCCTTGTGGAACACCATCTTTATCATTGTAAATGGGCCCTTTAACTTCATTGATATTAACATGCTGCTTCCTATCAGTTAAGTAATTTTTAAACCACACAAAGGCTATTCGTCTAATTCCTGTATTTGCTAGTTTATTAAGTAGTAGGATATGGTTTACTGTGTGAAATGCCTTTGCAAGATCTATGAAAAGTCCAGCTGCGATTTTATTACTACTTAATACATTCTGTATAAGGGTCACCATGTCAAAAACGACTGAACGTGTACTATGTTTGGGTAGAAAGCCATACTGAAATTTGAAGAAGATGTGTTTTATTACGAAATTCAAGACTTGACTTTTTACTACTTCAAGTACTTTTGCTAGTGAAGATACTATACATAGTGGCCTGTAATTACTGGGGTCAGACTGTGTTCCTTTCTTAAGAACTGGTACCACGCTTGCAATTTTACATTTATCTGGTATTACACCGTTTGAAATGAGAAATTAATTATCTCGGTGAGCAAAGGGGGCCATGTGATTTACACACCTCTTGAGGAGTATGCTATTTATTCCGTCCTCTGTGTAGTTATTCTTGTTGGCTAGTGCGTCTATGATTTGTGTAACTTCCTTAACATCTCTTGACCTAAAGTACACAGAGTTGCAGATCGTATGATTAGATAGCAAAGATGGGTTTCATGGACCAAGATCTCAAATCAAGTTTTCAACTACATTAACGAAAAATGAGTTAAAAGCTTTGCAACTATCTTAACTAGAAGTGTGTTGAACATTTTCTCACACAATTTCTATAACTTTTGGTTTACTATTAGATCTACCAAGTATCTGGTTTACTGCCTTCCACATTTTTAATTAGTATCCCCTTTTCTAATTACATGATTAAAATATCACCTTTCTAGCAATCTTTTTATTTTAATTACGTCCTTGCAACATCTTGTGTACTCTTCGATTGTTTCAGTTGAAGGGTTTTTAGCTTTAGTTTTTGCATATAGTATATTTTTCTTTTTACCACTTCTAGGAATTTGTGTGTTACCTATGGCCTATGCGAATCTTTTCGCGGTGGTTTTTGCCCAATATTTGAACTAGCTACTCTAGGTCCCTCAAGAATAAAAGCACAGAGCTGGTCGTATGCTTCGGTCCTGTCAGTAGATACATTTGTAGGTACACGTATTTTTTGTGAAAAATCATTTAGCTTGGTGTAGTTTATTTTCATGTTTGTTTGTATATCTATGTCACTACTGAATGGAGTACCGTTACACACTTTACTTTGTGTTGTTACTTCTAGAATTAGATTATTATGATCACTAAGGTCACTTATTATATTACATAAATAGTAATCAGCAGTGACAAAGTTTGAGTGTGTATGTTCAATTAAAGCTGAGGATGTGGGTGTTTTACCTGTTGGTTGCCTTGTATTCCAGGGGTAAAAATTGTAACAATTCAAGAAAGATGTATAGTTCCTATAAATATTGCAATCATTTAAAACACCTACGTTATCGTCTCCTATAAGCAACGAGTTTGATTTTCGTGTATTGCAAATAACAAGTTCAAGGTCTATCATAAAGCTAGTAGTATTCCTCTCGTTTGGGTTGTAATATGAAATTACGTTATATCTCCTATTTTTGCTAAATACTTCTATTTGGAAAATACTGTGATAACTGCTACTGATCTTAATGACTTTAGTTGACCATTTTCTTGATACAAAAACCGGCAGTCTCCTGTCCAGTGCCCTCTCTAGCTAGATGGTAAGTTTCAAAGCTACGTATATTATAATAGGATGTTTCTTCATCAGATAGCCAATTTTCTGTTATAACTATTATGTCAAGTTCTGTAACCTTATCAATAATAATAAGGATAATATCCCCAAACTTATTCGTGCATTGATACAGATACATTTAAATTTAGAATTTAAAGCTTGATTCCTAATTTGTAATATATAATTTTGTATAGTATCACAATGGATCTCAACAGAACTTACTATTTCCTTACTATTATAAAAGTTCTCTACCATTTAAAATCAGTATTAGCGTGAATATAGTACATGCAGTGTTTACTGTCCGTGTTTACTCTCGAGGTGTGCGATCTTTTCTTCATTGCTGATCAGCATGCTTGGTCCATCCCTAGCTTCGCGGACGTAGATCTCGCCGCCCCTTGTCCATGAGGCAAATATTTTGCCATTCTGCTTCAGTACTGTATTGTTGTTGTTGTTTGAGTCATCAGTCTGTACACTGGTTTGATGCAGCCGTCCATGCCACCCGATCCTGTGCTAACCTTTTCATTTCTACGTAATTACTGCATCCTACATTTGCCCTAATATGCTTGTCATATTCATACCTTGGTCTACCCCTACCCTTCTTACCACTTACACTTCCTTCAAGAACCAACTTCACAAGTCCTCGGTGTCTTAAGATGTGTCCTATCATTCTATCTCTTCTTCTTGTCAAATTTAGCCAAATCGATCTCTCACCTACTCGATTCAGTATCTCTTCATTCGTGATTCGATCTATCCATCTCACCTTCAGCATTCTTCTGTAACACCACATTTCAAAAGCTTCTATTCTCTTTCTATCTGAGCTAGTTATCGTCCATGTTTCACTTCCATACAATGCCACGCTCCACACGAAAATCTTCAAAAACATCTTTCCAATTCCTATATCAATGTTTGAAGTGAGCAAATTTCTTTTCTTAAGACAGCTCTTCCTAGCTTGTGCTAGTCTGCATTTTATGCGCTCTTTACTTCTGCCGTCGTTAGTTATTTTACTACCCAAGTAACAATATTCATCTACTTCCTTTAAGACTTCATTTCCTAATCTAATATTTCCTGCATCACGTTCCTTCGTTCGACTGCACTCCATTTCTTTTGTTTTGGACTTATTTATTTTCATCTTGTACTCCTTACCCAAAACTTCGTCCATACCATTCAGCAGCTTCTCGAGATCTTCTGCTGTCTCAGACAAAATAACAATATCATCGGCAAATCTCAAGATTTTGATTTCCTCTCCTTGAATTGTGATTCCCTTTCCAAATTCCCCTTTGATTTCCTTCACTGCCTGTTCTACGTAAACATTGAATAGGAGGGGGACAAACCGCAGCCTTGCTTCACTCCTTTCTGGATTGCTACTTCTTTTTCAAAGCCCTGGATTCTGATCACTGCAGACTGATTTTTATACAGATTGTAGATAATTTTTCGTTCTCGGTACCTGATCCCAATCACCATCAGAATCGTAAATAGCTTCGTCCAATCAACATTATCGAATGCCTTTTCCAGATCGACGAATGCCATGTACGTGGGCTTGTCCTTCTTGATTCGATCCTCTAAGATCAGACGTAAAGTCAGGATTGCTTCACGTGTTCCTACATTTTTTCTGAAGCCAAATTGATCTTCGCCCAACTCAGCTTCGACTTGTTTTTCTATTCTTCTGTAAATAATACGTGTTAAAATTTTGCAGCATGAGATACTAAACTAATGGTGCGGTAGTTTTCACACCTGTCAGCACCGGCTTTCTTGGGAATAGGTATAACAACATTCTGCCGAAAATCGGATGGGACTTCTCCTGTCTCATAAATCTTACACACTAAATGGAATAACCTTGCCATGCTGCTTTCTCCTAAGGCAGTCAGTAATTCAGAGTGAATGTCATCAATTCAAGATGCCTTGTTCCTATTTAGGCGTCTCAGAGCTCTGTTAAACTCTGACCTCAAAATTGGGTCTCCCATTTCATCAGCATCAACAACCTCTTCTTGTTCCAGAGCCAAATTATCTACATCTTTACCTTGATACAACTGTTGGATATGTTCTTGCCATCTTTCTGCTTTGTCTTCTTTCCCTAGAAGTGGCTTTCCATCTGAGCTCTTAATATTCACACACCTAGATTTCCTTTTCCCAAAGGTTTTCTTGATTTTTCTGTATGCAGCATCTACTTTTCCCAGGAAAATACAACCTTCGACATCCCTGCACTTCTCCTTCAGCCATTCTTCCTTAGCTACCTTGCACTTTTTATCCACTTGATTCTTTAAACTCCTGTATTCTTTTCTGTCCTCTTCATTTCGAGCATTCTTGTATTTTCGTCGTTCATCAATCAGGTCTGGTATCTTCTGAGTTATCCATTGATTCTTATTTGATCTTTTCTTCCTTCCTAACATCTCTTTAGCAGCCCTACTGACTTCAATTTTCATGACTATCCACTCTTCCCCTATTGTGTTTCCTTCAGCCTTTTCATTTAGCCCTTGTGCAACATGTTCCTTGAAACAATCCCTCACACTCTTTTCTTTTAACTTGTCTAGATCCCATCTTTTTGCATTCTTCCCTTTCTTCAATTTCTTAGCTTCAGATGGCATTTCATAACCAACAAGTTGTGGTCAGAGTCCACGTCTGCTCCTGGGAATGTTTTGCAATCTAACACCTGATTTCTGAATCTCTGCCTAATCATAATGATGTCTAGTCGATACCTTCCAGTGTCTCCAGGTCTCGTCCACGTATACAGCCGTCGTTTGTGGTGTTTGAACCAAGTATTGACAAGGACTAAATTATGATCAGTGCAGAATTCAACCAGCCGAGTTCCTCTTTCGTTCCTTTGTCCCAATCCGAATTCTCCTAATGTATTATCTTCTCTTCCTTGGACTACCACTGCATTCCAGTCTCCCTTCACAATTAGATTATCATCACCTTTTACTTACTGTATTAAATCTTCTATCTCTTCATATATTCTTTCGATTTCCTCATCATCCGCAGAACTAGTAGGCATATAGACCTGCACTATCGTGGTGGGCATTGGTTTGGTGTCTATCTTGACGACAATAATTCTTTCACTATGCTGGTCGTAGTAGCTTACCCACTGCCTTAATTTCTTGTTCATTATTAGACCAACTCCTGCATTTCCCCTGTCTGACTTTGTAATGTGAAAATGGGAACTAATATTTACTGGACATAACTGAATTATTACATCAAAGCAGCTAAGAGTATTTATTTATTCATCTGTCATGTCGACTTGTGTATCCAGCCGTTATCTGTATTATCGGCCATTGTTGGAACTGTTTCCTAACTGTGGAAGTTACCAGACCAATTTAATTCAAGTTATTTATCCATTATTGTCAGGCATTTGACTGGACGATCTGATGCGCTGAATTATCATTTTGTAACTTATGCGCACCTTCGCGGTGCACGCATTGAATTATGGGACTGGCTACTCGCCTAGCTCGGTGTGAGCTCAGTAGTCTGCTTGCCGCGACTCTCCAAGATGGCTGTGTTGTGTGAAGCTCCCAAGCGGACGGCTTGGCAAGAAGGGAAAGCAATTACTATGGAGCCGGACTCCGGCGGATAAACCATAATGTTAGGGCTAGGCCCTATTATTTTTTGAAAGTTATCCAGTGTGCTCCAACCTTAATATTTTCTTAATGTAACATGTAAACTTGGTGCAGTGAGTTAACCGTTATCGGTATGAAAAGTTTCAAGTGTCTCGTAAGTTGGATATATTAACTCCAAGTAAGTACTGAAAATTATAATTTATTGAAGGGATCCCGTTCGTTCAGGCACTAGTGTGAGTAATTTCATCGTGGACATGAGCAACATTATAAACGACAATTTTGGTATAGTGTAACCTTGTAAGCAAAATTTGATATATATTTGAACTGAATCCGTTGGAAAAAGAAAATTTAATGTAATGTAGGGAGCTCCGGATCGCTAGTTATGCATCTATGAGGTGATATTTTGTGTAAGTGATTTTATCTTACGTTTTTGTCGGTGTGCATTATTGCCAACTGTGTTTCTTGATGTTCATTATGATGATGAATCTTATTATTATTATTATTATTATTATTATTACTCTTATTTTTTGTAATTCATTTCGGTGCGTGCTTTCTCCCTTAATTTTTTCCTGGTTGGTGGTATTTGCTGTCTGATTTTAGTCCTATTGCCTTCGTGGCTGATTATCTGTACGTGATTATTATCACATTGTTACGGGCCTTTATTAATGACACCTCATATTCGCATCGTAGCGCATTCCACGGCCCCCTCTGTTCTAGAGTATGTAAACTGCAGGTAAATTGATTAACTAGAGCTAATGTAAACTGGTACTATCACCTCTTGGATAAATAATAATAATAATTATTATTATTATTATTTTAATAACTTAAAATCTTAAAATTGAAATTTGCTGGTCGAAATTAAGTTTAATAATGGGAGTTTTCTTTCGTTGTCTTATTATCTTTTCTCCCATTGTTTGGGTTCCTTGCTTTTGTCTTTATTACGTCATGTCATCCCTTCTTATCCAATCTGATGATACGTTAATATTTTGGGTGGCTTTGATGATTATTATGGGATCTTGGCTTCGCGTCGGTAACGGGTAGCTCCTGTTGGGTGTTTCAGTGTTCTTTATTATTTTTATGAGCGCACCGTTATTTGTAAATTTCCTTTAATATACTTCATTTTGTTGGGGTTGCTGTGCGCTATTATTTTATTGTGTTTTCATCTAGCTCGTTTCTTTGGAGTAATGTTTATTCGCTGTTGGAGCCACTAAATTTTCTTCTTTTTCGTGTGTCCTTGTGTGCGTCTTGTAATTTAGTATTTTAGTAGTGTAGCAAATTTCAATTTTAAAGTGATTTTATATCGCGGGCCCGCATATCGGTTGCAACCAATTTTTAAATAATATTATTTTCTGCATGTAAGGTAATGAGTTATTAATGAATTTTCAAACCTTAATTTCGGCGGAAGCCTATGTTAATGTGAGCTTCATTTCTCCTTAATTTCAACTTTATTTTAAAATACTGTTTTTCTCATCTAGTTTGATTGCATTTTTAAATTTTAGAAAAAGAAATATATATATTTTTTATTGTTCTTATTTTATACCGGTACCATTTTCAAATTACATTTGCTTAGTAAATTTTCGTCATTTCAAATTTATCTGGTGTGTCATTTAGTAGCTAGCAATATTTACCTGGCAACCTGTCAAAGTTATGTAAGACCCTGGCCTTTTTATTCTCGCTTTTGCCCTCCACGCTTCATATTTTATGCTACTGCCTTTCGGTAAGTATTATGCTTGTTTTCTTCTTGATGTTTGTGCTTTTCTTTTGAATGTTTGGTTTACTAATTGGTAAGGTTGCAGTAGTGTGTGGTAGCAATTCGCTGTGGTTGTTGTTATTGTTATTCTAACACCTCGATAAGTTGCCCAGGTCAACATTGCTAGTTGCTAAAAATAAAATAACTGGTATTTAAACTTGTATTTGTAAGACCAAATGTAAAGTCTAATCTAACTGTTGTCTGTTTCATGTCAATCATGGAGTCTCGCCCCTTGCCAGTTCCTAGAATGTTGCGGAAGCTGGAGTTAAGCTATGAGGTGCAGATTCGTGGTAGGAAGCCATCCGGTACTATCCAGGGTGACGTAGAATTACTTTCAGAAATTGCTGATCTCCCCATTGTTGTACCTGACATGTCAGAAGCAGAGATTGGTGAGTCTGTTTTGTTCATTACTGATGCCTTAGATGAAATAAGTGAATTAACTGAAGCCTTTAAAACATCTCAACCTTCAGAGTACCAGGTACAGAGACAAATAGCTCGTGTAACGCATTACACGAATCGCCTCCAGGATCTGTGTACCTTAAAAATGGATCGGTCCACTCTGAACCAATGTACTGTGTTGCTAACTAGGGCTGTTAACATATCTGCTTGATTTGAACGTCATCATGCAAACTCTTAAATTGGGAAGTATTAATATTAATACTGGTTCTCAAGATAATGACCCCAATATTTCTGCTCCTCATGATTTTAACCAACCCATTTCTAGCTCTGTTTTGGGTAATCACTCATTAGCTGCTTTTCATGGCCAACCTGTATTATTGGTTGATAATCCTGGCATGCTAAGGTGCGATAATGTGAACCCTGTTTGTGATTTGCTTAAAGGGGTTAACAAGTTGTCCATTGATTCAATTGAAAAAACAGTGTCCTTTTGAGATTACTGGTCGAGGTAAAAGAGACCGCAGATTGTTTTAAACTTAGCTCTTCCAGTGTATTCCGAACCCTATTTTCCCATTGTGTTGGTATCCTTAAATCTGAGATCTTAGAAGCTTGTTCGGGTGATACTACCTTGGACCAATTTCATGATGGAATTTTAAGGAAGTTTATACCGTTCAGAGCGCTCAAGGATTTAACTGCAAAACATTGTTTTCGGGTACAGTTGTATTCTGAAAGCCTGTTTAAGTATGTCAATGACCTTAAGTTTTATTGTAATGTGTTCAGGCTATCTATTGATGAGGCAAATATGGTAGATAGTATAATGAGTGGTGTATCCCCTGAGTACCGTTCATACCTGTCCTTTAGGAAATGTCCTGAAACCTTTAGTGAGCTGAAAGTGGCTTGTATTAAAGCTGAAGAAGCCAAACATGGTGATAGTTGTAGACCTGTTAATGTACCCCCTCCAACTGGTCCTTCTCCTAGGCAGTCCTCTGGTCTGAACGCCAGTAGTTTAGGTGCTGTTTCAAAAAAATGTTTTGCTTGCGGGTCTAAAGACCATCTGAGGAACAAATGCCCATTGGTAAAGAGGAAGAATTTGCCTACTAGTAATTTTCCTAGCCCCCAATTTCAAGGCGTTGCTTACCCGGTGCCAAATTATCCACTTCCCTCTGCTAATTTCAACTTGAGTAATACTAATCAGCGCATCTGACTAGGTGAAAGTACTGATAACGCAAGCCCCTCCATGAGTAATTTGAATGACCATGATAATACTTATGTCTATGATAATGATGTTGTTTGTCCTGGTGACTGTAAAAGTATTTCAGGGAGTGTCCATTCTAAAATTCCGATTATTCCTGTAGAAATCAATAATGAGCCTACATTTGCACTGGTGGACTCTGGCAGTGTTACCTCTGCTATTAATTGGTCTTAGTTTTCTAAAAATCAATCTGTCTGTAAATTTCCGAACCTTGAGCCCCTTTCAACTGTGTTTCATGCCGCAAATGGCTCTGTCTTGAATGTTAAAGGTTATGTAAAGGTCAAAATTCGTATTAATCATTTCACCTGGAAATTTAATTTCATTGTGGTCGAAGGATTATCGCATGATGTAATTCTTGGTTACGACTTTGCTGTTCACGTAGGATTAATTCTTGATGCCCATAATCGTTGTCTGTCTTTCAAGTTTTGTACAGATTATGCTCTGCCATTGGTCAATTATCTCCCTTATTCTGGTAAACATCTCTGTTCTATTGATGCACACGACCAAGTTACTGAGGAAAAATGTGACCTGAGTCATTTAACTAGTGAACAAGCTCAACTGATACATGAATTGTGTGATGAATTTCCTGAGGTATTCACGGATAAGCTAGGGGTAACTAATGTGCTTGAGTATAAAATTGATGTGAGTGACACCATCCCTGTTCGATCTCCTCCCTATCGTCTATCTCCCCCACGTATGAAGGTTCTGAAAGAAATTATTGATAAGATGCTTGAGGAAGGAGTTATCAGGCCTTCAACTTCTGCTTATGCGTCCCCCATCTTCCTAGTCCCTAAGCCCCAAGGTGGCTTCAGGCCTGTGATCGACTACCGATCTCTCAATAAGAAGATTATCTTGCAATCAATTCCACTACCTGACTTGCATACTTGCTTTTCATTCTTCTATGGTGCTAAATTTTATTCTGTATTTGATCTCAATCAGGCGTATCACCAGATCCCTCTGGCCGAGGAAAGTAAGCATTTAACCGCATTTATCACGGACTGGAACTTATACGAGTACGAACGAATCCCGTTTGGCCTCAGTACGGGCGCAGCTGTGTTGTCGAGACTACTAGATTCCATATTGTCTGACATTAAGTTCAGGTTTGTGTACAATTATCTTGACGATGTCGTCGTGTACTCGGAAACCTTTGAGGAACATCTCTCTCATATCAGGGAAGTGGTTCGTCGCTTTAAGCAAGCTGGTCTCACTGTCAAGCGATCTAAAGTTTCCTTTGCGCAGCCTCGTATGTCTTTCCTGGGTCATATCGTATCGCCTAATGGTGTAGCTGTGGACCAGAGTAGAACCCAAGCCATCTATAATTTTCCAGTACCTAAGGATCAGAAGGGAATAGCCCGCTTCGTTGGTGTGGCCAATTTTTTCCGAAAATTTATCCCAAATTTTGCCCAAATTGCTGCTCCCCTTAATGCCCTTCGGCGTAAGGATGTTAAATTTGTCTGGAAGGAACCTCAACAAATTGCTTTTGATAAACTTAAATCTGCTCTGGCAAACGCCCCTGTCCTGGCTATTCCTAACTTCTCAAAACCTTTCATTATTCAAACTGATGCTTCTGGTTCTGCCGTTGCTGGTGTCCTCCTCCAAGAAGATGAGCTAGGTAGGAGACCCATTGCTTATGCCTCGCGTACCCTGAATTCTGATGAAATGAAGTATTCCATATACGAACTTAATTGTTTGGCCGTTATTTTTTCCCTTGAAAAGTTCCGCATGTATGTAGAACACTCTAAATTTCTTCTTGAAACTGACAACATGGCACTTAGTTGGGTATTAAATAGACCTAAGCGCACGGGTAGATTGACCCGTTGGGCAATTCGCATCTCCGCCTTTAATTTCGATGTTCGCCACATCCGTGGTACTGAAAATGTTGTAGCTGATGGATTGAGTAGGATGTTTGGTGAAAAGCCTCCTGACCCTCCTGATTTTCACGTCAATTTCCTTCCTAACCATTCTGCCTGCCAGTTCAATTGCATTAATGCTATCTTAACTGACTCCCCGTTGCTGTTCCATGATATGTCAAAAGTGCAAGCTAGTGATCCTGAAATTAGTTCCATTGTTAAACAACTTGCAGATGGTAACGTTGTTAAGCCTTATAAGCTTGTTAACAATGTCCTATGTTGCAAGGCCAGACATGACAATAAGTACAAAATTGTGTGTCCTCAAATCCTCATCCCTGAAATCTTTAAGTATTACCATGACTCCCCCATGGGAGGACATTTAGGTGTTTTCAAAACTCGTCAAAAGATACGAACGCGTTTCATATGGAAGAATATGGATTTTCATATTAGGGAAATGGTCAAAGCTTGTAGACTGTACAGTATAAGTAAACCTAGTTTGAATACCCGTGTTGGGTTGTTGTCCTCATCTCACCCTACTAAACCAATGGAGAGACTGTTCATTGATTATGTCGGAGCGTTCCCATTAAGCTCTAAGGGAAATCGATTTGCACTAGTGTGTGTTGACGGTTTTACCCGTTTTACTTGGATTTTCCCGACGAGAAAGATGGATGCTCAGACCACTATATCTTGTCTCAATTCGATCATTTCTGTATTTGGTCCTCCTAAGTTCATTGTGTCTGACAATGCTAGATCCTTTGCCTGTAACCTGTTTAGGAAGTTCTGTTTTGATCTCTCGATATCCCACGTCACCACTACACCTTACTATCCCAACCCCAGTTTTGCTGAAAGAGTTAACCGCAACTTACGTGCTGCCCTCATTGCATACCACCATAACCAACAATCTAAATGGGATTCTTGTATTCATTGGCTTACTTATGCGTTTAATTCATCTGTTCACGAGTCTCATGGCCAAACACCCATGTCTTTAATGCTTGGATTTACCCCATTTTCCCCCATCTCTAATGTGCTTAACATTGATTCTCTCCTCCCTGATGATCCAGACCCGGAGGAGATTCGTAAAATGTGGAACAGAGCTAAAGCAAAACTTGTTGTTTCCTATGATAATGTGCAAAAGAAGTATGACAAAGGACGCAGGCCTACCAATCTATCTGTGGGTGACACTGTTTTTGTCAAGTCTTATCCTAGTAGTAAAGCTGTAAATAAATTTTCTGCTAAATTAGCAGCTCGTTATCACGGTCCTTGTACGGTATTAGAGTTCTTAACTCCAGTATCCTTGTTAGTTAACGACCCTATTGCCAAACGCATTAGACGTGTACACTTGAGTCAAATTAAGCCTACTTAATTATCAAAATTTTGTAAACATATTTATGGTCATGTAAACCGAATTTCTTTAAAAAAATGTGTTTAATAATTTTCTTCAAAATTATGTAACTTACTCACACGCAAGATACTGTACCGGGAACATCGCTACGAGAGAAGTCCGAAGTATCTTTGTTGAACTTCGCGCGAGATGGAAGGTAGGCAGCCCGCCGAACGCAGTGACGTATCCAGCGAGTGACGTGGCCGCCGTAAGCCAGCTCTCCGCTACCATATATGGTAATGATCCAGCTCGTCCTCAAAAGTACATCTTTGAGCTAATTTATCGCTATTTTGACACTGCCATCTTAAAGGCCCTTACAATAGACATCATCTGTTCAGATTTCAAGAAAATCCACCGAGTATTATAGAAGTTATAAGGGTAGATAGTACCCGAGTTCTAGACACTTCCATGCGGACGTGTATAAAAGGAAGACCACCCGACCTACGAATTCAGTGTCTGTCACTCCGCCGTCTCTGTGACACGGGTGACAAGAGAAGTCTTGTGTGTGTCGAACTTCTAGTTGACAGTCTGCGAAATCCAAGTTCGGTATTTCTCTAAGTGTTGTATCAGGACTTTGCCATATTCTTGAAGTGCCTGAATGGGACTTTGTTTTCTGCGAGCATCGTATTGGAACTTTGTCATATTGACACATTGGGACTTTGTTTTCTTTGTCGTGTGTCGTGATTGGACTTTGTTTTTTTTCTTAAAGTGCCATATAAGAACTTTGTTTTTTTTCTGAAGCGTCTCATTGGAACTTAGTTATTTTCGCCAAGTGTCGCGATAAGACGTTATTATTTTCTTAAGGTGACGTACTGGAACATTGTCATCGGAACTTTATTTTCTTCGAGTGTCGTGTTGGGACTTTAACATTTCGGCACATTGGAACTTTGTTATTTCTACACATTGGAACTTTGTTTTTTTTTGAAGTGCCACATAAGGACTTACTTATTCGACGACGATTGAATTTTCACGTGTGTTGTGTATCGCATTGAACTTACGCGAACTTATATTTTTGAATCAATTTCTGGAACATTGAACTTAGGGGACATTAAACATTACGTTTAATTGTGAAATATGCAATGCTTTCCAAGTGCTGCACAGGGACTTATGTTTGATTCTTAAAGACTGTGACAATTCGGAATACGCATATCGCATTTCCAGAAAGCCTAGAACTTTCCAGTATTTTGAGTGATCCATAATTTATGAAGTCAGACTTTTTCTTTCAAATATTACTTTCTTTAATGGCTATTCACTTCGCTTATTAATGCAACAGGACAGTTTCCGAATGCTACTTATTCAGTTCATTGCCAATATGTTTTAAACCTTCAGAACTGTGCATTTAGGGCTGCAGTAACAGTAATCCTCTAGAACATCCTGACTTACAGTGAGCTTGCCTTATGAACTTGCATTTCTACCAGTACTTGTTCTTCGAGTGATTATTCTAGAACGTTTTTGCAGTAATCATAATTAAAAGGCCATATCTGTTCAGACAGTGCCGTGCAGGAAATTCAGGTGTGCATTACGTCTCGAATCGAACCCAGGAACACGTACCAATCTTCGAGACATTCCAGAACGTCGGGACATGCCAGAACGTCGAGACTTCCAGAACGTCGAGACACTTCCAGAACCTCCAGACGTTCCAGAACTCCTCATCCGAGCAGGTGTGGTCCCTGCCCAGTCGATGTCCAGCACCATCCCAGGACTTGGAGGTACCAACCAGCCACGACATTTCCAAGCTGCTGTATGAAGGTGATATGAACTTGCTTTTGATGATCAATAAACTCAATTTATCAAAATAATCTCTCAATTTGATAACTATACCTCTCTCTGTACCAGCTCCAATGATAAAGCCACAACCGAGATTAAGACTCATGCTCGTTCATTTAATATCAAGCGCCTTAAAGATATGAACACATTTTTACGGGTACAATACATTGTCAGATATTACTATCGATGACAGACTATGTAAATTATTATGATTATAAACTTCAAGTGACATCAAAACTTATACATCTAAATTTTCAACGGTATCCTCCATCAGACATTTTCGAGTGCTACTTCGTTTCGGCTGTTCGAGTGATTAGTTATGTGCCATGCCACGACGCCATTAATGCCTGTGTTGTGTATTTCGACCTGCAAAATTATTTACGGTCTTTGGAACATTATTCTGTGCTCCCACATATTATGTTGCAGTTTGTTTTGCGCGCGCTTTTCCAGCCATGCAACTATTTTAAGAGAGCAAGAATGTGTGATAGCTATGGTTGCCTACTACGCTCTGTACTGGTATGATAATCCTACTCTGTGTCATGTGCTGTAAACTTGTGTGGTGTGTGATGAGACGCTGGCCACGTTGCATCCCATTCTGTTCACACTCAACATGTAATCTGCTAGTATTGTGTGAAGGTCAACATTCCTGCAAACAAGTAAGACCATTCCTTGTTATTTGAACCTGAAAAAAAATTTGGTGTGTCTCTTCCTGTATCCAACGTATGAAGATTTGTTTGGACATTGAAATTATACCTATGGCATGCTATCCATTGTTTTGGACTTGCGCCTCCCCTGTGTTCTGGCTTCGGGAGGGGAGGACTGTAATGTGAAAATGGGAACTAATATTTACTGGACATAACTGAATTATTACATCAAAGCATCTAAGAGTATTTATTTATTCATCTGTCATGTCGACTTGTGTATCCAGCCGTTATCTGTATTATCGGCCATTGTTGGAACTGTTTCCTAACTGTGGAAGTTACCAGACCAATTTAATTCAAGTTATTTATCCATTATTGTCAGGCATTTGACTGGACGATCTGATGCGCTGAATTATCATTTTGTAACTTATGCGCACCTTCGCGGTGCACGCATTGAATTATGGGACTGGCTACTCGCCTAGCTCGGTGTGAGCTCAGTAGTCTGCTTGCCGCGACTCTCCAAGATGGCTGTGTTGTGTGAAGCTCCCAAGCGGACGGCTTGGCAAGAAGGGAAAGCAATTACTATGGAGCCGGACTCCGGCGGATAAACCATAATGTTAGGGCTAGGCCCTATTATTTTTTGAAAGTTATCCAGTGTGCTCCAACCTTAATATTTTCTTAATGTAACATGTAAACTTGGTGCAGTGAGTTAACCGTTATCGGTATGAAAAGTTTCAAGTGTCTCGTAAGTTGGATATATTAACTCCAAGTAAGTACTGAAAATTATAATTTATTGAAGGGATCCCGTTCGTTCAGGCACTAGTGTGAGTAATTTCATCGTGGACATGAGCAACATTATAAACGACAATTTTGGTATAGTGTAACCTTGTAAGCAAAATTTGATATATATTTGAACTGAATCCGTTGGAAAAAGAAAATTTAATGTAATGTAGGGAGCTCCGGATCGCTAGTTATGCATCTATGAGGTGATATTTTGTGTAAGTGATTTTATCTTACGTTTTTGTCGGTGTGCATTATTGCCAACTGTGTTTCTTGATGTTCATTATGATGATGAATCTTATTATTATTATTATTATTATTATTATTATTATTATTACTCTTATTTTTTGTAATTCATTTCGGTGCGTGCTTTCTCCCTTAATTTTTTCCTGGTTGGTGGTATTTGCTGTCTGATTTTAGTCCTATTGCCTTCGTGGCTGATTATCTGTACGTGATTATTATCGCATTGTTACGGGCCTTTATTAATGACACCTCATATTCGCATCGTAGCGCATTCCACGGCCCCCTCTGTTCTAGAGTATGTAAACTGCAGGTAAATTGATATACTAGAGCTAATGTAAACTGGTACTATCACCATTTATACCATTTTCAAATTACATTTGCTTAGTAAATTTTCGTCATTTCAAATTTATCTGGTGTGTCATTTAGTAGCCAGCAATATTTACCTGGCAACCTGTCAAAGTTATGTAAGACCCTGGCCTTTTTATTCTCGCTTTTGCCCTCCACGCTTCATATTTTATGCTACTGCCTTTCGGTAAGTATTGTGCTTGTTTTCTTCTTGATGTTTGTGCTTTTCTTTTGAATGTTTGGTTTACTAATTGGTAAGGTTGCAGACTTCGTATTGAAAATTCGGTACTCGCCTGACCAAAAATCATATTCTTCGTGCCAACGTACTTCACTTATACCAACTACTTCTAACTTTAGTCTATCCATCTCCATTTTCATATTCTCTAACCTACCACAATGATTCAAACTTCTAACATTCCACGCTCCGACTCGCAGAATGTCAGTATCCATCTTCCTGATGATCCCCCCTCTCGTGTAGTCCCACCCGGAGATCCGAACGGGGGACTAGTTTACCTCCGGGATATTTTACTCGGGAGGAAGCCATCATCAGTACATCATTCATACAGAGGGAGCTGCATATCCTCGGGAGTTAGTTACGGCTAAATTTCGCGTTGCTTTCAGCCGTGTAGCAGTATAAACACAGCTAAGCCATGTTGAGTATTATTACAAGGCCATATCAGTCAATCATCTCGACTGCCGCCCTTGCAACTTCCGAAAGGCGCTATCCCCCTTTCGAAGAACCATTCCTTAGTCTGGTCTCTCAACAGATACCCATGCGATATGGTTGCACCTGCGGCTCGGGTATCTGCTTCACTGGGACACGCAAGTCTCCCCACCGCGACAAGGTCACATGGTTCGCAGGAGAGGATTGTATTGTATTGTATTTCATCCGACTGATCATGCAGTGATATGGGACACGTCAATGGTCATATTTACAGCAACAAAGGATAAAACAGTAATACACATGCCATGATAAATAAAGAGAAATATACAATGTGGTAAAGAGATACTGATTCAAAATAGGTAATACATAATTAATTTTCAAGAGCTAAGTATTCTTCAATAGAATGAAAACAATGGTTAGAAACAAATTTGAATAATTCTTTCTTAAATTTCGAACATGGTTTTATATGCTTAATGTAGTCTGGCAATTTATTAAATAAATGTACTCCTGCAGAACTCAAACTTGATTCATATAGTTTAGTTTTGTATTGTTCTATGTGCAGACTGTGCCTATTGCTAGTATTATACCTACGTACATAGGAGTTTATGGTGAAACTGTATACATTCTCCATCATACATACAAGTGTATGGAAGATATAAAGTCTAGGTAATGGTAAAATAAAATAAAGTTTACAGTATTTCTTGCAGCTTGTCCTCATGCCGGCGCCGGCCATTCCTCTAATTATTTTCTTTTGTAACTTAAAGATAACTTCTCTATATCGTGAATTCCCCCAGTAAATGATTCCATAGGTTAGTATGGGACGGACATATGCGAAATACATTATTCGGCAAGCCTCTAAATTAAAACTATTTTTCAAAGATATTATCATGAAATAAATTCTACCAAGCTTTTTCCCTATAAACTCTGTATGTTTTCCCGAGGTTAATGATTCATCCATCCAAAATCCAAGAAACTTGTTGATGATGAGTACTCAACTATGGTCTTTCCGAATGATATTGGACTAATTTCTATATTTAGATTAACCTTATGGTGAAATCTAATCACAGAAGTTACCTGTTTACTTAAAATTAATGTATTATCTTCAGGCCAGCTCAGGATATTACTCACTATATTGCCTGCCTTTAATTCTAACCCTTCAGAACTTTCATCAGCTACAAAAACAGTAATATCATGTGCAAACAAAGTTAATTGCACTCCTTGAATATCATCGACAATTTGAACGATATCATTAATAAATACTAAAAATAATAATGGTCATAAAACTGCCCCTGTGGAACACCACGAACTATGTTTCAGGCACAGGAATACACAATCTTAATTACATGTTTGCTCAAATCAGAACCGGTATATGATATTTCAACAATTTGTTTTCTATCCCCTAAAAATGATTTGAACCAGTTATAGGCCATTCCCCGAACTCCATATATGTATAATATTTCTAAAAGCAAGCTGTGGTCAATTATATCAAAAGCTTTTGTTAAGTCTAAGAAAATACTTAAACATGCACCCTTCCCATCTAGGGTGTCATATATCCGTTCAGTAAAGTTAATGAATGCTGTGGTAGTTGATCTATTTTTACGAAAGCCATTTTGGCAACCAGCTAAGATATTATGCTTCTCTAAGAATGATAACAGTCTCGTACATAATTCCTTCCAGGGGAGGCAGACAGGCCTTTAGTTACCAGCATCTCCTTCACTACCCTTTTTATGTATTGGAACAACTTTGGTTACCTTGAATTTGTCTGGAAATTTACCAGTGGTTAGTGACAAATTTATCAAATAACAGAGAGTCTTGATTATGTATTGGTAACAGCATTTAATAAGGTAGTTTGAATACCAGCAAAACAAAAGTTATGAAATTTAGGCGTGGAGGAAATATCTCCACAGAAGATGTATTTGAGTGCGGCAATAACAAAGTAGAGCTGGAAAACTCGTACCGTTATTTAGGCTTAACATTGCAAGTAACTGGGAATACGTTTACTAAACACATAGAGGAACGATGCACTGCAGCGATCAAATCCATATTTGAAATAAAGAGCATTGAGAAACTATCAGTAAGAAACGGCCTCATTCTCTTTAACATTAAGATAGCTCCAATAGCCTGCTATGCTATCAGCAAAATATGGACGCACCTCACTATGACCAACCTGAAGAGACTGGAAGCTGTGAAAGCCACCTGCTTGAAAAGAGCATTACGGATACACAGAAAAGTTCGGACACGGTTAGTGTACAAACTGGTAGACACGGACTTTTTCATCAGGGAGATAATGATTAGTAATAATCTAGAATTCACCCCAGCATATGAGGCCCACATCGAACAAAGACAGCAAAAGCTTGCAGCAATAGATCCAGACTTCTACGAATATCCTGCAGTGAACACAGATGTATGAAAAGAGCCCAACTTTGAACTCCGACATGTCTTCACACGGACTGCAGCGCATGGCTTTCATCATAGAATTTGTCACCAACGAGGTTACCATCATGCTTCAACCCAGTGTTCCTGTACGCTCTGCGGCTTGTATTGTCCACAGTACCACTTGATTGATTGTAAGGAGAGGATAAATTCCCTGAATTTCTATGCAAACGATGACAACTTTCAAGGGATCTTATAACCATTCTTTGTTAAAAGTACACAGTGTGTTTAATATATCTATATAAGGTAGTTTGAATAACCATCTAAACCAGAAGACTTCTTTTTTCCCATCAGTTTTATTATCTTATCTATCTCCTGATCAGTCACAGGAGTAAGAAACACGGATGATACATTCCTGTGAACTGTATTCAAGTTTGTTCTTGTCACTGATGTTTGAAAATTTTCCGCTAACCTCAAAACTGCTTCTAGAAAATAGTTACTAAAGATTTCTGCAACTTCTTCTGGATCACTGACTTCTTTCCCTGCATTTGTAGGAGTAATATTATTTTTTAATGGAACTAGAGTACCATTCTCCCTTTTTATAATGTTCCACATATATTTAGACCTATTCTTAGAATTGTTTAGTTCATGCACATTATGCAATCTTTTGGCGAAGAGGTTACCATTTCAATCAATCAATACTGATCTGCATTTAGAGCAGTCGCCCAGGGGGCAGATTCCCTATCTGTTGCTTTCCTAGCCTTTTCCTAAATGATTTCAAAGAAATTGGAAATTTATTGAACATCTCCCTTGGTAAGTTAATCCAATCCATAACTCCCCTTCCTATAAATGAATATTTGCCCCAGTTTGTCCTCTTGAATTCCAACTTTATCTTCATATTGTGATCTTTCCTACTTTTATAAACGCCATTCAAACTTATTCGTCTACAAATGTCATTCCATGTCATCTCTCCGCTGACAGCTCGGAACATACCACTTAGTCGAGCAGCTTTTCTTCTTTCTCTCAATTCTTCCCAACGCAAACATTGCAATATTTTTGTAACGCTAGTCTTTTGTCGGAAATCACGCAGAACAAATCGAGCTGCTTTTCTTTGGATTTTTCCAGTTCTTGAATCAGGTAATCCTGGTGAGGGTCACATACACTGGAACCATACTCTAGTTGGGGTCTTACCAGAGACTTACATGCACTCTCCTTTACATCCTTACTACAACCCCTAAACACCCTCATAACCATGTGGAGAGATCTGTACCCTTTATTTACAATCCCATTTATGTGATTACCCCAATGAAGATCTTTCCTTATATTAACACCTAGACACTTACAATGATCCCCAAAGGGAACTTCCACCCCATCAACGCAGTAATTAAAACTGAGAGGACTTTTCCTATTTGTGAAACTCACAACCTGACTTTTAACCCCGTTTATCAACATACCATTGCCTGCTGTCCATCTCAGAACATTTTCGAAGTCACGTTGCAGTTGCTCACAATCTTGTAACTTATTTATCACTCTATAGAGAATAACATCACCCGCAAATAGCCTTACCTCTGATTCCACTCCTTTACTCATATCATTCATATATATATATGTATAAGAAAACATAAAGGTCCAATAGCACTGCCCTGAGGAACTCCCCTCTCAACTATTACAGGGTCAGATAAAGCTTCACCTACTCTAACTCTCTGAGATCTATTTTCTAGAAATACAGCAACCCATTCAGTCACTCTTTTGTCTAGTCCAATTGCACTCATTTTTGCCAGTAGTCTCCCATGATAGACCCTATCAAATGCTTTAGACAGGTCAATCGCGATACAGTCCATTTGAAATCCAGAATCCAAGATATCTGCTATATCTTGCCGGAATCCTACAAGTTGAGCTTCAGTGGAATAACCTTTCCTAAAACCGAATTGCCTTCTATCGAACCAGTTATTAATTTCACAAATATGTCTAATATAATCAGAAAGAATGCCTTCCCAAAGCTTACATACAACGCATGTCAAACTTACTGGCCTGTAATATTCAGCTTTATGTCTATCACCCTTTCCTTTATACACAGGGGCTACTATAGCAACTCTCCATTCATCTGGTATAGCTCCTCCGACCAAACAATAATCAAATAAGTACTTCAGATATGGTACTATATCCCAACCCATTGTCTTTAGTGTATCCCCAGAAATCTGATCAATTCCAGCCGCTTTTCTAGTTTTCAACTTTTGTATCTTATTGCAAATGTCATTGTTATCATATGTAAATTTTATTACTTCTTTGGCCTTAGTCTCCTCCTCTATCTCGACATCATCCTTGTAACCAACAATCTTTACATACCGCTGACTGAATACTTCTGCCTTTTGAAGATCCTCGCATACACACTCCCCTTGTTCATTAATTATTCCTGGAATGTCCTTCTTGGAACCTGTTTCTGCCTTAAAATACCTATACATACCCTTCCATTTTTCACTAAAATTTATGTGACTGCCAATTATGCTTGCCATCATGTTATCCTTAGCTGCCTTCTTTGCTAGATTCAATTTTCTAGTAAGTTCCTTCAATTTCTCCTTACTTTCACTGCCATTTCTAACTCTATTTATTTCCAGTCTGCACCTCCTTCTTAGTCTCTTTATTTCTCTATGATAATAAGGTGGATCTTTACCATTCCTTACCACCCTTAAAGGTACAAACCTGTTTTCGCATTCCTCAACAATTTCTTTAAACCCATCCCAGAGTCTGTTTACATTTTTATTTACCGTTTTCCACCGATCATATTTACTTTTTAGAAACTGCCTCATGCCTGCTTTATCAGCCATATGGTACTGCCTAACAGTCCTACTTTTAAGACCTTCCTTTCTATCACATTTATTTTTAACTACCACAAAAACAGCTTCATGATCACTAATACCATCTATTACTTCAGTTTCCCTATAGAGCTCATCTGCTTTTATCAGCACGACATGCAGGATATTTTTCCCTCTGGTTGGTTCCATCACTTTCTGGATCAGCTGTCCTTCCCATATTAACTTATTTGCCATTTGTTGGTCATGCTTCCTGTCGTTCGCATTTCCTTCCCCATTGACATCTGGCAAATTCAGATCTCCCGCTACAATCACATTTCTTTCCATGTCGTTTTCCACATAGCTAACTATCCTATCAAATAATTCCGAATCCGCGCCAGTGCTACCCTTTCCCGATCTGTACACTCCAAATATATCAAGTTGCCTATTATCTTTAGAAATGAGCCTTACACCTAGAATTTCATGTGTCTCATCTTTAACTTTTTCGTAGCTTACAAATTCTTCTTTCACCAGAATGAACACTCCCCCTTCCACCATTCCTATCCTATCTCTAGGATACACACTCCAGTTCCGTGAGAAAATTTCTGCATCCATTATATCATTTCTCAGCCATGATTCAACTCCTATTACAATATCTGGTAAATATATATCTATTAAATTACGTAATTCTATTCCTTTCCTTACAATACTTCTACAGTTCAACACTAACAATTTTATGTCATCCCTACTTGATTTCTAGTTCCCTGTTACCTTATCACCGCTCCCTACGCCATCCCGTTTCCCTGAATGTACCTCCCTATTACTCTTCCAAACAAATTTCCTAACTTATACGTACCACTGCGGTTTAAATGAAGGCCATCCGAGCGAAGATCCCTTTTTCCTACCCACCCATTAGGATCTAGAAATTTCACTCCCAGTTTCCCACATACCCACTCCATAGTCTCATTTAAATCCGCAATCACCCTCCAGTCAGTATCCCTCCTACACAGTATTCCACTAATAACAATCTCCGCTTTCTTAAACTTCACCCTTGCTGCATTTACCAGATCCCACACATCTCCAGCTATGTTGGTACTTATATCAGCTTGCCTTAAGTGGATAGGAGTAGTCAGAAAGCCTGGAGGCTACTCAGGCTTCTCAGTAAAGATCCTAATAAAGCATCATCTCTTTGCAACGTATCTGCAAACCAAATTGCTCACCAACTCGTCCAAAATGGCAAGTATGTAAACTCCGGTTGTAAAACAAAAATGGATGTTCCTAAGACATAATTCATACCAGAGACCAGTTTGCTTTCTAATCCCTTTACCATGGCAGAACTGAATGAGGCTATAAATATCAGTAAAAACGGAAAGGCTCCCGGTGTAGATGAAATCTGTATTCAACAAATCAAGAATTTTGGACCTGTTACTAGAGAATGGGTACTGAATCTATTTAACAATTGCATTCGAACATGAAGAATACCCAAAATTTGGAGGAAATCTAGAGTTATAGCATTCCTCAAATCAGGAAAAGATCCACATGATCCTAAAAATTACAGACCTATTTCCTTGCTCTGTCATTCATTCAAGAACTTAGAACGAATGATTCTGGTAAGGCTTACAAAAATAGTTGAACCACATTTGATCCCAGACCAAGCTGGTTTTAGAAGAGGGAAGAACTGCACATCACAAATCATCCATTTGACCCAATATATTGAAGATGGTTTTGAAAATCGTGAAATAACTGGAGCAGTCTTCATCGACCTAACTGCGGCTATGACACAGTTAGTCACCAAATTCTGCTGAGTAAACTTTATAAGATGACAAAAGACAAGAAGCTGACTGAATTTATTCGATGTCTTCTTGAAAATCAAAATTCTTTGTAGATTTCCAAGGGCGACATAGTCGTTGGAAGAAACTCAGGAATGGCCTACCCCAAGGTAGTGTTTTGTCTCCAATATTATTTAATATTTAAACGAATGATCAACCCTTGCCAAAAGGAACAAAATGCTTCATTTTTGCAGATGATCGAGCTATTGTCACCCAGGGTGATCAGTTTGAGAGTGTTGAACGGAGACTAATTGAAGCCTTAGATCAGGGCCTCTCAGGGTGCATGCGCGTGGTGCATGCACTGTGCACTGTGCAAAAGACGACTTGGCTTGGTTGACCAGAGTGCAGACCCCCACTCCTCGATTTGGAGCAATAGCGCTTACTTTATCTTTCCTCACGCCTGTCTCGCTCGCTCCGCCTGTCTCGCTCTGCCCCACTTGCGCCATAGCGCTCCAAATCCGGGCTGAGTTGAGCCGAGTATAGCCGAGTAGAGCCGAGCTTAGCCGAGTAGCCCAGAGACGAAGCGTTGTTCCGAGATATGCCGAGCGGCACCGATGCACAGTGCACGGAGCTCTTGCGCCTCGATCTGCACGCGTGAGATTTTGGGCATTTGAAAGGCCCTGCCTTACATGAACTGAGTCAATACTACAGAGAAAACCATCTAAAGCCTAACACCTCAAAGAGGCAAGTTTGCGCTTTTCACTTAAAGAATATGCAGGCAAGAAGAAAACTGAAGATTTTCTGGGAAGGTGCTCTCTTGGATCACTGCTCAACACCTCAATATCTAGGGGTGACTCTGGATCATGCACTCACGTATGAACAACATTGTCTTAACACGAAACACAAAGTATCTAGTCGAAATTCCATTCTTCGCAACTTATGCGGTACCAGCTGGGGAATGCAAGCTCAAAAAATGAGAACTACTGCTTTAGCACTGAGCTACTCTGCATCAGAATATGCATGCCCTGTTTGGTATAGATCGTATCATGTCAAACAGGTGGATATTGCTTTAAATGAAACTTGCCGGCTTATAACTGGTTGCCTAAGATAAGGTGATAAGGTATATTGCTTGGCTGGCATTGCTCCCCCAGATATCAGACGTAAAGTAGCTGCCAAACATGAAAAATCAAAAGTAGACGTTTCCCAAAGACATCCATTACATGATTATCAACCTGCTCAACAACGATTGAAATCGAGGAGAAGTTTTCTTCATTCTACTGAGTGCCGTTCGGAGTCACCTCAATCATCAAGACTAACTTCCTGGATATCCAGAAACCTCCATCTCAATGGATGTATGGATGGATCCATCCGAAACTCTTCCAGCCGGTTATGAAGAGTCATGGTCTACATGGAAGAGTCTGAACACACTACGGTCTGGGGTCGGTCGATCTAAGAACAATATGAAGAAGTGGGGTCTATCTGAAGGGTCAATCCTCTATGTCTGCGGAGAAGAACAAACCATTGCGCACCTCCTTAATTGCAACTCCTGCCCTCTCGTTTGCACCATGCAAGATTTAGTGAAGGCCACACCAAATGGTCGAGATCTTGCCAAATTCTGGTCCGATATGATATAATTGTTACTTTGAATGTACCTCTAGTATGTTTTTTACCAGTTAGGCCTGTTGTTGTTGTTTGAGTCATCAGTCCATAGACTGGTTTGATGCAGCCCTCCATGCCACCCTATCCTGTGCTAACCTTTTCATTTCTATGTAACTATTGCATCCTACATCTGCTCTAATCTGTTTTTCATATTCATACCTTGGTCTACCCCTACCGTTCTTGCCACCTACACTTCCTTCAAAAACCAACTGAACAAGTCCTGGGTGTCTTAAGATGTGTCCTATCATTCTATCTCTTCTTCTCGTCAAATTTAGCCAAATCGATCTCCTCTCACCAATTCGATTCAGTATCTCTTCATTCGTGATTCGATCTATCCATCTCACCTTCAGCATTCTTCTGTAGCACCACATTTCAAAAGCTTCTATTCTCTTTCTTTCTGAGCTAGTTATCGTCCATGTTTCACTTCCATACAATGCCACGCTCCACACAAAAGTCTTCAAAAACATCTTTCTAATTCCGATATCAATGTTTGAAGTGAGCAAATTTCTTTTCTGAAGAAAGCTCTTCCTTGCTTGTGCTAGTCTGCATTTTATGTCCTCCTTACTTCTGCCATCGTTGGTTATTTTACTACCCAAGTAACAATATTCATCTACTTCCTTTAAGACTTCGTTTCCTAATCTAATATTTCCTACATCACCTGCCTTCGTTCGACTGCACTCCATTACTTTTGTTTTGGATTTATTTATTTTCATCTTGTACTCCTTACCTAAGACTTCATCCATACCATTCAGCAACTTCTCGAGATCTTCTGCAGTCTCAGATAAAATAACAATATCATCCGCAAATCTCAAGGTTTTGATTTTCTCTCCTTGGACTGTGATTCCCTTTCCAAATTTCTCTTTGATTTCCTTTACTGCCTGTTCTATGTAAACATTGAAAAGGAGAGGGGACAAGCTGCAGCCTTGCCTCACTCCTTTCTGGATTGCTGCTTCTTTTTCAAAGCCCTCGATTCTTATCACTGCAGACTGATTTTTATACAGGTTGTAGATAATTCTCCGTTCTCGGTATCTGATCCATATCATCTTCAGAATCATAAATAGCCTGGTCCAATCAACATTATCGAATGCCTTTTCTAGATCTACGAATGCCATGTACGTGGGCTTGTCCTTCTTGATTCGATCCTCTAAGATCAGACGTAAAGTCAGGATTGCTTCACGTGTTCCTACATTTCTTCTGAAGCCAAATTGATCTTCCCCCAACTCAGCTTCAACTTGTTTTTCCATTCTTCTGTAAATAACACGTGTTAAAATTTTGCAGGCATGAGATACTAAACTAATGGTGCGGTAGTTTTCACACCTGTCAGCACCGGCTTTCTTGGGAATAGGTATAACAACATTCTGCCGAAAATCGGGTGGGACTTCTCCTGTCTCATACATCTTGCACACTAAATGAAATAACCTTACCATGCTGGTTTCTCCTAAGGCAATCAGTAATTCAGAGGGAATATCATCAATTCCAGGTGCCTTGTTCCTATTTAGGTCACTCACAGCTCTGTCAAACTCTGACCTCAAAATTGGGTCTCCCATTTCATCAGCAACAACAGCCCCTTCATGTTCCAGAACGAAATTATCTACATCGTTACCTTGATACAACTGTTGGATATGCTCCTGCCATCTTTCTGCTTTGTCTTCTTTCCCTAGAAGTGGCTTTCCATCTGAGCTCTTAATATTCATGCACCTAGATTTCCTTTCTCCAAAGGTTTCCTTGATTTTCCTGTATGCAGCATCTACCTTTCCCAGGACCATACAGCCTTCGACATCCTTGCACTTCTCCTTCAGCCATTCTTCCTTAGCTACCTTGCACTTTCTATCCACTTCATTCTTTAATCGCCTGTATTCTTTTCTGCCCTCTTCATTTCTAGCATTCTTGTATTTTCGTCGTTCATCAATCAGGTCTAGTATATTCTGAGTTATCCACTGATTCTTAGTTGATCTTTTCTTCCTTCCTAACATTTCTTCAGCAGCCCTACTGACTTCATTTTTCACGACTCTCCACTCTTCCTCTACTGTGTTTCCTTCGGCCTTTTCATTTAGTCCTTGTGCAACATGTTCCTTGAAACAATCCATCACACTCTTTTCTTTCAACTTGTCTAGATCCCATCTTTTTGCATTCTTTCCTTTCTTCAATTTCTTCAACTTCAGATGGCATTTCATGACCAACAAGTTGTGGTCAGAGTCCACGTTTGCTCCTGGGAAAGTTTTGCAATCCAACACCTGGTTTCTGAATCTCTGCCTAATCATAATGAAGTCTATTTGATACCTTCCAGTGTCTCCAGGTCTCGTCCACGTATACAGCCGTCGTTTGTGGTGTTTGAACCAAGTATTGGCGAGGACTAAATTATGGTCAGTGCAGAATTCAACCAGCCGACTTCCTCTTTCGTTCCTTTGTCCCAATCCAAATTCTCCTACTGTGCTACCTTCTCTTCCTTGGCCTACCACTGCGTTCCAGTCTCCCATCACAATTAGATTCTCGTCACCTTTGACATATTGTATTAAATCTTCTATCTCCTCATATATTCTTTCAATTTCTTCATCATCCGCTGAACTAGTAGGCATATAGACCTGCACTATTGTAATGGGCATTGGTTTGGTGTCTATCTTGGCGACAATAATTCTTTCACTATGCTGGTCGTAGTAGCTTATCCGCTGCCCTATTTTCTTATTCATTATTAAACCAACTCCTGCATTACCCCTATTTGATTTCGTGTTGATAATTCGGTAGTCGCCTGACCAAAAATCCTGTTCTTCCTGCCAACGTACTTCACTTATACCAACTACATCTAACTTTAGCCTATCCATCCCCCTTTTCAGATTCTCTAACCTACCACAACGATTCAAACTTCTAACATTCCACGCTCCGACTCGCAGAATGTCAGTATCCATCTTCCTGAAAATCGCCCCCTCTCGTGTAGTCCCCACCCGGAGATCCGAATGGGGGACTAGTTTACCTCCGGAATATTTTACCCGGGAGGAAGCCATCATCAGTACATCATTCATACAGAGAGAGCTGCATGTCCTCGGGAGGTGGTTACGGCTGTAGTTTCCCGTTGCTTTCAGCCGTGTAGCAGTATCAACACAGCTAAGCCATGTTGAGTATTATTACAAGGCCGTATCAGTCAATCATCTAGACTGCCGCCCTTGTAACTACCGAAAGGCTGCTACCCCCCTTTCGTTGAACCATTCGTTAGTCTGGTCTCTCAACAGATACCCATCCGATATGGTTGCACCTGCGGCTCGGCTATCTGCATCATTGGGACACGCAAGCCTCCCCACCGCGGCAAGGTCACATGGTTCGTAGAGGAGGCAGTTAGGCCTATTTAATTATTTCTCTTCCTTAACTAACAATTTATATGATGTATTGCTTCTGATACGAATAAATAAAAATCTTTTGGCAGGCTTCAGAACTTCTCGATATATGTTCTTATATGTCTTATAATAATCCTTCAATTCAGATGAGGTGTTACTCCCTTTCACACACTTGCCTAAAAACCTTAATCGTCTACTTGAATTTCTAATTCTTGTTGTAATCCGCCCATTCCTATGATTACCATTTTGACTGGTATTTCCACTTGATAATAATAGTTGAACAAACCCAAAACTCACTGAAGGCCTCATTAGTTGAGTTATTTCTATATACACTCTCCCAAGTTTCCTGCTTCCTCTCGTTCATCCTCTGCTTCCCTTTGGTCTGCTGGCGTGTGGTAAAGCTTTAAATTCGCAGCGTTATAGATGTTCTCTGAACTTCCATCCAAGCTCTGAACTTTGTAAGCATTGTTGTCATAAGTTTGTATAATCTTGAAAGGGCCCACGAACAATTTACAAAACTTGTGGTACACCTTCTGCTCTGGGTTAGATACACTAGGCTTCTTCACTAGAACGAGCTCGCCAACCCTCAACGGACGGTGGAATCGCTTATTCCTCAGCCTTCTCAATCGTCGTTCTGCTTGTGCCTCCAAATGTTCCCATGTCTTTCTGATACAAATTTCGCTGGATACGCGTGGATCTGCAGGACAAGCCACTGCATCGTGCCATGGCCTGGCCGGATATTTGTTAAAGTGAACCACTTCCGGTATCTGGCCTGTTGCTTCGTGGATCGTGGTGTTAATACATTTAGTTATAATGGGCACCACGTCAATCCACCGCCAATGTGCCTCGGAACAATAGATCCTGCAAAATTTTGCAATCTCTCGCATGATCCTCTCTGATGGATTCGATTCGGGATGGCGAATCGAACTAAGTACATGCTGAATGTCTAGTTGTCGTAATTGATTTGCAAACGCAGCAGATGTGAACTGACTACCATGATCAGTAAGGATCTTCTTAGGCTTCCCCATCTGTGGAATGATATGTGAAGTAATTCCTCGTAGTACAGTTTTAGAATTTGCCTTTTGCAGCGGATACAAGGCTACCAATTTAGAGAATACATCTAAACTAACAAGGATGAATTGATTTCCCCTACGGGCCTTGGGGAGCGGTCCGTACAGGTCCATTGCGAATATCTCGCGGGGTTCAGTAGGTAACAATGGGCGCGGAGATTGCTTAAGTAAGTACGGATTAGGTTTAATCCTTTGGCAAACGTCGCATGATCGTAGTACATTTCGGACTGTTTGGTTCATTTTGGCCCACACGAATGTCTCTTGGATAGTTGCCAAAACCTTCCCTATACCTCCGTGTCCAATGACCCGGTGTACATGGTTGACTACCGGTACTTGCATTTCAGATGGTATGACTATGCGAAGTTTCGTGTGTTCCTCATCCAAAAACTTATGAAGAACCCCATTCAAATAATGGTAGCTCGCTGATAATTTACTAGCTCTGTCATACTGTGGATTGTCTGGCTGCAATGTTTTGTTAAAGAACTCCATCATCAAGTTATTGAACCCATCTCTCTTCTGTATCGCTCCTATGTCCTTCAGATTCCTTAAGACCTCCTGATCCTCTTCTATCAACTCAATTTGGTGGATTACGACTTCCTCCGGGTTTGGATGTCGACTCAATGTGTCTGCCAAAATACTGAGTTTCCCGGGGCAATGTTCGACTGTTAGATCAAATTGCTGGATAAATAATGCCCAACGGCTAACCCTCTCACTTGCCATATTGGTTTTCATAATGAACGTCAGCGCTTTGTGATCGGTACGGATAACAATCTGAAAACCATACACGATCTTCTTCCAATACTGCAAAGCGCTCACGATAGACAGCATCTCCAATTCCGTGATAGTGTACTTTATCTCATGCTTCCGCAATTTCCGGCTCATGAAGGCAATATAGGTTTTTATGCTTGGATCATCGGGGTTTTCCTGAAGTAATACGGCTCCTATACCTATGGTTGAGGCGTCTGTTTGAATTATGAATCTGAGGCTGAAATCAGGGTATCCGAGCTTAACATTATGCAGTAATCGTTGCTTGGTCTGAGCGAACGCCTCATCACAAGTATGGTCCCACTCCCATCGATTATTTTTCTTAAGTAGGTCCTGCAATGGTGCTACTACGGTTGTATAATCAGGGCAATGATCAGCGAAGAATTGACACATTCCAAGGAACTGCCGAACATGTTTTACTTTAGTAGGCTTAGGAAACATCCTAATGGCCTCAATTTTGACTGGGTTTGGTCGCACACCATCTCCATCTCATACGGGGACCAATCATTCACGTTTAATTCGTATTCAAAATTCTCAATTTTTCCATGTTTTGAGCCAAACGTGTCGCTATGCTTTGTTAAAATTTTGAATAAATTTTCCTTCCCCTCGGGACCTATTACAGCTGCATTAACTTTATCTGCTATAACTTTCCCACAGTTGACTTCACCTTCCTGCAATTCTGCCGCAAATAGTTGATAATCATCAGAGGTCACATGATCATCCGTCTCACTCATGACACTTTCGTCCGTCCTAAGCGGATTCACGACTTCGGTATTCCAAATTTCTTCATGCTCTCCTATCTCCGACTGAGGGTTCATGGTTGTATCCTCGATACCTTCCCTGTGCTTAAACCTGACAGAGTTATCCCCCATGTCAATCACAGCCTGGTATTCGGTCATAAAATCAGCCCCTAGGATCAAGTTATAGTTGATTTTATTCATGATAATAAATGTATGAGCAAATTTTGAATTTCCAATTTCGATGTCCAATAATGCCTGGTTCTTACATATGACGGATTTATCCGGGATAATTCCACGAATCTTCAAATTTGAAACTGGGATAATCGGGATGTTTACTTTGGATTGTAGTTCATTTACCAGAACTTGGGTTACTACTGATACGCCGGCGCCTGTATCAATGAGTGATCGAACCCTCACGTGGTTGATCCTAGTATATATCACTGGTAGTCTCTTAACTTCCTTTGAAATTTGGATTTCGGGATCGTCAATTAATTCGTCAGAGGTCACAACCCATGTATCGACCTCTGCGATGGTCCATTCTTCATTTAAAATTCGGCGTTTTTTTTCGCCCCGAGCCGTTCTTCAGATTCGAACGTCGGTGCATTCGGGTTCAAGTCGCTGCCCCCTTTTCTTGCTCTTTGGAATTGCAAGCTCTCCGCTCCTGTCGCTTCCTCATCACGGCCTCGATCATGGATCGCCTCCTTCCATTTTCTCTTGTTCAGCTCTTCCATGTACCGCCTAGACTCTTGATATCTGTCATCCTTCTCCTGACGAGATCCTCCCTGGTAATATCTCGCGTTCCCTTGATTTCTAGATGGATACGGCCTATAATTATTTCTCTGGAATCCACGGTATCCCCTGTCAGCTCGAAAGTTACCTTGGTTGGTTTGCCGGTTGCCTTCCACAAAATTCCTAGGCCTCGTCCATTGTCGCGGCTTCCACTCCGTATTATATGCTCGACGAGGTTCCGGATCAGTACTAGTTCCCTGGTTCTTTGTACTAGTGGTCTTCGGTTCGATTGTCCGTTCGATATTGTTCACCTGTTGGTCCCTGCTCCTAATTTGTCTCGGGTTCGAATGATGCGTTGTGAGGTCTAATTGACGTAACAAAGCCTCCGCTTCGACAGCCGTCTGGACATTTGACGCTATCATCATTCGTTGGACCTCGAATGGCAATTGCTTTCCAATGGCGCTAATCAATTCTGTTTCGCTCATTGGATTGTCAAGCTCCCGTAGCTTGTGAAATTGTGCCACAAAGTAATCTGAGAATTTCGTGGGTGAAGATGTTGAATATCGTCTGGAGTAGACTTCCAGCCTTAACTCCTGCTGTTCCTGAATGCTCCAGAACTTTTGGAGAAAAGCCCGCCGAAATCCTTCAAAATCTTCAAAGGTATACAAGAAAGCCCTGAACCATACAGCTGGTGCTCCGTCTAGGAATTTCTCGACTGTTCGCAGTTGTCGCTCTACTGGTATCTTATTTTCATTTATATAACCGGCGATTTCCCGGATGAAACCTTTCGGGGTGATATGCCCACGGGCATCGAACCTTGGTGGCTTGTCATCAGACATCTTAATGACGTGTACCACCGATGTCGGGATAGCATTCGATGACGTAGACGACCCATCTCTGTTCTCAAACTTGAAGCCGTTTGTGTCAGCTTGGGATAGGCCCCCTTTCTTATGAATCCCCTGGTTATCATGGGGTTCGTATTCACGGTATTGGAGGTTAAAGTCTTGGCTAGACGCTGACGGTTCCAACCTAGCCTTCAACATCTCCAAGTCTTTTCGGATGTCATCCATGCCGTCGGGATTACTACTTGACATTTCTTTAGTGCCGGAATTTTGCCCATTATACGCCTTGCACTGTTCTAATAAGCGAACTTCCGTGTCGGCAAATGATTGGCCCTGTTCAATTAGGTCTTCCGTCCGCTGGAATAACGCTAGGTTTGCGTCTTCGCACTTGGTTATTCTCTGTCTACGGTCTTCTAAATTTACAGTTAATTCCTCGACTTTGGTTTTTAGTCCTGCTACGATTACAAGTGTACGTGCAGCTTCCCCACGTATCTCGTTCATGCCCTTGTCATGCTTGTCCAAGGTGCCAGCTATCTGCGCGCATTTTTCTTCTACTTGTCCCCGGACGATGTCATTCTCCTTCCGACATTCATCCCGAATTTCCTCTATGTGTGATTCTATGTCTTGTCTGTCAGTTAATCGTAAAGCGGCGAGTTCCTTGACACTAGCGTTCAATTTCTCCTTAATTTCTGCGCGCTCCATTTGAGCCTCATCTCTAACGCGGTCAACCCTTTCATTAATGATGGTAATGTATGAATCCATGTGCCCTTTTAATTCATCTTTCGCGAAGTGACATGCTTCCTGGACTTGAGTTAATTGGTCCCTAAGTTCCTGTCCCATCGCTACGCTCGCGGCCTGAACTGCATCTATTTGTGCATTGAGTTCTGTTTTATTAACTTCACACGCAGCCTGTACTTGGTCTATTTTATTCTCTAATGAAACACTATTAACCTTCATTTGTTGAATAATTTCCTGTTTATCTGAAATCCTATCAGCCTGCACTTGATCAACTTTATTTATAATTTTGTCATTTGTCTGTTTAACTGAAACGCTATCGGCCTGTAATTGATCCATCTTCAAAGTTAAACTTCGTATTAAGTCCACTAACGTGCTATCGACCACCTTTCCCTGTCCATCTACCACTATGTCCTGGGGTCGCTCCCCACCGTCGTCAGACATTATAACTTTTCTTGAGAAAGCAAAAGGGCCGATCGGCCTCTCACCTTGCTGCACACGAAAGAATACGCTATTGGGTCTAGGCCCTATCCTATGATATTATACCCCTACACTAACTTTCATTTAACAAAAAAAATTTGACTATAAAACTTGTTTACATTTGCAGGTCATTCAACTTGAATGCTGGCTTGCGCCTAAGATTTCACAATAAACTGCTCCAATATAACAACAACAACAACATTAAAAACAACGATGAAGTTGGAAATCTCCTGCCCTGAAATACGTTAATTTTAATTTATACCATCTCAACCTCTTTTTAAATAATAACTTGAACTGGTGCTCAGTAATATTTTACCATTTCAAGCCTTCCTAAACAGCTGTTTATAATATTTATCTCATGTCCAATGACATTTAAATGGAGTCCTGAATTACCAAAATAATATTAAATTCCATATGGGAAAAAGAGAAACATCAAATCTTCGAGCATATTGAATTTTGAATCATTGCCAAACTTGAAGAGATCAGCAATGGATTATATTAATAAACTAGTCAAATCTAGCCCCGTTCAAAACTAACCTTACTCTAGCATGATATTACGTTACAAGTGAACACACACTTGACCGTGATGCGGTCATCAATTAATAAAAATCAAAATTTAAAAATATAAAATTTGAAAAAAAAAGTATAAAAATTTGCAATTGATTAGCAATGATATTGGCCTCTTTAGAATGCAATCAAGCTTCCCAGTGGGCACACAGTAAAGTCCCACTTTAAACCAGCCATATTTCTTCTGGCCCAACTGTAACATGTCCTACAATTGGTCATCGTTTTACTGATGTCAACCAACATGACTCGTAGTTCTTCCCTTCATTTGTTAGGCCCTCTCTGCCGTTCTTAAAGCACCACTTTGGGCAAGCCATTTTGCACCCGTCCACCTCCCGAGTCCCAGACTAGCATTTATCTCAGGGGTGTCGGTTCATTATTTAAGTCATCAAATATAACTATAGCGGCATAAATGAACACGGGAATGAACGGAGCAATTTAAAATTAAAATGGGGAAGGCTCGATTGTAAACTTGAATTTAAGGACTCCATGATAGGACTAGGAAGTGACTGTTAACTTTAAAAAGGGCATCAACTAACTACAATAAAAAGATTATGAGAATGGTTTCCTTTGAAATAATTTGCCAGAAAAAGCAGTTTATTACGCCATCCGACGTACGAAACTTTGATACATTTGGCAACGATATTTAAATTTTCCACATATGTTACATAAACAAATCACTTGCTATACCGCAAGTGGTATCAATATCGTGCTGGGTTGCTTCTGAAATAAAATGACATTTTGAGGTATAATTTACGGATCGATTCCATTTGAATCGAACCGTTGTTCAAGGATATAGCTTCCTTCTATCGGGAGCCCGAGCATAACCCATGTTACGGTCGGCTTCCCGATTTAACTAAGATGATGTACTCCGGCTATATACATTTTTCCGAGACCGGTACTCGGACTGGGTAATGTTTCTCGTGAATTACGAAAAATGGATTACACGGACAGTTCCTATCTTACGATGTCCAGCTGATGCCATACCACTGAATTAGCATTTACATTTTATTTACACATGATCTGAAATGTTACAAAGTAGCCTCAGTAGACTACTGCCACAGATGAGATAACGAGAAGCGGTGGGAAATACCGTGGCAATGACCCCCCTCGCATCGCGGGCGAAGTAAACAAACGCACCAAGTATTACTGTAACATCGTCCCGTACCGAAACCGTACTATAACGAGGTCACAAATGATTATAATATTTATCACTCTTATTATTCAAACATACGAACCGAGGGATGTTGTCACCAATTAATTTAATCCACTATCGTCAGAAATATTCATTTATCCATGAAATTATCATCCTCGAAATTATTATTATTATTATTATTATTATTACTATTATTATTATTATTATTATTATTATTATTATTATTATTATTATTATTATTATTATACTCAACGGTTCCTGGCACTGTTACGTTTGATTAATATCGTCATTATTATGCGGGACGCAAACACAAATGGTTATTACTGTTATTATTATTATATCCCTCTTGTGGTTATTATTATTATTATTATTATTATTATTATTATTATTAAATAGGTGACTCCAGATTTTATTATTATTATTCACGTCACTCAAGAGGTTATTATTATTAATGAACAGGTCACTTCCGCCAAAATATATTAAGATATCGGTCGCAATTATAATTATTTCACTGATCAACCAACGGCATCATTACTGTTATTATTATGACAATTATTATTAAGCTGACCGCGATGATTTAACATCGTCCTTACATTGTTATTATTATTATCGGTTGCATATTATCATTTAGATTCCCGTTTAACATCTTTATCAATGCTCAATTAATTAAAGCGGTCCAATCCTTTATCTGCAATATTTATTATTATTATTATCACGACATCATGATTGTCATCGCTCGTCATTACAATGATTACAATATACGATCATTTATGTGGACTCTGAACTCTCATTATCCTTAAATCCGTAGTATCTCGACGAATAGCTGTGCAGTCTATTTATTTCGTACATGCTGTCACGGGTCCGAATTCTACCCGCTACGTAACTCAGTATTTCTCTGTGACACTGCCCGTACATTTTACACTCATTTCAATATCCTAAGTGTCTCTCGTACGGAATTTATATCCCTTTCTATCTCAATATTCCTTGATTCATTTATTTCTCACAGAATTATCAACTGACTTATTTATTTACTTCTGACATCATACGACCTTTTATTATCAGACTGCAGATTCTTTAACATTTTTCTATCTCATTTTGATCTACGCCTTAGTTCATTCTCCACAAATAATCGTAACATATGGAAATTATATTTACCAAAATTTGACAATCATGGTTTCGTAATATTAGTCCTACGTGTTCCGGCTAATGAATCGCAACTTTAAGACACGACATTTATACGTAAAAAATATTGGACCGTAATTTAAACCACACGTTCATTAACATGTACGGATTATTAGCACCGATCTACTTTTCAATATTATTAATTTATCAAGTTAAATTACCACACACTTTAATTCCGAATTAAAAACGACCTCCCGTCATTAAATGATTTCCGACAAACTCAACACGTGATCACTAAAAATTCAAATATCTCATGAATTATTATTATTATATCCAAATTAAATTTTAATTAAAAAAATTTCTTCTAAAAAAAGTAGTTTTATTTTTATTTATTATTATTATTATTATTAATTTTAAAAAATTTAATTTTCGCCTGTTACACGGTAGTCCACTCTTAATATGTTTAACGCATAACCCCTTTTACAATTTCGATTTATTCTGGCACTAACCAATCCAGATACGATTTACTTGGAATATTATTATAATAATCGCTTCTCATAAATTTGAACAACTTCACTTTGAAAATATGAACATACTAATCAACAACAAACACAACTGGTATGGCGAAGCTGGATTTTCCTTCAGTGTCATTACATAGCTCGTTAAAATGACAAAACAGGAAAGCACATATCGGGTCTTATTTAACTATCATAACCAAAAATCAAATGAAAGAAAATTATTCTGCAAAGAAATATGAATGCATGCATGACTTAACGTACTACACTATATATACAAATTTACATCTCCAACAAACTGAATACATAAAAGACCCGATTATTTACATTGTTATTATTTACTACTGTCCGTGCTACAAATTTAGGATGGGGTCGTTAAGCGACTCATCTTGTTACAGAAGGTAACCAAGTCTAATCAAATTATTCCCATTTTTCCCATCACGATAACATTTCCCAAATATTATTTACAGTTTAGTACTCATCTTAGTTATCGGTATTCCATTACAGCTTTGCAGATGAGAGGCTCCTTTCGGCCCCTCTCTGCATTTTACTCCTCCATTCTTGATGGCGTAGTTCCACAAAAGATTTCCTGGCACATTACCATTTTACACTAATACCTTAATTATCACAAAACTTCACCATTGACAACGTTAGCACTGAACACTTCAACTTTTATACAACAAATTAATATCCTAGACCCAAAAATTTAATATTTTACACTATTTTAATCTTCGTCCAATTACCGCACAATGGACCTGGACACGTACGACGAGGTGTCAACTTTTACGCCCGTCGCGATTTATGTCGTCCGACGCGATACGCCCGTTTCATACGGCCTTCTTGAAGTGTTCATGATAGCGGTTCGATATTGCAAAGTACAGGCTATTATTCCCTTAAAGTACTGTCCGTCACACAGTATGTTATTTACGTACTTATTGTGGTACAATTTATATTACTCTCTTACAGTGCAATTAATTTACTTCACTGATATTTATAACTGACAAACACTGTCCTACGTTAACTATTTCCAGTTCATGTTGCTTGAGCGCGATCACATCTTATAAACACTGGCGGATGCTCGCGCCATTAAATGTTGAGTTACTGTATGCCCGTAAAATTCGAAGTTAGCTGCGACCGACGGTTCAGCTCCAGATATTCAGTTCAAGTGTCTCGGCGATGATCCCTTGTCCCGTATATATGGATGAAGCTTTCTTCCGCGGATTCATTGACGTCATACCCCTTAGGGAGGGGGTGGAATTTTAATATCGGCACTTGCACTCCGAATTGGACGTTAAAATTTACATCAAATTAATCCACTCCGCTAGCATATCTGCTGGATTAAATATGAACTCCTGGTGATCACAGATTTAGGAGATACGGGTGGATTTAGCTCCTCACATTTCGCGCCTTTAGAAGCGTCCCTTACAACGTGGTCTTCGTCCAGCCAATGAGATTCAAGCTGTCTGGTTTCCAAGAAATCCAGCCTCCAATTTATTTAATTTGCCAATAATTATTGATTATTTTTCCATGCGTGACATCTAATAAATTCATTACATTGCTCCGTGTACTCACAATAATTTATTACTGATTAATTTTGAAGTTACGAGAATATCTCATCCATCATTCCTTAAGATGGTATCCCTGAGTCTTCCATCAAATTTTTACGATTGGCCGGCAAGCGGTCACGTGATTTAAATCTCCACCTGCCCGAACCTAGGCTAGCGAATGTACTGGCAGCCGCTGTAGCTTTCCATGACGTCACGGAATTTCCGTCCTGCCAAAAATATCCCAGTGCATTACTCATGTTGTGAGTTTCCTTTGTATCACCTATCCCCTTTCTCTTTCTGACCAAGACTTATTTGTGGACTCGTATTTCCTTGTTCGCCAACTAATGAGATCCCCTGCTGTGAAGTAGCTAAATGTTGGTGTGTCGAGCTAATCCGTCAGGCTCCAGTCTGTCGTCCTTCCTTCGCTCCTATTTCGACACAGATGAAATATTTTCAACTACACTTCTGTATTTCAATAAATGTACCATATATTATTTTATCAATCAAATCATGATTGACTTTGGGCCTAAGTCACTCGGGTTCAATATTCAGACGGGCGGATTTCTAGAAATTTTCTGAATTTACTAAGAACTCTAAATTTAACTTGTACAAACAAGCTACCTACACTTAATAATGCATGCTTGGATAATATTATCGTACATTTTTCGACAGGTTTGTATAAACTTAGACTTGTTGGTGGGGGGTTTGCTGACCATAACCCCTTGCTCATATCATTATATCTTAAACAGCCTGACATAATTTACAATGACGAACCTGTTCTGATGTGGGTAAAAGTCAGGGTGATGATTATATTAACATATTTATTGAAAATCTGAAACAAATTAACTGGGGCTTTGTGTTTGAATTCCAAATGGGAAAAAATTATATTGAAACTGTATTTGGAAACTTTTTAGATGAATTGGTTGAATTGTGGCATTTATGATCACCACTGGTAGAAATTAGTCGTAATGGTAAACTGAAAAGCAAGAAGTTGAACTGGTAAACTGATGAATTGACTCAGTATAGAGAAAGAATGCTCTTGCTGTATAGAATTTATAAAAACTCTTGTCAAGGAGGAAGCGAGCTGACAGCGTGTGTAAAGCTTATCTTAATCGTAAAAAGTTATATAAAAGAAAACTTATCCATGCCAAAATTTAGCTTGTAAAAAGTTTAATGAGAATGCACCCAACAAATGCAAGGCGGCATGGGATGTTATAGTACAAGAAAATATCCCTCCTCGTACTCAAGATACTTTTCTCGACCCGGAAGAACTGAATAATTATTTCTTAAACTCTGTAAACGAAATCGGAGATCAAACTACGGCAACAGGTACAGCTGCGAGCGACTTCCTTTACAATCATCCCCCCTTCCGAAACACTTTCCATTGGGTTGAAACCACATCTGATGAAGTAATTAAAGTTAGCTTAACATTATCAAACTCTAAGAGTATGGATTGTTATTGGTTATCTAGTTACATCATCAAAATAATAATATATTTGATTTCTGAACCTCTAGCTTTTATTTTTAATAAGTGTTTAGAGTTTGGAGTTATTCCTGACTTACTTACAATTTCTAAAGTTATTCCAGTATTTAAAAGTGGAGAAAAAGAATTTCTTCAGAACTATCGTGCAGTCTCAATTGTTCCAATAATTTCTAACATATTTGAATCGCTTTTGTACAATCAACTTAGCAACTATTTTGAAACTTACTATCTCCTATCCGACAGTCAGTTTGGGTTTCGACAAGGTAAATGTACTACTACTGCTGTTCTTGCAATTGTTAATCAGATATTAACGGCTTTTGAAAACAAGCAGGCCATCTCTTTGGTCTTATGTGATCTAAGTAAAGCTTATGATTGTATTAATCATGAAATTTTACTTGCAAAGCTTGAGATATGTGGTGTCGAGTATCCCTCACTGAAAATAATGAAGTCATACTTAAATTACAGATATCAGTTTGTCTCAATCAAAAATAAGTATTCCACTTTTAAAAAAGTTACAAATGATGTGCCACAGGGCTCTGTGCTCGGTCCATTTTGATTCATTCTGGCAGTCAATGTTTAACCGCAAAATGTCGCAGCTCATGCTCTTATATCCTATGCGGACGATACAACGTTAATTACAAAACACCAGAGCATCTCAGGTTTTCATCAGATGTCAGAGGAAGCTCTTGCAACTGCAATGCATTGGTTTCCATCCAATAGGCTGTTGTGCAATCACGATAAAACTAAATGTCTCACACTACGATTATCCAAAGATATTGATCCCGTTTGTAACAAAATATCGCGAGTGTCCTATTTGATATGGAAAACTGGGGATTTAGTTAGCAGTGACTACCTAAGGATGGCATATTTTGGTCTCTTCTAGTCACACATTACTTATGGACTGGTACTATGGGGGCATTCTTCTTATGTATATAATATTCTTCTAATACAGAAAAAGTTTGTCCGAACAATGTGTAGGGCTGGTGCAATGGCCCATTGTCGAGCACTCTTCATTAAGCTTAGAATGCTGACAATTATAACTGTGTATATTTATACACTGACTAAGCAAATGTCATGGGATAGCGGAGCACTGATGCGCAGGTGTGTTGTCTGCGCACCACACGCCCCCTGTGCCAGCGGCAGTTGTATAGGAGACATTGTGAGCAGTGGCTGTGCATGTGACAGGTGTAACATAGAACGTCGTCGTGAGCTGACACCATTCGAACGGGGTATGGTGGTCGGTGCCCGACGGATGGGAAGTGCGATTTCGGAAGTTGTGCAGGAATTCGGCTTCACACGATCAACCGTGTTCAGGGTGTATCGTGAATGGTTGTATGCGGGTGTCACCGTCCACAACAGACGGACGACCTGCCGTCCAGCCACCCTCGATGACCGTGACCGGCGACATCTGAGACGGATTGTCAATAGTGACAGACGGGCAACCGTGCAACAAATCACGGCTCAATTCAACACAGGCCGTGCTAGACACGTCTCCCAGTGGACAATCTGTAGGAACATGGGTTCTATGAGGTATGGGAGCCGGCGCCGCACACGGGGGCCACTGTTAACCCAACGTCATCGGGCACAACGACGCGCATTTGTCACCAGTCACCAGCGATGGACACTGGAACAATGGCGTAACGTGATATGGTCGGACGAATCACGATTTCAACTGCACCATGCCGATGGGAGTCACCGTGTTTGGCGCAGACCACATGAAGCGATGGATCCCGTCTGCCTCGAAGGTGTGGTCCAGGGTGCTGGTGTCTCTGTTATGGTCTGGGGTGCATTTTCCTGGTATGGAATGGGCCCCCTAGTTATTCTGGAAGAGACTTTGAATGGTACGCGGTATGTTGAGCTGCTCGGAGACCATCTCCACCCATTTTTGGCCTTCCAGCGCCAGACGGTTCTGCGGTGTTTCAAGATAATAACGCGCCGCCACGTCGCTCCCACGTCGCCCGGGAATGGTTCCACGAACATGCAGCGGAGGTCCAACGACTGCCATGGCCACCCAGGAGCCCCGATATGAACCCTATCGAATATATCTGGGATGTCCTGGAACGCAGGCTCCGTGCCATGGATCCTGCAGCCACGAACAGACCAGCATTGGCGGCCGCTCTGCAAACGATTTGGTGTCAGCTGCGTCCAGAGGACTACCAGGGACTAGTCGACTCACTTCCACGGCGTCTCACTGCAGTTGGCAGGGCCAGAGGAGGCCCCACACGCTATTAGGTGACAATCCCATGCCATTTGCTAAGTAAGTGTATATCTTTAACATATGTTAAAAACAACATAAATGAATTCAGTACTAGGGAAAACATTCACCTTCACGGTACTCGGGGCAAAGCAGACATTGACATCCCAAATCACAGGCTGTCAAAAACTGTTCACTCACATAAAATCAGTGTTTAAGATTATTTAATAAATTACCACATTCTGAATGGTCCACTATTTTAAGTAATTTTAAAAGAAAAATATATGATTGGTTAATAAAAATTCCATTTTATGATACCTCTGAATTCTTAGAAATGCATAATGTTAGTATTAAGTTTTAATAAACGGTGTATGTTAATTTAGCCTTAGTAATATAAAGTACTAAATTATTATCAGTTGACGAAGCCTATTTCATTGTATATGGTCAATGGCAAATATTCTTGATTATGAAAATACAGCGTGCTAGACCTCCACCAACGATACGAAACAATATGAGAGTCTCCAGTCCTACGCCGCCACTATTCCAATCTTCGTCCACAAATGTGGAATTGAACAATTCAGGTAACTATGCGATTTAACATAATTAACATTAACACGATAATGATTTCAAATGGTTTAACCTACGAAGTGTTCTGTCTATCATCATCATCATCATAATCGCCGTGGGATTGTTTGCTACAGTAAACTTCCATACCCGGTGTGTGCAAGTGAGGTTAGAGATCCAGCATGGCACATGCAACACTCGGGAGGCTTGCCAACTTACACATTCTTAGTGACAAGATCATTGAGCTGGATTTGTTAGGTTGTGACAAGATCATTGGTCTGGTTGGGTTACGTCCGGGGAGCGACAAAACCATTGGTCTGGATTGGATATATCCGGCTAGTTACTAGACCTTTTGCCTGGGGGCGTACACGTTAGAGTCACTTACCGGCCCTTAGGCTTTTAGTATCCTGTAGCCCTGTACATGCACACGATGTGAACTCACCATTACTCCAGCCCATTTGACAAGACTTTCACAACCGCATAACGAATGTTGTTTGTTTACAGGCTCGCGGTGCTCAGTACTGCCAATCTCTATACTTAGGAACTAATGAGTGAGTGGTGCTTCGATAGCTGGTGGTGGTGATTATTGTTACACGATTGGTGAGGAGTTGTTCTTGCCGTGCAGATGTTAGGATAGGACCTGGACATAACCAGTGATATAGGGTCAAGCAAAGGGGTTCTGGGAGCTCGTCCCCCAGGTTAGCAGCGACCCTAGGCCCCTAGTTTCGTGTGGAAACACGATTGATCTGGACTGGTTCTTGCCGTGCAGACCTGGACAGGATCATTGGTCTGGAGTCGTTCTTGCCAGTAAATTTTCTTGCGCATTTCTTGTGCTGGGGTTGGTAAAGGATTATGATTAACATTATTGACAGGAGCGAGATCACGTGCTACTTTACATTGGAGTAGGAATGCAAGTAGCTACTTCAGAAATGAAAATGGCCTATAGTAATCTTCATTAGGTTGTAAAAGTAAATGTACTCCTTGAGGCAGGATGGTGGGTTCCTGGACATCGCAATGAACACATATTTCCTCTGAGATGCACTCCAAGTAAGATTTCATTAGTTTCCACTTAAAACATTAGAAATATGTCTTCAACTGTGCTGGAGTAATACCACACGGTCTTGGTTTTAATTCTCTTATATAAAACGACACAGTCTTGGTTTTAATTCTTCTAGATAAGTAAGCCTACTTCTAGGGGCGAGATGGTGTGTTTGTAGCAAGCATAATAGAAGGATCTCTCCTTTCTGCTACTTAAGGTATCGTTGCAGAAAATTTTTATGTGATTTTTATTATACCTAATTCTGCACACCAGGTATGGAAACGGTACCGTATTCGGTTTTTCATGTGTAGATATTCCCAGAATATATGGATGTCATAGGCCTGTGTTAAGAGAGATTGGGTTAATTTTTAATTTGAAAAGTTTCACTGCAGTGGCAAGGGATAGCTTGGATAAATGTTGTATGTCCTGCATTGCCCTGATAGCTTGAATTACCCTTTCTTTGATGTGGGTAGTGAAAACTATTTCCCAAGTTCAAGAGTTATCCCTAGCTTTTAAAATTTATTGACATTTAATAGTTGAAATGTGTACTGTACATTAACTCCTTCTGCCAATCTGATCCTTTGCTGTGAGATTCAAGGGACTCTGTTTTCTGGAGGTTAATTTCAAATTCATTGGTCACTGTCCACACTGCAAGATATTGGGAGATACTCCAGTTCTTCTTTCGATGTAGAAGGGTCACCCGCATATGTGTAAATATTTACTTTTGTGGAATTGGCAATGCAACTAATATCTGCTGTAACCATATTTTAAAAAATGCGGCTTAGATGATCCCCCTGTAGAACCAGATTGTTTGCTGAATTGGTTGTGATAGAATACCGTGCCTGCTGGTGGTTTAAAAGTTCAGTGGTGCACAATTTTTACCATTGATATAATATGATAACGGGCTAATTTTCAAATCCAGATACATCAACAATACTCTTTATTATTAAAATAAAACAAACATTTTACATTTCTATTTTCAGGAATATTACTACAACCCAGTAACATTTTTTCATTTAAAAACTCCTTTAACAAATTGAAATGAAACACTTTGAGGTAGCCTAATTCCGGTATTGTACCTGGTTTCGAAATTAAACGTCGCGTGGGCCTACCCATTCGTCTCACCTCGGATTTGTCTTCAGCAGTCCGTTGCGGAAACGGCCCGGGCATTAAAGACTGCTCCGAAATCATGATCTGGCAAAATACCACTAACTGATAAAAACACACAATAAAAACACACACGCCGACACGAATGTTTACACAGTGAAACCAATAAGCTACTTAGTTTGTACGCACGTAGTAAAGCTCATTACTATACTGAAAGAAATGGCCGTTTTTACTTTAAAATTTAAAGCCATTAGTTATATTTCCAACAGATGAACTTCCATCCAATGTCGCTAGGTGACATCCCTGTTCTATAACAGACTCTCACATTGAGCGCCAATGGTCTCTAGCGACTTTGCTAGTAGTTGGTTACGTAGGAGCACTGCCGACTGGATCCCTCGCTGCGCTGCAAGGAGCTAGCTAGAGCGACGCATTATGTCGGCCGTGGTAGGAGGAGCCAGGTTGAACAACCTCCATTTAAGCAATGTATAAGAAGCCACGCCTATCTTGACCTCTCTCCACGCACCCTTCTAGCAGCCTAAAAGCGCCCCTCGATCAGCCCCGCACACCCCTCTGGCAGGCCAGGTTTCATCCTACCTCAGGTTGACTCTCGGCTGCAAACTTCTCGCCTCCTGCAGTGAACATCTAAGAGTACCTGCTTGTAGTCTCCGGGTAGTCAATATTTGCTCTTTCAAGCTCTTGAAAGGTTTGTCTTGTTGAATGAAAAAACAGTAGTTGAGTAATCCAAATGATAAAATTTTACCTAAAATAAACATAACAAAAATAATGGGGGTAGCACAAACCTGCAACACTATCACAGGACGAGTTGGCCATGCGGTTAGGGTCGCACAGTTGTAAGCTTGCATCCGGGATAAAATGGGTTAGAACCCCACTGTTGGCAGCCCTGAAGACTGTTTTCCGTGGTTTCCCATATTCACACCAGGCAAATGCTGGAGCTATACTTTAATTAAGTCCATGGCCGCTTCCTTTCCACTCCTAGGCCTTTGCTATCCGATTGTCGCCATAAGATCTATCTCTGTCGGTGTGACGTAAAGCAGATAGTAAAAAAATAACCCTGTCATCAATTACTACGTTGCTATTTTGTATTATGTACGTACCGTATTTACTCACGTATTAGGCCCTTTCTTTCCCCACTTTTACAGACGAAAAATGTAAAGGGGGTTCCACTATGCGATAACCTCAAATTTTGTGCAGTGAACACATGACTTCTAGGCCATAAAGAGCTATAATGTGTACATGTAAACATTGTACACTGTTCTTTAACAAAACCTATGAATGTATTTGAGTTATACTGGCTATTTTCATTGTCAGGCAGTATCTCTAAATGTTAGAAGTCAATAAATGTTGGCCGGGCTGAGTGGCTGAGACGGTTAAGGCGCTGGCCTTCTAACCCCAACTTGGCAGGTTCGATCCTGGCTCAGTCCGGTGGTATTTGAAGGTGCTCAAATACGACAGCCCCGTGTCGGTAGATTTACTGGCACGTAAAAGAACTCCTGCGGGACTAAATTCCGGCACCTCGGCGTCTCCGAAGACCTTAAAAAGTAGTTAGTGGGACGTAAAACAAATAACATTATTATTAATAAATGTTGAACACTACTTTTAGGCTTACATATAAATTAAATATAATCCGTTTTACTCATACCACTTCATTCGTTCCTCTGATGAGTTCGACATCAGGAAGGGCCGGAATTGATAACTGGCTACAAAGATTTTTCTCACCTTATACTCGACCCCTTAGAGAAAAGGTATAAGGGTATTGTATTATCACATTATGCAATATTGATACAAAATAACTCAGTAGCCAGTCTTTTGTCTCTGTCAGTTGAACAGTAGGCCTACTACACAGTAAACCTGATCACTGCTTTCAGTTTAATTGTCATGCGCCGCTAACGTCCCTGCTACCGGCATGTAGTCATTCCAAGTGACATCATCTTAACTGCCACTTCGTCAGCCATGCACTGCAACTGCAATCGAGACCGAGGGCATTCGAGGTCCCATCTTTTTGAACCTCTCAAGAATAGCTTCGTTCCCAACTATAGAGTCCAGACTGTGTGAAGCTATTCCCAAATGGTTTCTGGAGATGGTCTCTGATATTCCCAGCTGGTGTATTTATAGCAGAAGCCACTCCTGAACAAAGCCATGTTGTTGAAAGTGTGCCAAACCACCAGCTGATACCTAGGGTAGGTTACGAGTTGTATTTACGAATGTAATACATAGTGACTGGGAGCATTCTTTTGATAAGTGCAGCTGTTGAAAGTCAGACCCTTATTTTTAAGTATATTTCATGCTTATTTCTATAGATTTATCACATCAGGATTTACTGTTGGCTGTAAATGAGATAGGAGAGACCGCATTGTTTAGGTTAGGTATTGTATCGCTCGAATTGTGCCAAAGGTTCCAAGACGGAAAGAATAAAAATAAATAACAGGAAAGTTTGCAGCTTTTATGGATATCTAAACGGTGGCAGTAATGCGTTTTATTATCATAATGTTTAATTTCGTACGTTCGTTGTCTCCCATTTTTATTAACACATATCCTAGTATGATTTGTTTGGCGTCTCCAAAAATTGTTGACAGTAAGTGGGGACATAAGAAAATTAATATCATTATTATTTGTTAGGTATGTCGGGGAGAAAAATAATTGTGATTGGATTGTTTTTGTCACGTTTTAAACCTACTTCCCTCCCAAAAAACCTATATGGACCTGATTTACTAGATATTAAACGATCACTTTGTTAATGATTTCGCCTGCCTATATCAATAGGCCTAGCAACAACCATGAATATTTCTTAACTTAAGTAAACTCGTTTCCTCATACGGAGGTGGTGCTGCTCTTTTTTAGACAGGCCACCAGAGGAATGGTGTTGCATGTACCATTTTTACCGCAAATCAACCTTCCTGTCATTCGTAAATATCTGGCAATACGGTAAGGTGAATCGAACTCAGGCTCCCGGAAACGGCAGCTAATTGTGCTAACCATTACGCAGGCGGACATTCTTAACTACAAAACACAGACGTATATACACGACCGATGCGTGCTTGTAATGTGCGAGTCAGACACGAAACTGTTCACCTATTTGTGCGACGCCATCTGAGCTGTTGTAGGCCTACGCTAAGGAGGCAGACATTTAACTACGAAACACAGATGTACCACATGACTTCGACGCATGTTTTCATTGCGTGAATCGTACGGATGAAACTAGTCACAAATTCGTGTGATGTCATCAGAGCTGCGTAAGGCTTGTAGCTGCTTCAAAGTGGAATCGTTCTTTGACGAATTACGGTGGGGGGGGTGTCTTGTACGCGAGTTTTATTTTTTCATTTTCTTCGTCAAGCCCAGGGGGTCATTATACATGAGGGGGTCTAATACATACGGTAGGCTAACTATTTTAGTAATTACCGGTGTGTGGTCGTTTCCTATCATCAAGGTTTTTAACGTATTTCTGTCTCTTAATACTATCAAATGCTATTGTAAAGTCTGTAGATATTGTATAGCTTTCCTTTACCATATCTCAAGTCATCAGAGATGTAGTCTCTTAGAATGCCACTACATCCAGTAAACTGGCTATTTTTCTTTGTAGAAAGATCTAGTCCTTATTTGTCAATAGTAATGCTACCGGTAACAGTGGATTATTTGTATTCGTTTGTTTCACTTTTACTTTTTTTCCTCTTTTCAGGAAGTGCTGAACTGAAGATCATAAGGAATGTTCACGCATACTGTATCCCTAGTCCACGCAAAATGAAAAGAATGTATGACAATGCAATGGAAGTAAATGCCAATTTAAAGAAAAGTGAAATGTCTTCAACAGAACATTAATAGAAAGAGGAGTAAGCTAATTAATTACCAGCAGCTAATTTTAGGATTTATTAAAAGAATGTGTGATTATGCCTCTGAAATTTTAGACAAGTGTTTTACAGGTGTACTGAAGGAACTTGTAGAACTTCAGATAAAGGGTTGTGGTCAGAATTATACTGAGGAGATAAGAATATTTGCTTTGACGCTACATTTTTATTCCTCACGAGCCTATAAATACCTCAGGAAACACGTTAAACTTCCTCATCTAAGGACTTTCCGTCGTTGGGCATCAGTTCTGGATGGTAATCCAGGCTTCACAGAGGATAGTTTCGTGAAAATTACGCAGGAGGTAGAGAGACGTGCGAACCTATCCTTGCATCTTTAATGTTTAATGAAATGGCAATAAAGCAAGATCTTGTGTAGGACGGTGATCAAATTTGTAATTATGTAAATTTAGTGCAGGGTTTTGATGACTGCCCCTTAGCCAGGGGAGGTCTTGTTCTTATGGTTACGGATTTAAATCGTAACTGGAAGATACCTGTTGGTTATTGCCTTGTAGATGACACATCAGCTTCTATGAAAGCTAAATTTAACACAGCAGTATCTTACGAAACTGCATGAAACAGGAGTCAGTATAGTAAGTAGCCTAAGGTCCCGGCATCGTTTGTACTGTACTTTGCACCTTCGTCCATACATCGATTAAAGTTAATAATTAAATTTCTATAGGGCCTATCGTAAAAATATTGCAGTTCAAGCCCCCGGCGTAGCTTTGACAGAAAATATTGTAGACAACCTCTTATTTTTCGGCATTTAAGGACACTTATATTCTCCGTCCCGCACAGTAGGGAAAATAATAGTAATCCATCAGCGGAAAAATTCATATAACCACATTTCAGTTTAGAATTGTAGTGTAGATATGGTATATTTAGATAGTACAGTATGTTACCCGCTATATTCGTGTGTATCTTTGTGTGTCTATCTATTAGAGCAAAGTACTAATAACAATCTGCCTAAGCATTTAGCATTGTTGGTAATCTTTGAGTACAGTAGATGACTTGTTGGGAATATTAGCTGACGTAGTATTAAAAATTTAAGAAAGTTATTGTCTTGAAAATCCATTTTTTGAAGTAGAATCGGAATTTGGTCATCTACAGGGCTTTTTATATCTATTATGTCATTCAAGTTTTTGTCTTTATTGAAATGCTGGTCCAAAAAGAAGTATAGGTTTTCAAATTCTGTCATAAGTCTGCCTTTCTCGATTCTTTTCATGATTTTCAAATCCCGTTCTATTGAGGTGAATTGGTGAACAGATCCATCATGTGGATACTCATCGCGGAAAAATTATTATGTTTTTAGCATTAAAGTGTTCTGAATATCTAGTTTGCAAGCTACGTCTAGTTTGACCGATATACGAAAAATTACATTCTGAACAATTGAGTCTATAAATTCCTGAGCATGTATACCAGTCGTTATTTTACGTTGGCTATGTTTTGATCTGTGCTCCGCGTTTTGAAGGCGATGATTTTTAGGGGTTTAGCTGCGCGATGGATAATCGGATTTGTATATGTAAAAGTGGCGTACTTTGGTTTATTAGGTTTTATTGGAGAAAGTTGTGTTGTCAGTTTTAGTTTTACTTTGTTAATAATTTTATTAATCGTGTCAGTGTTGAAGCCATTGAATTTGGCTATTTCTTTTATGTAATCTAGTTCTTTTTTCCACATTATTATTCGAAAGAGGAATTTTTAGAGCTTTATATATTAAACTATAATATGAAGCCTGTTTATGGGAGTTCGGGTGCAATAAACTATTTTTATTGTTAACGAAGTGAAGGAAGTTTTTCTGTAGATCTGAAAGACGAATTTTGTATTCCATTCGTGTGAAGCTGACGTCTAAAAAATTAATCGAATTATTATCCTCATCCTCCTTCGTGAACTTTATATTATTATCTAAAGTATTTAAAAATGTTATCACTATTATTGCATTGTTTGTCAATTATTACTAACGTATCGTCAACATAACGGAGCCAGGTGAAGTCCGTTAATGTTTTTATTTTATTTTTTGTATTCCAAATTGTCCATATAGATGTCAACCAATAGTCCCGAAATAGGGCACCCATCACCAAATCTTTTTGGTGATATATTTTGTTGTTAAACGTGAAGCAGTTATTGTTTAAAATTAAACTTAATATTTTGATAAATTCTTCAGTTTCAATTTTGCTTAGTCCACTATGTCTAGAAGGTTGTTTTTTTATGATGTTAATGATTTCATTGACTGGAATGTTCGGATACATATTGGTAATATCAAATGAGCATAAAATGTGGTTGGGTAATATAGTACATTGTTTTTAAAGTTTCGCCTAAGTCAATTGAGTTTTTAATGGGATTTTTAATATTGAATTTGAAATGTTTTTAAAGAAAATTATGAAGAAATTTTGAAGTTTTGTATATCGGACTGTTTCTACTGTTAATAATTGGTCGGATGAGAATGTCTTTTGTGTTAATTTTGGGTAAGGCTTTGGCAGTGGGTAACTTTGGATTCATATTAATTGGTTTAAGATTTTCTTGGTCATTTAAAAGGAAAGTTGAATTTTTGAGGATTGTTTTTCAGCTACGTTGTATTTTTATTATAGGATCTCTGTTGACAGTAGGGTAGGTTTCATCCGAAAAGAAATTTTCAGTTTTTTTAATATAGTCATGTTTGTTCATTAGTACAGTTGTATTACCGTTATTGGCTTTTGTTACTATAACGTTATTGGTATTTAGTTTTTAATTCTTGGGTCTGTTTTGAGAGGATAGTATTTTTGTTAGATTTTATTTCTTTAGGTACCAGTAAGGTAATTTATTTTTTATTTTGTACCTAACGTTTTGTTTTTCTGTGGTAACTTGTTTACTTACGTTGGATTCGACCTCTGCAATTGTAGTGATTATATCATCGATCTTATGGGGGTTTGGCCAATTGTATTTTAGGCCTCTGTTGAGGAGACTCAGTTCGTTGTCAGAGAAAGTGCTGTCAGACAAATTAATTGCAGTAGGGATGTTATTTAATATAGTGGATGTAATCTTAATATCTTTATTATGGTCTACTATGTTTGGTTTAGTTCCCATCAGATGAGCTAGTTCAAGGTCCAATGTTTTTTGTTTCTTTTCTAGTACGATTGCTAAACTTATAATCGGTATGTCTCAGGAATGATTTTCATTCGAGTGGGGATAAATATTGTGCAATAGTTAAATGCGCTCGATATAACTGAATATGAAATTATTTTTTCTTATATAATTGTTTAATTTCATTTTTCAACCAGGTGTTATTAACTATGTACTGAGTGTCTGTTAGTTTTTGAGTCGGAATTTTTCCTTTGCAGTGGTTTCAAAAATATAGGCTCTAAACCAAGTTTTAAACATTCTTTAAGGAAGTTAATATCTTTGGGGATTTTGCCGATTTTTATCCTGAGGTTTAGATACTTATTGGTTTTTACAGCAGCCTGGTTGGGTTTGACGTTGCACTGTGTAGCTCACTTCCTTTGAACAGTAGGTTTAATAATAAATTTCTTTAATTACAGACAGTCTACACACGCTTGGCATCTCGTATTATCCATCACAAGTTTGATGTCCCTTCTGACCAACACGCTAGTATTCAACACGTTCCAACACCATCAAGCTGTGCTACTTACAACTTTACTTCTTCAATAAGATTACTGATGGCCTATTTTAATTCAAGATACTCAAATCAAGTTGTCATACTTTGAACATCTGATCTCTCCGTAATGGATTACGTCAAAGGCCAAATCATCAGTTACGTATTTACAAGCCAATAATCACAAATCTCAATCTCTCGAACCAAAGACTTTAACTAGATGGTTTCATAACTTTAATGATATTATTTCTGAATAAGGTCTTAATTAACTGATTCCATATCGCTGGAGTGTATTTCTTAAACATTCTGAAAAGTTGAAACATCATAAAAACATCAAAATAGACTACTACTATAAAGCATTGTGCTATGTACTTTTGACAAAACCGTCAATTATTTACAGCTAACAGCTGATATGTTTTTATTAAAGACAAAACCAAAATTGTTATCCAACTTTTCTTTCTGACTGCTCCCATTTTAATTGTGTAAATGTTAAATCTTAATAATTATATTTTAACATTAAATCAGGTGCCCGATTTAATCTCTAGGAGATACAATGACTTAAGATGCCTTCTATGAAAGGTGAAACATGTCTCATACTTTTATAATGTAATAAGGACAAGATCCTAATATGTAAGACCCAAATGTATTGAATAAGTGGTTAAATAATAATTTTTTTGCTAGGGGCTTTACGTCGCACCGACAGATAGTTCTTATGGCGACGATGGTATAGGAAAGGACAAGGAGTTGGAAAGAAGCGGCCGTGGCCTTAATTAAGGTACAGCCCCAGCATTTGCCTGGTGTGAAAATGGGAAACCACGGAAAACCATTTTCAGGGCTGCCGATAGTGGGATTCGAACCTACTATCTCCCGGATGTTGATGCTTGTTGTTTTAAGGGGCCTAACATCAAAGGTCATCGGCCCCTAATGGTACGAAATGAAAGAACAAAAATTGCAAAGGCATCCACTGACCAAAATAAAAATAAAATATGGCATGAAGAATGAATAAATGGACAGGAACTCAACAAAACACAAAACAAACAAACAAAAACCATTGGATCGGACTCAATACATATCGAAAATAACATTATTACCGACCAAGGAACCACTTATAAAGCACAATGATGCTTGGTGTCTAAAGGGCGTGCAAAATCCACGTCTAAGGCCCCACAGAATGGTACATGTCGCGAGTAAAATAGAACCATGGTATGTGTCATGTTGGGGTATTAATCAGAAGTAGCGAAGACTCACGGTGTTCCACAAAAGATGGTACTACTCACAAGTATTGCAATACGTACAAGTAACGCAGACCTATGGTGTGTCTCACACAATGGCCCAGCTCAGAGTCAACGCAAACCGAGAAGGTTCCCCACCTAGGTGTACTAAACACGGGCGCCGGTATTCCCGTGGTGTTCCTCACATAGTGGGTACTAATCACAGGCAACGCAGACCCACGGTGCTGCTCATATAGTGGTACAACTCACAGGCTACGCCCAGACCCGCGGTGTTGCACACATGGGTACGACGCACGGGTACTGGAATCCACCAGGCCAGGCTTTTACTGCTACTAATCACAAACCTGTTTCGTACCGAATTTAATGGTACTACTCGCAAGTAGAGGCAACCTATGGTGTTCCCCGCGTGATGGTACGATTCAAAATTAGTTTCATGGTTCTAATTCAGTCAGCCCTTGGTCGCCCCTTTTAGTCGCCTCTTAAGACAGGCAGGGGATACCGTGGGTGTATTCTACATGTGCGTCCCCCACCCGCAGGGGGTAGTGTGTTCGGTCCGCGAGAGGTATTTTATTTCCCTCAAGTCCGCCGGCAAGCCGGTTAGGACCCCCCTATCCGCCACCTGGGACGCGCCACGTGGGAGTATCACCTCTCCCCCTGCTACGCCTGCGTAGCAGGTTCGTGGTCTCCCGGATGTAAGTTCACAGCCGCGCGCCTCTACGCGCACGGCCAACTCGCCCGGTAAATAATAAATTAATTAGTAATTCTTATAAGTATAGTAATCTTCAATATCGAACTACAGTGATACTTATCACTTGCAATATGCGGTATGTTTCAAGCTGTCAGTAGTGAGTTGGCGTGGCATGACATAAGTAGAAGAATAAGCTTGGGTGGAGCTTTTAAAAGTACGAAAAATCATAATGTGAAGATAAAGCTGGAATTCAAGAGGACAGATTGGGGCAAATATTCATTTATAGAAAGAGGAGTAAGGGATTGTAATAAATTATCAAGGACAATGTTCAATAAATTGCCAAGTTCGTTGAAAATATTTTTAAGAAAAAGCTACGTAAACAATTAAAATATAAATATAAGGTGAACAATTGATAGGGAATCTGCCACCTGGGCGACCGGCCTAAATGCAGATCATTGGTGAGTGACTGATACATTCAGTGCACTGCAGTGTTAAATTCAAGTGTTTTACGTCTCATCAAGTTCTACATCAATTTAACACCAAGTCAACTAGATTCCATTCGTTGAATTTAATTTTCCGCTGAAGTACACCATTGTACGAGGCATGTTTTAAGTACCGTTTTGTAATTCCACCGATGCAGCGCTGCGGTCGGCATTCCGTGCGTGCGCACTGTGTACCTGCATCTATTGGCAAGGCTGAGACGCCATTACGGCATTAGTCGCCCTTGTGTACACTTGTTGGCAAGCATTTGAAATGGCCTCGCCGATCGAGAGTCCCGCCGACTGTGAAGTCCAGCCTGTTATTCGTTTTCTGAGTGCAAAAGGTTTGAAAGCTATCGATATTCATCGTGAGATCTGTTCAGTTTACGGACCAAACATTATGAGCGATGGAATGGTTACGAAATGGGTTCGAGCATTTAAAGGTGGCTGCAAAGATGTGCAATGTTGCAGAATGGAGTGGATGACCTTCAGTCATTAGTGAAGATTTGGTGCAGGCAGTTGACCGAGCAGTGAGAGAAAACAGACGCTTTACGATTACGTCGTTATCTGACGTGTTTCCTCAAGTTTCTCGAAGGGTTCTTTATGAAATTGTGAGTGAACGATTAAATTACCGAAAGGTGTGCTCACGCTGGGTACCGAAAATGTTGACGGAGGAGCACAAAAGCAAACGTTTGGGCAGTGCCTTAACTTTCCTGGAGCGTTACCACGAGGAAAGTGATGATTTTTTGAGTCAAATTGTAACGGGAGATGAAACCTGGGTGGCCTACGTTACACCTGAATCAAAACAACAGTCTACGGAATGGCGACATTCATCCTCACCCAAGAAAGTGAAGTTTAAGCATACACTGTCAGCCCGGAAAATCATGTGTTCCGTGTTTTGGGACAGAAAGGGGGTGTTACTGGTGGACGTTTTGCCCCATGGTGAGACAATCAATTCAGCAACGTATTGTGAGACCTTAAACAAATTGCACTGCTCAATTCACAACAAAAGGTGTGGCATACTCAGTAAGGGCGTCCTTTTGCTTCATGACAACACTCGCCCACATGCGGCTCATCGAACCCAAGACCTCATCACATCATTTCGCTGGGAACAACTCGATCACCCTCCATACAGTCCCGATCTTGCGCCCAATGATCCGCTTGTTCGTGCATTTGAAGAAACATATTGCCGGCAAACACCACAACGACGATGATGGTGTCAAGATGGCCGTGTTGCAGCGGCTGACAAATCAGGCGGCCAACTTTTATGAGGATGGTATGAAAAACCTCGTTGTACGATATGAGAAGTGCCTCAATATTAGTGGGAATTATGTTGAAAAGTAGAGTAATGTACAGGCTTACATATAAAAATAAATTTGTTACAAAAATCTGTCTTGCATTTATTTCAAAACGGTACTTACTTAAAAAGCATGCCTCGTATTTAACATCATTTTCGAAGCATTTCACCATCAATCACTATCAGTAGTATTACCACTTTTAATCTTTTCAACTGATACATATCGGTGAATTACAATTTAATTTTATTGTAACTTTCATTATATTGCTGTTCATAGTGCGAATTCAACCTCACCTGTTTTTAAGTAAATAATCTTATATTTCTGTGAAATAATACTGATTCTTATTGAGATTGTTCTTTTTGTCTACTACTTTCTATACAAATAATGGCATTATTTTTAATACAATCAGCCTAGTCCACTACGTACTAAGGCAATAATTTAATTTGTTAGTTTCTTTTAATGTAATCTATATCAAAAATGATTCTTCTTCTCACTAATTGTACAAATTTACAATTATTATTTCATTATTATACTTGTTCGTGCTACTACTGTCCAACTAGCAATCAAATTTTAATTATGTTACTAAGGTATTCTGTCCAAGAGAAACAGTGCAGATCATTTTAAGTTGTTATACTTTACAGCAGTGCTAAACAGCAAAAGAAAGACTTAAGTTGATTTATTATTTGTACCTGCAAAATCATACTGTAATCTTTCTGTAGGCTGATTTTTCAAAACAAACGGGGAATAGTGGGGGACAACTACTGGGGGGGGGGGGGTGTGGGGTGGAGCAGGCCTTTCCTGTAGTTCCCTTGGGATTGCAGTGATTCCCCATGCTAGGGTATTCTAAAACCCGTCTTAAAGTTTGTGCAATACACACATTTCATTTAAATTAATTTTCTACAGTTGTCTTCCTATTTCGCAAGGCGTAACATCTGCTCGTACGACCGATGGCACGCCTACTACAGTAGTGGTAGGAATAGAAATAACCCATTGCTGCTGCTCCTCCACTACAACTTTACACCTCTGGAAACCAGGTTTAAATCCCCGCACCTGTCTCATTTTTGTAAATGAGTCAGTCTTCAATGAATTTGTACAACCATCAATGTTGCCACCATAGTATGTATACAGTAGATTTGTAAGTATATAAAAAGAACAGTTTTGTAACAAAGTAGCATACTTCCATATTTATCTGTATGCTTCCATACCTGGAATTCCAGGCGTAGAATACAATGGCAAATTTCATTAAATCCGTAGAATTATTGTATTTCCAAACAAAGATTTACCTAAAAATAAAAATTGTATTGCTATATATTACAAAAGTAAACTACTTTCCTCTTGTATGAAACAAATAAAATAAAATAGTAAAACCCTTAGCCAAGGGGGCGCAACCTTGGCACATCTCCTCCTCCTTTACATCCTTTTATCCACATCCTTCCTCATTCACGTCTCTCCAACCTGCCCGCATCTCTTGGCCAGAGAGAGGCCGTAACCCTCAAGGTGGGCCGCCCTGCCCCATCACTGTGAGGAAGTAAAATTTTGATGATGATCTCTACTATATGCAGTAGCTATCCGTCTTGGTAGGTGTGATGAGCCCAAATTGGCACACTGGGGCAAAATGCTGGCAACCCAAAAATGAATTAGCCAGAAAAATTTATAATTTCCAATAATGGACCATTTATATTGTAATTATGAATTTACTCATTCAGGACAAATATCTCAGGCTCCCTATGGGAATCAATATCTGTATCATCTGATGGTCTAGCAGTCATCAATTTTTGCAAAAGAGACGAAGTTTCTCATAGTGCACTGGCATTGCCTGTGGCTCCAACTAGCCTATGCAGTGGCCTCCACTACATATATAGTCGGTTTGTGGAAGCCGTTTGTTCCGTACTGCAGAAGTTCTAGAAACATCGCGATGCCCCGAAGAGTGGAAGCTTCTAGTTTCATGATGAGTTTACCACCATCATCAACTTCACCGAAATCGAGAGATATGGAAGCGGATAATATTAAGCAAACCAGAAAGATATCACCACAATTTGATAGCGAGAGGAAGAAGCTCTGTGCCGGTGCTACATCATCACCTTCTTCCACTCCACATATACCGGTACCTCTCCAAGTTCGATCCTTCACCAGCCTTCTGTTTCTTCGACTCCAGCCGAGTTAGGTATTTTACCTCTAACTTGGAAAAGGCCAATATTGTGACCCCTTTTCCATCTTCCTACACGCTCTCGATCCACGAGCAACACTTATATAATGTATATAAGAAAGTATTTATTATTTTGCCAACTATTCAATAGAATGCAAAATGTTAACATGAGTTAAAACATTGTTAAAACATAAATATAATCTCATTACGGTGTTTCCTTGGCATGCTTCATTTTTATCACAGGCTCATTCCAAGTAGTGCAAAATTGATGATGATGATGATGATGATTATGACGATGCTTGTTGTTTAAAGGGGCCTAACATCGAGGTCATCGGCCCCTAATGGTACGAAATGAGATGAAATGAAATGACAAATTAAAAGTCCAAAATCCTCCACTGACCAGAATTCAAAGCGTGAGGAAAAAGAATGAATGGATGAATATGAATTTAAAACGATCAGTGCCTCACATGCACAGAAGCTGGCACAAAACAATAGTATTACTGACCAAGGGACTGCTTCTATAACACGATGCTGAATCGATTATGCTTGTAGTCAAAACGGGTCCAAAATCCAGGTCATCGGCCCCTCATAACGGTACTTATCGCTAGGAAAATAGAACCATGTTATTTGTCATGTTGTGGTACTAATCAAAATTAACACAGATTTGAGGTATTCCACACATTATGGTACTACGCACAGGTAGTGTAATGCGCACATGTAACACAGACCAATGGTGTATCGCACATTGCGGCGCTATTTACAGGCAAAATCCCCTGGTAGTCCTCACATAGTGAGAACTAAGCATAGGCAAGGCAGAACCATGGTGTCGCGCATATAGCGGTACGAATCACAGGTACTGTAAGTCCATTATCCTGATTCACATACTGTCGCTACTAATCACAAACCTAGTGCGTACCTAACATAGTGGTACTACTCGCAAGTAAATGTGACCCATGGTGTACCCTGCATGATGGTACGAATTACAAGTAGCCTCATGGTTCTCATTTGACCATTCCTTGGTTGCCCCTTTAAGTCACCTCCTACGACAGGCAGGGGATACCGTGGGTGTATTCTTAGTCTGCGTCCCCTAACCACAAGGGGTTAGTGCAAAATTACAGCAGCCACTAACCACCATGTTAACAGGACACAAGAAAAACAGCACCAAAGCACAGGAGTGGACTGCAAAAATAAACAAGGCACCTTCCACGCAAGCCTGGCAACTGCAGTATATTTCAGTGCTCACCGCAGACATAATAATAATGTTATTTGCTTTACGTCCCACTAACTACTTTTTAAGGTCTTCGGAGACGCCGAGGTGCCGGAATTTAGTCCCGCAGGAGTTCTTTTACGTGCCAGTAAATCTACCGCCACAGGACTGTCGTATTTGAGCACCTTCAAATGCCACCGGACTGAGCCAGGATCGAACCTGCCAAGTTGGGGTTAGAAGGCCAGCGCCTTAACCGTCTGAGCCACTCAGCCCGGCACCACAGACAAACACATCTCTGGAGTCCAGAACGTGGTTGCAGATGCAATGTAGCACATAAGCGCCATTGATTCAACTACACACCTCAACTATGATACCATGGCTGATAAAAACAGAAAGATGATTTAAAACTGCTTAAGAAAAGTAACTCCTTGAAGATGACAAAACTTCACATGCCTGATACCGCTAAATTTATCTACTGTGATATATCAACTGGTCACTTTCATCGTTACATACCCCCAGACTTCTGCAAGACAGTATTTTCTAAAATGCATGGAATCCAGATGACAACGAACATGGTCACTGAAACATTCATTTGGCCAAACATTGGAAACGTTTGCTAGGCATGGGCTAGTGTGTGTTTGGAATGTCTTAAATGTCAAGTCAACAAGCACACGCAATCAGGCTCAATAGACTTTCCTGTATGTAATGAACGATTTTAACAGTTTTAATTACTGCGTTGATAGCGTGAAAGTTCCTTTTGGGGATCATTGTAAGTACCTAGGTGTTAATAAAAGGAAAGATTTTAATTGGGGTAATCACATAAATATTGTAAATAAAGGGTACAGATCTCTGTGCATGGTTATAAGGGTATTTAGAGGTTGTAGTAAGAATGCAAAGGAGAAGGCATATAAGTTTCTGGTAAGAACCCAACTAGCGTATGATTCCAGTGTATGGCACCCTAGCCAGGATTACTTGATTCAAGACCTGGAAAAAATCCAAAGAAAAGCAGCTCAATTTGATCTGGGTGATTTCCGGCAAAAGAGTAGCATTACAAAAATGTTGCAAAGTTTGTGCTGGGAAGACTTGGGAGAAAGGAGACGAGTTGCTCGACTAAGCGGTATATAATACCAATGTAGTTGGTCCGTTATTGGACATTATAATTTTTCCAGCTAATTCATTCTTGGTTTCCAGCATTTCACCCCAGTGTGCTAAGTTGGGCTTATCAGTTGGTACATAGCACGCCCACCATGACGCATGGCTAGTGCATACCGTGCAGGCTGTAGGTTCCGGCATAACTGATCACCGCAAGTTCATATGAAGCAGTATTACTCGAATTCTTGCTCTCTGTGGATTAACAAACAATTTTAAGATCACAGAAAACGCATATCCCATACCCTAAACATTCGTAAAATACGTTTGTACCAGAATCGAATATGTACCAACTGATGACTCCAACTTACTGTAGCACTCTGGGGCAAAACGCTGGCAACCAGGAATGAGTTAGCTGAAAAATGTATAATGTCCAATAACGGACCAACTAAACTGGTATTATATGTTTACTCATTTGGGACAAATATTTTGGATTCCCTATGGGAATCAACATCTATATCATAAGTGGTATGTTCCGAGCTGTCAGTGGAGAGATGGCCTGAAATGACATTAGTAGACGATTAACACTGAGTGGTGTATTTAAAAGTAGGAAAGATCACAGTATGAAGATAACGCTGGAATTCAAGAGAACAAACTGGGGCAAATATTTGTTTATAGGAAGGGGAGTCAGGGATTGGAATAACATACCAAGGGAGATGTTCAATAAATTTCCAATTTCTTTGCAATCATTTAAGAAAAGGCTAGGAAAACAACAGATTGGGAATCTGCCACCAGGGCGACTGCACTATGTTCAGATCAGTAGTGACTGATTCACGCACATCAACATGGGCATTGTTGGCCCCTTACAACCTTGCAGATTTTTCCGGTATCTCTTAACAGTTGCAGATGGGTTTACTGGCTGGTTGGAAGCAAAACTCTTGGAAGACCAAACGCAGAAACTGTAACAAGAACCTTAAGTTAGTGCTGGTTCTCAAGTTTTGCTATACCTGTCCACATCACAACAGATCGAAGTCGGCAATTTGAGAGCGAGCTCTGCAAAACCGTTGCTATGTACCGTATTTTCTTGCATAAGTAACGCCCTTGTATAATTTACGCATCCCGATATTTTGGGGACCAAAGTGGAGAAAAAGAAAGGTCCACGTATTTGACGCACCCACTCCGTCCCGAGGTCCTTCATACTTTCATTTACGTAATAATATCAATTTAAGTCTCACTGGCATCTCACACCGAAGTTTTCACATAACATTTCAAGCTACAAGGAGTTAACTGAAGTAAAAGCGAAAGATTCAACCCGCAACATATTCCCAATAATAAAATTACCTACAAATAACTGCCATCATTGTTGCCATTCAAATGCACCGTTTACTCAGTGACACCCAATGAGTCTCCGTCCACGCTGACCAAGTTCACCGTACCGAACCCGGGACTTCAACCAGACAACTTTCAGTTTGATGCCTATAGAACCTCATTTGGCTATGGAATATCTTCCCTGCCCCCTGTGATTATAAAATAAGATTAAACCACTCTGCATATTTCTGATATGTCAATGCTGCAATCGTCTTCCAACGATTAAAACAACGGGACGCACTTGGTGCTAGACATTGTTATATCCTTGCCCACCAAGCGGCTCTCTTGTAAATATGTATATAAACTGTAAATTCTCAACCGTTCAATTGGATAATGTAAATTTACTGTATAGTTACCAACCATTGACAGTAATTTTTGTTACAAACATTGACGCCGAGCACTATACCCTTTCTCCCCTGACTGTTATAATGTAAATAATTTGTAAAAACGTTATAATTTCCTATGAGTGCGTCAATTATTCTTCGGAGCACCACTGCTAGCTCTGCTAAAATTACCCAGTAATTTTACGCATTGGTGCCGACTACTTAGTCTATAAACTTATATTGTCAACTATCACAATTGTACAAGTGTTTCTCGTACTTAATTTTCCCATTGTAATGTACATTAATGTGTGCATGTTAAATACTAATCAGGTACCTGATTTTTGCCTTGAGGAGGTGATTTGACTGATGATGCCCTCAATGAAGGGCGAAACATGTCTCAAGTGAAATTAATAATAAATTCCTAAATGTATAAATGGGTGACAAAATAAACCATTTAGCATCCTACATTCAGTATATTCAATACGGATAACAATGATTTTTATCACTTGCAACGTGCTATCAGCCGGTAGGAAATACCACTACATAGTTCAGTGAGAGAGTCAGTGCAGAAGTGACTAGTGACGCTCTATTCGAGTCTGGTACAAACGTATTTTACGAATGTTTCGGGTATGCTATATGCGTTTTCTGTGAGCTCAAAATTGTTTGTTAATCCGCAGAGAGCAAGAGTTCAAGTAATAATGCATCATACAAACTGACGGTGATCAGTTACGCCGGAACCTACGGGCATAGAGCAGCGGGCCGCAAGTATTCAATGCCCGAATGCAGCGTGCGCTACCGTGGCAACAGGAAAGTGCACTTCAAGCGACCAACGAGTCTCTCAGAGCATTTTGTGGACCAAAAAGCGGCAAGTTTCCGAAAGTAGAGGAGGATCTGCTTCAATACATGATTTTGGTACTCAATGTTGGATATGCCTTTCTCACAAAATGCTGTATTTTAAAGAACGAGAAATAGCTGCTGTACATGGAATCAGCGTCTCGGATTTGAAGGTTAGCTGAGGCTGGATGATTAATTTTATGAAGAGAATTGGACTTTCTCTTTGATGAAGGACATTACCGGTATGCCAAAATTGGCCGAATTATTTCAACCAAAAAGTAATTGATTTTCATCGCTTTGTCATTGAGAAAAGTTAAGTGAAGAAATATTTGCTCTCCCGAATAGGAACCTCACAACAGATGCCAATCAGTTTCCATATGGAACAAAGTCGAACAAGCGATAAGAAAGGGAAATCAACGATGTACTGCAATGCTTGCTGTAACAGGTGATGGTAGAGAGCTTGCACCTTACTCTGTTCTAAAACGAAAAACAGTGCCTAAAGGAAAATATCTGTGGGTGATCCACGTTCGTATCAAACGTCACTTGTACAAGATTGGATACGGACAGTTTGGGAAAAACTAGCAGGGCCCCTCCTACGATGCCCGGCCCTTCCCAAGTCGGACAGTTTTCTTTCTTGCCGCTATGCCATTATTATGGACTTACATGAATTGTACTTTTATTAGTTCACAGGTCGTATTGCCAGTTAATAATGGGAAGAATATTTTCCAGCGTCGGTACTTCAAACTGATGTACCCTTTTTGACATTTCAGAAAAATCTCACGCCGGAATTTTATGTCCAAATGGTGATAACCGAAAATGAGTTGAACCGATTGTGTGTATATTATATTTGATGTATCTTTTAAATGTCAATGAATTGTAAGTCATTCTCTTAATATCCGAAATCCTTGAATAATTTATGCATCCAAAGTTTTCGCCTGTATTTTTCGTCAAAAAGTGCGTTAATTATGTGAGAAAATACGGTATTTAGGTTCTCAGAGCAAAATCACTAGCACCAACTACCCTCAGGCTAAGGGATTAATAGAACGTCTACACCAGATATTAAAAGCAGCATTTAAATGCCACCTGCTTAAATCACATTCTTGGGTGGTGTCACTTCACCTAGTCCTCCTAGGTAGCTGTATCGCAGTCAAAGAGGACTTGAGATGTTCGCCTGCCGAGTTAATCTACGGTACAACCATCTGACTTCTAGGTGAATTTCTATCCCTAGATCTGTTCCTACATCAAAAGATGGGAAGAGGAAAGTTTTGTCTCCCAGGATCTGATAAAATATGTTTACATGCGTATTTATACAAAAACGCTGCATCAACTCCACTACAACCAGCTTGCACAAGCCTCTACAAAGTGAAGAAGTGCATTCACAATTATTTTGAAGTTGTGGTCAATAGAAATGTTATAAAATCGATCGCTTGAAAACAGCCTTCATATGCAAGGAACATTTTTCAACACAGCACTTGCAGTCAGGCACAGATAAAAAACAACAAACAGATAATAATAATAATGATAATAATAATAATAATAATAATAATAATAATAATAATAATAATAATAATAATAATATTTGTTACGGTGATTTGGTGGATCAGCAGAGGTGAAAGAAGGTGCTGGGATGAATAGGTCTCAATATACGAAATTAAAGTTAATTTAAAATTTAACAAGGTTATATTTTCTTTTCAAGATCAAGAAATAACAAATATAACAGGTACACAGTAGCCTAGCAACAAAATAAGAATGTACAATTACAGTTTATTAATGTATATTGGGCTTCAAGTTCCAGAAACACAATCCCTGAGCGATGAGCCCAACTTTACTTATACACAAGGTTTTTATTTATTTATTTATTGTGCTTCAGACAGGTACAAACCTAATGATGTGAAACACATATACATATACTATTACATTAGATAAAAACAAATATTAAATTAAAATTATAATACCTCTTATGAAAGTCCTTGTAAAATAAAGTCATAAATGAAATAAAAAATACACTTTTCTTCAGTAACATAGTATTACAAATATTCAGTTACATAAGCGCATATTATAACAAGGTATTTAAAATATTACAATTAAAATTATTTACGAACTGCTTTAAAGCTGCATTAGTACTGTAATTATACATGATGGTAGTGATGTTATCGAAGATAATAATGATGATGAGCTAGATGGTATAACTAGAAACTAGAATATTAACTAAAGTTATGAGGCTAACAATGGGAATCAGCAAAGTGGGATTTTAACTTAGAACAGAAAACAATTAAGTTATTTGTTTACATTGTTTTACTATGGATGTGTATGTAGTTGCAAATATATCTATTCTATACTCATTGCTATATTTATTAAATATTTTCATTGAGTTTAACACTGGTGAATTATTATGTTGTTGGGTTCTTGATCTAGAGCAGTAGAAAGTAACATATTTCGGGCGTGTAGATGGATTAGGGACAGACAAGTTGAACAGAGAGAGCAAGTTAGAGCTACCAATAATATTGTTAAATAATTTGTAGACAAATAGAAGAACTGCAATTACTCGTCTTTTTGCTAAGGACTTATAGCCAAGTTGTTTCATTAAGACATCATACGAATCAAATTTAGGATAATTATTAGTTATTTTGTACGTAAGGTATCTAAGAAATTTGTTTTGCACCATTTCAACTTTGTTTTCATATAGTTTAAAGGTCGGATTCCAAATGGTTGGTGCATATTCCAGCCGACTTCTTACAAAGGAGTTGTATAATAGCTTTATTGCCTCGGGATTTGTGAAGTCACGTGTGCATCTCTTAATAAATCCTAATATTCTGTAAGCATCTGCAACTACTTCGTTTATGTGCAGAGAGAACGTCAATTCAGCGTCAAAATGCACGCCAAGATCCTTGATAAAATTCACTGATGACAGATTAGTATTCAAAATATTATATGAGTGACTAATTTTTATTTTTATTCCTGGAAAATACCATTACATGACACTTGTTAATGTTAAAATCTAACTTGTTAATAACGCTCCAATGTGATATGCTATTGAGGTCTTTCTGAAGAAATCTACAGTCCACCTGTGAACGAATGGTTCTGAAAATTTTTACATCGTCTGCGAATAGCAATATGTTTGAATACTGTACGCATTTAGGAAGATCATTGATAAGGAGTAAGAAGAGTAATGGTCCAAGATTTGAGCCCTGTGGGACACCAGATCGAGTATTGTAATACTCAGATTCAAATCCTTTATAAGACACAAATTGTTGTCTATCAGAGAGATATGATGCAAATAATTTTAATAAGCTGTGAGAGAGTCCATAATAAGCTAATTTATTTAAAAGTACATCGTGATCAACTTTATCGAATGCTTTTCTAAAATCTGTGAAAACTACATCCACTTGGCCTCCTGTATCCATGGCTGCCGACACTTCATGAGTGAACTCCAACAAATTTGTCGTTGTCGATTTCCCCGGTCTGAAGCCATGTTGGGTGTCACTGATGATAATTTCTACATGTTCGAACAGATGCCGATATAGGGTTTGTTCGTAGACTTTTGCTAATGCGGAAGAAATTGCAACGGGTCTGTAGTTATTAATTACTGACCTATCCCCGGATTTGTGAAGCGGACTAACTCGCGTTGTCTTCCACTTTGTAGGAAAAGTTCCAGTTTTTAGCGAAATGTTAAAAATAATTGAGAGAGGTTGTAATAAAATATCTCCACAGCCTTTAATTACATACGGAGGGATTAGATCTGGGCCTGCGGCTTTTTTAGGTTTCATCTTGCGTATTGCGTTTTGAATTTCGGTAGTACTAATTTCATTAACATTTAGTACATTCATCAATGGATCTATTTCCGTATTCTCATATTTCGGTAAATCATACCGCGCCCGTTTCTCTGAGTATACAGATGAGAATTAGCCTGCAAAACTGTCAGCAACAGATTTGTCGCTTATTAGTTCTTTTCCATTGTATTTCATTACACTGACATAGGGGTTCCTTTGCTTACTTTTAACGAATGCCCAAAAGTTCTTAGTATCTACGCCTATTTCGTGCTCTACCTGCCCGATATAGGCTTTATACGCGATGCTTATATCTTTCTTAACACTTCTTCTCAATTCTTTGAATTTCAAAAAATGGGAAGTCTGATTTTTCTGCCCTTCGCGCATTTTCCTGTGATGGTATGCTTTCCGCCTAATATTTCTTATTATCTCTTGCGTAAACCAGCAAGGGTATCGTTTCTTTTTCCTGACGGTTGCCGGAACACAGACATTTAAAACAGAATAAAATTTAGAATAAAATATATCTAGTGCCTGGTTTACATCAGTGTAATTTTCCAGAAAGCTCCAATCTATGTGTGAAAGTCCTCTGTATAACAATTCAAAATCTGCCTTGTTATAATTGTATACAATTTTATTTCCCGCATCATTACATTTTTCTCCCTTCTTTTGGTAACAAAAAGTAATGTTTAAGGCCGGATGATGTTTGTCCTCTGGTACGAGAGGATGAAAGTTTTGGTCGACAGTAATGTGAGTGATATTCGACAATACTAGGTCAAGCATTCTGCCATTGTTATTAACAACGCCGTTAACATTTCTTAATCCCATGAATTGTAAGAAATTATTCATGCGTACGGATGTACACGTTATATAGTTTTCTTCAATAATTTGTGGTAAATTAAAGTCTCCTAATATTACTAACTGTTTACTATTTAAAATAGGACTGGCTTCAATACCTTCGTAAAATTCATTATATGCAGCCAGTTTAGTACTAGGCGGAAAGTATACCACACAAATAAAGATACTATCAAGATTTTCCCTCAGAAGTTTAACACATACATGCTCAGCCGAAACATCTATGTCAACCTGTGAGGCCTTATATTTGTTGCTGACAGCCAGTACAACACCTCCGCCAAGTTCTTTACCTGTAGATATGTTATTACGATCGCATCGAAATACATTATATCTCTGATCAAAAAGCTCATAATTGCTAATAGAAGAATTTAGCCAGCTCTCCGTTAAAGCCAACAGATCGAAGTTCTCACCTAATAAGTTTGTATAAAATAAATCAAGCTTGGTCCTTAGACCTCTACAGTTTTGGTAATACACGTTTAATGACTTACTTCGAGAGAATTCTTCAAGTAATGCAGGGAGGAATGCCGGTAACTTTGAATAGAAGCCCTTGCAAAGTGAGAGTAAAGAAGATTAGGCCCGCTGCTCTCTGAACATACCGGACTCGGAGTACACTCACTTTCCTAATAATACAGACAATACAAAGGACATGAAACATAACTGAATTCATAGCTGGCATTTCTAATTCAACTTATTCAAGTCATCAGTTTCATTAATTACACATATCTTTGAACCTTCACTCTTTCTTAGTCGTATGATTCCATTTCTTACCCATAGATACCTGTAGTTGTGCTCCGTCTTGAATCTGCGAGCGAGTGCTAACAGCTTCCTCTTCTCCGGCGCCAGGCTTTCGTTCACATAAATGATGTTGTCGTCCGGAAGTCCTAGGTGTCGTGTTGATAGGTTGTATTTAACTCGCCTTCTCTGCATGAAGTTCTCCTTGTCGGAACGTCGAACAAACTTCACGATGATCCCACTGTGAGACTGGCCGGGTAGTCTAGGTAACCGGTGACAGGCATCAATCATAAGTTCTTCTATATGAAGGTCCAGAGCTCTCCCTATGCCCTTTAGAGTTTCCAGCACGTCTTCGTTGGCTTTCTCTGGAACACCAAATACTTCAAGTGTGTTCCTGCGAGAATATTGTTCAGACTCTCTTAATCGAGTACCGAGACTTTTCAACTGAGCTCTGAGATTAGAATTCTCGACCCGGATTGCTTCCGCCTGTTCACTAATTTTCCTAATAAGGTCGTCTTGCTCAGCAATAGACTTAGTTGCTGTCTGTCTTTTCATGGCAGAGATCTATAGACTTCCCTAGCTCACACCCTCTCTTCATTTGCTCAGATTTGAGTTCCCTTATTTCACTTTGCAGCTCTAGTAGCAACTTTACCACGTCCTCAATAGAATAGCACTGCTTTTGACTCGTACTTGCTCCACAACACTTGCCATTGTTCATTTCACTACATTTACCGTGAGCCCATTTTTCACATAGTCCACACTGTACTTTCTTCTTCTTGCCAAGCTCCTTGTCACACACAGCACAGGTTGCCATGTTCTTGTGTTTCGTTGGCTCCACAAAGAAATTATTAATAATAAATGAAACTGCCGTTCTTAACTAGTTCTAGTTACGTTTATACGTTCACGCTTGCAGTATTTCACATTTACACTGGTTGCACAGGATACGTATCTTTATGTTACACACGATATTACACAATGTTCAGGAGCCGATCATCACACCACTCTTACTCTGCCGCCATTTAACAAAGGGGCAGAAAACCCCAATCATGCCCAGGAGCACTTGCTCCCTATTACTCAGTAAAGCCTCCTCGAGGCACACAGAAACCAAATTTCGGAAATAGCAACCCGCTCTCAAGGTTCAAGCCTATCAAAGGCCACGCCAAACTCCACCTTCAAGCTGTCCTCTAAGCACATGAAAACAGGGGTAAAAATACCCAACCTACTGAGGCCTATTAAGTAAAGAAACAGGTCAATTACATGGCCTCCAAAATACCAACTTGAGAGGAGGCGAAACTGCACTCCTAATACATTTCTTTAAAAACCTATTTGGCACCAGGCCGCTTATGCAAGGGCTAATCCCATACTAAAGAGGTGACTTATATAAGAAAATCATTTATATTACATTAGGAAGGGAAGAAACGGTTGTGAAAATAAGTTCACCTCAAAGCAATAGGAGTGGGAGCTCGAGAGGTTAAGCACTCTCTATCCAAATATGTAGTTTGAAGAGATAGAATCTATCGAACCTGCCCCGAGAGTTAAACTGCTGAGCTAGCAAGAAAAGAAGTTACTAAAAGGCCATTACCTTATTGATGAACCGCTGCCCGAAGAAAAAGGCGCTTCCCGCCCCCTGCTACATCATTTACACAATGATAGATGTTACTGAAGTGGCGAGGAGACCAGAAAATCAGCAGTTTATATACCCTCGCGGAAGATTCGAGACGTTTCATGAATGATTACACCCGCCCACAAAATTTTATTGGTTACCGAACACAGTTACAGAGTAGGTTGGGGAAGAAAGCCCCGATTGGTCGAAAATTAATTTAAGAAATTAGGGATTGGCTAATTTCAAAACTGGCGGAACGAACGAATTAACACTGCCAACTCAAACAATGACAGAAAGAAATTTAGCAAAGAGCAAACTTATGACTACAAAATTTCTTCAAAGAAAGGTTCCTTCACTTTGCACTAGGGTGCACAATTGTAGTTCTTAAGTGGTGCCATCTAGAAGAGAATGTTCACACTTCTTGCTACAGAGAAAACAAATATAAATCGAAAGAGACACAGTTCAGAACTCTTCAAAATTTACAATAGCGACATCTTCTGAGAAACTTTAGAATTAACATGGTTGTTAAAGTTCAGGCTTCCTCCAGTAGAGGAATTTCAACAGGCGCAAATTTTGAATTAACGGCGTGGAGGTGTACCGCCCGGTACAATAATAATAATAATAATAATAATAATAATAATAATAATAATAATAATAATAATAATAATAATTGCATGTGGCCTCCGAAGAGGCCCGATTCAGGTCCTTAGATCTGACACCATATAGGCGACCTGGACGCCTATGACGATGGAGCCATACCTATGATGATTCTAATGATGAATATGCCACACTCACCCAACTGGAGAGCCTTCGGATTTAACCAATTAAGGTTAAAATCCCCAGCCTGACAAGGAATCAAACCCGGTACCATTTGGATCAAAGGCCAGCATGCTAACCATACAGCCATGGAGCCAGGCAAAAACAGACTACTATCCACTAACCCATGTACCTGTAGGAACTGAATATCCTTTGCAAAGAAATAGATTTTGTCAAACAGTTCACTTCCCTGAAGATTCGTGGACTCTCTTGGGGTCATTTAGGTGACGGAGTGCGTAGTGGAACTAGAACCTCGAAATATGCATAGAATAATAACACTGCCTACATCATGGAGCAAATGCCACTTTCATTGGTTTTATATAAATACTCGTGTTGTTCCTTTTTACCTTTAGAGTTCTGTGTAGGTGAGAAAAGGTAAACAAATAGTTCCACAACTCGTGTGCATCTTGTGGATAATTAAGTTTTTCCCCAAGAACACTGAAATATCATTTAGATGAAAATGAGGGGTTCTGGCTTTATTATTACGATGTCCCAACAAAATCCCAGAACAAGGTGTGGCTGTTTGAAGATGAGGGTACTCCTGTGACTGTGCGAAATTCAAGGTCATTGAAGAAAATTATGATTGCAGTATTCTTAACTAAACGGGGCATCCTGATTCGGGTTGTGCTAGAAGCACAAAGGACAGTTACTGCGAAGCGGTACAGTGAGACTTGTCTGCCTCAGGTCATCCAGGATCTCAAGCAGCTCCACCCAAGGTCACGGCTTAACACTTGGCTCTTGCATCACGACAATGCTCCAGCACATCGTGCTAATGTAACAATGGATTTTCTTGCCAGATCAGGGTGACTGTGCTCGATCACCCTCCATACAGTCCTGATCTTGCCCCAAGTGACTTCGCTCTCTTCCCAAAAGTGAAGCTGAAAGGGCGGCATTTTGCATCCGACGAGGAGCTTCTGGCAGCATGGGATCAAGAGTACGAAAATGTAACCGAAGAAAAGAGGCAGAGTTGGTTCAGTAACTGGTTTCAACGTATGAAGAAGTGTATTGAGTGTGGTGGAAATTATTTTGAAAAAGTCTAAAGCGTTCACTCACACTGCAAAACTTTCCTAGTGAGGTTTGTATTCGCAAAAATATCAAAGGATGGTTCTAACCACTTATGCGGATATCTTTATTCAACAGTTACTAAAGCTATGAAACTCAATAGCCCACCTCCAGAAGTAGAACTGATTGCAGTCACAGAAAGACAGCCAACCATGGGTGTTCAGCAAGTTTTAATAGCTGTTAATGTGTAACCAACTGTAGAGTTGAAACTGGTTTTCATACTATTGGAACAGGCTTCAAATATAGGTCACATTACCAGTCGGAATATAGCGGCAATACACACTAGATATCACAGAAGACCAGTTATCTGGGAGACAAAATCAAGAGACCATAATGGAGATCAAAGAGGAAGAAATTGGAAGACGCAGGAATTTCAGAGAAGAGGATACCGACGGATGTCATGAACCAAATCAGAAGAACATGAGCTATGGAGGAAAGAGATGACAAGGAAACCGATATCGTCATGGGTGATTTGGAGAATCATCATCAGTATGACTTAAGGAGAAGGGAATAATAGCCCCAGAAATGCGGGGAATGACACGACAGACATTGAAGAACATTGGAATGATTCCAAGAGCAATGCTGAAGGGCTGGCTGTTAAATGGACATTGTCAATTAATTAGAAGAAAGCTATACAGAAGGAAACTGAGACTGGTGTCGTGGGGCAGAAGGTCTTGAATATCAAGTCAACAGACGAGACAATATAGCAGAGTATCTTGACCCTAATGTGCCAGGATTTTCATATATAGGGAACCAGACTAACAAAAGCACAACACTAAATAATGGAAATCGTTAGATTTTGGGAGGTACGGACCAGACTGAAGATGGATGGACAATTGCCACTATTGATGCTTCGAATACGTGGACAGTGACAACCATTCAAATTTAAATACAAATAACGAACTCCCAATAATATACGTCAGCATAGCTAAGCTACCTGACAACTATCTCGTTGATATGGGAGCTAGTACAGTATAAATGTGGAATCTCAAACGTTAATAAATGAACTTCAGAAGACATCTAAAATTCACGTAATTTCAGTCGCATCAGTCAAAATTAGAGGTATCATAAACAACAAGGCTACGATATGCATGAACCACGCATTTGTAGCTACTGAAGTTGGAAACGATGTCATATCTAATCCATTCATTATAAGAGAACACAAATATAATTTGACAATTGGTTCAGGCTTCGTAAGTGAATATGGAGCAGTTACTGACATGGAACAAATATAATTAAATTTAAAACTAACTCGTATCAGCCGAAAATCAAGCTAAATTAACCAACGAATGCCGAGGAAGGAGAAAGGATTTGGATGGCAGGATCTTCAATGGATAGAGAATGGGAGGATATATCTCCAGATTGGAAGCACAATCAGGAAGTTATATTGGAAGAATTTGAGGGAATGATTTTTACATTAGAAGAGTATGGTGACATACCAAACTTCAGAGATAAAGTTAAAGAGAAGGTGTTGGAAGCAATGATAGGAGACTAAGACAGATCAAAATTGAGGGGTATTTTGTGTCATCAAAGTACAGTTTTCGCACCAAAACCTGGCAAAATTCCAAATTATCATTATCAGGGCTCGGATGTTTAGGAAAAGTCATATTTTTTCTTTGTCCCTATTTTGTTGCCTGATTGGATTTTGGTGCAATTCAGGTGATTATCGTCACAATCAAGTGATTTTTATTTGTCATATAAATGCATATTTTGGCTGTTTTTTGTCATAAGGTCATATTTTGATATATTGTCGTAGAAACGTCATATTTCTGTAATATTTCGGCGGTCTGACGACAGCTGTAGATGCGGAAAATCATCTTCAACTTATCGAATGCGAACTAGTGTTCACAAGACTGCTTCTCGGTATCACATCTGCAGTTAATACAAGTGGAATACCGTTTGTATAGAATGCAGGCCATAGACTTCACTGCACCTTTTACGCGATTTAAATATGCACCAATTACCTTGTGACATAGAAAGGAGCTTATGTTCTTACAAGAATGTGTTAAGTGATAATCGGGGGTCTTTCGCGCCTGATGATTTGAAGATGAATCTTCAATTCGACCAGCGAAGAAGAATGAAAAAGGTATGGCAGTTTGCACTATAGGCCCTGCCACCCTACCATAATGTATTGAAATACATCTACTTAATTCGTTTCGTGGTGCTCAATTTCAACTTTAACCCATTTAATAATATTAATGAAATCTGGGCTTGAACGTTCCAAAATATTTTAAAAAAATAGATTCATTTATAGTTTTCTCGTATTTCAAACCACCACTACAGGTGCAAACATGTTTTGACTTTTAAAATGTTGTGTGATCTGATGTTAGTACCGGTACTTTGTAGTAGTGGTGGGCAGTCTGAGACGAGGTCTCGAGATTTCTCGAGACTAGCGGAGGCACTATTTCTCGCGAGAAATTTCGAGAGATCTCGAGAGCGTTGTCCCCGCATTGTGCGGCGAGCAGCGTGTCGTAGGCCTACAGGTAGTCGGAGCTGAATGTTGTTTGTGCCGAGTATGCGAATAGTCAACCACGGGCCTTCTCAATTGCGTACATACGTGCAACAAGCGATTAGGGCGTTCACTTCTACGCAGGTCTATTTTGACGTAGTATAACATAATTATAAAGGATACGAATTCTGGCACTGTATGCACTGCTAGGTACTTGAATGAGTGGTTTAAGTACAGAACCTGACTGCTACTGTAGGTACATGTTCCTGGATACTAGAGGCGTGCATTATTCGAACTCGAGACGAGGCAACATGCGCCTTGCTACATATGCAACCACAATTACGCATGACTGGAACGTGTAATATAAAATGCTTCAGTTTGCTCCAATTCTTTCGACAGGTAGGTGTACATCGTTATCAGAACCCACATTCAATAACATATGACCACTGCTTGTGTTTACCGATATTTTGGTGACGAAGGAAATAATTCCTTACAATTTTATAGAGTATTCGCGTCATAATTAGGTACTTCGATACATGACGGTGCAATGTGAAATTGTGTCTAGTTGTACGCGAAAACTTGAAGATGTCCAAAACGCAACGTAAGTTGTCGATGTCTGTTATTTTGAAGAGATGTCACATAGCACAGCCCGCTGTGTTCCTTATTCAAAAGAAGTAAAATACGTCAGCAGAAATACTTCTGGGATGATCCGGCACTTACAAACGCATAATATGAATGAAGAGGAATCGTCACAGAACACCTCCCCGGTCTGGATCACAAGTAGCTACCCTGTCGACTAGTGATGGGCAGTCTGAGACGAGATCTCGAGATATTCCGAGACTAGCGCAGACACTATTTCTCGCGAGATATTTCGAGAGATCTCGAGAGCGTTGTCCCTGCATTGCGTGACGAGCAGCGTATCGTAGGCCTGCAGGTAGCCGGAGCTGAATGCTGTTTTCGTCGAGTATGCGAATAGCAAACCACGCACCTTCTCCATTTCGTTAGACTATAGCGTTCATTTCTGCCTAGGTCTATTTTGACGTAGTATAACATAATTATAAAGGATACGCATTCTAGCTTTGTATGCAGTGGTAAGTACACGAATGAATAGGGCAAGTACAGAAAATGACGGCTACAGTAGGTACACCTACCTGGATACTAGAGGCGTGCATTATTCGAACTCGAGACACGACAAGATGCGCCCTGCTGCATATGCAACCACCATTACGCATGAATAGAATGTGTAATCTAAAATGCTTCAGTTTGCTCCAATTCTTTCGACAGGTAGGTGTACATCGTAATCAGACCCCACATTCAATAACATATGACCACTGCTTGCGTTTACCGATATTTTGGTGACGAAGGAAATAATTCCTCACAATGTTATACAGGTTTTTTTTTTTGCTATTTGCTTTATGTCGCACCGACACAGATAGGTCTTATGGCGACGATGGGACAGGAAAGGCCTAGGAATGGGAAAGAAATGGCCATGACCTTAATTAAGGTACAGCCCCCCCTGCATTTGCCTGGTGCGAAAATGGGAAACTACGGAAAACCATCTTCAGGGCTGCCAACAGTGGGGTTCCAACCCACTATCTCCCGGATGCGAGCTCACAGCTGCGCGCTCCTAACCGCACGGCCAACTCGCCCGGTGTTATAGAGTATTCGCGTCATAATTAGGTACTTCGATATATGACGGTGCAATGTGAAATTGTGTCTAGTTATACGCGACAACTTGGAAGACGATGTCCGAAACGCAACGTACGTCGTGGATGTCGGTTATTTTGAAGAGATGTCACATAGCACTGCCCGCTGTGTTGCTTATTCAAAAGAAGTAAAATACGTCGGCAGAAATACTTCTGGGTTGATCCGACACTTAAAAGCACATATTATAAATGAAGAGGAATAGTCACAGAACACCTCCGGACGGTGTGAATCACAAGAAGCTACCCTGCCGACGATTGTGAGGCATCCAGGTAGGTTTGCATCCTAATAACAGTTATTACCGGTAATAAATTATACGGGTTATTCAGCTAAGAAGTCCACCTGACATAAATCGTGAACACTTTTGTAAATGGTATCAAGGAGCTCATAGTTCAACATGCAGTGCTTTCCTAGGCTTTTGACAAAATTTATTGTCACACACGTTTCCATATGAGAACTGATGATGATAACTATCAAGGTTATACTCGAAGTTACTGGGACGTCGCACAGCTCGCAGCATTCGAGAATCGGTCTCGAGAGCGTTGCCCATCAGCCCTGCTGAAAGAATTGGAGCAAAGCCTTGGTATTTTAGATTACACGTTCCACTCATGTGTAATAGGGGTTGCATACGTAGCAAGCACATCTTCCCCGTCTCAGGTATCCAAGTAGGTGTACATCCTATCTACAGTTATTCACAAATTATGCAAGGTTATTCAGCTAAGATGTCCACCACAAATAAGTCGTGAGCAATTTAAGATACTGACACTCTGTTTTCACTTTCGTTAATGGTATTAAGGGGCTCATAGTTGAACATGCAGGACTTTTCCAGGCTTTTGACAAAATGTATTGTCTCACACGTTTTCATATGAGAACGTAATTTCACGCAATTAATTGCCAATAATATACTATCATGATTACAGTCGTAGTTGCTGGTACGTCGCACAGCTTGCACTACAGGAGGATCGGTCTCGAGATTCTCGCGAGAGCGTTGCAAAACACTACTTCGTAGCTATGTATTCACAAATGTTATTTGCTTTACGTCCCACTAACTACTTTTACGGTTTTCGGAGACGCCGAGGTGCCGGAATTCAGTCCCGCAGGAGTTCTTTTACATCCCAGTAAATCTACCAACACGAGGCTGGCGTATTTGAGCACCTTCAAATATCACCGGACTGAGTCAGGATCGAACCTGCCAAGTTGGGGCCAGAAGGCCAGCGCCTCAACCGTCTGAGCCACTCAGCCCGGCACACAACTGTTCTATAAGTGAATCAAGAACAATAGACTGTGAATAACTGCTAAACATGTATATTCAGAAAATTAATATGAAAGTAAGAATAAAGAATTAAGTTAACAAATATGTATGAAAAGTGGTTCATGTTTGTGGGTTACTGTAGTCACGTCCTAGTTCGTGAACATGGTCAACGGCTGAGTGGCCCAGTAAGTGGTCCTGAGAGTCGGGATACCAGTTGCTATGGAATGGGTGTGGGCATCTCAGACATATTCCGAGTCGTGGCCCTCCTTGTGCTCAGGCGACTAGGACTATACAATTCACCGGTGGTCCATAACCCGTTAGAGGAGAGATCCTCACTTGGACTATGTGCAAGTAGGGTAGCATCCTGCTTCATGAATTTACCGAGCTCAGAACACTTTAAGCAAGCCTCGGACCTATGGGAGTAATGGAGTCCCACTCCCAATTGACAGGCGAGGGACTCCTTGGAAACAACGAAATGGAATTCGATAGGGAGCTGACAATATTAATGGGGCTTATGGAAGAAAGAAGGTAGAACTGGCTGAGTCAGCAAAGATGATGCATCTGGATGTGCTAGGAGTAAGTGATATTCGGGTAAGGGGAGATAATGAGGAAGAGATAGGAGATTATAAGGTGTACTTGACGGGTGTTAGAAAGGGAAGGGCAGAGTCTGGGGTAGGGCTCTTTATCAGGAATACCATTGTACGCAACATATTTTCTGTTAGGCACGTAAATGAGCGAATGATGTGGGCAGATTTGTCAGTGGGAGGAATTAGGACAAGAATTGTGTCCGTGTATTCACCATGTGAGGTTGCAGATGAGGATGAAGTTGACAAGTTTTATGAAGCATTGAGTGACATCGTGGTCAGGGTCAACAGCAAGGACAGAATAGTGCTAATGGGCGATTTCAATGCGAAAGTTGCGAATAGAACTGAAGGATACGAAAGGATGATTGGTAAATGTGGGGAAGATATGGAAGCTAATGGGAATGGGAAGCGTTTGCTGGACTTCTGTGCTAGTATGGGTTTAGCTGTTACGAATACATTCTTCAAGCACAAGGCTATTCACCGCTACACATGGGAGGCTAGGGGTACCAGATCCATAATAGACTATATCTTAACAGACTTTGAATTCAGGAAATCTGTTAGGAATGTACGAGTTTTTCGCGGATTTTTCGATGATGCAGACCATAATCTGATCTGTAGTGAACTAAGTATCTCTAGGCCTAGGGTAGAGAAAGTGAAATTTGTCTGCAAATGAATAAGGGGTAGAAAATCTCCAGGACGAGGAAATTAGACAGAAGTACATGGATATGATTAGTGAGAAGTTTCGAACAGTAGACAGTAAGCAGGTTCAGGATATAGAAAGTGAATGGGTGGCATACAGGGATGCTGTAGTAGAAACAGCAAGGGAATGCCTAGGAACAACTGTGTGTAAAGATGGGAAAAGGCGAACATCTTGGTGGAATGATGAAGTGAGAGCAGCCTGTAAACGTAAAAAGAAGGCTTATCAGAAATGGCTCCAAACAAGGGCCGAGGCCGACAAGGATTGGTACGTAGATGAAAGAAACAGAGCGAAACAAATAGTTGTTGAATCCAAAAAGAAGTCATGGGAAGATTTTGGTAATAACCTGGAAAGGCTAGGTCAAGCAGCAGGGAAACCTTTCTGGACAGTAATAAGGAATCTTAGGAAGGGAGGGAAAAAGGAAATGAACAGTGTTTTGAGTAATTCAGGTGAACTCATAATAGATCCCAGGGAATCACTGGAGAGGTGGAGGGAATATTTTGAACATCTTCTCAATGTAAAAAGAAATCATCATGGTGCTGTTGCAAGCAGCCAAGCTCATGGGGAGGAGGAAAATGATGTTGGTGAAATTATGCTTGAGGAAGTGGAAAGGATAGTAAATAAACTTCATTGTCATAAGGCAGCAGGAATAGATGAAATTAGACCTGAAATGGTGAAGTATAGTGGGAAGGCAGGGATGAAATGGCTTCATAGAGTAGTAAAATTAGCGTGGAGTATTGGTAAGGTACCTTCAGATTGGACAAAAGCAGTAAATGCACCTATCTATAAGCAAGGGAACAGGAAGGATTGCAACAACTATCGAGGTATCTCATTGATTAGTATACCAGGCAAAGTATTCACTGGCATCTTGGAAGGGAGGGTGCGATCAGTCGTTGAGAGGAAGTTGGATGAAAACCAGTGTGGTTTCAGACCACAGAGAGGCTGTCAGGATCAGATTTTCAGTATGCGCCAGGTAATTGAAAAATGCTACGAGAGGAATAGGCAGTTGTGTTTATGTTTCGTAGATCTAGAGAAAGCTTATGACAGGGTACCGAGGGAAAAGATGTTCGACATACTGGGGGGCTATGGAATTAAAGGCAGATTATTAAAAGCAATCAAAGGCGTTTATGTTGACAATTGGGCTTCAGTGAGAATTGATGGTAGAATGAGTTCTTGGTTCAGGGTACTTACAGGGGTTAGGCAATGCTGTAATCTTTCACCTTTGCTGTTTGTAGTTTACATGGATCGTCTGCTGAAAGGTATAAAATGGCAGGGAGGGATTCAGTTAGGTGGAAATGTAGTAAGCAGTCTGGCCTATGCTGATGACTTGGTCGTAATGGCAGATTGTGCCGAAAGCTTACAGTCTAATATCTTGGAACTTGAAAATAGGTGCAATGAGTATGGTATGAAAATTAGCCTCTCGAAGACTAAATTGATGTCAGTAGGTAAGAAATTCAACAGAATTGAATGTCAGATGGGTGATGCAAAGGTAGAACAGGTCGATAATTTCAAGTATTTAGGTTGTGTGTTCTCCCAGGATGGTAATATAGTTAGTGAGATTGAATCAAGGTGTAGTAAAGCTAATGCAGTGAGCTCGCAGTTGCGATCAGCAGTATTCTGTAAGAAGGAAGTCAGCTCCCAGACGAAACTATCTTTACATCGGTCTGTTTTCAGACCAACTTTGCTTTACAGGAGCGAACGCTGGGTGGACTCAGGATATCTTATTCATAAGTTAGAAGTAACAGACATGAAAGTAGCAAGAATGATTGCTGGTAAAAACAGGTGGGAACAATGGCAGGAGGGTACTCGGAATGAGGAGATAAAGGCTAATTTGGGAATGAACTCGATGGATGAAGCTGTACGCATAAACCGGCTTTGGTGGTGGGGTCATGTGAGGCGAATGGAGGAGGATAGGTTACCTAGGAGAATAATGGACTCTGTTATGGAGGGTAAGAGAAGTAGAGGGAGACCAAGACGAGGATGGTTAGACTCGGTTTCTAACGATTTAAAGATAAGAGGTATAGAACTAAATGAGGCCACAACACTAGCTGCAAATCGAGGATTGTGGCGGCGTTTAGTAAATTCTCAGAGGCTTGCAGACTGAACGCTGAAAGGCATAACAGTCTATAATGATAATGTATGTATGTATATGTATGAAAGGAATTGCCCTTTCGATTCATAACATACCTATTAAAAAATCTCCGTATTTCGATTAATCATTTTCCGGTCATATTTTGTAATTATTACGTCATATTTCTCCACTTTTGAGGTCATACTTGCTTGCTTGTTTCGGCTATTTTTAGGTCTTAAAGATCCGAGCCCTAATCATTATGCACTTATGGTAAACATGTGGGAACCAATTAACCAGTGACCATACCCTATCGCATGGAAATTTTATCCACAGGTCAGGACAGTAATTAAAAAAATTGAAGAAAATGGTCTTATTTCTAAAACACCAACATAGTTTCTAAACCCCTGGTCAATGTAGAAAAATCCAATGGAAGCCTACTTGTCACTTTAAATGCCAGAGCTATCAATCAGTGTCTAGTATCAGATAATGATCAACATCAGCCAATGAAGAATTTTTAATGAAGTTCCCATGGAAGTATTATTTTACAATAGTTAACTTTATTTTCATATCACCATATCCAACTAGCAGTAAAACTAAACTTCTAACCAGATTTCTGTTTGAACAGACATATGTATTTTATATATTGCTTTTTGGTTTAAAGACTACATTGATTAGAGGACTTGAAAGGAATTTAAGATAAGTAAAGGATTCTACTTTCAGATATGTCAATGATATTTTGATCGTGAGTGAAATGTTGGCAGAAGATTTTGAAACTCTAAACAAACTTTTGAAATTCTGAATAAAGCCAATTTCAAAGTTAATCTTGGTAAATCATATTGTTGACAACATAGTATTTTATTTCTGTACAGATCCATGCCATTCAGAATTTACGAAAACAAACAAAGGTCACTCATATACACTTCCTAGGGATGTGCAATTTCTTTTCTAGCCACTGCCCATCATATACAGATACTGTGGCACCACTCTGAAACTTACTCAAGAAAGAAAATAGAGAAGTGACAAAACTTGTGAGGAAGCATTTCACAGGATGAAGAAATTGTAAGCACAGCATCAAACTTGGATATCCTGATTACAGAAACAATTTATTGTACAAGTATATTCATAAAAATCACTAACATTAATATAAAATTCCTAAAAAATGCACCAAATAGTTGCAATTTTTCTTAACACAAGAATATCACAGATCTGTCTGATCACAGTTAGTTTAGTATACATAAATCACCTTGACTAATATGAGTGATGTTCCACCATTCAACATATTGTAAAATTATTAAATTAATTGGGCGAAGACTGGTTTTGACTTCCTTGGAGTCATCATCAGTTCTTGTTGAATATCAAATCAAGGGGAATCTGATAACAATCATCATTAGGGTTGCCTACATACAGCTCAATTGGTTAACGTAAGACATCATAATTAAAATTATATACATAACGGCGATTGCCTGAAAACACATCAATGGGTCGCAAAACATTACCTTGAATTGTAACGTACACATGGTGAGCAATACTTGGAACTTACAAAGTTCATAGGTCTGGCTTAGACTGTCGTGTGTTCATGGAACACGGAACACATATGCACTGGTTGAAAATATACACAAATCGACATGAAGCACTTATTATGATATGAAACACATGGCATTTTAAGAATGTTCTTGGACTTGATAGTCTTGTTTCTATCTAATTAATTTGGATGAAATATATATACATTGAAATGAAATGTACAAAAACAAACTACTTGGCACTTAAAAATTTCTTGAATTGGGTTTAAAAAACTGCCGTGTGTTCTTGTTTCAATCTATTGGAAACAAATGCACTACCGTAGATGAGAATATATACACTGACTGAAAATTTATACAAAGATATGAAACACATGGCACTTTAATGTTCTTGGATTTGGGAAAAAATACTGTCGTATGTTTGTATAACTCGGCATAGACTTATCGATCGGTCTTGCCACAATCATCTGAAAACATGTGAACCTTTTGAAACAAAACTTCATGACTAATTATACCACACAATGACGTGAAACGCTTGGTAATTTATGAAAGTTCTTGGATCTGGGCTAAAATACTGCATGTGTGTTTGAAGAATGCGGAATAGACTTGTTGGACCTTTCATCTACATGGATACATGAATCAGCTGAAATTATACACTGGCTTGAAATGCTTGGTATTTTAAGAAAGTTCTTGGATCTGATCTAAAATTATTGCTGTGTGTTTGTGGAAAACAGAACATAATTGTCGGACCTGTTTCAATCAACTTGAATATATGGCATAGTTGAAATGAAACACGTTTGACAATGAAACGTTCAGAAATTGCTGGTTTTAGTTTACGTAATCTTGCAGTGTTTTAGGATAGTATGGAATAAACTTATTGGTAGATTTAAACTGGTTGAAGAGCTGGGGGAATATCCTTCATTATGGAACACTTGCTTATGCAGATGTAACTGTTGTCAACTACTGTTCATGTGGAATGATGATGGTATGGCCTTGGCTTATGGAAACATGCATTCTTTTCATTTTCCTCAGACACCCGCCTTCAATGGTGGACATCCCTCAAACTCCATCATATTAGTTATACGTGAAAACCGAAATGAAAAATCATAACCTATGAATCACCTTGATGTCGAAATGCACCAAATTCGGTATTGTTTGCTATCACTGCAACACATTAGGTGAAGATATTCATTACTTCTTCAAATACGTATCTCAACTCTTCCTCTTCTACACCATACGATGCACCAGCAACTGTGAAATCAAGGAGGAGTATTAATTTAAGTTCAGATAAAGTTAAAGTTGTACAAGACTTCAGTATCAAGAAACATAAAGATCTTTGTTTAACAATACCTGTGCGCCCACGAGCAAGCAAATTCACATCAGCGCCTAAGTCTAGTAAAATCTTTGCAGTGGCTTTTTGATTAGCTCTAGAAGCACAGTGCAATGGGGTTACAGCTGTACCTTCAGCCTGAAGGTTGACGTTCATTCCACATTCTTGGATCAAAAATTTTACCATACTGTCATGGCCTGATTCAGCAGCCAAGTGTAAACAACTTAGGCCCATAGCATCTACTTGATTTACACATGCTCCTTTATTTATTAACAGACGAGCAATTTGCTCACATCCTCCAATCGCGGCATCAAGGAGAGGAGTTATACCACACATGTCCTTGTCATTAACACTAATGTGATAATTATTTACAAGCAATTCCACAGCCTTTACTTGAGAATTCAAAGCTGAAAGAAAAAGGAAAATAATATCATTAATTGCACAGATTAACATACTTTATTATGGTATAATACATAATTCAATTTGGACAGCTAACATATTGCATAATTCGAAGTATACTGTATATAGAAGTAAAAGGCTGGCATTTCAAAAACACGATATCTAAAATATGACAATTTTCAGGAATAGAGAGACTTATAAAAGGGTAGATATTCAGTAAGTGCAGCATAAGTTTTAAAGCATTATAATGGATTTTTTTTTTTGTTATTTGCTTTACGATGCACCGACACAGATAGGTCTTATGGTGATGATGGGACAGGAAAGGCCTAGGAATTTGAAGCGACTGTGGCCTTAATTAAGGTACAGCCCCAGCATTTGCCTGGTATGAAAATGGGAAAGCACAGAAAACCATCTTCAGGGCTGCCGACAGTGGGGTTCGAACCCACTATCTCCTGGAACCCACGCCCCTAACCGCATGGCAAACTCGCCTGGTTTATAATGGAATTTGAAATAGAACAAATCTTATGTGGAATAACTTGCAGAGGAGAGATGTGTTCACTGCAACAGCCAGGGACCCACAGACCAGCCCCCAGAAGTACATTTACTTTTAAAACCTAATTTAATTTAGCTCACGCCATTCTCCATTCCTGAAAAACACACTAACATTTTTAATTGGCTGTGATATAATCGGGCATGACATTATTCCCAGCAATAAAAAAAAAATACATTCCGACACGAAACCGTGCACAATACAAAGACAACTAAATGCAACCTGTAATCGCTCTATGGATTGCTAGAGGCCTAAAGCCATTTCGCAGCCCTAACCTGGAGCCTTATGTCCAGATCACCGTTGCTTGATCACAGTTCAATGATTTTGTCACTAACCGGACCTAACCAATCCAGACCAGTGGTTTTGTCACTAGCCAGACCTAATCAATCCAGACTAATGGTTTTGTCACTAAATGGATAGTTGTGTTCCAGGACAGTGAATTAAGTGTAAATGTACTGGGGAGTCCAGAAAGCTGTAGATGCTACTTGGGTGTTACAGCAGTTTAGTTTACATAATGATATTAATAATAATAATCATGTTTGTGGGTTACTGTAGTCACGTCCTAGTACGTGAACCATGGGCAACGGCTGAGTGGACTAGTAAGTGGTCCTGAGAGTCGGGATACCAGTTGCTATGGAATGGGAGTGGGCATCTCGGACATATTCTGAGTCATGGCCCTCCTTGTGCTCAGGCGGCTAGGACTATACAATTCACCAGTGGTCCATAACCCGTTAGAGGAGAGATCCTCACTTGGACTATGTGCAAGTAGGGTAGCATCCTGCTTCATGAATTTACCGAGCTCAGAACATTTTAAGCAAGTCTCGGACCTATGGGAGTAATGGAGTCCCACTCCCATTTGACAGGCGAGGGACTCCTTGGAAACAACTTGGCGAACGAAACGGAATTCGATAGGGAGCTATCAATATTAATGGGGCTTATGGAAGAAAGAAGGTAGAACTGGCTGAGTCAGCAAAGATGATGCATCTGGATGTGCTAGGAGTAAGTGATATTCAGGTAAGGGGAGATAATGAGGAAGAGATAGGAGATTATAAAGTGTACTTGACGGGTGTTAGAAAGGGAAAGGCAGAGTCTGGGGTAGGGCTCTTTATCAGGAATACCATTGCACGCAACATAGTTTCTGTTAGGTACGTAAATGAGCGAATGATGTGGGTAGATTTGTCAGTTGGAGGAATTAGGACAAGAATTGTGTCCGTGTATTCACCATGTGAGGTTGCAGATGAGGATGAAGTTGACAAGTTTTATGAAGCATTGAGTGACATCGTGGTCAGGGTCAACAGCAAGGATAGAATAGTGCTAATGGGCGATTTCAATGTGAGAGTTGGGAATAGAACTGAAGGATATGAAAAGGTGATTGGTAAATGTGGGGAGGATATGGAAGCTGATGGGAATGGGAAGCGTTTGCTGGACTTCTGTGCTAGTATGGGTTTAGCTGTTACGAATACATTCTTCAAGCACAAGGCTATTCACCGCTACACATGGGAGGCTAGGGGTACCAGATCCATAACAGACTATATCTTAACAGACTTTGAATTCAGGAAATCTGTTAGGAATGTACGAGTTTTTCGTGGATTTTTCGATGATACAGACCACTATCTGATCTGTAGTGAACTAAGTATCTCTAGGCCTAGGGTAGAGAAAGTGAAATCTGTCTCCAAACGAATAAGGGTTGAAAATCTCCAGGACGAGGAAATTAGACAGAAGTACATGGATATGATTAGTGAGAAGTTTCGAACAGTAGACAGTAAGCAGGTTCAGAATATAGAAAGTGAATGGGTGGCATACAGGGATGCTGTAGTAGAAACAGCAAGGGAATGCCTAGGAACAACTGTGTGTAAAGATGGGAAAAGGCGAACATCTTGGTGGAATGATGAAGTGAGAGCAGCCTGTAAACGTAAAAAGAAGGCTTATCAGAAATGGCTCCAAACAAGGACCGAGGCAGACGGGGATTTGTACGTAGATGAAAGAAACAGAGCGAAACAAATAGTTGTTGAATCCAAAAAGAAGTCATGGGAAGATTTTGGTAATAACCTGGAAAGGCTAGGTCACACAGCAGGGAAACCTTTCTGGACAGTAATAAAGAATCTTAGGAAGGGAGCAAAAAAGGAAATGAACAGTGTTTTCAGTAATTCAGGTGAACTCATAATAGATCCCAGGGAATCACTGGAGAGGTGGAGGGAATATTTTGAACATCTTCTCAATGTAAAAGGAAATCATCCTGGTGGTGTTGCAAACAGCCAAGCTCATGGGGAGGAGGAAAATGATGTTGGTGAAATTATGCTTGAGAAAGTGGAAAGGATGGTAAATAAACTCCATTGTCATAAGGCAGCAGAAATAGATGAAATTAGACCTGAAATGGTGAAGTATAGTGGGAAGGTAGGGATGAAATGGCTTCATAGAGTGGTAAAATTAGCGTGGAGTGTTGGTAAGGTACCTTCAGATCGGACAAAAGCAGTAATTGCACCTATCTATAAGCAAGGGAACAGGAAGGATTGCAACAACTATGGAGGTATCTCACTGATTAGTATACCAGGCAAAGTATCACGGGCATCTTGGAAGGGAGGGTGCGATCAGTCGTTGAGAGGAAGTTGGATGAAAACCAGTGTGGTTTCAGACCACAGAGAGGCTGTCAGGATCAGATTTTCAGTATACACCAGGTAATTGAAAGATGCTACGAGAAGAATAGGCAGTTGTGTTTATGTTTCGTAGATCTAGAGAAAGCATATGACAGGGTACCAAGGAAAAAGATGTTCACTATACTGGGGGACTATGAAATTGAAGGTAGATTATTAAAATCAATCAAAGGCATTTATGTTGACAATTGGGCTTTAGTGAGAATTGATGGTAGAATGAGTTCTTGGTTCAGGGTACTTACAGGGGTTAGACAAGGCTGTAATCTTTCACCTTTGCTGTTCATAGTTTACATGGATCACCTGCTGAAAAGTATAAAATGGCAGGGAGGAATTCAGTTAAGTGGAAATGTAGTAAGCAGCTTGGCCTATGCCGACGACTTGGTCTTAATGGCAGACTGTGCCGAAAGCCTGCAGTTTAATATCTTGGAACTTGAAAAGAGGTGCAATGAGTATGGTATGAAAATTATCCTCTCGAAGACTAAATTGATGTCAGTAGGTAAGAAATTCAACAGAACTGAATGTCAGATTGGCAATACAAAGCTAGAACAGGTCGATAATTTCAAGTATTTAGGTTGTGTGTTCTCCCAGGATGGTAATATAGTTAGTGAGATTGAATCAAAGTGTAGTAAAGCTAATGCAGTGAGCTCGCAGTTGCGATCAGCAGTATTCTGTAAGAAGGAAGTCAGCTCCCAGACGAAACTATCTTTACATCGGTCTGTTTTCAGACCAACTTTGCTTTACGGGAGTGAAAGCTGGGTGGACTCAGGATATCTTATTCATAAGTTAGAAGTAACAGGCATGAAAGTAGCAAGAGTGATTGCTGGTACAAGCAGGTGGGAACAATGGCAGGATGGTATTCGGAATGAGGAGATATAGACTAATTTAGGAATGAACTGTATGGATGAAGCTGTACGTATAAACCGGCTTCGGTGGTGGGGTCATGTGAGGCGAATGGAGGATAGGTTACCTAGGAGAATAATGGACTCTGCTATGGAGGATAAGAGAGGTAGAGGGAGACCAAGACGACGATGGTTAGAGTCGATTTCTAATGATTTAAAGATAAGAGGTATAGAACTAAATGAGGCCACAACACTAGTTGCAAATCGAGGATTGTGGCGACGTTTAGTAAATTCTCAGAGGCTTGCAGACTGAACGCTGAAAGGCATAACAGTCTATAATGATAATGTATGTATGTATGTATGTATGTATGTATGTATGTATGTATGTATGTATGATAAAAATAATGGATGTATGAGCATTACCCTGCGCAATGCAAGTTTAAAATGTATTTTTTAAGTTTGAGTCCTAGTTAGCTTGTGATCACGTTGTGGAGCTTGTGTTTGGTTGGTAGAAGTACTAACTTCAATGATAATTGGTACAATTACAAACTTCAATGATAAAATGCCACAGTACCATTTACTATTTCAGGGTATATCTATCAAATGGATTAGTAGAAAAATAATTATCAAACTACTCTACACCTCCCATTATTTTATTGTGTATCACCTGAATGTTCGGTTTTAATATGTCATGTTTCCCTTCTTTGAATTCACTTCCACCTATTGTATCACAGCACTACCTACTATAGCAGCATTTGCTATGTGAAGCCCAGCATAATTTCATCTTGTGTTATCCATGTTCTTGGTAAGTCTCCCACTGAGCGAGTTGGCCGTGCAGTTAGGGGTGCGCAGCTGTGAGGCTGCATTCGGGATATGGTGGGTTTAAACCCCACTATCAGCAGCCCTGAAGATGGTTTTCCGTGGTTTCCCATTTTCACACCAGGCAAATTCTGGAGCTGTACCTTAACTAAGGCCACGGCAGTTTCCTTCCCACTCCTAGCCCTTTCTTATCCCATCGTCGCCATTAGACCTGTCTGCGTCGGTGCGACGTAAAGCAGACAGAAAGAAAGGTAAGTCTCACCGCTTCATTTTCACTACCTTAGTACTTTCTAGTAGGCTCTTCTGATTGATCCTAACAGTGTCACAAGCACAAGTGCCAGTGCCTGAATCCAGTAAGTTGGTAAAAAGCTGTACTGTTGTATAAAAATTGTCCATGCAAAGAAATGTTCTTTATGTTTGAGACCAGACATCAGTTCCTTTACAACTTGCGAAGTCAGCTTATCACCTGGTGCTACCTGTAACTCACATTTACCAGTGTACATATTGTGTTTCAAAATATAACCTGTACGCGAGTTCCGTAATGACCAAAGTTTTTCTTCCCACTTAGATGTTGTTTTACTGGGTAGATATTGCCACAATGACAGCCAACCTTTAAATTTTAGCAGAGAAATCTTGCCCACACTCACAAATATCACTGTGACTGTCTTTGGTTAAGTCCATAAATGTTCTGATCTTTGAAAGGGAGTCATATCTGTCAAGACCTATCGTTATTTGATTAGCATTATAGTCGAAATGCAAATATGACCATCAGCAGGTATTGATTTAATGGAAGAACTTCAGAAATCCAGTAGTGGTTAGCCAAAAACTGTCTTGAAAATATGATTCAAGGGAGGGTTTGCTACATATTCCCTGCGGAACCTGTGTGCTGTCGACACGATTGGTGGCCTCATGGTTGCACCTTGCGCTCAAACCAATGCAGCAGCAGGAAGTGCCTGAAGTTATACCTTCTGTACTATAGTTGTAGTTACTAATATATCCTTCTGGGGATTACCCTGGACTAGATTTATGGAAATATACTAGGCAATGGATAGTCAACATTTTGGGAGGCCAGTCAAGGGGAGTGGATTACACTGAAAGTTGTGATTTACTGATATACTTAGTTTTGCCATCTACTGTCAGCGAGTCTGAGACTCAATGGTCACAAATTTGCAGAACTTTAGTTAGTCAGGCATAATTTCATGAAGTATCAATTGGGAGAGAAACGTGTCAAGAATGTCAATGAAAGTGCCAATAGTTGTTTTTCTATCTTTCTTTCTAATATGCCCTTACACAGCACAGATGAATTCGTCAATCACTAACGATGGTCACCCATTACATTTCTCACTGTGCGTATTGTTCTGCTTTTTGTTAAATTATTCCACTAATTTCTACACCATTGAAGAACTCATGAACTGTTCTCCAGGCAGCTCACCAATCTGATTGTGGAATTCAGCTGTGAATTTAAAATAAATAACCGACCAGACCACACTTCAACAATTGATGAATTTCTTCGTGTTCCTTATCTGTGTTGACACTATTCAATTCTCAAATGAAAGGATCTACCTGTTCAACACCTTATCTCATATACTGAGTTATTACTGGGAATACACATACTACCTTTCACAAGGGTACAGTGGGGAAGTGAGTAACATATTTAAAACTTATCCATAACAAACCTCATTTTTATTTACACAATACTTATACTCCCCTTTCTCTTATTTCTATACTCAACACTCTGGAATTGTCATCGGATTACACATGCTCCATATAAACACAACTGTCACCTGAGAGGAGTTTTCCTTTCAACATTTTACTCATATTAAAGAAAATTTTAATACCATAGTCAATTCGTACAATTGAATTGCTGTAAAATCATTTTACGATATCCGACAAGATTATACCGTATACGATTGTGTAATAATAATAATAATAATAATAATAATAATAATAATAATAATAATGTTATTTCCTTTACATCCCACTAGCTACTTTTACAGTCTTGGGAGACGCAGAGGTACCGGAAGTTAGTCACGCAGGAGTTCATTTATGTGCCAGTAAATCTATCGACACGAGGCTAACGTATTTGACCACCTTCAAATACCACCGGACTGAGCCAGGATTGAACCTGCCAAGTTGGAGTCAGAAGGCCAGCGTCTCAACCGCCTGAGCCACTCTGCCCGGCATATACAATTTTAATTCTAAGCGTGTGTTCAAATAGACAATAAGCTTGGTGCTCTTGGTACAATTAAGCTTAAAGACTTCATCACCTATGTAAGTAACTTTAAAGTCGTCTTTACAAGATCTGAATTCTAACGTGTGTCCACGTAGACTGCAATTTGGTGCTAGTGATAAAATTTGAGCAAAAGACAATATCCTTTAAAAAAACAAACATGTAATAATATTAAGTGATGTCCTTGTAATCTTATGCTCATCTTTCAAGGAGCTGAGGATGTCCACATAGGGGATGAAACATGCATTCTCAATATATGAGAGAAGTGCTGAACAGGTGGGCCCTCTCATTTGAGAATTAAAACACACTTCACACAGCTGATGCCTCGATTTTCTTGAACTACTTTGCAACCAAGATGGTGGCTTGTCATATTCATGTATCGGTTATCTTCGAGTAATACTTGTGTTGTATAAGCAATAAATTTCATGTTTGGGCCCATATTGATGGATATGACTGGCTTCTTACAAAAACTTTAGTTTATTATCCAACTAATCTATATAGTTTACTGTCAAACAGTACTAGTTTCGACCGTATATAGCGGTCATCCTCAGCTATTAATCATAAAATTAGAATTAAAACATAGTGATGTTATAAATGAAGAATGGGTGGCAGTGGCGTATGCTGGTATCAAGACGTGGGCTACCACTAGACTTAGGCTACCCCTTTTCGACAGTTGGTTTAGGGAACATCAAGCCTTAAGCATTTTGAGCTGCAGCCAACAGCCAACGTAGCAGCCCGCTGTGTTGTCAAGGCTGCTTCACAAGCTACTGCCCTGGCCTCTGCCACCGCCAATACTCAACAGCTGATCAATCGAGTTGGTAGAAGGTTTAGCAAATTGAAGTCCAGCTTTGAGGCTAAATGGATAGAATGCTTACCTTTGGTCCGACGGCCCCGGTTCAATTTTCAGAATCAACCCCCTCATACTGTTAATTCCCCTGGCTTGGGAACTGGGTGTTTATGACGTCTTCGCCATTCATTTTATCCTTATTAGGTCACCACCAAGCCTATGTAGATGCCATGCACCATTATTATTATTATTATTATTATTAGTATTAACATCATCATCATAATCGTTAACACGTTGGGTGCCACGTGCCGCCATATGGCGTCACGGTGGTCTACAAATTTGAGATGGCGTGACGCCATATGGCGGCACACCGTTCTTGAAATCAGAGTTGGCGTGACGCCATATGGCGGCACAGTTGAGTTTCAGACGATGCGCCGTAGATAATCAGCTGTGACATCTATGCGCGTAAAATTGGTACTACGTGAAGGGCGAACTTCAGGGTCTATTCCAGCTATGTATTTTTACTGTATGCCACCATGTGGCGCCACAGTATTCTTCCGAAGCCACTGACTGGCCAGTGGTCTTTGTCACAGGTGAAAGCGCGCCAGGCTTTGTTTATTCCTCGTTTACGTACGTATTATCACTCAGTTTATATAGTTGTGCAAAAATATAAAAAATTGAAGATATTGGTAATAATCTTACGAGGGAACACATACATGTGTTACACTCGGATTCGGTTGAAATTTGGTAGGAATATTCGTGGGAGGCAGTAGAATGCCAAGGTGAAAACTGCATGTACCCAGCGCAAGTTTAAACGCCAAAATTGAGCAAATAAATAGTCATAAAATTAGAAGTACCACGGGAGTATCGGGGTGTGGCGGAGAGGTAGGGAGGAGCGAAACATCGGACGTGAACCAACCGGGCTGCGTCGAGCTGCGCCAGCAGCCAGGTAGCGTACAGTTAGCGCGTTTCCCTTAACTTCCCGATCAGATGTGCAAAACGTAAATATGAATACAGCACATGAAACAAGTGTACAAAGGACGATGTTTGAACAACGATGCCAATAAGGTTTGAAAAATTACAACGAGTAACAAGAACTCGGGCATGCCGAGACGCATATTTTCATTGTTTAGAGTTATCAGAAAACTGTTCACAACAATATGTAATGCAATATAAGTACTTGTTTTGCATTTTACTAGGTTTTCATAAATATTGCGTTAATTTGAATTAGGAAATAAATATCCCGTATTGGAAATTCGTATTGAACATTCCATGTCAAAAAATTCTGTGACACCATATGGCGTCACGCTATATTTTATCTTTCCTAAAAATTGATGTGACACCATATGGCGTCACGCATGACCATGGTATGGTGAGATAAAATTTACTTAGTACATCATATAAATACATCCCAAGATTATATAAACAGTCTACAACGCGTACAATTGCTTTGGCACCAGCGGAATGCAATTCAAAAACATGCCTGGCACCAGTGGAATAGTGTGCTACAATCGGCTCGGCACTCAACGTGTTAAATAACAATGTTGAATTTTACAGCGGTCGTACCCATTGTTCAATGGTTAATTATCTTCCTCGGAAGATCAGTGGTGGTGTCCGACCCATGATCACGGGTTCGATTCCAACCAACAAAAGAGAACATTAAACCTGAAAGATTTTAGCAGATCTACCAATAAAAAGAAAACTATATTACTCCTATAACAGCAGCCCTGCAGTGTCTTCCTACAAGGATGTAGAAGTAAACGGGAGTGAAATACCAGCACTCCGTTATCTATATATTTAAGACAGAAGGATGAGGTGAGGAAGTATATACGATGAGTAACGCATGGCGATAGCAGTGGCGATCTGACGGACCGAAGCCTAGCACAGCTATCCTCCGCCGGTCCCCGCACCTGTAGGCAGACAGCAGCAAGCCGCGCGAGGCGAGTCGATGGGAAGTGGCGAGAGTCTGGGCTGCAATATCAGTCTCCGATGCCTTGTTCTCAGAAATACGCGCGACGTGTTTTCTCATTGCTTTCAAAGTTTGCAAATGGAACGTGTCAGATGCTTACAATATAATGTGCTTTAGATTTCCATCGCTCGCATTTGAGGTTTGGGCTTCACTGATAGCCTTGGTAGCCCTCAGTATACGCCAGTGATTGGTGGGGTTAAACCTCCTGAAGATAACCGCTATGTACGGTCAAAACTAGTACCGTTTGACAGTAAACTGTATTGATTAGGTGGATAATAAACTGAAGTTTTTTTGTAAAAAGTAAGTAATACTTGTGTTGTTTTTCTTCATCCATTCCATTTTCCAGATTCTTTCTGGGTAGGGTAGTGTACCAAAGCCCTCCACCTTACTCAATCTTTCCACCATTCCTCTTCTAGTACTTCATTGCTATCGACTCCTTTATTTGCAATACAGTCCACAACAGAGCTCCTCCATCTCATTCTACACCATCCCTTAGGCCTCTTTGCAGTCTCTGTATCCATGAAAGTTTTCTTTGGTATTCTCTCTCCTGGCATTCTCATCATGTGTCCAAACTATTTTAGCTTTGCCATATCAATCTCTTCTTGAAGTTTACACACTCCCACGCTTCTTCTTATTTCCTCGTTTTGTATTCTACCTCGTCTTGTCTTTCCCCGTACGCTCCCCAAGAACCTCATTTCAACTGCTTGTATCTTACTTTGGTTCCGCTTAGTCAACGTCCAGGCTGCTGAAGCATAGGTCAGTATAGGTTTATAATAGGATGAGCATAAAACCTTCTTGCCCTTCATTGGCAAATCTTTTTTCCATACAACGTCTGTCACACACTGGTAGAAACTTGCAGACTGCTGTATTCTTAAATCAATTTCTCCATCTAAATTTCCATCTTGTGACATGATGCTGCCATAATATTTAAAATTTTTCACTACTTCAAGAGGTTTACTATTTTTATCACTCCCCTGGATTTTCTGTTACCTCTCGTCATGATCAAAGTCTTTCTTTTCGCAGTACTAATTTTAATTCCAAAATCCCTTATCTCCTCATTCCATAAATCAACTTCAGTCTGTACTTCCTCTTCATTATCTCCCCAAACTTCAATGTCATCAGCAAAGAGCATAGCTCGCCCATCATCTTATCCTAGATATTATGTAGAATTCAATCCATAATGATAATGAAGAGTAAGGGAGACAATACACTTCCCTGTCTTAAGCCTGTATCAACTCTAAACCATTCAGTTTGACCCACTTTGGTCCTAACACAGTTTTTGCAATTTTGATATGCTATTACCATCCGCATTCTTTAATTCCCAATCTGTGCCTCTGTCAATGTTTTCCGTACCAAATTCCTTGGGACACCATCATATGCCTTTTCAATATCTTGAAACGTTACTACCATATCCTTTCCATACTCCCAATACATTTCCATCGTTTGACGCAATGTAAATATTGGGTCAAATGTGGATCTGCCTCTTCTGAATCCATACTGGTGTTCTGGCAATATTCCATCTACTTTGTCTCTTACTCATTTATCCAAGATTCTTTCAAGGATCTTAGCTGTATGATGTATCAGTGTCACTACTCTGTAATTTTCACATTGCCTCTTTGTCTCCTTTCTTGCAAATTGGTATAATGACCCCTTTCGTCCACTCTTTTCTCTCCATATCATTCTGAAGAGTTAATACAACTACTGCAGACCAACTGCTATGATCATTTCTAGTTATCGATAGTTAAATACGCCTGTTTGTAGTGATGTGGTTACAGTACTTTTAAGCTTAACAGTGCGCAAGATATAGTTTGGGAAAGAGTCCTAGTGGTTAATAAATTCTGTTTTTCTGACCTCAAGCTTCTCTCAATGGCTCGAGGTACTTGGCGTCACCACACCGAAGTGAAAGATGCATGTGCAGCCAAGGAAGGCTGGCTCGCCCACAGGTATTAGGCCCTGTACTAGCCGTCCTAATGCTAGCACTATCCAGGGATGCACAACTGAACCCAGAATCCAACCAAAGCAATCAAGATTTGACATTTTTCTATCAAAATATGAGTAACTTAGTATGTGTAACTTGCTTGCTGACTTTAATGCTGGACTAAGCGAAAGGATCTATGACTATTTGTATCAGCGAATGTTGGCTTAACGAAACAGTAGCTGATTTTGCAAGTTATGAATCTCATTATGAACTGTATTGGATTTCAGATTATAGAAGTTATAACATTAATTAAACCACCTTTCTCATTCGTATTTTACAGATGTGTGATTACTCTTATTTCTCGGATACATCTTGTGATGTTGAAAATGATTAATTTCATTGGGCTCCCCGTGTGTTCTGTGAAAGAGGAAATCCGATGAGAGAAGTGAGTGAAAAGAAGTTTAAACTGAGGGATCGCTTGGGAAAAGATACAGTGGAATAGCTAGAACTCAGGTTGCATGATATTCTAGTTAAACCTACCAAGAGAAACAAATCTTTGTCTCCAATGCACATGTTATTACTAACGTTGAGATTATTTGCCATGGGAAGTTTTCAGTTAGTCGTTGGTGATTTACTGCATGTAGACGTAGATACAGTCTGCAAAGCCATTCATCGTGTATCTAATCTTACTGCTGCACTGAAACACGAGTTTATCAAAATGCCTTCCAAACAAATTGACGTGAGGAAAATCATGCATGATATTTTCAATGTACACCACTTCCCTGGTGTTCTAGGCACTATAGATTGTACCCACATACCTACAATACCTCCTGGGGGTGATTACGCGGAAGTTTATAGGAATAGTCACGAGTAGTTTTCGTTAGATGTTCAAGTTATTTGTGATGGTCGGCTCAGGTCCCTAAATATCATAGCAAGATGGCTAGGATCTGATCACGACAGTAATATCTTCATTAATTTAAGAGTACATGCTCAGTTCGAAACAGGAGCCATTCCAGAAGGCATACTCCTTGGAGACAATGGCTATCAGTGTAGTCATTACCTGCTGACTACAGTACTCCACGCCGAAACAGCTGCAGAGCAACCTTATAACCGAGCCCATAAAGCAACCAGGTCAGCAATAGAAAGAACATTTGGGGCTGTGTAAAGACGATTCCCTTGTCTCAGTATGGGGCTGGGAGTGAAGTTACCTCAAGTTTTTTTTTTAGAATTGGCTTTATGTCACACCGACACAGATAGGTCTTATGCCGACGATGGGATAGGAAAGGCCTAGGAGTGGGAAGGAAGCAGCCGTGGCCATAATTAAGGTACAGCTCCAGAATTTGCCTGGTGTGAAAATGGGAAACCACGGAAAACCATCCTCAGGGCTGCCGACAGTGGGGCTCGAACCCACGATCTCCCCGATTCAGGCTCACAGCTGCGCTCCCCTAACCGTACGGCCACCTCGCCCAGTACGATTTCAACTAGGGCATCCTTGGCCTCCTTGAAAAAATCAGAACGGTCCTTTTTCTGCTTCATTTCAGTCATTTTTTCTTTCTTTCGGCACACAGAATACGAAGGAAAACAGATTCACACAGCTCAACGCGACTCTCGATACTCAGCTGTTTCTGCGCTGTTGCCAAGCACTCACATATGAACTGGGATCAAAATTGAACTTCGATTCGTTGATCTTAGATCATTTTCTGAACTTAAATTAAAACTGATCTCCAGTCAATGGCCCTTAATGTTGTAACTTCTACAGTAGCTGATACCGAAATATTAAAGGACAGTTACATTGTATTTCTTAAGGACAGAAATTCTGTGCCCACTTCAAAACTGGATGAGGGAGGTGTTTTACTGGCTCTGAAGCCTGACCTTGGACAAGTGTCGAAGCCTGAGCTTGCAGGGAATTGGGAGTGTCTAGTAGTGAAGGTCAACTTTCAACCCGGTTGCGCTGTCTTCAATGCGTGGTCTTAAAGACCTATGCCAAACACTGGGAAACATTACATCTGTTCTCAACTCATGGGACACTGTCATTGTGGGCGGCGATTTTAACAATTAACTTAGAAAACTTAAGAGTCATCAAAACTCCAACATACTATAAAAAAAGAGAAGTGAGGAGATATTCTTATTTCTAGAAATTATTAACGAATTCGGTCTCAGTCGGATCTGTGAATTTACTAGGAACAATAATTTTCTAGACAATTTTAATCTCTATCAAATTACTTGGAAGTAAATGCATCAAGCCCAAGTGCATCAAAACTGAAAATGTAATTCACTCAGATCATCAAGCCATTGGAATCTTCCTGCATATACCAAGAACATTTTGCTTCAAAGTGCAGTACAAAGTCATATTTGCATGGAAGAAAGGCAATTTTTCATTAATGAGGGACCTTTCATCCCTGTGCCCCAGGTATACGATTAAATAATCCCACTCTGTGGAGGAAGCCATTAGCACTTTTTATGACTTACTGTTCTCGGAACTAATTCACAAACTGAAGGCAAAGGAAATACCGAGAAGGAAATAGAAAAGATCAGGCCAAGAGTGCAACTACGTGCAGTTTTCCATATTACGAGGTGAATGTAAACAACTGCAGCGTGCTAAGTACAAGGACTATGTAAGTTCGGTAGAAAATGATATCATCACACGCCCTAAGCGCTTAGGGAATTTTATATAATAATAAAAGAAAATCTTCCTGTCTGCCTTCCACTAAGCTACTAAATGGAACCAGAAATCCATGAGAAAGATAAAATTCTCCATACAGTTGCGCAAACGTTCGCAAAGTATCATTCTTATTCTGAACTCTGCAATGCAACTTTTTGTCCCTCATTCACAATAGAACCAGTGTCTGTTCATTTTTCTAAATTTATTTTTTGCTATTGGTTTACGTCGCACCGACACAGATAGGTCTTATGGCAACGATGGGATAGGAAATGCCTTGGAATGGGAAGGAAGCGGTCGTGGCCTTAATTAAGGTACAGCCCCAGCATTTGCCTGGTGTGAAAATGGGAAACCACGGAAAACCATCTTCAGGGCTGCCGACAGTGGGATTCGAACCCACTATCTCCCAGATGCAAGCTCACAGCTGTGCGCTCCTAACCGCACGGCTTGTTCAAAATTCTGTAGCAGAATTGACAGGGATCCTGTCATCAGTAATATCAACAAATCGTGTGGGCCTGACGAGATACCTGGCATTGTCCTCTGTGAACGTGCTTTCCGATTGGCAATTCCACTATGTGAAATTATAAATAACTTTTGTGGGTGTTTTCCAGCTGAGTGAAAAAAAAAAAAAAGGGTTACGCCGGGCCAAGTGGCTCAGACGGTTGAGGCGCTGGCCTTCTGAGGCAGGTATGATCCTGGCTCAGACTGGTCGTATTTGAAGATGCTCAATTACATGAGGATCGTGTCAGTAGATTTACTAGCACATGAAAGAACTCCTGCGGGACTAAATTCTGGCACCTCAGAGTCTCCTTTAAAAAAGTAGTTAGTGGGAGGTAAAAAATAACTTAATGATTAAATATTAAAAATGGTTACGTAATCCCTACATTCAAGAAAGGTGATAACATGTTATTCGATAATTACAGACAATCTTGATTTATTAGTTTCATTTCCGTATTGATAGTTCACTTATGTATAGACAAGAAAAGGTTCCACCTTAACAACACAATTTTATTATTGTAAGAATTAGCTTACAGGACCGGTTTCGACTTTAAATAGTCATCATCAGCTGTACATGAATACCTTTACATATGTGTAAAGCATTAGTTAGTATGCCTTTTTCTAAAGGGAGATGCCATGGAGAAGCATCATGTCTAAGTGTCCAAATCGGGCATGTTGAGTGTAAAATGGTTATATATTATAATTCGGGTACTTAGGTATAGAGCTATCTCGTTAAGACTAGAATTTGTTTGTAGAACCTAACTTAAGCTTGAATCTAAATTACAAATACATTAAACACATTAAAATACACAGTACATGTTAAAATCACACATTAAAATACACAGTACATGTTAAAATCCTTTAAAATAATGAATATAAAACATTTCATAGAAATGAATATATGCATCTTGTGTGAATCTATGTTCTCGTTTTGAGTCCAATGTTGTAAATAAATCAGTGCTTGCAATGCTATAGTTCTCTTAGGAAGCTTTATTGTACATTTAAATGTCTCCACTTGTATGTGTGGTGAAGAGCCTCTATTGTTAACATAATTCAGTTATATAGACGGAGGTAAGTATGTGCAGGCTGTGAGTGGAATATTGTCTTTAAGTATTGGAGGAAGCTGTGGTCTTGGTTCTACGTAAGTATTTCTTGATGCAGAGTGGTGGCTCCTTCCTCGTCTATAACTGTACACTGATATATATTGTACCGGGAAATGATTGTAGGGTTTGAGCATGGGAAAGATCTCAGGTAGTGTCCGGTGTTTTTTGGAGCAGGTACAGAGACGGATAGACAGCCTCCGTGGCTCAGGCGGCAGCACGCCGGCCTCTTACCGCTGGGTTCCGTGGTTCAAATCCCGGTCACTCCATGTGAGATTTGTGCTGGACAAAGCGGAGGCAGGACAGGTTTTTCTCCGGGTACTCCGGTTTTCCCTGTCATAATTCATTCCAGCAACACTCTCCAATACATTTCATTTCATCTGTCATTCATTAATCATTGCCCCAGAGGAGTGCGACAGGCTTCGGCAGCTGGCACAATTCCTATCCTTGCCGCTAGATCGGGGCTTCATTCATTCCATTCCTGACCCAGTCGAATGACTGGAAACAGGCTGTGGATTTTCATTTTCACAGAGACGGATAGTATCGCAGGGCGAATAATAGATGGCATTTCTTTTTCCTATAAAATTTATTAATAATAGCCACAGATATATCACCCTGCACTTGCAACTCAACTTGGTAGTTAATATTGAAAAAGAAAAGATTTATGTTATGATTTTCTTGACGCCTGTTCGCTTGAGAATTTCAGAAATAATTATTATTGTTCTATAGATCATGAATAGCCTACAGTCTTTCTAATTTTAAATGCAAACACACACCAATATTGCTTAGCACCTCGGAAATTGTCAGTTCATCATTTAAGGTGCTGACCTACAGTTTTTCTAAATTTTGAAACACAAAATAAACACACACTTATCATGGAAAGTTTGATAAATTAAATATTTGAACTCTTGCAGTATGTCTTTCAGTTTGTTTAAATTGGAAAAAATGAAACGAATAAAGCACTTCAATTAATTAATGACTTAGAAAGGAATTTACAGCAAAATATGAATTTTTAACTGACGATGAAATCATGAATTAACATCCACATGCAGCACATGTAAGAACACTGTACTGAACAAAGTGCTTAGTAAAAAGTCAGTCAGTTGTGATTACTCACTCAGATTACTAGAAGATCTGCTAACTAATGTTGGAGTTGAGCTGTACGGTGTCTGGAACATTCCGCAGAGTGGGGATGAAGACTCAAACTCAGCACCGGCGATGTTCAGTGAAGATACCACATCAATCTCCCTCGTCGATGTCCCTCGATGGGTACCATAACTGAAGAAACCATGTAAATCACTCGCTGGAAGCGACGTTTAATGTAGCAGGATCTCGTAGCACTTTTGCCAAGATTTCCGTTGTTCTTGGAAGTAATGTCGGAACACGGAAAGTTCAATTGGCACTACTGAAAATATTATGGATGTTAATATCACACATCGTCGTAATGCACAGTTCTATTTTTACACTGATTTTACAGCATTAAATTAACATTCACAGTCCATGCTGCAGAAAACACAGTTTTTATATACACAGTTCGTAAGCACTTGAAAACGTGATCTATCACAGTCTCTGAACAAATATTATTAACAGATTAAGGCGGTTTTATAGTTGTATTCACACCACACTAGTCCGTACTATTTAATATTATTAAAAAATGTCCTTAATGTTCACTGGATTTCTCACCGTAGTGACCGAAAGATCGAGAAAGTGCACAATGAAAATAGTTAATCTTTGCCCTGTTCTGGGACGAATATCGAGTAAATACAATCTTGCACAGTTCGCTGTAAGGGATACATGTCTTAGAAGTGGTTTTAAATTACGATTTTGGTTTACCACACGCACTGATTTATGATATTAGCACAGTTTAGAATTATGTGGAACTAGTACAGTTCATGGTGTCGTATTTTAGTCAGTGAAATATTAAGACACTTCAATTGTTACTCCCTATTATAGCTTCACCTTTATAATAAATTTGCTAGTATTATACCATGCTAATTCACCTTGAAAAACGTCTAGAATCTTACAGTCGTCACGGCGCGGCGGAAACTTCACGTACGGTACGACGTCCTTTTACTATTACAACAGCGTTTGAGTACGGCCACTATTATGTCCTCGCGAATTGCGACGGTGCATACTTCCTACACACACTGTGCACACATGACTCTGTACACGGGACTGCACTGGCTATGGCCTTGGCCCAATGGCCTATATATACACATCAGGCGGGCAGCGCTTGGAATCAGGTGATAAGGGGCGAGTATTTCTCCCAAATTTTAAACTGTCATTATCTCGGAAACCACTGGATGGATTGATTTCAAATTTGCAGGGTTTTGTTTCCAGAACATTAGCTATAATTCAGCGTTGGTCTTGTGTTAATCAGCCCAGGCATTAAAAAGTTCATGAAATTAGCCAAGAAACTTCTGTAGGGGAAGTAGCTGCATGCGGCGGTCACGTCACTTGACCCTGCTTGACTTGCGTTCTTGCTCGTGTCGTGCAGTAGGTACGAGAACATTCTCTCACACAGCTGTTCACATATCGGAACTGAATTGTATGCTAGAAAATAAAATTTGTAATTTATATGTGCCACGGCCTATGCCTTCCTGGTACAATATTATCTGTGGAAGACGGGGAAAAAAATGTGAGTAGAGTTATAAGCTTAAGTTAGGTTCTACAAACAAATTCTAGTCTTAACGAGATAGCTCTCTATACCTAAGTACCCGAATTATAATATATAACCATTTTACACTCAACATGCCCAATTTGGACACTTAGACATGATGCTTCCGCATGGCATCTCCCTTTAGAAAAAGGCATACTAACTAATGTTTGACACATATGTAAAGGTATTCATGTACAGCTGATGATGACTAAAGTCGAAACTGGTCCTGTAAGCTAATTCTTACAATAATAAAATTGTATTGATAAGGTGGAACCTTTTCTTGTCTATAGATAAAATTACAGACCAGTAGTGCTTCCTTTACTTTTACCAAATATGGCAGGCAAAGTCATATAGAATCACCTGTATGACTCTCTTAATCAGTACATAGACCCATCACAGCAGGGATTCATTAAAAGCACGTCAATTGGTACCAATCTGGCAGTTTATTTACCTTCAATTTCAGATGCATTGGAAACAAGTAAACAGGTTGATGTGGTATATACTTATTTCTTCTAAGCCTTAGACTCGTTACAACACAAAGCCTTGTTGAGGAAGTTGTCACGTGTGGAGTGTCCAGGAGTATTTTTCAATGGCTGAAGAGTTACTTGACAAAACAAACATTTTGACCACTAACCCCTACCAACTTTCATCTGGCGTCCCAAAGCGATCACTGTTAGAGCCTCTTCTATTTGTTTTGTTTCTAAATGACATTACTTCTTGCTTAGACCAGCGAATATCTCTTGTACGCCGATGACTTAAAACTATACAGAATCATAGAAGAAGACAGTGACGGTGACTATCTACAAGAAGATTTGAAGCGAATATGCGAGTGGAGTGATAAGTGGTCCCTCAGAGTAAATAAAGTTAAGTGTAGTGTCATGTGAATTAACAGCTATGTTTTACAGATATAAAATCAGCAGAGAATGCTTAAATCGTGTGGAGTTTAATGACCTAGGTGTAATTCTGAGCAACAGGAATAGCTTATCCTTTGAGACACACATTGATAATATAATTAAAAAATAAGCTTTCAGACTACTCGGGTTTATCAAAAGAAATTTAAGGATTTCAGTAATATTGCATATGTCAAAATACTGTTATGTTCACTGGTGAGATCCTCTCGAGTATGGTTGCGAGGTGTGGCTACCATATCAGAAGGGTCACATATACCATCTCAAGAGAGTTCAGATAAGGTTCATGAAGTGGATTAGTTTTGGATTCATGGGCACGCCACCCTCTTCAAGCACGTATGAAGAATTTGTAAACATTTTTGGAATGAATATGCTCACAACGCACCGAAAATGAGCGAACACAATGTTAGCAACAAAATGTTTGAAGAGTAAAGTGGACTGTCTGGCTATACTGGTGTTGATTCTGCTTCATGTTCCAAGCAAGCGAACAAGGCAGAAATGTACATTCCACCCGCCTATATATAGGACGGTTGCACACCAAAATTCTTGGTTCATACAAGCCATTAGGACGATAAATCAGCTGGAAGGGACACTTGATATTTTTCATGACCCTTCCACTGCAATACGGAAAGCCCTTCTCAGGGGTGAAACGTGGTAATTGTGTAAATTATGTGTGAATTATTATGTGAATAGTCCGTAGTATGTATCAAATCTGTAGAAAATCTGTGAAGATCTGTGTAATTTCTTTGTTATTGCAGTTATTTAATTTTCTATTACATCATCTGTAACTGGGTTACCCAGTAGATGATAAATAAATATATTCTATTCACACTATGCAACATCTGCACTGCCATTGTGCTCCAAGCAACATTTCTGCCTAGCCAATGAGTCAAACAACTGAAGAGTGCATGTTCACCCTCACGATCACAGCAATACCAAAAGCAATAAAAGTTCGATATGCTTCCCCCGCCCTCTCTCACTCTACTTACCTATCTCAGCCAAACACATTCATTCTACAAAGTTGATACACTTAGATTTGGCACATACTGTAAATAAAGGAAGTGGGCCTATATGTACTGATCTGTTATTACCTGCAATGTGCAGCAATGTTCGACCATTCTTTGTCACAGCAGAAACATCCGCCTCCTTGGATATCAGAAGGGATATTACTTCCGTATCTCCTTCTCGTACAGCTATATGGAGAGGTGTCCACCCATCTTTATTACTCAGTTTGATATTCGCTCCACTTTTCAGCAGCACTTTAATAGTGTTGACAGCAGGTTTTCCTATTTTGGTGCAGGCTAACATAAGTGGTGTCCAATCCCCTTTTTTCAGAGAGTCAATTTTTGCTCCTGAAAGAAATTTTAAATATTTTTAAACAAACACGTACTTAGATCATATCACAAGTAATCACAAAAGGTTGCCATTATGAAAAGATGATGATGCTTGTTGTTTAAATGGGCCTAACATCCAGGTCATCGGCCTGTAATGATACGAAATGAGACAAAATGTAATGACAAATTAAAAGTCCAAAATCCTCCACTGACCAGAATTCAAAACGCGAGGAAGAAGAATGAATGGATATGAATTTAAAACAATCAGTGGATCCGACCCCCAATGCCTCACAGTCACAGAAACTGTTGTAAAACAATAGTATTACTGACCAAGGGACTGCATCTATAGCATAATAATGAACTGATGATGCTTGTAGTCTAAAGGTGTCCAAAATCCAAGTCATCGGTCCCTCATAATGGTACTTATCGCTAGGAAAATGGAACCATGTTATTTATCATGTTGCGGTACTAATCCAAAATAGCATACACTCGCGGTATTCCACAAATTATGGTACTAATCACAGGTAATGAAATTCACACATGTAATACAGACCTATGGCGTTTCGCACACTGCGGTGCCATTTACAGGCAACGCAAACCTATGGTGTTCATCGCATATGTGTACTAACAACAGGGACTTGCACTATCCTGTGGTGTTCCTCATATAGTGGGTACTAATCATAGGCAAGCCAGAACCATGGTGTCGCTCCTAAAGTGGTACTAATCACAGGTACTGTAAAAGCTGACCATGCACTCTGTTGCTACCAATCACAAACCTATTTTGTACCTAACACAGTGGTACTACGTGCAAGTACAAGCAACCCATGGTGTTCCCCGTGTGGTGGTACTAATCACAAGTAGTTTCATGGTTCTAGTACAATCATCCCTTGGTCGCCCCTTATGACAGGCAGGGGATAACGTGGGTGTATTCTTCGTCTGCGTCCCCCACCCACAGGGGGTTGTGTGTTTGGTCCACGAGAGGTACTTTATTTCCCTCAAGTCGGCCAGCAAGCTGGTTAGGACGCCTCTATCTGCCACCTGGGATGCGCCAATGGGAAGTATCACCTTTCCTCCTGCTACGCCAGCGTAGTAGGTTCGTGGCATTATGAAGAGATCTGGAAATTAAAATAACTGTGATGTCAAGTGAGAAGTTTTCTTTGAAATTTTGTCCATGGTAGAGCATTCTAACCCAAATAAAAAACTCCAGTTCAATTCCTAGTTAGTACAAACTCAAGTATCCTGCCAATCTGTAGTCCATTTACCAAAAACTGAATTATTTCCATTACCAATACATTTTTTTTGCTGAGCTGAGTGGCTCAGACGGTTGAGGCGCTGGCCTTCTGAACCCAACTTGGCAGGTTCGATCCTGGCTCAGTCCGGTGGTATTTGAAGGTGCTCAAATACGTCAGCCTCGTGTTGGTAGATTTACTGGCACGTAAAAGAACTCCTGCGGGACAAAATTCCGGCACCTCGGTGTCTCCGAAAACCGTAAAAGAGTAGTTAGTGGGACGTAAAACAAATAACATTTTTTTTTTTTTTTTTGTTCATGCAAGCACCTAACAACAGAAATATTTTCAGCCCAACCTAGAATACTCTGATACAAAATGTATATGTGAATGTTTTTTTCCTTCTGCTTCCACATGGAAATGAATAACTGTCTTCTTTCCTAGAGTTTGTCCCATCATACAGGGTCCATTTGCTTTGCTATGCCTCTTCTATTTAGTTCCACATGCAATATCCTCAGGAATGAAGTCAACATACTCCAAGTCTGCCATTAAAATGTCCTCCCAATGTTTTATTGGTCTTCTGGATGGTTAGCTCTTTCTGGGTTGAGTTGGAGGATTGTTATCATTGCTTCTTATAACATGACCTCATCACACAGTCAAACCTCCCTCATTTTTTTCTGCCAATGGGATTATACAAAGTTCTTTTTTATTCACATTGCTGTTTGTCACAAAGTTATAGTTGGGGACAAAACATGACGAACTCGCCTCACACCACTGCCCTCCAGCGGCAGCCCGGTGTCTATTAGAGGCTAATAGGATTTACTACGTCTGCCGTTGTGAGAGTTGCCAAATTGTCTACCTCATTAGCACCAAACGAGCCAGAGCAGGAATAAAACATTTTTATGGAATCTATTTGTCATTTCGATGTAAATTGATGTGTAATAGTGTTATAATTTATATTGTAATTGATGTGTGTTTGACATACTGGAAAGTTTTTATTGCATTTAACTAAGTCGACACTGGAAAATATGGCTTCATTCTTAACAAAAAATTTTAAAAAATTCATTCATGAACACAATTCAATGATGAAATCATGCATTTACAAAATATAGGATAACTCTATAAAGATTTGTGGTAAAAAAGTAAGCAATTATACAACTTAGGCAAGGTAAGATACATGTTTGTCCTAGACTATATAACTCTGTTAATGTCTAGGACAAAAATAAACAAATTTAATTAATTCATTCATTCATGGTGTGGGTTACTGTAGTCACGTCCTAGTTTGCGAACCATAGGCAACGGCTGATTGGCGTAGTAAGTGGTCCTGAGAGTCGGGATACCAATTGCAGCGGAATGGGAGTGAGCATCTCGGACATATTCTGAGTCGTGACTTCCTTGTGCTCAGGCAGCTAGGACTGTACAATCCACCGGTAGTCCCTGACGCGTTAGAGGAGAGATCCTCACTTGGACTATATGTAAGTAGGGTATCATCCTGCTTCATGAATTTACCGAGCTCAGAACATTCTTTTTTTTTTCTTTTGTTAGGGGCTTTACGTCGCACCGACACAGATAGCTCTTATGGCAACGATGGGATAGGAAAGGCCTAGGAGTTGGAAGGAAGCGGCCGTGGCCTTAATTAAGGTACAGCCCCAGCATTTGCCCGGTGTGAAAATGGGAAACCACGGAAAACCATTTTCAGGGCTGCCGATAGTGGGATTCGAACCTACTATCTCCCGGATGCAAGTTCACAGCCGCGCGCCTCTACACGCACGGCCAACTCGCCCGGTCAGAACATTTTAAGCAAGCCTGTGACCTATGGGAGTAACGGAGTCCCACTCCCATTTGACAGGCGAGGGAATCCTTGGAAAAACTTGGTGAACGAAATGGAATTCAATGGGGAGCTATCAATAATTATGTTGCTTATGGAAGAAAGAAAGAAGAACTGGCTGAGTCAGCTGCGCCCTGGTGGGGGTGTGATAAGCGTCATGCAATTGTAATTATGATGAATTATTGAGGAATATATATTTCATTTTCAGAATAAATAGTATCTTACTGTACATACAGTAAGAATAGGCCAGGCCGAGATGGCAGGTTTCACCATACCACAGACTGTTGTCTCCATTGAGATTAACAAACACAATGAGTGACAGAATTAGAATTCTCAGAAATTGTGACAACGAGGAACGAGTGAGGATAACTTGTTGCCAAAGTTTTCATAGCCCCGGGCAGTCTTGGTAGTAGCAACAGCGAAGGGAGCCGGGTGCAAATTTCTGAGAAATGATGGCCGGGTATCTCCATGTAACTAGCGGGAGTTGAACGCGGGGTTGGCACTGGAAGAAAAAAATATGAGCCTTCCCGGTCACGTGGTTATGGTGGACCAATGGTAAAATTCACTTGACCAAAGCAAGGCGACAACTTCGTATTGTAAGAAGCACTAGCGAGGCTAACTCCGTGGATTAAACTGATAGAAGGAAGTGAAGTATCGATTCAGAATAAAGTGGAATTTAGGAGCCTTACTATACCATAAAACTTATAAAAAGTTAATAATTGCGGGAGATTGCATGGTGTAATTCTGAGAATTCATGGACGCTATTCGTTGATTGGCTGAAGGCAAAGGAAGCCACAAAAGAGCGCGAAATCCCGAGCTGGGATACGGCAGCTAAATTCGCGAATATATCCATTACCAGCGAACAATAATAGTTGAGAATTGGTATAGAGCATTTGAGAACATAATTACATCATTGGATCATATATTAAAGCCACGGGCCAAACCGCAAAGTGTCGTATGAAGATATCGGGACTGCGGGTCCCAAGATGAACTCCGTTGAACTCGGAAGAGAGGGGATACAAGTATAAATATGAGGTCGTGGACAAGGACTGACAACTACTTCTGACAAAGTATTCGAGCGGTCACCACGCCAGTGGTGCGTAACTACTTTTGACAGTGTGTTCGAGCTGATAGCACGCCCGGGGTGCGCAAGTACTTCTGACAAAGTGTTCGGGCGGTCACCACGCCAGTGGTGCGCATCTACTTTTGACAAAGCGTTCGAGCCGTGATTACGCCAGTGGTGAGTAACTACTTCTGATATTTTGTTCGAGCCGTGATTACGCCAGGGGTACGTGTGTACTTACTCGTGGAGGAGGGTTCGAAGTATTATATTGTGACATAGTACAGTGATTCAGGACGTGATGTAGCTCATATTACAGTCTTGAGCAGTATACTAGTATGAAGTGTTTCAAATAGACAGGACTCAGTAAAGCATAACTTATGGAGTGTGAGATTCTACCAACAGATTAGGAAGTGCGTTACATGAGAACGGTCACGAGTGTTTATGTCACCTATTAAACAGTCGATTCTAAACTGATACCTGGTCAGCTACACGAACGTGAGACGGGAAATTCAAGTGCGCGCACGGGCCGTTGTAAAGGGAATCCCGAGGTATCCCATGTTCCTAGTGTCCGGGAAAGGAATGAAGAATGTACATCTACATTAAGTGGGCTAGATACAAGGCCGAGAGTGTAAAATTTGTGAGTAGAATTTAGGGTGGAAATTATTCCAAAGTGCAACAGTTAATTTATTTGTTTTTATTCAAAATGTGTAAAGTTGAAAAGGGTCAAGGATTAATTCTTCAAGCTGGCATGAATACCAGTGGAATGCATTGCTAAAAACCGGAGGGGCTATGGCTTCTCGTCCAGTTTTAGCAGACTACAATGGCAGAGATGAGTAGCCTTTTAACATATTTGTAGATTGCTATCGTTAGGGGGAGGAAATCATATTATTTTATCATGGTAACTTGATTGTATAAATTCAAAGATAGATAGACAAAGGGACAAATTAATATGTACATGATTAGATCGAGCACTCATCATAATTTTGATTATAAAATAGAGTATAGTAGTGTTGAGTTGTTCATTCAAGTGCTTGAGTTGTTTGATATGATATGGAGCACGTTTCACGTAAAGATAATGTTAATATTCATTTAGAAGTGCTTCCAAAGTGTTTTTCCGTTATCGGAACTTTTATAGATATTAAGGCATGTTGTTAAGATAATCCAGAGGTAGGATTGCCAAGTGATTTAAATTGTTGTGGGACGGAATGAAGTCCATTGATTTGTTTGTAAATATCGTGAAGTTCGCCAGTGGACAAAATAATAATAATAATCTGTACAAGTGTCGAAGTAGTACATTAAAATTTGGTAATGTGTAAAGGCGTGTTTAATAATAATCTTTGAGAATAAAGGCACGGGCCTAGTTGGATAGAATGATTGCAAATTGAAGTAATTTAAATGTGGAGATCGCATGTGCCGTGAATAATTATAATTTGTGCAGTGAATCCGGTTTTAACACTAATTTTTGATTTAACGTTTTTTTGGACTCCATAATAATCATAAAATAATTTTGGTAGAAACGAGATAGGCACTTTTATAATATGGTCACGCTATGTTTGAGATCCAGAGGGATTTGAGCCAAAAGTTGAGATTTGGAGTTTTGTGGGACAGAAATCCGGCCCGAAATGAAAGTGAATTGTACTGATGTTGATGAAGAAATAGATGGATCTTAAGGCCCACATAGAGGTTGTATTTATATACCGGTGTCTTGAGTGGCAGAATAGAGTCCACACACTGAGGGTTAATTAGTGAAAATGTTTTGAAGAGTTCCAATGGACAAATGGACTTCAAAATGGGAAAGGAAGGAATAATTTAACACTTGCAGAGATTGGAGGTATTTGCCCAACTGCGAGGTGTTATGAAATTTGAGAATTGTCTTAGGAGCATATGGTCGCCATGAACTGACAACAGTACGAAAATAAGGTTGCGGGTTCGAACACTATTATGTCCCGACCAATGTGAATTCGGATCTTGGTGATTTCTGTTTGGGAGAGAACGTATGTGACTAAATTATAAAGATGGGGAATAAAAATAAAGATTCTCGAAAGAATAATAATACTATTAATAATAATAATAATAATAATAATAATAATATTCCAAGTAAATCATATCTGGATTGATTAGTGCCAAAATAAATCGGAATTGTAAAAGGGGTTATGCGTTATACATATTAAGAGTGGACTACCGTGTAACAGGCGAAATTAAATTTTTTTAAATTAATAATAATAATAAATATAAAAAACTACTTTTTTTGAAGAGGAAGAAGAATTTACTTTTTTTTTAATATTTTGGACATAATAATGATGTTGGGAGTTGAAATGAAAAATTTGAGATTTTTAACTAATAATAATAATAATAATAATAATAATGAGAATATTTGAAGAAGGAGAAGAAGAATAATCAAAGAAGCTACTTTTATTTATTTCAGATGAAAATAAAAATCGCGAAAAGTTGAAATATTATTCCGAGGATGATTACGGGTTACGATAATCATGATCTCCACAGATAATAATAATAATAATAATATTTAATAAAATATTTTTTTTATTTTATTTATTTTTCTTATTATTCGGATGATGATGGATGATACTAGGGAAGTCAGCTGGCGAATTAACGTAATAATGTCAATTGGTTGTAAATAATAAGCTAAGTTAATATGTGTAAAATGAAGGCAAATCCCTACATCTGGACCATTAAGTTAGAGTCCCTTTGTCGTATTCCTTCAACTAACGATTAGCATATCTTGGTTAGGAACCCGGGGAGAGTTTGTAGTTTCCCGGGTTGGTCTCACCTCAATCAAAGTGGAGGCGATAACATGGTCCATGTGATCGCGCCTACTTAGCCAACAGGTATTTGGTCCATGATCAAATATGGTCATGGTGTTAACGAAGGTAAATCTGATACCTTCAGACATCAACGGTTCTACCACCCAAATGGAAGGGTGGTCAAAGGTGATAAATATTATGTAATCATTTTTCAGGAATAATTTGCCAAATTACCGGCAAATCAAGGGTCAACAGATTTTGATTGTGTGTAAAATTTCATTTGTTTACTTAAATAAAATGCTCCTTTAGCATTTGCAAGGAAACAGTTCCAGGTTCTCGTTCTTGTAGAATAGTAAACCCTTGGTGACCGTTTAAATATCCGTCCCCATTCCTAGGATGGAGCCTTCATAATTTCCCTTTGATCTGAATATATATAATTTGTGTGTTTTATGATGAGCCTTAAAGTTAAAAATTAGAGTGTCCCGTTCAACCCTGTAGTACTGATTGGATGGCGTCCTTACATTTAGTTTGAGATCTTATATCTCAAAATATTTTTTTATTGAGTATTAGTTGCGATGAATTCGGACCGTAACACTCCCTGAGATAAATGCTGGTTGGGACTCAGGCTTTGAGCGGGTACACAGCAAAGAGGATGCATCTGATGACTGTGCTAGGAGTAAATGATATTTGGGCAAGGGGAGATAACGAGGAAGAGATAGGGGATTATAAATAGTACTTCACTATTTATACAATGACTTCACTGGTGTTAAAAATGGAAGGGCAGAGTGTTGGGTAGGACTGTTCATCCGGAATACTACTGCACACAACATAGTTTCTGTAAGGCACATAAATCAGTGGATGATGTGGGTAGATTTGACAGTTGGATGAATTAGGACAAGAATTGTCTCAGTGTATTATCCATGTGAGGATGAAGTTGACACTTTTTATGAAGCATTGTGTGACATCATACTCAGGGTCAATAACAAGGATAGGATAGTGCTTATGGGTGATTTCAATGAGAGATGGAAATAGAACTGAAGGATACAAAAGGGTGATTGGTAAATGAGGGGAAGATATGGAAGCTAATAGGAATGGGAAGCGTTTGCTGGACTTCTGTGCTAGTATGGGTTTAGCAGTTACGAATACATTCTTCAAGCATGAGGCTATTCACCGCTACACATGGGGGTGGGGGGGAATGGAGGTACCAGATCCATAATAGACTATATCTTAACTGACTTCAAATTCAGGAAATCTGTTAGGAATGTACAGGTTTCCTGGGAATTCCTTGATGATACAGACCACTACCTGATCTGTAGTAAACTAAGTATCTCTAGAGCTAGGATAGAGAAAGTGAAATCTGTCTGCAAACAAATAAGGGTAGAAAATCTCCAGGACGATGAAACTAAACAGAAGTACATGAATATGATTAGTGAAAAGTTCTGGACAGTGGACAGTAAGCAGGTTCAGGATATAGAAAGAGAATGGGTGGCATACAGGGATGCTGTGGTAGAAACAGCAAGGGAATGCCTAGGAACAACTGTGTGTAAAGATCGAATAAAGCGAACAGCTTTATTGGAATGATGAAGTGAGAGCAGCTTGTAAACGTGAAAAGGAGGCTTAATACAAATGGCTTAAAACAAGGACTGATGTGGGCCAGAAATTGTACGTAGATAAAGGAAACAGAGCGAAACAAACAGTACTTGAATCCAAAAATAATTTGTGGGAAGATTTTGGTAATAACCTGGAAAGGCTAGGTCAAGCAGCAGGAAAACCTTTCTGGAGAGTAATAAAGAATCTTAGGAAGGGAGGAAAAAAAGGAAATGAACAGTGTTTTGGGTATTCAGGTGAAATAATAGATCCCAGGGAATCACTGGACAGGTGGAGGGATTATTTTGAAAATCTTCTCAGCGTAAAAGGAAATCTTCCTGGTGGTGTCGTGAACAACCAAGCTCATTGGGAGGAGGAAAATGATGTTGGTGAAATTAGGCTTAAGGAAGTTGAAAAGGTGGTAAATAAACTGCAATGTCATAAAGCAGCAGGAACAGACAAAATTAGACCTGAAATGGTGTGAAGTACAGTGGGAAGGCTCGGATGAAATGGCTTTATGAAGTAATAAGATTAGCATGGAGTGTTGGTGTTCGGCTCCATGGCTAAATGGATACTGTGCTGGCCTTTGGTCGCAGGGGTTCCAGGTTCAATTTCGCTGGCACGGGGCTGGGTCGTCTTCATCATCATTTCATCTTCATCACGACAAGTAGGACGCCTACGGGCATCAAATCAAAAGACCTGCACCTGGCAAGCCGAACATGTCCTCGGACACTCCCGGCACTGTGTTGGTAAGGTATCTTCAGATTGGACTAAAGCAGTAAATGCACCTATCTACGAGCAAGGGAACAGGAAGGATTGCAACAACTATCGAGGTATCTCATTGATTAGCAGACCAGGCAAAGTATTGACTGGTATTTTGGAAGGGAAGGTGCATCCAGTGGTTGAGAGAAAGTTTGATAAAAACCAGGGTGGTTTCAGACCACAGAGGGGCTGTCAGGATCAGTTTTTCAGTATGTGCCAGGCAACTGAAAAATGCTACGAGAGGAATAGACAGTTTTGTTTATGTTTCTTAGTTCTAGAGAAAACATATGACAGGGTACCGAGGGAAAAGATATTCGCCATACTGAGGGACTATGGGATTAGGGGTAGATTACTAAAATCAATCAAAGGATTTTATGTTGACAATTGGACTGCAGTGTGAATAAATGGTAGAATGAGTTCCTGGTGCAGAGTACTTACAGGGGTTACACAAGGCTGTAATGTTTCACCTTTGTTGTTCATAGTTTACATGGATCATCTGCTGATAGGTATAAAGTGGCAGGGAGGGATTCAGTTAGATGGAAATGTAGTAAGCGGTCTGGCCTATGCTGATGACTTGGTCTTAATGAGAGATTGTGCCAAAAGCTTGTAGTCTAATATCTAGAAATTTGAAAATAGGTGCAATGAGTATGGTATGAAAAGTAGCCTTTCGAAGACTAAATTGATGTCAGTAGGTATGAAATCCAACAGGACTGAATGTAAGATTGGTGATGCAAAGTTGGAATAGGTAGATAATTTCAAGTATTTAGGATGTGTGTTCTCCCACGATGGTAATATAGAAGCGAGATTGAATCAAGGTGCAGTAAAGCTAATGCAGTGAGCTTGCAGTTGCAATCAACAGTATTCCATAGGAAGGAAGTCAACTTCCGGATGAAACTATCTTTAAATCGGTCTGTTTTCAGATCAACTTTGCTTTAGGGGAGTGAAAGTTGGGTGCACTCAGGATATCTTACTCATAAGTTAGAAGTAACAGACATGAAAGTAGTGAGAATGATTGCTGGTACAAACAGGTGGGAACAATGACAGGAGGGTACCCAGAATGAGGCGATAAAGGCTGTTAGAAAAGGACTCAATGGATGAATCTGTACGCATAAGACAGCTTCGGTGGTGGGGTCATGTGATACGAATAGAGGACGATAGGTTACCTAAGAGAATAATGGACTGTGTTATGGAGGTTAACCCATTCGCCTCACGTTTAAATACCATAGGAGTTCACTAAGAAATCACATTTAAATACCGCTCTGCGGCCGTCGTCATCACACTATTATTTAGAAAATCATACAAAACCAACCAGTAAATATTCCCTTCTGAAAATTTGCATGCATGATAAAGAAGTAATAAACTTACCAATGCCGCTATTTTAGTACGTCTGCTGGGTGTGGTACATCTCAAAACATTCTTCTAAGTGAAGAGCGACGCCACACTTTTTGCACTGCCAGCAACTTTCGCTTCTTTTACCCCGGCTGTAGCACACAACACACCTTCTTGTGACTTTTGATTTCTTCTCTGTAGGGGCAATACGCATGGGAAAGTGGGCCCATGATTTACCTTGTAATCTGGTTGGGGTGATGCTCGCTGAAGGTCGACCTCGAACCGAGTACTCCGGCAACTGAACAGTCTCTAGTAGCTGCTGCGCAATGCTAGTTCGGAAGTCCGTGTAGCTCGTCTTTCTGTTAGCAGCGATCTTGTGATACACAGTGAAGGAATTGAAAATACACATATCTAGGAGGTAAAAGAATATTTTCCTATATCCTTTCACTGTGCGTCGCATGACGGGGAACAGAGCTGTAACCTGATCCTGAAGGTCAACACCACCCATCCCCTTCTGGTATTCAAGGCCACACTTGGGCTTTATCACTTCTTCCCTTGGGGTTTGTCCTCTCTTTCGCCTGAGTTTGCCTGTCCCTGTCATGTCAGCTGATTTGTGTTTAGTGGTGAGAAAGCAAACATCCTTGTTATCTTTCCACTTCACACACAACATACTGTTGGCAGCCCACGTCACATACTCTCCACGTTTTACTTTCTTCTTACCGATATCGCGAGGCATGTCTTTTCGGTTCTGTCTAACAGTTCCAATTACATTCATCTGCTTGTCGTGTAGCCTTTTGAATAAATCTGGGGAAGAATACCAGTTATCTAAAAACAATGTATGTCCTCGGCCTAACAAGGGTTCACACATGTTGAGCACGACGTTTGTACTCGCTGGCAGACTTGGATCCGTTACATCATCACCTACATAAATTTTGAAAGACAGACAGTAGCCAGAACTTGATTCACAAATTTTGTAAATTTTTATTCCAAACCTAGAACGTTCAGACCTATTACAATGGACATATGAAAGGCGGCCTCTGAATTTCATTAGACTTTCATCTAGAGCAATGTCTTGTGAAGGTAAATATAATTCTGAAAATTTGGAGCAGAAATGTTGTATTATAGGCCTAATCTTTCTTAGTTTGTCACTACTATCGACTTGTTCATCGTCAACAAAATGTAAAAATCGTGAAATTATAATAAATCTTTCCCTGCTCATGGTTTCACGAAAAATAGGAGTGTTTATACACTTGTTTTTACTCCAGTATAACTGTATTCTTGACTTTCGCACTTGTGACATTAGTATAACTAACGCAAAATATGCCCTAATTTCGTCGGGTGTAGTCTCAAACCATTTGTCATCGTCTTTCAACTTTTTTCTGTCAGGATTGCTCAACTGTTTTGCTGCATATGAATTTATCTCGACAGATATATTGTCAAACAAAGGGTTCATGTATTCACAAAACACTGAGAGTTCAGATAGTGGCTGCGTATCAAACTTTTTCAATAAATTTTCACTAACCCCACTGTATTCACTAAACTTATGTACAACAGGTTTATTGTCACTTTTTGTCCAGTTCCAGTCAGTCAAGTTAGTCTGTGCCGAGGTACAAGCTCGTTTCGAAAGACTCGGCACACCGTCGTTATTTGCTTCACTTTCCGTGTCATCAGAACTATTATACGCATCACTAGTACTCGAACTAAGGACTTCAGGGTCTATTTCGTCGTCACAAACATCACTGCCTTCAATATCACTCTCTAAAACACTATCTATTAGCTTCCGTATTCCTTCTTCATCAACACCAGCATATCTGCTTGACGCCATGATGGCAACTGACAAGAGCGAAATTATGTGAAAAAAGATTCTCTTATCTCTTGTTCCGGAAGTGCGCGAGAACCTGGTGAAAGGGAAAAAACCTAAGCCACATGTGTAAACTTCAGCTCAGAATGCATACAAGTGGCGTCTGTGGGTTATTGACTGAACTATATGGATTGATGTACAGCTGTGCATCGCCGCGAGCAGAGCTCGTCATTTGATTCATATGCCACGAGTAACTATGACGAGCTAGGGCCGTCAAATGATGAGATTGGGTTAAGAGAAGTAGAGGGAGACCAAGACAACGATGGTTAGACTCAGTTTCTAACAATTTAAAGATAAGAGGAATAGAACTAAATGAGACCACAGCACTAGTTGCAAATAGAGGATTGTGGGGACGTTTAGTAAATTCACAGAGGAATGCAGACTGAACACTGAAAGGCGTAAAGGTCTATAATGATCTATGTATGTATGTAAGCATATATAAACAAACACATAAATAAATGTTAAAAACCTATAATTTAGAAATTGGGTTGAAATAGTTAATAAGTTTAATTGTAATGTTTAGTGTAGTTATAAGGAAAAGAATGCATGAATCAAAACAAATTTTGGATTACAACAAATTATTATTCCCTCCTCAGTTTCAGGTGATCCGAAACTGAGGGATGGGAGTATTCTATTCTACTACTACTAATCTATACATATTGTCGTTGCCGGGAACAAACCTCCTATGTGCAATATAACAAATTTTTCAGGAGAGACAAAAAACTATTTCATATAAAAATACTTACCTTCATGATTATCGAAGAAATCTAGTTCCCTTCTGTACCTGTCTTTTTATAACCCTGTACTGTTTAACTGCAGTAATATTAATTATTTGACCACATATTTAATTTTTGTTCATTACGTTGACACATAGGAGGTTATGGTTTCCACAAAATTACACATAGGAGATTTTGCTTTAAGAATGAAGCTTTTATTATATTGAAGTTTTACTCAAACACATGAATCATTACAGTTTATTCAGCTGAATTTTATTACATCAATGCTTCCTAATTGTATTTTATTAAATTTATACTGTGCAAATTGATCACTGTCCTCTTCTGGGAACTTTTCACTTGTCCGGCTTTACAGAGAGATTATCATAGAAAGAGTGGTCAAGCTCAATTACCTGCTTCAGTTCCTGCAAATGAGTGAACTTAGATATTGTGATTGGCAATTGTGCAGTGTACAAACTGCGTGGTTCACCAATCGGAGAACTCATTCTCCTCCTCTGTGGAGGTTCTTCCCACTCTGCTGTGTGCTCCAGTTTGTAATTTATTCTTCCATCAGGTAAGAACTGCAGATGACGGATATCTGTCACTACAAGGTCGCCAGATTTTCTTCCAGGCCGTAACGAAGGGAGGTTTGATTTATGCTCAAAATCCTTAAAGAAACTGAAGTCGACAGTTTTCACATTGTATGGTTTCGTGGGTCTGGCTTGCCTCATTCTTGCTATATAATCCATGGGTGAATTAATTGGTGGAGAGAAGTAGCACTCTAGAGTGGCATGAACACTATCACATTCCATCATAGTGTGCCCCCTTTCCAAATACAGTTGTTCCACGGTGATGTTCTTAGATCTAGCGGCATTACTTAAGGCGCTAAAACCTTGTTCCTATTCTGATAATTACAGCCATCAGAAATTAAGGTAACCTTGTTGGTTGGAGGTGGCAAATTTTCAATAAAATTAACTATGCATGGTGTTAATTCATTTGCACTTACACCACCATTGCCCTCGTGCCATACATAAAGTGTAACATCACCGTTTCTTAGATCATAAATTGTGAAATTGTGTACTTGAAGTTTCTGTCTGTAGTATGTCTTGGATGCTAGCAACTTAGGGCACAAAAGAACACTTTGAAGATCGATTGTTACCACAACATTATAATCAGTACTGGCCTCCTTAGCTTTATTCTTCGCTTCCCGAGACTCGTCTTTCCTTAGGAGGTGTTTTTGATATTCTTCTTCTTCTACTTGACCAACTTCATATGCACAGCAAATATCGCACTGGTCTTTTTAGGCAGATGAATATCAATTTTGTCTTCTCCCAACGTATCCATGAAAAGGGTTCTACAGCTCAGAGATTTATTGTTTTCGCGACACGCCATTCCTTGTAGATTGAAAACATATGTAATTTTGATCGAAAAGTTGGCTCAACGTATACCTTTTTTTGTGGACTTTCGACAACAATGGCTGGGAACTTTAGGTAAAACTCCAAGCCACTCACGAATTGTCTTCTTGTCTTCAATTTTCTTTTTCTTGATGGACATAGGTACATCCTGCTTTTCTAGAGCATGTTTCTTCAATGGACTGCCTTGGGCATCGGTGTATGAATTATCTGCTCCCTTACCAGTAGAAGTTGAAATATGTTCGATGTTGTTTACATGTGTCCATCTCTTGTAACTGTCCTCACCAATTCCCAAAGTGTTTATGAAAAATGTTCGGCAAAGATGCACACTTTCTCCATCAGGTTTAGTTAAATGTATATCATGACCTACGTTCTTTCTTTTGATGTTGCCTGCAGTTTCTTTGCGCCTCCTGAGAACATTCCTAGTGGTGACAAGCCCTCTGATATATGCCTTCTTTTCAGCCCAGGATGGAATCTGCCAGAAATCTTTGAACAATTGACATCGGTGCTCCTCGTTGATTGTACCGCAAAGGAATGTCTTCTGAGTCCACTTTATAAGTTCTTTATGTTTGCATCTGTTACCTAATTTTCTTGCCTGTTTTGTGATTATTTTAGACTTTTGCTGTAAGCCTAAGTAAGGCTTGTCAAAGATTCTATTTGAACGGGAATTTTCTTTTGCTTTGCGGTTGAGTCTCTTCTCTGCGCTTACATTTCGTATATCAGGATTACCAACAGACATTTCGGAATGGTCCAGCGCCTCACAGTTTTCGTACCTTCGTTAGATGTATCTTCGGTCTCTGGTGCACCTCTTTTTTTATGAGAGTTCAGTATATTTTGGAGATCATCTTCTTCTACATTCCACTTAATGGAAGACATGTCTTGTAGATCTTCTAAATCTGAAATAAATGATTTAATATTAGAACATAGTTTTTATCCTTCATGTGGCTTCATTTGTCAACGTCATAGATTTTACACTAACTGCTTTGTACCCGTATTAGTCACACCTTTTAAGTTTAAGTAGAAGGCTTGTAAAACTTCAAACATACCTATTATAGGGCAGGCGATTTCCATTGCCACCACATTTCTTGCTGGGCTAGTAAAGTCATTATCAGTCATCGACGCTATGGATGCAGAAAGTTCTTCTAGATGAAAGGGAAATGAGGATTATTTGGTTGATAAATTTTAGAGGCCACATGGCTATTTGTTTACCAATAATGTAACATTTATATTGAACATAGTTTCTATGATATCCATGCGTTTCAAGTTGGTAGTGTAATTCATACGTACCTGCTGCAGAACTTGTAACATCCATTATGTCGTCCAACATTTCTTCTATGGTAGGGGTGTCGTAATTTCCATAGTGATTTGTCTCTGTTGTGGGTTTTACAAATGCACCTGTGGTATATTAAAGAAAATATAACGATCATACTACTGTCATCTTACAATCCATAGTAGTTATTTAAATGTGCATACAGTTGCGATAGCCCTTGTGTTTTTGGTATTTTAAGGTTTGTAATGCATCATGCATTCATTACTGTTTATTGACTTACCTTTGTCCGATTGATCATCTTTTGTAGCTATCTCCAATGCCATTTGTAGAATCTTCTTTCCACGGCTGAACATTTCTCTTCACAATAAAGTTCCTGCAGCAATAATAGTAGAAGTGGCAGAAAAAGACCTGATGTCTACTTGTTCAATCTGGTGCCATGCAGAGTAAACAAACCCTATAGAGTTGTCATTGTCGAGCAGAAGGCGGGAAGGTATAACACTAACGTGCTCGACTCAACACATAGGAGATATTTTCCGGTAGCATGAACAGTGTGGACCGAGGTATAATACTCCTGTGTCCTTCAAGCACATAGGAGATTTTCCCCATCAATAAAAATGCTAAGCCACATAGGAGGTACAATATTTTGTGGAATTTAACCCATTTAGTATTTTCTTACACAGTGGAGGTTTTACCACTTCGTAGGGGCAGCAATTCTGAATCTCTTGGTGCTAAAATCTCATTTTCACAAATTCCGACACATAGGAGGTTTGTTCCCAGCAACGACGATATACAAATATCAGTTAAAGTGTCCACATATCACAAACATATTTTCCTATTGGTGTATGTGGAATTTATTATAATTCTGTTTGTAGCAGTACCCTATAAAACTAATTATTAGGGTTGAAGTTTGGGATAGGTTTACCAGAAATTTAATGTGGAGAATGTGAAGATTCTTGGGGGTAAATTAAATTATAACAACCACTGGAATTTACAGTAACCCTAAGCAAATAATTCAACTTAGGCCTCACAGTACCATATAACTGAACATTGTCAAGAGCAGTTAAATAAATAAATAAATAAATAAATAAATAAATGAAATCACAGACAATTCAGTGAAGTAGGAAGAGAACTACTGTATAATATAATGACATGTTCTTCAAAGCTGTAATCTAAAACACTTAATTTTTACACCCACCCGGGTAACTGCCACCTCAGCTACAACGATAGACAACATTTGTATTAATTTCCATTGTTCTAAAATGCAAGCATCCAATATAAATTTTGGATTATCAGATCATCATGCTCAAATTTTACAACTAGAATTTGAGAATGCTAGCAAGCATTCAACCAAAATAAAGCAAGCACAATTAACTCGTTTTTTCTCTGCAGCTGCATGTGGCAGTTTCAGTTTCATTGAAAGCCTTAAACTTCAGACCTGGACTCCAATAACATTCGGTCATAGCATTGACCAAAAGTATAGAACCTTTTTAAGCATTTTTTTAACGGAATTTGAATTACACTTTCCAAAAAAACTTGCAGTAATTAATGAATCTTCAAAAAAGCCATGGATCACGAAGGGTATACGGATCTCAAGTCAAAAATGTAAATTACTAAGTAGATTAGCACAGCAGAGTTGTGACCAGGTTTTTTGTAAGTATGTTAAAAACTACAAATCAGTCTATCGAAGAGTTCTTAGGATGGCTAAGATAATGCACAATAACAAGAAAGTTACAGAGTCGTGCAATAAATCACGAACCATATGGAAGGTAATCAAGGGAGAAACCAACAGACATGCAGTTGGAAATAAAGTTGCTGCCATAAAAAATGATAAGGGAATACAAATGAATGACCCTCATCATTTGGGTAATTATATAAATGATTTCTTTCTATCCCTACCATACAAATTTGAAAATGCAAATAAATCAGATGTATTACCAGAACTCCCAACCTTTGTGCAAAACTCTATGCAGTTAACTCCAGTAACAGAACTGGAAGTTTTTAAAATCATACAATCTTTGAAGAACAAAACTTCCACAGGTGTAGATGAAGTTCCCACTAAACTCATTAAGAAATGTGCTCCCTATCTGGTACAGCCTTTAACTTATCTCATCAATGAATCATTTTCTAGTGGTCAGTTCCCTAATCTCCTAAAAAATAGCTAAAGTTATCCCAGTCTTTAAAAGTGGAAACTTACACGATTTACATAACTACAGACCAATATCAATACTTACTGTTATTTCAAAAATATTTGAATGTGCTATGAAAGATCGGCTTACTAAATTTTTAATCAAATATAACTTGTTAAATAATGCACAACATGGGTTCAGAGCTGGCAGAAGTACTTTGTCTGCTTTATCACATTTTACACAGTTGGTCGTAAATGCTCTTGACAATGATGAAACTGTGATAGGACTATTTCTTGACCTTTCAAAGGCATTTGATACTGTTGATCATGAAATATTGTTGCACAAATTATATCAGATTGGAGTTAGAGGAATTGTTAATGACTGGTTTAGATCATACCTGAATAAACGATCCCAGTTTGTTGAAATTATACATTGTAACAGTAAAGGGCATAATGAGACATATCACTCTCAGGTAAAAAGCATAGACTTAGGTATTCCGCAGGGTAGTATTTTGGGGGCTGTTCTTTTCTTGATCTATGTGAATGATCTTCCTCACAATAATCAAGTAGAAACAGCAGTTCTGTATGCTGATGATACAAACATAATTATTAATAATCCTGACCCTACGTCTATAGAAACTACAGCAAATACAGTCCTGTCTAGGTCAGAATCATGGTTCAGGAAAAACAAATTAACATTGAACTTTAAAAAGACCCAATACATGGAATTCAAGGCATCTAACTACCATGACAAAACTGCAAAAAAACACAACCTTATATTAAATGCAAATGCAATTGAAAATACGTTGACCACAAAATTTTTAGGTGTCCATATAGATGAAAAATTAAGATGGGATTGTCATATTAAAAAAATAGGGAAGTCTCTGAGTTCTGTTTGTTTTGCCTTAAGGATTTTGTCTAATAGTTGTAGTGAAGAATATGTTAGAATGGCATATTTTGGATATTTCCATTCTGTCATCACTTATGCTATTGGTCTCTGGGGCTGTTACAAATCAAATCTTGATGTTATTTTTCGAATACAGAAACGAGCTATCAGAATTATATTGAGACGTAACAGGTTAGATCATTGCAGACCATTATTCAAGAGACTAAGAATACTCCCAGTACCAAGTATATACATCATGCAATGCATTCTACACGTGAAAAAAAATATTGATCACTTCAGAAAGAATTTTGACAATCACAATTACCAGACGCGAACAAGAAATAATATTTTTATCGAACACAAGAGTAAAACCATTGCCTTGAGACATGTAGACTCTGTTGGAATCAGATTGTATAATAAGCTTCCAAATACGATTAAAGATATTAGTCCCGTCAGTTCATTTACCACAGCTTTAAAAAATCTCCTGCTGAGTAGCTGCTTCTACAGTACAGAAGAATACATGATGAAGTGCTGGTAATGATGCTACTACTTATTAACTTGTAATCTAGTATATAGCCTTAAAAATATGTTAATGTCACATTGACTATGTTCACATTATTAACACCACACCAATATATTTTTATTTTGTCTTGTAAATATTGGTTATTAATATTATTTAAAAAAATTAAGATGTGCTGTCCTAACATTGAGGTATGTGGTGTTTCTGTTCTTCTTCTTTTTCAAAATGTTCATTGTTGTGCATATATTATTGTTAGTATTAGGAAATCACTTGACAACTCCTATACTGTTGGCATATTTCAAAATATGTAATTGTACAGTCTATGGAAGCTAAATAAATGAATGAATGAATGAATGGACAAAGCTTTTATGGCCATCTTGAAAAGTCAAAGAGTTGTCTTTCAGACCAACAGGCTATGGATTGATTAAGAAAGATGTTAACTTTCTGCATAAAACTATTTTCATGTTTTTATACTTGTAATGAACTTAATACTAATTGTTACAATTATTGCTATATTTTATTGCAGTACTGAGACAGACGATAACAAATAGTCTCAGTACTGCAAAAAGCACAGCTAGGCACTAAAGCGTGAATAAAGGGACACATTCATTCACAAATGTTACAGTAAAACAACACACCAGCACCTAAGTATCATCTATTGGTGTCCCTTTTAACCACGCTTCAATAACAAATCAGCGTATTCCATGGTGAGGATCAGTGAAGACTACTAGTGTGATGTAGATCACAAACATTCAATACACAATCTTTTAATAAAGTAGTGGTTTCTCAACTAAACTGAAAGTACAACAAGAAAAAAACATTGCAAATTTAAACCTCTAACATCATAAATTTCAAATAGGACATTTAAATTTAGAAAAATAACTTAGCACTAAATAGTGTTGGTAAAATCTGGGAACTAATTGAGATATTTAGCCCTACTTGGAGGTCCCCCTTTGCTTGTCCCCAGACCAATGGTTTTTCCACTAGCTGGACCTAACCAAACCGGACCAGCGCTTTCCGTGCTTGCTGGGCGTACTTTACACTCATCAAGTTTTGGCCACGTCACGTCAGCCACATCATATCGGATCATTAACATCTCTTTTATGAACCAGCTAGTGAAGTCTTAACCCAATTTAGTGCCTGCAGATCGCGTTTCATCGTCTCAAACAGGCAAATACACCAGACCATTAATTTATACATTTGGCTGCCGCTGCACTTCCCTTCGAATTATCCACCATGATTGCAAAACTCAACCATTTAAACACGTCATACACGACGCCATACAGATGCACAAACAGCAACTGCGGAGCCCGTGCTCGTCTGTGCCGGCGGATCCTGGACTTATACTGTAAATTATAATGTTCCAAGAATTCAATAAAATTAGGATGATTCTGCTTGAAATCTAACAAAAATTGAGTAACCTTAACGTTGCAACTACAGCACACAGCCATATCACACCAACAAAGCAAACAAAAACCAACTTACCTCAGCGCTGCTAGTGGAAAACCTAGGTATTAAACAAAAGACAGACTTCGCCTGTATGCGTGCGCCGTATAGTGGTGCCTGGTGGTACTCATATTGCAGGGCGAACTCTATATCTACACCAAATAATATTCTACAATACCTGAAGTAGCACACAGGATAGATCCCTCCTCAACAATTGCCAGGGACCCACGTACCTGCTCCAAAATGAATTCTTACCTTTATAGAAGAATTAAAACCGAACAGCCTGAAAGTACAAAATGAGACTATTTTCTTTGTTGCTATTTGTCAGCTGTGATCATCTGTTGTGTAGCCACAGGGTTACCACATTCGGTGAAAGTCAGAAAAGTGTGGAGTTTGAAACAGACATGGAGGCTCCAGTAGATTGTGCTCACAGCCAGCACATTGTGTGTCTGTGCTAATAGAGTTAAGTCATTCATCATCAAATCACATTTTGTCCAGTTTCCAAAACAATTTCTGTCACAAAACAGTGTCCTTTTGGGGCCTCACTCCCCTTAAAAAGTTCTTTCCGGTGGCCACAGCGAATAGAATTCAATTACGAAAGTTGGACAAAGACTTCAGCCTATCGCACAGTTCGACTGAAAACTACTTTTTTTAGCGCTACACTTAGACACTTTAAACACCTTATGTTAATTTAGCTGATAGTGCCTGAAAACAAATTCTCAGGATCAATGAACGTTAAGTTATGCCGTTATTAACTATTTAAATGTGACAGTACATGATTATTAATGAACAGGCTTTTTTCAGTAATAATAAACCTATCTTAATTATCCATATTACTGAGTATAACTACTTACGAATGAATTATGAATCTCTGCTCATAATATTTTAACTAATCCTGTTCAAAGTGAATTGTAGTTCTGACGTACGCATACTGATTAGAAAAGTATATGCATATACCGAATTTAAGTGAGTGTACCTCATTCGTTTAACTTAGTGCTGCTGACCAGTGTACAGTTCATTAATGCAATGCCGTATACCGCACTACGGTTCGCCAAATTGAGCCGCAAATCGCTCAACTAAACAAAGATCTCACCGAAGGCAAGTGATGATCTGCAGAATACACATGAGTTAGAAACAATACGTTTACACGGAAGGTAATTAGAGTTTGAAAACTCAGAAGTCACTACTTAAAACACACTCTCGAGGAAGGACATTCACTTGCAACAAATGCTAAAGACATTTTATTGTTGTTTGTATTGGCGCAATAACGTCATATATTAGGAACCCCGAGAATTTTCTGGATAATAGCGCATAGATAAGAATAGTTCAATTATAAGTTATATGGTCAAATATACGTGTTCATAGTATGGCTAATAATCCTTCCAATAATAATTTCGTGTGGCTATTTCTAGCCGAGTGCAGCCCTTGTAAGGCAGACCCTCCAGTGAGGGTGGGCGGCATCTGCCATGCGTAGGCAACTGCGTGTTATTGTGGTGGAGGATAGTGTTATGTGTGGTGTGTGAGTTGCAGGGATGTTGGGGACAGCACAAACACCCAACCCCCGGGCCATTGGAATTAACCAATGAAGGTTAAAATCCCCGACCCGGCCGGGAATCGAACCCGGGACCCTCTGAACCGAAGGCCAGTACGCTGACCATTCAGCCAACGAGTCAGACATCCTTCCAATGAACAACAATCACACGGTGTTCAATGCACAAACTGTGGAAAATATTATCGATCTGATAGGGGGTGTAAGCATACACATTAGCACAGCTCACCCTACAGTGCACAGAGATACCCTGGTCAAGAAGCAGAGTAAAATCAGTATTTTACAAAATTCCCTAGAGAATCGGCAGTCCAATGATACCACAACCAACACCGCCACTACTCCACCTTCGAATATGGACAAGTATAACCACGATCTGATTTAACAGAAATCAAAGTTTTCTGAAAACCTAACAGACGACAACTTTGACAATGCTGTTAATGACTTTGTCCAATTCTTAGCTTCAGTACCACACATTCTCCCCGGACCGAAACACCCCGCTCAGAAATACTATGAACTGAGGAGAAAAGGTCAACTTAATTCTGCCCAACGTTCATATAGGACCTCTTCGAACCCTGGAAGATCAACGAAACGGGGAAGAAAGAAGAGAAGAATACATGTATGAAATAACCCAGTTCTACTACTGCAATCAGCGGCGAAAAGTCATACGAAACGTGTTTACAAACGAACAACCAATTTGCAGGCTGAAAGAAGAAGTATGGCACACACTTTTTCGGACATATTTTCTAGACCGAACAACCACAAAAGACCATAATACCCTCAAAAAGGCACAGAGTAAACTCATGGAGACAAACAACTTATAAAATCTGGTCATAACTAAAGAAGACATTGTTCAGGCAACACAGAAAAATCAAGATAGACACTGCAAGCGGTCCTGACCACGTAATCGTCCGAGCTATTAAAAACAGCACGATTTCAGAGATAATCGCAATCATCGCCACTAGAATGCTAACAACAGGGTTAGTACCATCGATTTTCAAGAAAGCCCATACAATTCTGGTTCATAAAGGAGGTGATATAAATGATCCCAGCAACTGGCGTCCAATTACTATATGCTCAGTTATTAGACGAGTCATCGAGAAATTTCTTAATAAACAGCTTCAGAACTACATTGTGTTTCATGACAGTCAAAGGGGTTTCACCAATACACCCGGTACTTACATAAATACCTCAATTTTGGAAGCCGTTTTACAGAACACCAGGCAAGAAAAGAACGATGCATGCATTATATTTCTGGACATTCGAAAAGCTTTTGATAACGTTGGACATGCGCACCACCAGAGCACATTGGAGTTGGTTGAAGTGCCCGAAAAACTGACGAGGCTGCTAATTGCACTACAAGACGGAAACGTTACACAGATGCAGACCCAAAAACAGGGAACAAAACCCATTTAAATCAATCGCAGTTTGCTTCAAGTCTCCCTTATGTCACCAGCACTATTTAACATCGCTACCAATCATATTGTGGAAGAACTATCTGAAGATTCTTTAGCAGGGAATTACGGTTACTTGATTGCAAACGAGCAGCCTAACCTCACCATAATGTGTTTCGCCGATAATACAGTAATATTTGGGAAAAACACCGAATCTGCTGCTGAACTAGCCAGGATCGCCATAGAAAGATTAAAGGAACTCGGCCTGGACATTAGCACTTCAAAATCAGCTTGTCTCTCTATCAAGAAAGGTCAGCTAATGGAGGAGAATATCATCATAAATGACAACTATGAAAATAAATCACAGTGCAACGGAAGTGCGATTCGTTACTTAGGTGTGAACTTCATTAATGAACTTAAACTGGATCCACAAGCCATACTTGACAAGACGTGAAACAAGACTGACACCCTTGTTAGCTCACCATTGCTGCAATCCGGCCAGAAATTTTGAATTGTTCAATATCACCTACTCTTATTTACTACACTAAACAAGATCCCCCAAACTTTTCTATCAGATGCGGATAAAATATTAAAGAGTGGAACTAAAGAATTATTACAACTACCAGCAGACATTCCGGATCACATGATGTACACCGAAAGGAAGTATAAAGGCCTCAGTTTGTTTCGCGCCACTTGGGAAGCCAAACTATAGCATATTAACATCTGTAATAAATTAACGCTTGCAAATAACGGTTACATTAATGCAACTAGAAACTTGGAGCAAGAACGTACAATTTGTTTGCAAGATCTAGGCATAGAAATGAATAATCAAGTTATGTCCAAGAACAGCCATCTTCCCAATGTAAGGAAGGTTCGACAGATACGAGACAGAGAAGTTCAGTCATGAATGAAGCTGCCGCACAAAGGAAAGGGCGTTGGACTCTTCCAGGAATACATGCCAGGGAACAAATAGATAAGAGATCACCGAGGCTTATCCTGTGCGAAACAGAGAGAGGCCATCAAAATGACAGCTAATGTGTGCGCCGTTTGCTCTGTGCCGAGAAGGTCCCAGGACAACACCCATTGTCGGCGTTGCCACAGAGAGCACTATACTCTTGCCCATATCCTGGGTGCCTGTCCTCACGGGAAGGTATTGAGAAATTCCCGCCATAATACAATTCGACACATGATTGCGACCTCGCTGAGGGATCGCGGTTTCACGGTGCACAAAGAGGTTTCTGGTTTAGCTACCAGTGGGGGTAACAGGCGCACTGACATGATAGCCTTTCAACCAGCTAGCAAGCAAGGACTAATCTTAGATCCCACAATACGCTTCGAGTCGCACATTGGCCAGGCCAAAGAGGTGGACGCCGAGAAGAAGTAGATTTACCAGCCTACTGTGAACTACTGTAAGGACTTATATCACCTAGACAATATTTCCATCCATAGACTCAAGATCGGAGCTCGAGGCACAATCCCTATATTTCTTGTAAAGGAATGGGATTCTATCGGTCTCAACCGGACATGACTTCACGACACTGCTATCACCGCAACACGAGGTTCAGTAACCATACTCCGCAACCATCTATATAACATTTGAAGAACCATACATCATACCATATTCCAAATTCGTTCCAAACTTATTCGTGAGCCTTGTGACGGGTACTGTATGTAAGCTTTGGGAAGGCATTCTTTCTGATTATATTAGACATGTTTGTGAAATTAATAACTGGTTTGATAGAAGGCAGTTCGGTTTTAGGAAAGGTTATTCCACTGAAGCTAACTTGTAGGATTCCAACAAAATATAGCAGATATCTTGGATTCAGGAGGTCAAATGGACTATATTGCGATTGACCCGTCTAAAGCACTTGATAGGGTGGATCATGGGAGACTACTGGCAAAAATGAGTGCAATTGGACTAGACAAAAGAGTGACTGAATGGGTTGCTATATTTCTAGAAAATAAATCTTAGAGAATTAGAGTAGGTGAAGCTTTATATGACCCTGTAATAATTAAGAAGGGAATTCCTCAAAGCAGTATTAATGGACCTTTATGTTTTCTTATATATATATAAATGATGCGAGTAAAGGAGTGGAATCAAAGGTAAGGCTTTTTGCGGATGATGTTATTTCTCTATAGAGTAATAAATAAGTTATAAGACTGTGAGCAATTGCAACGTTGTGAGATGGACAGCAGGCAACGGTATGTTGATAAACGGGGTTAAAAGTCAGGTTGTGAGTTTCACAAACAGGAGAAGTCCTCTCAGTTTTAATTACTGAGTTGATGAGGTGAAAGTTCTTTTTGGGGATCATTGTAAGTATCTAGGTGTTAATATAAAAAAGATCTTCATTGGGGTAATCACATAAATGGGATTGTAAATAAAGGGTACATGGTTATGAGGGTGTTTAGAGGTTGTAGTAAGGATGTAAAGGAGAGGGCATATAAGTCTCTGGTAAGACCCCAACTAGAGTATGGTTCCAGTGTATGGGACCCTCACCAGGATTACCCGATTCAAGAACTGGAAAAAATCCAAAGAAAAGCAGCTCGATTTGTTCTGGGTGATTTCCAACAAAAGAGTAACGTTACAAAAATTTGCAAAGTTTGGGTGGGGAAGAATTGAGGGAAAGAAGAAGAAAAGCTGCTCGACTAAGTGGTATGTGGAAATTCTAAGTTCCCATGGAGGGAATTAGATATTTTTCCACCAATAGAGCATGTCAAAAAGACAGATCAGATGAAAGGCTTTTCAGGCGTTTGCTCTATTAACCAGCGTTTTGTCTTAGCTCTGACAGTAGACTCATCAGAATGGGATGTGTCAGACCCTACCCAGCGTTGATAGAGCAAACGCCTGAAAAGCCTTACTTCTGATCTGTTTTTTGACAGGCTCTATTGGTGGAAAATTCTCTAATTCCCTCCATGGGAACTTAGAATTTCCATTCGGAATTGCTAGGTGGGCAATAATTCCATTGTGTAGATTTATCTCCCGAATGCAGTTATCAGACTGTGTCTCTTATAATGGGCTTCTGATAAGTTCACCTGCATACACCCCAGCGTCAGTGGGTAGGGCCTGACACATCCCACTCTGATGAGTCTAGTGTCAGACCTAAGACGAAACGCTGGTTGATAGAGCAAACGCCTGAAAAGCCTTACATCTGATCTGTGAAGTGGTATGTTCTGAGCTGTCAGCGGAGAGATGGCATGGAATGGCATTAGTAGACGAATAAGTTTGAGTGGCATTTATAAAAGTAGGAAAGATCACAATATGAAGATAGTATTGATTGATTTCTACCTGGCACATTAACTAACTTAGAAGACAAAATACTGTGTAGTTGATATACTTTGTCCTTGTGGCAGCCTCCTCATGGGGGAAGTTCTATCAATTAAATTAATAAAATAACACCAGGTTTCCTATCACTGACTTTGAAGTCAGGAGCACAAGCTATCATGTAGCAGTTGGTGGGGAGTGACTGAGGTGTGATCCTAACATACAGTGGATACCCTCCTAACTAGTAACTGACATGGTCAGTACTGGATCGTAGGCTGGATAACAAAATGGATGCCGGTAGTTGAACCGATAATATTAAAATTAATTTTCCCACAAATGTATAGTAGGTCACTCCTAAGATGTTTTACTATGTTTCAAACAGTAAGGTCTTATTATGAAATAAGATTGTTTAATTACAGTAATCTACAGTACTACCAATTATTTAAATATGGAAAATTAATATACGAGTGGAGTGGCCGTGGCCATGGAGCCAAGGACTGGATTCAGGAGACAAGTGGGTTTGAATACCACTGTCTGCTGTTCTGAGAATGGTATACTGTGGTTTCCCAGTTTAATTTCCAAACAAATGCCAGGAAAGTTCCAGTTCATAGACCACAGCCGATTCTTACAACCGCCTTACCCAGATTCATTCACCCTCATTCACTGCATCTTCATTAGCTCCTCAGCTGAGGAAGTTATCAGGTGGGGCAGCTGGCCAGAACATTATGCCATAAATTTCAACTCACCTTGTCCCTGACCCTGTATCAGGAATCAGGCCTAAGGGGTAGACGTACAGAATATAAGGTACAATAATTACATAGTCTACGTACCAACATGATTATCTACCATGATACAAAATATCTATTAGATCCAGTTCATTGTCCAACAGTTGTATATTTCACTTCGTGACACAATCCACTCATTAATTTAAAATTAAAATCTATCATTGAACTATTAAAAACTAACTTATAATACCAATAAAATGTAGTTAACACATTCAATTGAATTTACCTAAATCAATGTGTAGGTCTAATTATTTTTTGTCCAGGTTTTTTTAAAGATGTCATGTGTCATTCACATAAATATAACATCTGTAACAGGTGATTCTCTTTGCTGTTCAACAAATTCCTCTGGCAATTGAAGAGCTTTCTTTGCCTCTTCATGACTCATCTTGATAGTGTCCTCTTATTCCTCGTTCTTTTCTCCTTTGACTTATTTTTCCTCTACTTCGTTCAGCAGGCCTTTTAACATTGGTAGGAATGATGTCATCTTCGATATTTCAGCCAATGCTCGTGATAGTAGGCGCAGGGGCTATGGGTAATAGCGCCTGCACAATTACTTAAAGTTATATAAGTAAATATTAAAACTATATTCCGCGTACCCCAGCATTAGTGCCACGGGGCACCACTCGCTAACATCTAAGTGTGGAATGACTGTCGTCGTTTGTTTACTTCTTGCAGGCGAAGTGGTCAGGCGGTGCATAAGGCTGGCCACCTGTCTAGTTAGGAACTTTATTTTTAGATTTGCTTTACCTCAAACTGACACAGACAGGTCCTATGGCGACAATGGAACAGGAAAGGCCTAGGAGTGAGAAGGAAACGACCGTGTCCTTAATTAAGGTACAGCCCCAGCATTTGCCTGGTGTGAAAATGGGAAACCACAAAAAACCATCTTCAGGGTTGCCGACAGTGGGATTTGAACCCACTATCTCCCGGACGCAAGGTCACAGCTGCACGCCCCTAACCGCACAGCCAACTCACCTCGTTAGTTAGGAATTAAGATAAGCACTAATTCTAAGTGGCCAAGTGGTAGAACACTGAATTACACACTTCTTCTTGCTGTACGGACAGTATGCATCGTGGCAATAGCAAAAAAGCCTCTCGAAGGGAGTGTGGCCTCTAAAGTGGCCACTGTTCTCACGACAGAGATTGGCTTAGGCAGCGCATTCTATGTGGGCTATATAGTGAAAAGTTGAATGACACCTCTTTTCTTGCTTTACTGCTCTTATGAGAGAGATTGGTCTAAGGCAATAGCAGTGCATTCTATGTGGGTTAGTGCAGTGCATTCGATGTCCCAAGTCCCCGCTAATAACCGTTCATTGTTGACGAATGAAGTAGCTGCCTGTGGTGGATGTGCTATTAATGTCAGAAGTTGTGCACACGATTATAAGACAAACTTCAATGATTTAGATAAGTTGTAAAGTCACAACCTGCTTACAAGTAAGAGTGTGCGAGATATGTGGCCAGGATGTTAAATTGTTTGTGAATAACAATCGTAATCCTATATACTTTGTGTCGTCATCGAAAGGAAATGTGGTTGATTTGAGAGTGCACAAAAATACTTTCTTTGAACTTGTAAAAAATAAGTTATTTTGCAGTTCTGGGGTGTATTTTACTGAAACCCCTGGGTCCTATTGTGAAGCTTGAGTTGGGCTTAACTGATGAAACTATTGTCGATTGGTCCAACTTTTTTTAATAACATAGATACTGCCACATGTATTTCCAATTCAGTGTTCAAAATCAAGTTTAACAGCTGGTATTTTACCAATTTGATTCTCAGATATGTTTTGGATATGTTATCATAATTACAGTTGGCCACCTGAAATATTTTGAAATGTATAAAACATCATATTACTGTAAATGTATTTCCAAATGGATTTAAGGATATGTTAAATGGTTGATGATGACCCAACTGTCGGGTTGAAACTAGTCCCATGTTTATAAATAGTTTATAAAATAAATTGGTATTGATTTCGTGGAACCAAAACCTTTGGTATAGTGGTGCAGCATCTGTCGGGCAGTTTGCGTAGCCTCATCGAGGGCAATAAGAAAAAATAAGTGGGCCTGATATCATTGTTGAAATAGGGATGAACTGAAACAATACCGACAGACGTCTCACGAGTGGTACCTGGTACGCGCTTGTCGATCATCATTTGTTCCTCTATGTTTTTAATGGAAGTTGCCTAGTTAATTGATGAAGTTAAAGTTTTAATTTATCACAATGGCAGAAAAAAAACAAGAAAACTGTTTTGCCTGACTACTGTACTATTCCAATGTTCCAAAATCGTATTAAAATCAATTCAATCAATCAATCATATTCATACCTTTAATTTACTAAGGAGGAGCCCTTTTGTACAAAGTGGTTGCATGTGCTTCATAGACAGGACCTAACAAATAAAAGTGTCTCTCTTAATATCAAGGTGTCCTCGGAAGCATTTTGTAGTTAAATATTTTGTCATTACTGAAATGAGTGAATGAGATAATTAATTGTAATTAAGAAATAATTTTAAAAATAAATTAGTGACGTTCTGATTAGTTAATATGACCAGGCCATTTCAATCATTTTAGCTGGGCTGAGTAGCTCGGATTGTAGAGCGCCGGCCATCCAAGACCAACTTGGCAGGTTCAATCCTGGCTCACTCCGGTGGTATTTGAAGGTGCTCAAATACGTCATCCTTGTGTTGATTTACTGGCACGTAAAATAACTCCTGCGGGACCAAATTCCGGCACCCCGGCATCTCCGAAAACCCGTAAAAGTAGTAAGTGGGATGTAAAAACAATAACATTCTTCATTATTATTCAATGAGCCTGTGTGCCGGCCTCTCACCGCTGGGTTCTGTGGTTCAAATCCCAGTCACTCCATGTGAGATTTGTGCTGGACAAAGCGGAGGCGGGACAGGTTCATCTCCAGGTACTCCGGTTTTCCCTGTCATCTTTCATTCTAGCATCACCCTCCAATTTCAGTTCAACTGTCAGCCATTAGTCATTGGCCCAGGAGTGTGACAGGCTTCGGCAGCCGGCACAATTCCTATCCTTGCCGCTAGACGGGGTCTTCATTCCATTCCCGACCTGGTCGAATGACTGGTAACAGGCTGAGGATTTTCATTTTCAGTATTATTCAATAATTTTGGTGAAAGACTAAGACTTACGAGAGCGCTGTAGCTTAGTTTTTTTTCATGAAAAACCATTGGATTGGGATCAAGAAAAGGGGGTCTGGGAGTGTAAGCCCAAAAATTAGGGCCACAAAATGGCTGTTAGGCTTCTAGCATTCCATATGGTGATAGCAGCACATTTGAAACGCTGAGGTAATTTACCATGCCGTCTAGTGACAAAGCTAATGGTCTGGATTGGTTAGGTCCAGCTAGTGACAAAACCGTTGGTCTGGATTGGTTGGGTTCGGCTAATGACATAACCATTGACCTGGATTGGTCAGGTCTGGCTTGTGGAAAAACCATCGCTCAGGATTGGTTAGGTTATTGACAAAACTACTGGACTGGGATCAAGCAAAGGAAGTCTGGGCGCTTAAGCCCCCAGGTTAGGGCCACAAAGCAGCTATTAGGCCCCTAGTATTTTGTACAGACAGCAGCACATTCTATATTGGATAGTGGCAAAAAAGGTGACGCTGACACAGCCGTTTGTTACATGACAAAATAATAATTTGTTCTGGGTAGGTAGGATCCCGAAAAGACGTTGCTCGCAGTCATTAAAGAGTGGGTGTTGCCAGGCACAATCATTATTTCCGTTGGTGGAGGGAGTACGACTGCATGGAAAACGAAGGATTCAATCACTCCATTCAATTCATTGATAGCAGCAGGAGTGCCAATGAACAGACCGCCATTACATACGGTACACAAAATATAGAGAACGGGAGGCATTGAAAGCATGGGTCCTACTCCATTCCTAGCTTTGGGAGAAAGGAGAATCACTCTGCCGGCTACTTGGCAGAATTCCTGTTCAGGACCAACTTTCCCACTGACACGAACGTGCGCAAATTTTTGCTCGATTCTCCCCAACATTAAGGTAAGTTCAATAGAAAATTAATGCTGTTCTGTATTGTACACTGTTTTGTCACAGATTACATTTAGTTGTGTTTTTACTGTGCGGGGATTGGTAAAGGAATGAATTTCAATTGACTGCTGGGAATGACGTCATATATGATTGTATCTCAGCCAATGGAAATGCTACAGAGGGTTTGAGCAATGAATAATGGCGTGTGATAAATTATATTTATTATAAAACTTATGCTACACACACACACACTGAATAATTTTTACCATGATTAAAGACTGGATAGTGCCATGCACAATTATTATATCTGATTGTTGGAAGGCGTACGACTGTCTGGGGCACGAGGGATCCATGCATCTTCATGTGAATCACTCAATTCAGGAAACAAGGTTAGAATTCGCCGGCACAGCTATGACGACATACTTACGGGACCTCCTGGGTAGGAGGGGTTTCGGGTGGGGAGAAATTAAAACATACTGAAGAAATTTCGCCTTTACTTTCTATCTCTTCACCTTCATTCAACTCCCGCCAGTACTTCACCGGCGTCCATTTAACCTAATTTATACGTACTTATTCCACTTACATATTCGCATACTATACTAATTTTACTTACCTGTTATAAATTCCTGGCGATAGGCCGTCTTGAACCAGCGATCTTCAACTCCGTAGTCCATTAGCTTATCCACTCAGCAAACATGTTACTTGATAGTTTCATGTGTAAACGATGTATATATAGTACATTACCAGTAAAAGAGATGGCAACGCAAAGTAATTAATATTTATCCCAAAAGATAATTCCGTCTTCTCTCTCTCAACTGTTACCAACTTAACTTCTACGAGTAACAAAAATACATCCAACTCAAACCACGGGTTTCATTACCGGCAGTGTGATTACTGTTTGAAGAGGGAGTACAACCAACAGACGAAAACAAACCAGTCGTGTGTCGTGTCTCCAGCTATGTTATAGTCGCGATTACTGTCTTAAGAGGAAGTAGGCCTACAACTAGACGAAAGCAATCGAGTTGTGTGTCCAGCTCTGTCACAGTCATGATTATTGTTTTATTAGTACAACTAGCCAAAACAATTAAGACACCTGTTCGGTGCTGTATCCATACTAGTAATTATTATTTTAAGAGGGAGTGCACCTGCGTAAACACAAGAAGTCCACCTTCTGTCCACTCCTCTGTCAACTTATGGTGAGTACCCATATATTCATATCCCGCCTCAGTGATTTCAGTATACTCGTATGTAGTGTTGCCTTCCCATTCGTGATGTGATCACCAAAAGTGTACTTCCAACAACAGTTGCTGAATTAGCAAAGCTGTCGCACCTAACCTGTCACTACCAGTGGTTTTCTGTGGATCACAACCTAACCTGTCACTATCAGTGGTTTTCGGTGGATCACCCCGTTCAATTAGCAATGCTGTCGCACCTAACCAAACCTAACCTAACGTGTCACTACCAGTGGTTTTCGGTGGATCACAGCCTAACCTGTCACTATCAGTGGTTTTTGGTGGATCAGTCTGATAACTGTATACAGGAGATAAAAATCCACAATGGAATTAATGCCCGCCTAGCAATTCCATTGTGGAGTTTTATCTCCCGTATGCAGTTGTCACACTGTGCCTCTTATAGGCCCTAATAGGCTTCTGATAAGTTCACCTGCATACACCCCAGCGTCAGTGGGTAGAGTCTGACACATCCCACTCTGATGAGTCTACTGTCAGAGCTAAGACAAAACGCTGGTTAATAGAGCAAATGCCTGAAAAGCCATACATCTGATTTTTTATATGCTCTATTGGTGGAAAAATATCTAATTCCCTCCTTGGGAACTTAGAAATTTAATTCGGAATTGCTAGGCGGGCATTAATTCCATTGTGGAGTTTTATCTCCCGTATGCAGTTATCAGACTGTGCCTCTTATAATGGGCTTCCGATAAGTTCACCTGCATACACCCCAGCGAGCGTCAGTGGGTAGGGTCTGACACATCCCACTCTGTACTGTCAGAGCTAAGACGAAACGCTGGTTAATAGAGCAAATGCCTGAAAAGCCATACATCTAATTTTTGATCTGAAATTAAGAAATACCGTCGTTATTATAGAAATACATAAGGCTTGTTGACATGAGTCCTTTATGTTGTATTCCGCTGCTGGTGCCATCTTTTGTTAATTTCACGAGGTCCAGGGCTAGCACCGAGGAATGGGAGTGCTATGTCTGTGGATTCTCATTATCTTAGTCCATATGACTACAGTGGCCAGTTCAAACAGCAAAATGGAGGCCAACAGCATTCACGATGTTATTTCGTTCTTCAATGAGGCAAAAGGCCATGTTATAGTGATGTGGCTGGAACTCTACGGAAAAGCAACTACAGACGCATTCAACAACTTGGTGCTGCACATTACAGAGAAATATCGCAGATGCCACAAAAATGATTTTTGTTGAAAGAAAAATAGCATGATCCCTGGACCAATAAATATTTTTTATTTTTGTTCGAACGAAAATAGCATGATCCCTGGACCAATAAATCACTAGTCCACAGAATTCTTCTTATGTACATTGGCCATAGCTTTTTTTTTTAATATCTTGCATATCGCGATACAAAGAAGCAAAGAACTTCAGTGAACACAGACATCACACAAGAAATTGTAGAAAGTGTAAGACAAAAGACATACGTGTGTTACTATGAGCGCAGCACCAAAAAAGGTACTTGTAAAGTAGTAAACTAGGTGTACATAATATTCTCCAAAAATAAAATATTTCTTAATTTGCCGCAGATTTTAGACTTCAACTGTGTAAAAGCAATTATTATGTTCCATTTGTGACAAATTTTACAGTGACATTTCGTAGACAGGATTGCGCGACATAACCTATCCAGCCCAATGGTCTTGTCACTAGCTGGATCTAACCACTACAGCCCAATGGTTTCTGTCAGTAGCTGAACCTAACCAATTCAGACCAATGGCTTTTGTCACTAGCCAGACCTAACCAATCCAGACTCAAGGCTGTGACACTAGCCGGACCTAACCAATCCAGACCAATGGTTTTGTCACTAACCAGACCTAACCAATGGCTTTGACACTAGTCAGACCTAAACAACCCAGACCAATAGTGTTGTCACGTGGGATACTAGAGGCCTCGGGGCCACTTCGCGACTCTAACCTGGGGACTTAAGCCCCCAGACCCAGTTTACTTGCGCCCAGCCCAATGGTCTTGTCATTAGCCAGACCTAACCAATCCAGCCCAATGTCTTGTCATGAGCCAGAACTAACCTATCGAGACCAATGGCCTTGTCACTACATATTCTTAGGTTGGCAGCTTTGTGTAGGTGGTTCAGACGTCATTAAACCTGTATCATGTTGTTCACGTAACATCTGTTGCACATCTGAGGCGCGCCATGTCGTTTGTTTAATGTCTGCGACATTGTGCGAGCCGTGCCATACACGGCCCGCATGCGGGAGAATTACCACTACATTAAGGTAGTTTTATAAAAAAATATTGCTGTCTTGTATTCTACATTCTACATATGTTCTAGGCCTATTTACTTGTGCTTTTATTCTGTGTGGGTTGGTAATGGAATCTAATTCTCATCATTGCTGGAAATGAAGTCGCATCCCATTTCGCACTGGCCAACACCAATGCTAGTAGCCATTTGTCTTTAACTTTACAGGACCTTTAGTGCGATACTACCCTCCCAGGTAATATCGAAGATTCAACTGTTAGTACTCACCTTGACGGATTAGATACTCCACCATAGTTGGAAAACATGCCTGTGCAGCTTCATGAAGACATGTTCTCCCATGAATATCACTGACTTCCAAACTGAACTTGGGAGTGTTCCACTCCTCGCAAAGAAGTCTGCAAATGAAATAAAGATGGAAGTCAAATACAATGAAAACCAAAGATGATCTATACAAAGTTGGGCCTAAGATAACCTAGTCTACCAAATTCAGTAACAAATAGGTTACAAGTAATAAAATAATATACCCGAGGATTTAATGAAAAAATTAAAATGCCCCCAACCAGTGACAGACCATACCACCTTTATGTCCTAAACAACAACTAAGTTAGCAAAACAGCGTAATATTAGGGCTTATACACAGAGATCGACAGCAATTGAACATATAAGCAACGCACCTCATTATTTCGAAGTGCCCAGCTCTTGCACAAGCATGCAACGGAGTTCGGCCGGATTTCTTCTGGATACAGTTCATCCAATACCGACCTTCTTCTTTTAGACAGCGCAATACGTCATTTAACAACAATGGATTGTTGTTAAGGATAGCTACAAATATGTCTTTTTCCGGGATACCACACAACTTCTCGTACGGATCTTCATCCAACAGGTCCATATTTACGGCGAGGCAAGATAACGTAGATATTACCTTAATCTATTTTGCAAAATCGCACATTCAACGGCTAAACTCAAAGAGCCCGCACTGCCTCCCGATGCCCACCAGCAACGAGAACGAACATCTTCTTCTTCTCCTCGGTATTTTCTTGGGCGCTGCTAAAAAGCCATTACCCAGTCGCAACACTTATTTATCACAAATCTTCAAGAGAAACAGACTGAGTTTTAATTATGACGGATAGAGTTGATCAACACTTGTAAAAACACTCAAGAAACACTAGGGTTACAGGTCGAGAACGTGACGTCTTCATAGGTTACAACAAAGAGATTGAGTTACAGTTATGTACAGAAGGATGCGAGTTAATAAGCTCATAAGATTCACTAGTCAAAAGAAGTTAGAGTTTAATGTTACAATTATCCAAAAATTCTTGAATAGCAAGAACAAGTGAAGTTGTAGGCAAACACAATAGAGACAATACGCGACACATACGGATTTCGCCTTGCTAAAATGGGAGACAATTCAACGGTGGCGCTCCTAGTGACTTGACCTAAAACAATCGCGCTAAATTCAAATATCAATGGAAATGTATATACGGAAATTGAGAAATAAATTACGTCCAGAAAATAAGTATTATTGAGATGTTAACTTCGAAGTTGCTAAAGCAATTATGGATAAATGAATGAAGAATTATTTAAAAGGTTATTATTCAAAGAGTGAAATTAAACATATAAACGAGATGTGAAATGGACTGCTGTGAAATGGCTTGATATTTCATTTATGCATTACTTTTTTAGCTTTAGCATTCCTGCCTGAACTCTTACGGTTGGATTTGCCTTTTTTCTCATTTAAAAACATTGTATCATCACATTAAGACACTTGTCAATAAAAAATATACACATATGGTGCAATGAAGTAACATTTAATAGCTGGACAATTTTCATCTTATCATGAAGCCTACTAAAAGAAAGAAAATCTATAAAATCCCGGCTTTAATCTGAGGAGAGGGATAAAAAAAAGAAAAGTATGAAAATATTGTCGATAGTGATGAATATTTATGTACAATTAGAGTAAAAATGTAACATAACCCTTGGCTATATAGTCGAGGATTTTTAAAGTCGCTGGCCTGGAAATGATCTGAATAGATCTTATAATTCTTATATAAGCGTAACGTCTCTTCTTTCTCGTATACCTTATCCAAATCACTTCTGCGACATTTCAAAACCCACAGATCACACCTTCAACAACACATCGGTATTGAAGGTTAACTGCTGCACTATACAATAAAATATGCGTATTATATTTTAAGCCAGTTAAAATATGGGTCGAGCAGATCAGAAGATTATGAAACACTGGAAGAATATATATATGCAAACACAATATTATTTACATTTTCTTGTCACGACGGAACCTGAAGAACGACCGCGCATTCTTCTCTACTTCATAGTTACTGCAGCCAAACCCAGTACATACCTTTCCCCTCATGTTGAGAGGAGATATCAAGGAATGACACACGCTACTATTTAATTATGTCAACTCACTGAAAACGCATAAATAACACCAAAAACATCACACAAAAATGCACGTGATCTTATGAGAGAATCAGTAGTTTTCAGGTCTACTCGCTAGAGAGAGCTCCAATAGCTGTCCCTCGATATCTCGCTCAGTGTCGCGTATTGTCTCTACTATCTCTACTGTATTTGGCGTAGGCTGTTGAACGAGGGGAGTGGCTGTTGTGGGTACTTGTATGTTTCGCGAGCGTGAAGTGTGGAAAAAGCGTTTTCTATGTAGGGCGAAATGGGAACATTGAAAGAATATGTGATTAATGTCGGCCATACTATTATTACATGAACACATGGGTGAATCCACTAACTTTAATTTGAATTTATAAGCCGGAGTCAGAGCGTGATTAAAGCGTAATCGGATAAGTGTTGTAATATGTCTGCGTGAATATTTTGTGGTTGAAAACCAAGGGTGACTAGCAATACTTGGTTGCAGCTGATAGTAATATTTTCCTTTGAGTTTCGCCGATTGTGTCAAATTGTGCTGCCAATTTTGTTGAACAGCAAGGTTAATAATAGGCGTGAAATCTGTGTAGGGAAGGGCTATGGAAGCATTGATTCCGGTTCCGCATGCAGCCATTTTATCAGCCTGATCATTACCTGCGTTGTTCGAATGATCTTTTATCCATGTTAGAGTTATATCAGCACCATTTTCATCGAGTTAAAATAAAAGGCGTCGAATATTGCAGATATACCAATTTGTATAGGACTTGTGTGGCATTAAACCTTGAAGTACACTTAAGGAGTCGGTAAAAATGATCGCTTTGGAGATATGATTATTTTTTATGTATATCAAAGCTTGTCGTATAGCGAAAGCCTCGGCAGTAAAGATTGAGGCATAGTTTGGAAGTGGGCATTGCTCACGGACGTGTAACTGCGGAATGTAATATGCGGCTCCCGTGCCTACATTTTGTTTGGATCCGTCTGTATATATTATGAGAGTAGGATTTAGATCGTTTGTTGCCATTTTAAGTGTTAGTTGAGGTACTTCAGAAAGTTGCATTGTGCTGCTATTAAAGGAAATGTGCTGAGGCACTACAATATTTAGTTTGTAGTGCATAATATTGTATGGCATTGCATTGAATGGAAGCGAAATATTTTGTTGAATGCCAGTATGATATTGTCGCATCAAGTTGAATGCTCTAACAAAGCTGGAGTTCGTGATTGCTGTTGAGAACGTTGACGATATTTCTCCATTAATTGTAGTTTGGGTAGAATAGGATGTCTAGCTAGCGCCATTCGGGACAATAAAAATGTAGAAGCTAAATACAAACGGCGATAGTGGAGAGGCATGTCACATGTTTCAACAAGTAACGCATTAGTTGGGGTAGAGGATAAAGCACCTATACATAATCGGAATGCTCGATGTTGAATCACGTTGAGCTTGTGAATAAGAGTGGAGGATGCGATATCAAAATAAAAGGATCCATAATCTAAAAGCGAGCGTATTGTATGCCGATAAAGTAATAAAGCCGTTACGGGATCAGCACCCCAGTTTCGTCGAATTGTTAACTTCAATATATTGGTAATTTTTTGAGTCTTTTTCGAAAGGTATTCAAAATGGGGTTTCCAGGACAGTTTATTATCTAAAAATATACCAAGATACTTGTGCACCCGGACGATCGGAATTGTAATATTTGCAATTCAGAAAGAGTCTGTATTATACTTGCGTTTATGCGTGAAAATCATGGCCACATTTTTACTAGAGGAAAGTTCCAAACCATGCTCGTTTAGCCATGCTTTAGCAGCAGTTAATGCTCGAGTGATATGAGTTCTGCAGACTTCCAGACTTTCATGAGAAGAATAAATGGCCATATCATCCGCATAAAGTAATATTCTTGCATCGCGAAGTACGACACATTATAAATCCTGTAAGTATAGAGCAAATAATAGGCCACTTAAAATGTCGCCCTGAGGCAATCCATTACACGCGTATCGTACATTAGACGTAGAGGTTTGGCATGTGATTTCCATTCGCCAAAAATATAAAAGATGTTGGAGTATTTTAATAAAATTAGCATGGAAGTGTAAGTTATGAAGTTTCGACAGTAACATGTGTATGGGCACGTTGTCATAGGCAGCTTTGATATCAAGGAAAGCAGCAATTGTTCCATGTTTGCGTTGTTTTACTAGTAGCAAATCCGTTAATAATATATTAATTGGATCCGCTGTGCTTCTCCCTTTTATAAAGGCATATTGATAGACCGGTAAAAAATTGTGATAAGCTAGATACCATAAAAGCCTTTCCAAAAGAATACTGAGGAAGACCTTCCTTAAACATGATCCTAAAACGATTCCTCTATATTCGATGAGATTGGTAGTCGAGAGTTTTGGTTTCGGTAGGGGCACAAGCGTAAATGTATTCCATGCAGAAGGAGGAGCATCTGAGTTTAGTATTTTATTGTAATACGCTACGATTATTGCATGTGCATGATAAGGAATATGGGAGGGCATTTTATAGGTAATATAGTCCGGTCCAGGAGCAGAAGTAGGTTTCTTTTGGAGGATGTTAAAAAATTCTGGGTAAGATATAGGTTGGGAGAGTGCGAGAAATTTATCTGAAAGAGGCATTGTAGTATACTGCTGAAATTCTTGAACAACGAAATCCGGAGTTAGTGTGTCGTAAAATTGGGAGATGCTTTCGAAGTGTGGTTGGTCGAGTTTATTGCAACCCGTAGTAGCTAGTTTTTTATAGCAGCCCAAATATCCTTAATACAGGTGTTTCTATGGAGGGAGTTAATAAAACATTTCCAAGATTCTCTTCGTCTTTCGTTGAATACTTGTCTCAGGTGGGCAGTGTACTTTTTATATTGCAAATAATTAGCTGGTGTGAAATTTTGATTTAAATTTCTAAGCAGGCTGCGTCTGCGTTTCACCATAGCAGCGCATTGCTTATTCCACCAGTAAATATTAAGTCGTCTAGTAGTATTGTTATATTTACGATAATGAAAAGGGTGATATATATCTAGGTAGTTTTGAATATGTTGATATAAGGAAGTATAGACAGAAGCTGTTTGTGAGGCAAATTTAATGCGATTTGAAATATAATCATGAAAGAGGCCAAAATCAACATCTTGCAGATTCCGAGTTCTACGCTGAGGTTTTAAAACTATGTTCTGCGAACGAAGTTGTGTAATAATGTCAATAATGATAGGAAAGTGATCACTTAGGTGAGTGTCTTTGTGCGTGTACCACATTGATTTATGGACGATATTTTCGGAACAAATTGATAGATCGACTGTACTATTAGGGTGCCCGGGTGGAGATAGCCGCGTAGGGGAGCCATCATTTAAAATAAACATATGGTTATTTAAGACTGTATTAAGAATATGACGCCCTTTGTTGTGATATCGACACATCCCCAGTCAGTGTGATGTCCGTTTAGATCACCTACTATTAGTAAACTGTCTCGGGCTGAAAACTGTGAAAAATAGTGATGCCATTGAAAGGCGTTGCCTTGTATGGAAGGCGGGCAGTAGAGGTTCACGATAAGGAAATGTTGTACTCTCACAGCCAAGGAGTATGTGGTACGAATCGTGTAAGGTAGCAAGACGTTAGTATATGGTATTTGCGACGCAATTGAAGTGAGTACCCCACCGTAGCCACAATCATCGAGTCGTTCAACATTATAAACCTGGACTGAAAAGGTGGAGTCAGGTTTTAACCATGACTCTTGTAATGTAATAATATGGGGATGATATTCTTGGATGAGAAGTATTAATTCATGCTTTTTGGGAGTAATACTTCTACTGTTCCATTGCAGTATGCGCATCCTCCTCTACTAAAAACTGACTAACCTTGTTAAAGAGGATTTTTAATAAATGGGCCCATTGGGGCTGTTCACCCAGGACGTCTGCTAATCGCTTGAAGTCTTGCAGTATTTCTCCTTGAACATTATTTGTTAATCGCGGGAGTATAGGTCGATCAGATGAAGTCTGAGGACCTTCTGACGGGGAAGCCGTGCTAGTTGACTGTTCCACTTGCACCTTTGGCGGTTGAGTCTGTGAAATAGATACCCATGGAGCATGGTCCAAAATAGGATTGCGTAAGATCGCGTGATAGCCTGCTCTATCAAAGCCTGGCAGGGGAGGTGATCGAAGTGGTCTTTGAATTACTTCAGTGAATTTCCTTTTACGAGGAGTCTGACGTGGAGACGTCGAATTGCTTGTACTAAGCTGTGGAAATAGATGTGGGACACTAAGAGGGGAAAATCCTGTCGGATGGAGTTTTTCTTGTGCTTCCTGGAAGGAAATATTGCCCACACACATCATGCGGCTGATTGCGATTTGTTGCTGATGAACTTCACATCGATCGGATCCTACACCGTGATTTAGCCCACAATATAGGCATTTACGTATTACATCAGAACATGTGTGAGTTTCATGATTCTTAGAGCAATTACCGTATCTCGGGTATTTTGTTCTGCAGTTTTTGGCTGTATGCCCATATCGTTGACAATTCCCGCAGATAATAGGGCGAAAAATAAACGCCTGAACCTCTAGTATTACATGAAAAATAGTAACAAATTCGGGTAAAGCTTGGCATTTGAAGGTTAATTTTATCGTTCCCGTAGGAACAAAGTTAGTTTCTCCATCACCTGTCACACTTCGGTTGAGCCGTTGGGCTTTAACTATAGGAACGGGGGATTCAATGTACTGGACATTGTCCTCCTCAGTTAATTTCTTATCAACTCTCCGAATTAATCCAATGCGATACAAGTTGGATTCCGGAATGAAAGCTTTAAGTTTATGAGAGCTCAAAATGGGGTGTTTGAGATAAAGGTTGGCATTGTTAGCTGAGTCAAATAGAATTTGAATATGCTTTGCACCATTCGGTTTGATAGATTTCATACCGACAATTTTACTATCGTGGAAGAGCCGACCAAGCGCCATGGGATGAATATTTCCAGTGTTTTTCTCATCAGCTGACTCAACATAGATTACGTACGGACCGCGGTGTCCTGAATAGTAGTAAATCGGATTAGTTAGAACAATCTCATCAGAGTGTGTATTGGATAAAGAGTTTTCACCACCGGTAGCAGGAGTGATGACACTATTAGTGGTTGACCACACTGTTTCTTCATGATCAATATCACTAGAAATGTCCATGTCCGGTGAACGGTTAGTACCGCCACCCCCACTATCGAAGAGAGCCATACATATACTGTAACGCTTGCACTATAGAATACTGCACTTGTCGCACACGAACCAAGTAGGAAAGTAGAACCGCACACTACCACTGTTCGAAGCGAACAGAGATAAGATGCTAACTAAGCACTTAAAAGACCCTGTAGGGGTGTCATTTCTATGAACGTAGTGAACGAACAAATAAATGTAGTATAATTACAACTGTATGTGAGTGGCATCAAGAAAATGATTAATAAGAGTGATTATATGTGGTGATGGTTCAAACACCAATACTGAAACACGTGTTGGCAGAGGTTCGTGGAGACTTATTAATTTCTGAATTAGTAATCGTTGTTGTAAGGCATTTTGTGGACACTGGAAAAACAGGTGATCACTATATCCAGTTCTGTGGCCACAAGTACAAGATGGATGATTAGAAATATGAAACCGATATTTGTAGGCTGGGGTTAAGGAGTGATTAAAACGTAATCGTATGATATTGATAATGTGCCGACGCGTGTACTTACCTGTGAAAAACCATGGTTGTATCGGGATATTGGGCTGTAATTGATAATAGTATTTTCCGTTCTTACCTGCAGGAAGTCGCCATAATGTGTGCCAAGCTTGATTAGCGTCTTGCTTAATGCGAGAAAAGAAATCAGAAATCGGAATTTTGATTTGTAGTGGGTTTGAGGTATCATGACTTGCCTCCTTGGCTGCAGAATCGGCTTGATCATTACCAAAATTATTAGTATGCCAACGTCATATAGACGCCTGACTTCTCAAGTTGATAAAGCAAGTATTTAACCTCGCATAAGTACATATTGTGGGATTGTGAAAAGGACTGTAGAGCCTGGAGAACAGTTTGAGAATAGGTAAAGATATTTATCTTCCGGAAACGAAGACGTTGGACATATAATAATGCTTGATAGATCGCATATAGTTCTGCTGTGAATATAGTTATAATATTCGGTAGAGGATATTTAAAACTTATGTGTGCTTGAGAGTCAGAGAAAGCTGCTCCTACTCCAATAGGGGATTTTGCCCCATCGGTAAATATATTATAATCTTGTGGGTTTAATGATCCTTCAAATTTTTTGTGAATGAGCTTAGTAGATTCTGTCCCACGGGAAGACTGGGCTGATGGGAAGGAAGAAGGTATAATTAGTGACGGTTTGAAAGTGAGAATATCATAATTGTATGAATACATAAGTTAGCGAGGTGTTCTTAGGGTCGAGTCTTGAATATTCTGCATGTCAACATATGCCATATATATCGCTGGGTATCGTCTATTTGTTGGGGGACGCTGCTCGTAATATTCATACAATAATTTCAATTTAGGAATTATAATGGAATTTGATCGAGCTATATGTTTGAGAATAATTTTTTTGCTAGTTTTAACCTACGTATGTGAAGGGGTGGTTGGGTGGCTTCAACTAACAGAGCATTAGTAGGTGTAGTCATGAGAGCACCAATACTTATGCGTAAGGCGGAATGTTGTATTCTATCTAATTTTAAGAGAGTTTGTTTAGGTGATAAGTCAATTATATGCGCATTGTATCCAATGTAGATCGAATTGTAGCTCGATACAACTGTAAAGCTGAGGAAGGGTCAGCTCCCCAATTACACCTAGTTACTGTTTTCAGGATGTTAAGATAACCTTCTGACTTCCGATATAACCGCTGAAGCTGAAAATTCCAATTTAGATTTTGATCCAGACAAATACCTAAATACGAGTGTTGGGGGGCAAAGGGGATACTATAGCCATCAAAATTGAAAGGACTTTTATCAAACACGCGCTTGGTAGTGAAAACCATTGCTGCACACTTAGGAAGTGAAAGGTGGAGACCATGGGAAGTTAGCCACTGAAAAACGAGACACATGACTTGCGATATTGTTTTCCTACAGTCGTCAATGTTAGTATGAGAAAAATAAATTACATAGTCATCGGCAAAAGCTAATATACGTGTGTAAGGGGTTACAATAGATTCTAGTTCTTTCATATATAAAGCGAATAATATTCCACTCAATACGGACCCCTGTGGTAAGCCATGTGATGTTTGACGACTGTCGATTTGGTATTGAGAAGATTTTAGTGTTATTTGTACGGTTTGTGAATAATTGGTGCAAAATATATAAAATTAAAGGGAAATCCATGACTAGATAATTTTGCCCATAAAATATGCAGTAAAACTGAATCGTAAGCGCCTTTGATGTCCAAGAAAATAGCGATAGTAGTTTGCTTCCTCCATCTAGCTAATAAGATATCAAGGATCAATATTATGATAGGATATTGTGAACTGCGTCCTCGCATAAAGTCAAATTGATACTTAGGGAACATGTTATACTCCAACGTCCACACGAGTCTTCGAAGTAAAATTTTGCAAAATGTTTTGCGGATACATGAACCTAAAACTATTCCACGAAAATTTTCTGGAACGTTTGGACGTTTATAGGGTTTTAATATTGGAGTTATAAAAAAGTATTCCATTGCGTTGGCACTTGAACGGAATGGAGGATATCATTATAATACTGCATTAATAAAACCGTAATGGCATCCGGTCCTGGTGATGAACTATTTACATAGGATATTACTGTTTGAAGTTCATTATAGGTTATTGGTTGTAGCAATGTAGGAAATCGACGAGGATCATGAGCTGACGAGGATATAAATGGGGGTATTGCCGAGGCCGGAGTGATCGACTGTAGAAATTCTTCTAATACCGTGCGAGGAAAAGAATATTGGGTTTGATATTGGAACGTCCATGTAATCATACGAATTGCGTTCCATAATTGTGCAGAAGGTAGGTGAGGGGATAAGAGGAGAGAAATGTTTGCCATGCCTTACGTTTCTTGGAATTAAAAATTAGTTTCGTTTTCGCGATATGCTTACGTAGTTGCAGATAATTATATTGAGTCATGGACTTACGATATACTTTGAATAACAGTTTGCGCCGAGATATAAGTTCGTGGCAGTCTTTATCCCACCATTTGATTGCGGTAACTGGGGGAGGTCTAAATGTCTTGATGGGTCTGCAAGGGTGTAAGGTATTTAAATAGTGGGTCAAATAGGCAAATAAGGACGGAAAAGTTATGTTGTTACCAAGCTCACGTTGCAGAACTTGAGTAACGTATTCATGATAAGCTTTGGGATTAAAATTTTTATATGAGCGGACTGTTTGCAATGATAATGATGTCGGGACACATTTACTAAGACCATACGTGATGATGATAGGGAAATGATCACTAGTGTGAGTATCTGCCAAAGTATGCCATGTGGTAACTGGAACCATGTTCGTACGGCAAAGTGTTAGATCGACCGCACTGGGTGGGGAACCGGGAGGTGAAATACGAGTTGGAGAGCCGTCATTTAGAATTAAAAAATCGTGTCTATTGGACATTAATAATAAATTTAACCCCTTTTGCTGTATCTGTTGAACTTCCCCATTCGATTGATGACAATTGAAGTCGCCTACAACGAAGATGTGTTAAAATTGCTCAAATTGAGCAAAAAATTGCGCCCATTGTCCTTGGGTAATATATATATTTGCGAAGGACAATATATGTTTAGAAAACAAATATTATTATAAATAAGTCCTACTGCATAAGTGTGTGGTATAGAATATTGAATAGATAACGTTGTATAACTTAAATAATTCTGAATGCACGTGGCTACCCCGTCATAACCGTCACCATCGTGTCTTATTATCTGATAGCCAAATAATCGAAACCGAGTGTGAGGTTTAAACCACGTTTCTTGTAAAAATTTGAGATTAGCCTGAGTCTCGTGTATTAGTAATTGTAATTCATGTCGCTTGGAAATGAGACTTCTACTGTTCCATTGAAGTAGTCTGATCATGAACTGATAGTCATGATATGATCCCTTAATTTATAAAGTACATTACTAAATTGGGGTTCGTGAACCAAGTGTTGTATTAACAATACCAGGATACGTTATATTTCTTGGTGAAGGTATTCCTTCGTTGGAGTATAATTTTGGGCCTGAGAGGCTGAAATATTTCTCTGCCCTCGGTGTTGGGGCGTAGGTTGAGTATGCAACACTGGTTCAGCTGCCACTGATGTACTCGGTAGCTGAGTTAGTCGCTCTGAAGGTACATTTTCGTTACGGAGAATGGCTAAATAACCCTGTTTGTCATAACCTGGCTCAGGTGCTGAGGGCTGAGATTGCAGAACAAAGTGAGTAAATTTTCGCTTCAGTGGATTTTCAATCGGAGGTGATCTATTCTCTAGCGATAATGGGAGAAACTGGTTCGGTTGTTGGTCTGGGTAATAAATCGGAAGTGCCACCCGAGTTTTGCCTCAGGAAATGAATTCCGTACTCATGAGTTTTTTCATTCGAACTTGGTATTTATGCTCGGGACAGTCAAGTGATCCCGTGAGATGGTCTTTTTTGCAATAGGCACATTGAATAAATTGTTCAGTACACTCGTTAGTTGCGTGTAACTGTGAACATTTACCACATCGGGAATTTTTTGCTTGACATTGCTTTACGGTGTGGCCATATCGTTGACACTTTCTGCAACGAATAGGTGAAAAGATGAAAGGTTCTACATTCATATATACTTTATACAAAGCCACCTGTTGAGGAAGCGTTTGTGAACGAAAAATAATCTTAACAGAGCCGGTAGGAAGATACGTTGTTACACCATCCTGTACGACTTTGCGATTAAGCCGCTGAACGGACTTAATCGGTACTACATTATCCAGATGGTTGAGGATTTCCTCATGTGAAAAGTCCTTATCAACACCACGTATTATTTCCACTCGTAATTCCTGTGATGAGGGAATATACGCCTTGATTTTTAATTTTTGTAATATAGGGTTACGCAAAAACGCATTAGCTTGCATGGCAGTACGAAAGGTCACTTGTATCCTGTTTCTGCCCTTTCGTTGAATTGATTTGACGCTTAAGTCCTGTTCATAAAAACGGCGACAAAGGGCCATGGGGTGTAAACCACCGACATTCTTATCTACAGTGGATTCTACGAAAACTACATGTGGACCATGATGGAATTTATTATAATACTCAGGTGCAGTAACCACTTGCTGTACTGTTGATTGTTGATCGGGCTGGCCTTCAGTAGAACGCAGTTGAGTTCCTATAGCTGGACTTCGTTGATCACTATTGAATGAATTGGGTAGCGGAGGTTGCTCAGAATCGGAAGATTTATCAGAGATGGCATCCTCCTCTATTTGAACTTCAGTTTCTCGCTCCACTAATATCTTATCACCCGATACTGGCGATGGCCCTTCACTGGAGGCAGCCATGGCCTACCGTCCACTCTCTACACACACACAAAAGGAAAACTAGTCACCAACGCCATACACAAATAAGACTCACTCACGAGCTATCGTACAGCACGGCGAACAAACACGAACTGCCAAAATCAAACAACGGCACTCATCGAACTACTTCTTCTGCTCTTACTGAAATTTGAATGGGCTTGTAAGTTTTCACCCAGTTCCAATACAAGTATTAAACACTATACGACACCATCAGCCACAATACACGATGGTTCTTCTCCTTCTTGAAATGATATGGGCTCGTTATGTCACCCAGATACAATACTTATAAATAATTGCACCATTTCTACACTCGCACAAAATTCCTATAAATTAGGACACCACTCAAGATAAACCGAATGACAAAGACTTGCAGATTGGGTTAAGCATAGAGTGCAGTTCTTCGTTTCTTCTCTCTTGATGCTTATGGACTCTTTTACTGTCGTCCAGCCACTATGCGAATAATAAAACAAATCACACACAAGATAGAGCCTCGAAAGCATAGGATATGTGAAGTTTGCACATATGAATGGAAGGGTTTAAAACTGATGTCCTTGAAATCAGTCCAGGTATTCACAGTTCACACACGAAAAAATCTTGCACTGAGTTCACAATGGAAACCGGAAACATAGCCACCGAATGTAGATAAGAGAAGTAAGAAGAGGACAAAAACATCAATCACTTGTAAATGTGATCGAGCCGTGGACATGTCACACAAATTCCCGTAAGAAACGAAAAGTTTTTGAAGGTAGGGTGACAGGTGTAGAGGGGATCGCTCATGAGACTGTTGAATGACTACAACTATGTGGTAAGGAGGGTGGCCTTGTGGAGTAAGCAAATAAGCCAAAAGGGGAGGCAGACATAGGAAAAAGCACAGGGACACAAAGGTGTTAATTTCACGCCGAAATGACTCATCTTGGCGTCTTTTTACTACACAAACACGACCGGGTCTACAATTGGGAGAGAAAAACATGTAGGACAGATTTATGATGGGATAAAATAATAATAAAAAATAATAAAAAATAAAACTAATAGGAGGGTAAACATTGAAGGATTGAGGAAGAAAATGAGATAAATACCGGAGAGTGTAGTGTATTGCGACCTTACCACCCACGCCATTACCCCATAGAACCACATGACAGCATGATAATCCCCATAATACCGGGCTACCGCCATATAGCACCATACGCCAAGGCGTTCGATGGTATGGGACCTCTTTAGTCTAGAGTCAAATGCCACCTCATCTAGGAAAAACGAAATAAAGATACTCTTCAAAATTATGGGTGAGCAAATGCTCTTTCGACCGTGCAAGGATCAACTGCACCCCTCCGTTCCATAAAATAAACCAACGCCCTCACAGGGCCACGGTGCGTTCGCGACAATATATCAAAATATAAAACATAACTAGCTTTAAGGCATAAATGAACGGAAGGAAATTTATGATGCAAAGTTTTCCGGCAAAATGACAGGCAAACAAAAGTTTAATTACCTATTTATTAATCCTTGATAAACCATAATTAATTAAAATTTACCCTGAATAATTATAATATAATCATTATAGAATATACAATGTCCGATGGACTAAATACAAAATTTTGAAATATCGAAGTTGATTTCTCCACTCCCTCTTTCTGACATGACGATAAGTATTACATTAAAATTGGTATAACATATATTTTTTAAAATCGGAAATATCCTTGTAAATGCGACGGTTATCATTACAAACTTTCTTCACTATCAGAAGGTCAATTATCTATACAACAAAAAAATTGAAGATAACTTGGAGTGGCAGCCTAGCTAAATTAATTATACTACAAAATAAGTAAACAAAAGAATAAGTGAATACTAGTCGAATAAAATCATAATCATAAAAACTGAGTGATGTCTGGTCCAGAAATCGAACCCACATCACAGTGAATCCAATGACAAAATAACGAGATACAGCTCGTCTTGTTATCCAAATAAAAATGTAAAACACAAATTAAAGAGCGTATTTAAAAATATGTACACATATTTTAAAAGGAACTATAAACAAAATACGCATGCAACTGGCCGTATCATGATAAAGAAAAACAAATTGAGTGAAAAAGAAAATCCAAGGTCTGCCTCAGAGTTCGAACCGATGATGACCAGGATGGCATCGACAAACGGGTCTATAAAAACTCCCTTTCTCAGTTAATCACAAGGTCAACCAATCAATAATAATACTGGCGTTCCAGTTATTTAATTATTATTGTAGAATTAAACGTGAACAAGAATCCTTTAAAATATAATCGGTTTTATGCGGACTTCCCTGCATTCAGTCTTAGTGGACAGGCTTTAGCAATACACCTGGCCGTGACCCTTTACGAAGGGACGAGCTCACTCATTCCCTTCTACATCATAAATTCTACAACGTCCAGCCAGGGCAAGTACTGGCCGGGCGTGACAGACCAAGTCTTGTCAACAGCTCAAGGCGAGACCAAATCGTCTCCCTTAGAATCCATCATTGGTTAATAATCTCATTTCAACTGATATCCTCATATCATATTCCAAAGCTCTACTGGCTAATTAATTCACTGCCCTATCACAATTCTTTAATTCAATATCAAGCCACTATTCGTCTTCTCAATTTCACATCCATAGACTTAGAATGACCGGGTTCACATGCATCCGATTACAGAAAATATCACAGCCTAGGCTTTCCTACAGTTTAAACGCAGACAAAAAAATCAAATATTGTGACCGCCGTGATTTACGAGCGAGGAGGGGAGAGACTTGTGAGAGTAGGTCCATGCACAAGCGAAGAAGTTGGTCGTGCTAACAGTCTGCTTTTCCTTTGAGAAGTAAAGACAGTAGAGTTCTGTAATTACCACATATGCCGTAAGCCATGAACCACGAAGCAATGTAGATGTTTTTGTTGTATGACAGTGTTCACATGATTAGGGTAAATTAGGGTTTGATTGCAGGATCTTTGATGGGGACGAACATAGTCTCCAGTTCGAACCTTGATTGCACAAAAACAGAACGGCTGCTCGCACAAGTAGCGGATACTACGAGATGAAATACAGCCATTGATATTTTGTGATGGTGTATAATATATGTGAAAGAAACAGAGCGAAACAAATAATTGTTGAATCCAAAAAGAAGTCATGGGAAGATTTTGGTAACAACCTGGAAAGGCTAGGTCAAGCAGCAGGGAAACCTTTCTGGACAGTAGTAAAGAATCTTAGGAAGGAAGGGAAAAAGGAAAATGAACAGTGTTTTGAGTAATTCAGGTGAACTCATAATAGATCCCAGGGAATCACTGGAGAGGTGGAGGGAATATTTTGAACATCTTCTCAATGTAAAAGGAAATCATCCTGGTGGTGTTGTGAACAGCGAAGCTCAAGGGGAGGAGGAAAATGATGTTGGTGAAATTATGCTTGAGGAAGTGGAAAGGATGGTAAATAAACTCCATTGTCATAAAGCAGCAGGAATAGATGAAATTAGACCTGAAATGGTGAAGTATAGTGGGAAGGCAGGGATGAAATGGCTTCATAGAGTAGTAAAATTAGCGTGGAGTGTTGGTAAGGTACCTTCAGATTGGACAAAAGCAGTAATTGCACCTATCTATAAGCAAGGGAACAGGAAAGATTGCAACAACTATCGAGGTATCTCACTGATTAGTATACCAGGCAAAGTATTCACTGGCATCTTGGAAGGGAGGGTGCGATCAGTCGTTGAAAGGAAGTTGGATGAAAACCAGTGTGGTTTCAGACCACAGAGAGGCTGTCAGGATCAGATTTTCAGTATGCGCCAGGTAATTGAAAAATGCTACGAGAGGAATAGGCAGTTGTGTTTATGTTTCGTAGATCTGGAGAAAGCATATGACAGGGCACAGAGGGAAAAGATGTTCGCCATACTGGGGGACTATGGAATTAAAGGCAGATTATTAAAATCAATCAAAGGCATTTATGTTGACAATTGGGCTTCAGTGAGAATTGATGGCAGAATGAGTTCTTGGTTCAGGGTACTTAGAGGGGTTAGACAAGGCTGTAATCTTTCACCTTTGCTGTTTGTAGTTTACATGGATCATCTGCTGAAAGGTATAAAATGGCAGGGAGGGATTCAATTAGGTGGAAATGTATTAAGCAGTCTGGCCTATGCTGACGACTTGGTCTTAATGGCAGATTGTGCCGAAAGCCTACAGTCTAATATCGTGGAACTTGAAAATAGGTGCAATGAGTATGGTATGAAAATTAGCCTCTCGAAGACTAAATTGATGTCAGTAGGTAAGAAATTCAACAGAATTGAATGTCAGATTGGTGATACAAAGCTAGAACAGGTCGATAATTTCAAGTATTTAGGTTGTGTGTTCTCCCAGGGTGGTAATATAGTAAGTGAGATTGAATCAAGGTGCCGTAAAGCTAATGCAGAGAGCTCGCAGCTGCGATCGACTGTATTCTGTAAGAAGGAAGTCAGCTCCCAGACAAAACTATCTTTACATCGGTCTGTTTTCAGACCAACTTTGCTTTACGGGAGCGAAAGCTGGGTGGACTCAGGATATCTTATTCATAAGTTAGAAGTAACAGACATGAAAGTAGCAAGAATGATTGCTGGTACAAACAGGTGGGAACAATGGCAGGAGGGCACGCGGAATGAAGAAATAAAGGCTAATTTAGGAATGAACTCGATGGATGAAGCTGTACGCATAAACCGGCTTCGGTGGTGGGGTCATGTGAGGCGAATGGAGGAGGATAGGTTACCTAGGAGAATAATGGACTATGCTATGGAGGGTAAGAGAAGTAGAGGTAGACCAAGACGACGATGGTTAGACTCGGTTTCTAACGATTTAAAGATAAGAGGTATAGAACTAAATGAGGCCACAACACTAGTTGCAAATCGAGGATTGTGGCGACGTTTAGTAAATTCACAGAGGCTTGCAGACTGAACGCTGAAAGGCATAACAGTCTATAATGATAATGTATGTATGTATGTATGTATGTATGTATGTATGTATGTATGTATGTATGTATGTATGTATGTATTTATGTATGTATGTATGTATGTATGTATGTATGTATGTATGTATGTATAATATATGTTTCTTTTCAGGGTGTAATCTTGTTTTGTGTTAAGTACTGTTCTGCGCGAATTTAGACGTCGTGAAATTTCACTGATAGTTGTTGTAAGTGACGAGTTCGTTGTCAAGCCTGTGTTCGTTTAATTTTTATTTCATTTTTCTTCTAATTCGTGGAGACGTGTAACCTTATTTTACTTTTCCATGGTGTAAGTAAAGCATATGATTATTTCTCCAGGATACTTTTATTCATGTATAGATATTTGGTGGCGGTAGATGTAAGATAGACGACCACTCTGAGGTGTAACTGGGTTAGTGTATGTAAAATTTAACTTAGTGATGTGGGATTCGGCCCCAGGGGATACTGGCAATTGGAGGGAAATGGCTCGTAATTGTAACTGTAAATAGGTAATATTTGTTAATTTTTGTTTTTGTGTAACACTCAACAGTTTTAATATTCAACGGATGATAGACAACAAAAACCAGAGGTAGAAATGTAGTATGTCTACGAGCATGGTCATCCCTCGGGGATGTGTATTTTTTTTGTATTATGTCAAATTAGGTATCCATCAGATTGTTGGTTCGGATGGAAGTTTTTCTTTCATTTGAAATATTATTAGGAACTGTGGTCATCCACATACATATTCTTTTGGAATGTGGATGAAGTTAGCCGATGGATGGTAGCACGGATTTTTCCGTTGCTAAGTAATTGTATTTAGTTTGTCAAATTTATCTTAATTTACCAAGGTTGTCATGTTGTTTGTATAGATTTCAACGAGCGCCTTAGTAAAATGGGAAAAATTATTTGTGCCTATCTCTACCGAAAAACAAGCATCCAAAAACCTCTTCCGTTCATTGTAGGCCTTTAATATAGTTTACGTTTGATAGCCTCTACATGCCGCGAACGGTCTTCGACCCTGAGGAGTCCGTTTTCAGACCTCAGGAACGGGAGAGTAGCATTGACCTTGCTGTGCTGTATGGTCGATGACTTCTCATGTGAGTGGATTAAATATACAATCCCAATGAGGGGAAATCGGCACAGGCCGAAAAGGTCCCTTGACTATCGACTTCCATGGGGCATGGTCCCATGTGTTCGTGACCCGAAAGGGTTGGTTTGTTGTCACATGGCCCCATGAGTCATGGGGGACGGTGGGAAAGGTTCCAATATGGATTTAAACATATCCTCCCTCATGGCACTACAGCCCTTGAAGGGCCTTGGCCTACCAAGCGACCGCTGCTCAGCCCGAAGGCCTGCAGATTACGAGATGTCGTGTGGTCAGCACGACGAATCCTCTCGGCCGTTATTCTTGGCTTTCTAGACCGGGGCCGCTATCTCACCGTCAGATAGCTCCTCAATTCTAATCACGTAGGCTGAGTGGACCTCGAACCAGCCCACAGGTCCAGGTAAAAATCCCTGACCTGGCCGGGAATCGAACCCGGGACCTCCGGGTAAGAGGCAAGCACGCTACCCCTACACCACGGGGCCGGCATTTAAACATATCCATATTGTTATCTCATATACAAAAAGGGAAATATTTGACATTAAAGGAAAACACTAATCTCAATGGGAGGGCGTTTGTTCGTTGTCCAGGCTTGTCACAAGTTACGCATATAATTATACAGCCATCTACATATTATTATCATGCAAATTACGTGAAAATAAGAGTGCCTTCCTATCTTCATGGTGTAAGCCGATAGTTCATTTTGAAGACATTATCACCATGCATTACCACAATAGGCTTGACTATCCCGTAAATAAAATATATACATCACGGTTTGAAATTATCAATAATACAATCTACATTTTCTTCACCTAATTTAAGCACTCTCAGACTAACTAATATTTTTCCACAAAATCACGTACATGCATTACATTAGATATATTTTTCAGGCTCATGTAATAGACTTTTAATTCCATCTAGATGAATATAAACGATATGAAGACCACTCACAAGTTCTCTCTCTAATTCAAGAATACATGCAATTTACATTTCTAAGCTTATTTATGTGATCTGCATATTATATAACCGTGCATTTATTTAGATGAAATTTTATATTTTTGTACTTATCACTATGTCGCGAAATACATGGTTCAGGCCTAGGAAAAGGCCCTTATCGTTGTTTAAGCTCTCATGGCGCTGACGTTGGTCACAAGTTCGTATCCACTGCTATTTCTGCTGAGCACGTTCATAATCCCGGGTCCTCTTCTGCACTAAAACAACTTTAATGATGTTAACATATGTTGTGTCACTTTTAAAAATATACTGTAACACAGTTCTTGCGGTCACGTTACTTAAGCACTTTTATATTATCATTTGTACGACATTTCAGTAGTTTGAAGATGCAAAATGTATCTTTTCATCCTCAAATACAGGTGAGGTCAGAACACCGGCGAACCGTGGGTCTGCCTTGAATCGCGTCAAGTGGCTACTGTGTCAACATGGCTGCCCTTTTTATAACCTAAGCCCTACACGCACAATAGACGGCGGTCATTCCCCCACCATTTTGAAAATTAATAGTTCTACATGTCGTATGACATCGGTAAAGCGCTCAAATGTGTAACTCGGACTCTTAAGTAGTCTTGTTATGAGCGTAACCTGCATTGATCGGCCGTTTGTTTATATTTTATTATCAAAATAATGCCTTTACAGAATCCTCCGTGAAACTTCTGCGTACATAGTGAGCGTGCTGACGCTATGGTTGTTATATAATTCATTGATCGCGTAATTTTCCACATGTTAACATTTTATAAACAACTGGAATTTTGGCAGAGGTCTATTATGAAACCATATGACATCCCGAGGTTTCCCATACTAATTGTTATGCATATCTCGAAATCATACCATACACATGAAGCTTGCAAGTTGGCATCGCCGCGTTCGGCCAGCTTTTCAGCGGGTGGAGGTCCCAGTATTGATTTTCTTTCCTTGTCATTTTTTGTCTCTCTCTCTCTATCTGGGGATTCTTTCAGTTGCGACGGAGTCGTGTTTACCAAGTTAGAAGGGTTGTGTAAGCATGTGCAACCTAATGCAACTTTCTGTAATATGTACAAGGGAGCTTAACAAAAGTTTTTCCCTGACTAAAATAAATAAATAAATAAATAAATAAATAAATAAATAAATAAATAAATAAATAAATAAATAAATAAATAAATAAATAAATAAATAAATAAATAAATAAATAAATAAATAAATAAATAAATAAATAAATAAACAAATAAATAAATATGTACATGACCGATACGGTCACATCATAGATAAAAATACTAACTTAAAACAATAACACGCGATGTTTGATCTAGTTGACAAAAGAATAACGCACCGGAAATACGTATGATAGTGTTTGAAGCACGAGTATTGGGAGTGACAAAAGACAGTAGCTATGTTCAGTAGCCAGCAGGACATTAGCAGCAGGAGTAAAGTCTAACGGAAAGCAGAAGAAAAATAAGACCAAAAAATGAGTGAATAAACTTACACGCGAGTGAAATAGGTCAGTAAAATAGTCTTGAACGAAGAATGGTTATAGAACCAATTGAATATCATCAAGAAATTGATTAATAACTGCAATGATATCAGGTGTTAGATCAGATCATATACAAGAAAGGCTAGTAGGAAAGGGAATCCATACAAGCAAATACAGTAGAGATAATACGCGACACTTACGGATTTAGATTTGCTAAAATGGGAGACAATTCGACGGTGACGCTCCTAGTGACTTGACCTGAACAAATCGCGCTAAATTCAATTATCAATGGAAATGTATATACCGAAATGGACAAATAAATTACGTCTAGAAAGAAAGTGTTATTGAGATATTACTTCGAAGTTGCTAAAGCAATTCTGGATAAATGAATTAAGAATTATTTAAAAGGTTATTATTCAAAGACTTAAATTAGACATATAAACAAGAAGTGAAATGGACTGGTGTGAAATGGCTTGATCTTTCATTTATGCATTACTTTTTTAGCTTTAGCATTCCTGCCTCAACTCTTACGGTTGGATTTGTCTTTTTTCTCATTTAAAAACATTGTATCATCACATTAAGACACTTATCAATAAAAAAATCGGCACATTCCTTACACATATGATGCAATGAATTAACATTTAATAGCTGGACAATTTTCCTCTTAGCATGAAGCCTACTAACAGAAAGATATTCCTTACACATATGATGCAATGAATTAACATTTAATAATAATCATAATAATGTTTGTTTTACGTCCCACTAACTACCCTTTTACGGTTTTCGGAGACAATGAGGTACCGGAATTTAGTCCCGCAGGAGTTCTTTAACGTGCCAATAAATCTACCGACAAGAGGCTGACGTATTTGAGCACCTTCAAATACCACCTGACTGAGCCAGGATCGAACCTGCCAAGTTGGGGTCAGAAGGCCAGCGCCTTAACCGTCTGAGCCACTGAGCCCGGCGAATTAACATTTAATAGCTGGACAATTTTCCTCCTAACATGAAACCTACTAACAGAAAATAATCTATAAAATCCCGGCTTTAATCTGAGAAGAGGGATAAAGAAAGAAAAGTACGAAAATGTTGTTGATAGTGATGCTTTAAGGAATATTTACGTACAATTAGAGCAAATTGTAACATACCCTTGGCTGTAGTGTCGAGGATTTCTAAAATCGCTGGCCTGGAAATGATCTGAACGGATCTTATAATTCTTATATAAGCGCAACGTCCCTTCTTTCTTGTACACCTTATCCAAATCGCTCCTGTGACATTTCAAAACCCACAGATCACACCTACAACAACACATCTGTATTGAAGGTTAACTGCTGCAGTATACAATAAAATATGCGTATTACATTTTATGCCAGTTAAAATATGGGTCGAGCAGGTCAGAAGATTATGAAGTACTATAAAAATCGCTGCCACTGGAAGAATATATATGCAAACACAGTATTACTTACATGTTCTTGTCACGAGGGAACCTGAAGAACGTCCGCGCATTTTTTTCTACTTCGTAATTACTGCCGGCAAACACAGCACATACCTTTCCCCTCATGTTGAGAGGAGATATCAAGGAATGACACACACCACTATTTATTTATGTCAACTCACTGAAAACGCATAAATAACACCAAAAACTTCACACAAAAATACACGTGCTCTTATGAGAGAATCAGTACTGTTCAGGTCTATCCGCTAGAGTGAGCTCCAGTAGCTGTCCCTCGATATCTCGCTCAGTGTCGCGTATTATCTCTACTGTATTTGATACAAGTGTTATATATACGCCATTTCTTTCAAGGTGATGTAGTAGAGATTTGACAGTATATATATATTAAGGAGGGAGTAAATGATGATAAGGCCTGTAAAACACTTTTAGCATCTGTATAGATGGTAGCTTTTGGAAAGGAATGTTGTTGTATGTAAATTAAAGCCTGTTGTATGGCAAATAGCTCGGCAGAAAGTATAGACAAAGTAGTCGGAAAGTGAAATTCCTCTACCGTGCTGGAGTCGCTAATAACGAAAGCAGCAATAACTCCTTGAGAATGTTTTGCTCCGTCGGTGTTGATATCGACACCTCTAGCAGAGGAGGTTATGCGTAGTTTTTTCGACGTGGGAAAGGGAACATCAGAAGTAGATGACGATCCTGAGAATAAAGATTTTTGAGAGAAGATGCTATTGGATGTGTAGTGTAGGTTAGTAAATGGAATGGAGTACATGGGTGGTGTAGGAGTGCTGAGAATCGAGGTGCGGGATTTGTTTAAAGTAATATAAGCAGTATACATAGCTGGAAATCGTCCTGAACGAGGGGGATATTGGTGATAGTAGTCCTGTAATAGCTGTAACTTTGGAATTCAAGGAGAAGACGAAAAGGCGAGCCTTTAAAGCAGATATTTTTGTGCAAGTATTAGACGTCTAATCACAAGTGGGAATTCACTTGTTTCTACTAGAGTAGAACGCAGCCCGGAAGGCGGTTTCGTTGAGCAGAGAGAGACAGAAGTATGAGATGCGGTGATGCCAATGTGGCTACTCATAACAGCATGTATGTGTAAACATTTTTTCATCCAGTTATATCTTTAATTCCAAAGCGATGACCTATATTTTTTTGGGCTTAAATGTTTCCTAAATGTCCAAATTAATTTTAAACATCAAACCCCGCGAAATTGTTGAGGAAAATTTTCGAGACATTAAGAAAGGTAAATATAAGGTGAGAGAAATTAAAGGCGAAGGGCAGAGAGCATAACAATATGAATGTGTAAACATTTTTTCATCCAGTTATATCTTGAATTCCAAAGCGATGACTTATATGTTTTGTGGGCTTAAAAGTTTCGTGAAAGTCCAAATTAATTTTTAACATCAAACCCCGAGAAAGTGTCGAGTGAAATTTTTGAGATATTAAAGAAGTTAAATGGAAGTTGAGAGAAATGAAGGCGAAATGCAGAGAGCATAACAGCATGAATGTGTAAACATTTTTCTTCCAGTTATATCTTGAATTCCAAGGCGATGACCTATATTTTTGTGGGCTTAAACGTTTTCTAAAAGTCCGAATTTATTTTTAATATCAAACTCCACGAAAGTGTTGAGGAAAATTTTCTAGATATTAAGGAAGGTAAATGGATGGTCAAGATTCAATGCCGTAGGATATTCGCCATTTTTATACATATCAAATATTGTTGTACGCAGAACATTTTTATTGAAATCATCGAGGACCGTCACTGGCTTCTTCCTCTAAGGGTTCTTCTCTGGCGACCTGAACACCGCATTATTTTTATTTCCGAAGCTTGTTTTATCCTCTGTACTGTTTGCAGGCCGATACCACACGCGTGTGCTGTCTTCTTTTGAAGCGTGGCAACATGGCGTTCCTCACCTTCTCCGCCTATGAACGCTTGCTGCATGCTTACCAAATATAAATACACTTTAAATACTATTTCCCTCGCCTGTCGACGGACTACTTGTCTTTTTGCTCTTCCTGAATCTATCGTACACATGCAAATAGGTTCCTAAATTCGTTGATTATGATATTTACAAATAAAACTCTAAACATTCACTCGTGACCCACACAAACAGGCACCTCTTACTGAAATGATTCTATTGGCTCAGCGGAAAGCACGTCATACTACAAAGCGCGCGAATGTTACTGCGCAACCCTCTTCAAACCGCCTTCCGGGCTGCGTTCTACTCTAGTAATGCGCTAGTAGGAGTAGTTGTAAGAGCTCCAATACAAAGACCCCATGCTGTATGATGCAGATTGAAATCTCCGAAGATATTTGATAGATGATTGAATTGTTGGAAAAATTGAGACCAATTCGAGCCCGAAATATGAACGTCAGGAGGACAATAAATGTTAATAAGGTTAATAAGGTGGAGTTGTCTATAAGAAATGCAGACAATAAAGATATGAGGGATGTAATAATGTATGGGTAATGATTGGTATGATATAGAAGAATGAATAAAAAAGGCAGCCCCTCCATACCCTGGGCCATTATGTCGTACTTGATTATATGCCGGAATCGTAAAGGTTGTTTGCTCTGGAAACCATGTTTCCTGTAACGCAAGAATATGCGCACGGGTTTCGTTAATAATTCATTGAATGTGACTCCTTTTATTATGGACACTCCTAGCGTTCCATTGGACTATATTGATCATACAAAGTAAAAATATCGCATAGTCGGTCTCGCAGTTGATACATAGCATGCTGGATAGAGGGGTGACCACCTATAGCTTGGAGTAGAAGGAAAATAATGTTATGGATATCTTTCTGAAGGTTGGCCTTTCGGCGATAAACGGGATGTTGTGTATGTTCAGAAGGTAGAATGGGGAAAATGACATTTGCTGTAGAAGTCGAGGGTTATGACTGTAGGAGGGGGGGAGCAGTGACCCTCACAGGCGCAGTAAGTGAATTAGGTGAATCTCGATGAATAGCCATATATGCAGCTCGATCGCACCCCGGTTGGGGTTGAGGTCTTGTTGATTGCGTAATAATCTGAGTAAACTTACGTTTTCTCGGATTTTCAACGGGGGGTGAGTAATGTTCACTAGCGAGGGATGGAAAATGTTGCGGATGTTGAGCAGAGCAATATGTCGGGGGTGAAACTTTTGATTTTGTTTCAAGGAAAGATATATGCTCAGTGCTCATTATTTTCTTAACAAGTTTTTGATGTTTGTGCTCAGGGCATGTATCATGTCCTGTTTGATGATTTCCGTTACAATGTGTACATTTGGTAATCTGTTCGGTACACTTATCTGTGGCATGCTCCAAAGAGCATTTGCCGCAGCGGAACGCCTGTGTCCGACACTGTCGGACAGTGTGGCCATAGCGTTGACATTTCTTGCAAATAATGTGATTGAAAATAAAAGGTTCAACATCAAGAAATACACTGTAAAGTGATACATAACGTGGAAGATGTTGTGAGGGGAAGACTACTTTGACCGATCCAGTGGGGATGTATTCAATAACTTCATTGACAACAGCTTTACGTTGTAAACGCTGGACAGATTTGAGCGTATAATCAGATTTTAAATGTTGGAGGATAGACCCCTCAGTCAAGTTCTTATCTAGCCCTCGTATAAAACCAACACGCAAAATGCTGGAGCTGGGTATATATGCTCGAGCACGAATAGTTTCCAGTAACGGATGACATAAATTCATTCGCTTGAACGGCATAATTGAATTCGACTTGAAGACGATTTCTGCCTTTACGTGTTATGGATTTTACTGGTAAATTCCTGTCATAAAAAGGCGCCCTAAGGTCATAGGGTGTAGTTGTACGACATTTTTGTCTGCTACGGATTCAAACAAAACAATATATGGTCCAGAATGTTCCCGGGTATACACGTCCTGACTAACCGGAGGTGGTGGCTTTTGACTACTCTGTGTTGCTTGTTTGACATGTATTGGATCTTGAGTACGCTGATCGTTAGATTGATTATGTAGAGAATCATCTTCCATTTCCACTTCAACTTCATTATCAATCGTTAACTGAGAATCGTCCAAAAGGTCCTCCCCTCCACTGGAGGCAGCCATCATACGGAACCTTCACAAGAAACGAAGCACGAATTAACACTACACTACCACCAAGTAAACAATTCACACACTGTACAACCTAACCGGTTCGTAGCACAACGAAGACGAGAGAGTGCAGTTGACACACAGAATGTTTCCAGAGCACGTGAAATAGCTCACCAGAAAACGTAGCACATAGACAATTGATGGTGATAATACACGATGGTGTTTATAATCTCAGGACAAAAATTTCCATATGTGAAAAAGCATATTAACATCTGGATAAAGGATGTATAAGAGATCCCTCAATAGTATGTAGGAGAGATGTTACTACACAAAATTTACTATAACGCAATAACCTCGAATAGTAGTGAGAAGCAACAAATAGTCATAAGGGAAAATAAACATAGGAAAAAGCACATGGACACATGGTTCTAATCTTCACGCCGAAGTGATCCATCTCGGCGTCTTCTTCCCAGACGAGCGGAACCGGACAATTGGCAAGAAAGATAAGACATGTATCAATGACATTATAGGAGTTCATTTTGGGGATTGGAGAATACCGCTAGGAGGGATTACATTGAAGGAGAAATCAAGGAATATGTGAAAGATACCTGAAGAACTTGTTATTAAGGTCGACATCGTAACCTAAACCCGTAACATGTGACATCTGGACTGACAGAAGAAGTACTCACCAAAACACTAGTAGTAGAAATGACAAAAGACAGTAGCAATGCAAGTAGAGGCGAAGTAGCTGCAGGAGCTACGGAGAAGAAATAACCTAAACAAAGGCAGCATTTGCGGAGAAGCGAATAGTGTTCAAGAACAAGGCTACATGTGAGAAAATTAACAGATTAGAATTACTTATAGCGTAATTTTAGCTTCATCCAGAAACCTATTTAATTTCAGTCGCTTTGAGATCACAAATAACTTACGCCTTCAAATATCATAGGACTCTTTCTTCAGCACAGTTCCATAGTCTATAACTTAAGAGGAGTATTTTTAATTTGAGACCACCCTGCGACCACTACGGGTTGTACCCATGGGGAATGTTATCAGGTGAAGAGTCTTTGGAAACTAAGGGGTCCTCACGTGTGTCTATCTCCAGAGGGTACAGTCATTCAATAGGCCTTATCAGTGTTCCATCTTTCAGTCTTAACTTGGCTACCCGAGATACACCGTCCTTGCCAGGAAAGAGCGACACTATTCTTGCTAGTGGCCACTCCACACTATTTTGTTGCTCGCAACAGACCAGAACCACATCACCTTCCTTCAAAGTCAATGTCCCTTTACCTTTGAGGCGCTGGATCAGCTGGGACTGATATTCCTTCCTAAAGCGTTGTTTCAGTCCTTGCATCAGGTGTTGTCGGTAGCGCAGGCGCGCCTAGAACTTCTCCTTCTCGAGATGATCAATATATTGTACAAAACCCTCTCCAACAGCGTTAGGAAACGTTGATGGTGACAAAGGATTTAAATACTCAGGATATTCTGATATATAAATCAGTGGGCGTCCATTAATAATGGCCTGTACATCACAAAGCGAAGTCAGTAATTCTTCATAAATGAGTACAGACTTTCCAAGTATTCGTCTCAACAATTCTCTAATGGAACCGACCAGACGTTCCCACCATCTTCCCCACCGACTTGCAGTGGGGGGATTGAACTAAAACTCTATTTCTTGAAACCTAAATAGTTGTTGAAGTTCTTGGAGATCTAGGCCTTTTAATGCATTCGAAGCCCAAACAAAATTAGTACCATTGTCAGAATAGATAACGGATGGACGGCCCCTTCTAGCGATAAATCTTCTCAATGAAGGGATGAAAGCTTCGGTACTTAATGATGAAACTAACCCCAAATGGATCGCCCGGAAGGCGGCACAGGTGTAGAGAACAATCCATACCTTAGAATTACCTCTCAGAATTAACGGTCCTGCCATGCCAATGCCAACCACTTCAAAAACATTGGAATCCTTTACTCGATAATTAGATAGATCTGTAAAACAATTGAAAGAAGATCGAGGACCATATAATTCGGAATATTCAACGGAACGTCAAAGTGACTGCCGACAAAGGGTTCTATGAAAAAACGCTTTGACGGAAAGCAACCTATTATTTCTGCGTCATGTTGGTAGTGGGTGTCTTACTAAACGATAAGCTGAGCTTGGTCAATAAAGCGATTAATTACATTAATGATGGACGTAGAAGGCTGATGAAGTAAACATGATATACTGGTTGGAAACGGAATGCGCAATTGTAGTAACTTTCGCACAAAAATTTTGCGAGGGACATCATAAAATTTACAGTGAAATAATATGATTTGCATCACTCGCAACCTCACCGCATTGAAACGTGGCGGAGTGTGGAGATGAAATCAGTGTTTATATTGTGGTGTGAGTGCGTGATTAAATCTTAATCGGATAATATTTGTTATACGTTGACGGTTATAATGCCCTGTGAAATATCAAGGTTTAGTCGTGACAGAGGATTGAAGTTCATAATAATATCGTCCCTTGTGTTTGACAGTGGATTGCCAAATATCATTCCACTACGTATTGCTATCTTGTTTAAGTAAGGTTAGTAAATCACTGAACGGGTGGCCGATGTCAATTACTACATCTGTATCTAAGGCCGCTTCTTTTGCCAATTGATCAACAGTAGTATTACCTAAAATACCACCGAGCTCGATAGCTGCAGTCGCTTAAGTGCGGTTAGTATCCAGTAATCGGGAGGTAGTGGGTTCGAATCCCACTGTCGGCAGCCCTGAAGATGGTTTTCCGTGGTTTCCCATTTTCACACCAGGCAAATGCCGGGGCTGTACCTTAATTAAGGCCACGGCCGCTTCCTTCCACTTCCTAGGCATTTCCTATCCCATCGTCGCCATAAGAAATATCTGTGTCGGTGCGACGTAAAGCAAATAGCAAAAAAAAAAAAACTAAAATACCTTTATGCCCAGGAATCCAAACTAATGTAATATATTGCCCATCCATTTCCAGGACATAAATTATTTTTTCAAATTATAAACATACCAACTGAGAGATGTATTAAAAGAAGTTAACGACTGGAGGGCGCTCATCGAGTCAGTATAAATGGCACTCCCTTTGTGAGGGGAATCTTTAAGAAATAAGAGAGCCTGCCGAATAGCAAAAATTTCTGCTGTAAAAATAGACATTGTCAATGGTAATGACAATTTATCCGAGATTGCAGGTTGGGGAATGTAAATGGCAGATCCTATTCCTGTCCTAGTTTTAGATCCTTCAGTATAAATGTCAAGTCCAATACCCAAATTGGATAATCGAAGGCGCTTAATAGTTGCCAAGGCAGTTTGATGCATAGTTATACCATTATTGAAGGAGTTTATAGAAAGGATAATGATTTATGGTTTGTAATATAATATATCGAGTGGAAAAGCTAGATGGGGTAGGGTGATACTTTGAATACTCGAATTTATATAGGGCAAAATTTGCTTATATGCCGTAACCAAGGCGGGCGGTGACATAGTTCGCTTGATATGTCGTTGTAAATATTCAAATAAGAACTGGATTTTGGGGATGGGGATGATCACACTTCGTGCCATAGACACTTTAGTAGGTATTTTTTGCTATTAGTAATCTTCTTATGTGCAATGGTTGCTCGCCAGCTTCTACTAGTAACGCGTTTGTTGGGGTTGTTTTTAGGGCCCCCAGGCAAGGGCGGAGGCATTATATTGGATGAGATCTAAGGTTCGTAACTGGGTCCCAGAAGAAGTGTCAACATGTTGACCGCCATAATCTAATCGCGCCCGAACTGTAGCTTTATGGAATGATAAAGCGACAACTGGGTCTTCTCCCCATTGCCGCCTTACGACTGATTTAAGAATATGACATAATTATTCGTTTATTGTTTTAGCTTCCGAAAATGAGTTTTCCGTGGTAATTTATGATAAATAATTATGCCTAATAATTATGAACGTTGTGAATATGATTTACAAGTGAATCCATCATAATAGGGGACGTATCATACTATCTATGATGTGTAAAGGTCATGGCTGAACATTTATCAGGCGAGAGTTGAAAACCATTATCCAAAAACCAGGCATTAACTTCTTTCAAGGTGGTCATTATATTGTGCCTCCATGTATCTATGTTTGCATGGCTGGTGTAAATAAGTACATCATCTGCAAAGGTGATGATTCTAGCCGTTCTGGTAACCAATTGTTCCTAGTCCTGTAAGTATAATGCAAGGAATAGACCACTGCCATATAACCTTGGAATTTGTAGTGACATTTAAATCGGAAATGAAGGATTGGCATGCTTCTCTTAGATTATTATTAAAAACTTGTCTCATGGTGGCAGTAGGTTTTTTGTGGTGTTAAGGCACAAGGATATACCTTAAAAAGATGCTTTCTCATCATAAGCAAATTTGGCATTGATTATTCCACCAATGTATTTTAGCTACGGTATAAACGCCACTCAAACTTATTCGTCTACTAATGTCATTCCACGCCATCTCTCCGCTGACGGCTCGGAACATACCACTTAGTCGAGCAGCTCTTCTTCTTTCTCTCAATTCTTCCCAACCCAAACTTGGCAACATTTTTGTAACGCTACTCTTTTGTCGGAAATCGCCCAGAACAAATCGAGCTGCTTTTCTTTGGATTTTTCCCATTCTTGAATCAGGTAATCCTAGTGAGGGTCCCATACACTGGAACCATACTCTAGTTGGGGTCTTACCAGAGACTTATATGCCTTCTCCTTTACATCCTTACTACAATCCTTACTACAACTCCTTAAACCGCAGTGGTACGTATAAGTTACGAAATTTGTTTGGAAGGGTAATAGGGAGGTACATTCAGGGAAACAGGGTGGCCTAGAGAGCGGTGATAAGGGAACAGGGAACTGGAAATCAAGTGGGGATGACATAAAATTGTTAGTGTTGAACTGTAGAAGTATTGTAAAGAAAGGAATAGAATTAAGTAATTGAATAGATATGTATTTACCAGATATTGTAATAGGAGTTGAATCATGGCAGAGAAATGATATAATGGATGCAGAAATTTTCTCACGGAACTGGAGTGTGTATCGTAGAGATAGGATAGGAATGGTGGGAGGGGGAGTATTCAGTCTGGTGAAAGAAGAATTTGTAAGCTACGAAAAAGTTAAAGATGAGACACATGACATTCTAGGTGTAAGGCTCATTTCTAAAGATAATAGGCAACTTGATATATTTGGAGTGTACAGACCGGGAAAGGGTAGCACTGACGCGGATTCGGAATTATTTGATAGGATAGTCAGCTATGTGGGAAACGACATGGAAAGAAATGTGATTGTAGCGGGAGATCTGAATTTGCCAGATGTCAATTGGGAAGGAAATGCGAACGACAGGAAGCATGACCAACAAATGGCAAATAAGTTAATATGGGAAGGACAGCTGATTCAAAAAAGTGATGGAACAACCAGAGGGAAGAATATCCTGGATGTGGTGCTGATAAAACCAGATGAGCTCTATAGGGAAACTGAAGTAATAGACGGTATTAGTGATCATGAAGCTGTTTTTGTCGTAGTCAAAAATAATTGTGATAGAAAGGAAGGTCTTAAAAGTAGGACTATTAGGCAATGCCATATGGCTGATAAAGCAGGCATGAGGCAGTTTCTAAAAAGTAACTATGATCGGTGGAAAACGGTAAATAAAAATGTAAACAGACTCTGGGATGGGTTTAAAGAAATTGTTGAGGAATGCAAAAACAGGTTTGTACCTTTAAGGGAGGTAAGGAATGGTAAAGACCCACCTTATTATAATAGAGAAATAAAGAGACTAAGAAGGAGGTGCAGACTGGAAAGAAATAGAGTTAGAAATGGCTGTGGAAGTAAGGAGAAATTGAAGGAACTTACTAGAAAATTGAATCTAGCAAAGAAGGCAGCTAAGGATAACATGATGGCAAGCATAATTGGCAGTCATACGAATTTTAGTGAAAAATGGAAGGGTATGTATAGGTATTTTAAGGCAGAAACAGGTTCCAAAAAGGACATTCCAGGAATAATTAATGAACAAGGGGAGTGTGTATGTGAGGATCTTCAAAAGGCAGAAGTATTCAGTCAGCAGAATGTAAAGATTGTTGGTTACAAGAAAAATGTCGAGATAGAGGAGGAGACTAAGGCCAATGAAGTATTAAAATTTACATATGATAACAATGACATTTACAAAAAGATACAAAAGTTGAAAACTAGAAAAGCGGCTGAAATTGATCAGATTTCTGGGGATATACTAAAGACAATGGGTTAGGATATAGTACCATATCTGAGGTATTTATTTGATTATTGTTTGGTCGGAGGAGCTATACCAGATGAATGGAGAGTTGCTATTGTAGCCCCTGTGCATAAAGGAAAGGGTGATAGACATAAAGCTGAAAATTACAGGCTAGTAAGTTTGACATGCGTTGTATGTAAGCTTTGGGAAAACATTCTTTCTGATTATATTAGACATGTTTGTGAAATTAATAACTGGTTCGATAGAAGGCAGTTCGGTTTTAGGAAAGATTATTCCACTGAAGCTCAACTTGTAGGATTCCAGCAAGATACAGCAGATATCATGGATTCTGGAGGTCAAATGGACTGTATCGCGATTGACCTGTCTATAGCATTTGATAGGGTGGATCATGGGAGACTACTGGCAAAAATGAGTGCAATTGGACTAGACAAAAGAGTGACTGATTGGGTTGCTATATTTCTAGATCTCAGAGAATTAGATTAGGTGAAGCTTTATCTGACCCTGTAATAATTGAGAGGGGAATTCCTCAAGGCACTATTATCGGACCTTTATGTTTTCTTATATATAAATGATATGAGTAAAGGAGTGGAATCGGAGGTAAGGCTTTTTGCGGATGATTTTATTCTGTATGGAGTAATAAATAATTTACAAGATTCTGAGCAACTGCAACGTGACCTCGATAATGTTGTGAGATGGACAGCAGGCAATGGTATGTTGATAAACGGGGTTAAAAGTCAGGTTGTGAGTTTCACAAATAGAAAAAGTCCTCTCAGTCTTAATTACTGCGTTGATGGGGTGAAAGTTCTTGTTGGGGATCATTGTAAGTATCTAGGTGTTAATATACGGAAAAACCTTCATTGGGGTAATCACAAAATGGGATTGTAAATAAAGGGTACAGATCTCTGCACAGGGTTATGAGGGTGTTTAGGGGTTGTAGTACCGGGCGAGTTGGCCGTGCGCGTAGAGGCGCGCGGCTATGAGCTTGCATCCGGGAGATAGTAGGTTCGAATCCCACTATCGGCAGCCCTGAAGATGGTTTTCCGTGGTTTCCCATTTTCACACCAGGCAAACGCTGGGGCTGTACCTTAATTAAGACCACGGCCGCTTCCTTCCAACTCCTAGGCCCTTCCTATCCCATCGTCGCCATAAGACCTATCTGTGTCGGTGCGACGAAAACCCCCTCGCAAAAAAGGGGTTGTAGTAAGGATGTAAAGGAGAGGGCATATAAGTCTCTTGTAAGACCCCAACTAGAGTATGGTTCCAGTGTATGGAACCCTCACCAGGATTACCTGATTCAAGAATTGGAAAAAATCCAAAGAAAAGCAGCTCGATTTGTTCTGGACGATTTCCGACAAAAGAGTAGCGTTACAAAAATGTTGCCAAGTTTAGGTTGGGAAGAATTGAGAAAAAGAAGAAGAGCTGCTCGACTAAGAGGTATGTTCCGAGCTGTCAGCGGAGAGATGTCGTGGAATGACATTAGTAGACGAATAAGTTTGAGTGGCGTTTATAAAAGTAGGAAAGATCACAATATGAAGATAAAGTTGGAATTCAAGAGGACAAACTGGGGCAAATATTCATTTGTAGGAAGGGGAGTTAGGGATTGGAATAACTTACCAAAGGAGACGTTTAATAAATTTCCAATTTCTTTGAAATCATTTAGGAAAAGTCTAGGAAAACAACAGATAGTGAATCTGCCACCTGGGCGACTTCTCTAAATGCAGATCAGTATTGATTGTTTGTTTCCTATTACAATATCTGGTAAATGTATATCTATTAAATTACTTAATTCTATTCCTTTCTTTACAATACTTCTACAGTTCAACACTAACAATTTTATGTCATCCCGACTTGATTTCCAGTTCCCTGTTCCCTTATCACCGCTCCCTAGGCCACCCTGTTTCCCTGGGTTACAGGTTTGTAACATCGTTCTTGACTGCTACAAGAAATATTTATACTCATAGCCTTGCATCTTGTATATCAGTACATTGTTTAAGAACAAGCAGTTTGTCTCCAAGAAATAAGTAGTCTTCAAGCACTTTGTCCATAATGTTTCACAACCTCGCCAATATCCACATTGATATCTGTGTGTACTGCCATGAGGGAAAGAGCCGTCAGCTTTTCCTCACCGGTTTTACTCCTTAAATATGTCTTTACCCTCTTCAGGGTGGAGAAGCTTCTCTCCACAGATACTGTAGTTACTGGAATAACGGCCAGGATCATAACAGGGGTAGCAATGTTTGGAAGAGAGGTCTTGTCGATTTATTTTAGAACTTCAATCACAGTCTTTGATTGATTTTCTGATGAGATTGTGCAATTCCTCTTCCACAAACGCCACTCCGCCTCCAGAATGTCTTTATTTGCATTTTCAAGATCGCTTTCGTAAAATTCAATCGCCTTCACAATGTCACCAAAATCTTTCTTAACCGCATATTTTGGCAAAAGACATTCCAAACCGAGTAAAGTTTCAACACGCAGAGCGACTGCTTGGTAGACTGATTCCCTGTGGGTGTGTAACCCTCAAGTTTAGTCTCGTTCTATGGTTTGCAACCCTGGACCAAGTGCTAGTATGCGGTAGTCTGTGCCAGTGGCGTATTTATGGGGGACAGTACTTTCATTTGTGTAAGGTTCATCCCAAATACTGGTTCTTAACAGACACCGGAGCGTGTGAAGTTCATCCCACAGGAGAATTTTTAACGTGACAGAAGCCAATGACACGGAGCTGTTGCAATTAAAACACCATTTTAACCGCCACCGACCCAAGCCTGGATTTGAACCTGCAAACTCGGACTAAGAAGGACAGCGACTCATCCAACTGAGCCACATGAAAAGGAGGCGTTTGTAATTATTGTTATAAATAGGTACAGTTATAATTTTAAGACGGTTTTATAAGTAGTATTTATTCAGACGTACATTTTCCAACTGTCCTAAATGCACGAGACCGGACGGAAGAATTAGCTGGAAGCTAAGGAGCCTTGTAACGATGTGACTTGAGGTATCCTGCATTCGATTCCTGCACTGACAATGTTAAGAAAGGAATGGGATGGGGATGATACAGCCTTGTTTTCGGTTACAATAGAATTGGCTTTGAGTCTCCCGTCTCAAAATATCTACGACACACTTCGCCTTCACGGGACGTAGGCCAAAGTAGTTCCTTTTTTAAAAAGACAAATTAATTAAATGTAGATTCTACTTCCTCACAAAAGAAGAACTATATTATTAATTTTACGATCAGTATCAATAATGCAGCCGCTTTATGTTAACAGTACAGAAGTTATGATTTCGATTGTTGGATTGTTGCTACATCGTAGCAATCAAAACCACCAATATTTATTAAAGATCCGTCACCGCACTCGGCAGGACCGGCTTTCTCTGGCTTTCTCTTCATATCACCCTCTCGAGGTAAAATCGTATCCACGCTACTGGCCTGGATTTTTACCCCACCCACTGAGTACTCCACTGAATCCACTCACAATTTAAGGTACAAGGTAAGCCCGAAGAATGGTTGGATACTCAAAATACACCACCATAAATGATGCCATAATGATTCATAAGTACATACTTTAAAAACAGCAAGCTTAAAAATCGTGGGATTTTAAAAATCATAATCATTAACGACAGGATCTACGGTTGTAAGTAGACTCCTGATAAACAGAACGTGACTTTTAACGTTAAGAATTTCATATTTAGGTTCCGTATTGAAACAAGACTTACATCAAAGAAAGGACAATAAGTTCCACCTTTTCAATATTATATATTGTGTGAAAGTTTTACATTACAGTTAAAATATCACAACTTCTGTACATTCGGTACCGGTTTCGACAGATTCCCTGTCATCATCAGCCGAGAATAATTAAACAAAGACAAGTATAGATCATGATTCTTATGGTGTGATTACAATGGTGGATTAAAATATACATTATATGATTAAAATAGTATATATATATATAAATTAAAGGTAAGTAAAATGGGAATGGTCATTATTCTATGAGGTGTACACCTTAATATTTCTAATTAAAAGGTTAATTTGTTAAAATAAATTTTGTTCTTGTAATATATACTTAGGGCCTATAGTGAAATTTGAATGTAGGCTTAAATATGTAATATTTTAACTTTTTGACCAGTCAATTCATTGAAGTTATGTAGCCATGTTTGACACATTAAAAAGGTAAACAAACATTTAGTCGAATTGTACATATTTTATGTGGAACACCATTCGACTAAATGTTTGTTTACCTTTTTAATGTGTCAAACATGGCTACATAACTTCAATGAATTGACTGGTCAAAAAGTTAAAATATTACATATTTAAGCCTACATTCAAATTTCACTATAGGCCCTAATTATATATTACAAGAACAAAATTTCTTTTAACAAATTAACCTTTTAATTTGAAATATTAAGGTGTACACCTCATAGAATAATGACCATTCCCATTTTACTTACCTTTAATTTGTGTATATATATATGTATATATACTATTTTAATCATATAATGTATATTTTTAATCCACCATTGTAATCAAACCATAAGAATCATGATCTATACTTGTCTTTGTTTAATTATTCTCGGCTGATGATGACAGGGAATCTGTCGAAACCGGTACCGAATGTACAGAAGTTGTGATATTTTAACTGTAATGTAAAACGTTCACACAATATATAGTATTGAAAAGGTGGAACTTACTGTCCTTTCTTTGATGTAGAACGTGACTTCCCATTTCAAAAAGTTTGCATGCATCGACTGCGATTCAAACCTCGGCCGTTTTGAAGAGAACATACAACCATTGGTACTGAGCTATCACGCCCGCCGATTACGAAATAGTTACTCGCACTTTAATGGTGCTATTTGAAGCTCTAATCAGTCCCCGGGCATCTGACAAAACAGACAGGCCTACCTATAGAACTTACGCACACATCTCCGATCATACCTTGCTATTACATGCTAGTGCTGCTGTTAGAATACAATACTTTCTCATAACTTACCGGCGATGTACATAGTTTTGGCTTCTTTATGACAAATCGGTCCATCTTCAAAAATGTGCAGCTCACAATCCCGCCACAGTCATCCTAACACTGTAAGTTAAATACAGCACATCTCTCAAGTACAGTACAACCCGACAATGGTGACAACGTGACATTGTTGTTTCCAAGAACCGAGTTTATACAAAAGCTGACACGATGTTGTGTAACGGCCACTCACCTAATTACGGCCGCTGTTCTCTCGTCCTCCGTTTGTCTTGCTCTACACGCCGCTACTACACTCATGTAATCGGCCTTATACATTCACTGCTGCCTCGCTTATCGCCCGACCTGCTGGACATCTCGCTGTATACTGTACTACCACTGGGTTACAACACTATCTGATGTTTCTCGAAGCCATGTGCGTTTCCTTCACGAACTTTCTGTTGCCCAAAAAATTCGTCCCCCGATCCCTCGGTCTTCAGTCCAGCGCTGATACCGAGTGAGGTTGGAGGGTCGTCCAACGGGTTCCCAGTATTCCGCTGAGAAACTCTACTTCATTTTCTACTAGATTAGATGAGCAACAGAGTGTCTTATTAATTATTAATATTATTATTATTATTTTCCCAGTGGAGTTTGGCAATCAGGGCCTAACTTTACCTCCGTCCGCCTCTATGGCCAGTTTCAGTTTACATTAATGTTTCTAACAAAATAATGGCATCAAGATAATTGAATAGACTCAAGAGGTTTGAATGATTGAATATGAGGCCTGGACTTAGCAACCGTACTATGGTCTGACTTTGTACTCTGCATCTTAAGGTGCTTGGGCGACTCCCACATTTGTGATCACGTCCTCCTCCCTCCCGTTGCCCTCCTTTTTCTTCCCTCTATTTTAAAACTGTGTTCATTAATCTCGTTCTGCGGAGGCTTGAAGTCTGCTATGTCCATTTGAATTGCCTCACCTAATATAAAATTTTGTAAATGGTCTAGGGGTTTCTCGTATATACATTATTTCTATTCAAAACATTGTTCTTATACTTTACCATGCTGTGTGAGTTTTGCTCTGGTTATCTTTCAAGTAGAAAGAATATATAGTCTTGGTTAAACTCTAATATTCTTCTTCTTATTCCCTCCACTGACCTCTCATTGGTCCCAGCCTGTTTCTTATTTTATAGCCTGCTAATGTATCTGTAAATAATTATTATGTCAAATGGATTACTACCTTCTACGAATTGCTACATATGGATACATGTTTGGTTCCATACACCCCCACAATCGTAACAGTTGTAAGCTTGCAACTGTTTCTGGCCGCGGCCCCCGTTATCTCGGTGGTCACGTTCCGGCCCCCTACAGATTAATCCCTTGCTAATTGCCCTTCTCCTCATCTTTTGGCATTTGTCAACACGCAGTTATATTCCCAATACTGAGTTTTTACAGGTGAATATCCCCGCGCATCACAATGCTAAGTGCTTTCCTTCCATTCAAGCTTCTTCAAGCAGTACAGATATGGAGAATTATGTACCGGTATGGCCCTACTGAGCCTTGCTAGTAGATCCGTTGTTGCTACGTTAATTTAACATCACGGCGTAAGCTCTTAATTTGTTCGTAGCGTACGTAAAACAACGGCTGATCCTAGCACTAGTTTCAGAAAATCGTTTGGGGCCCGCCCCCCGCCCCTGCCGCGCTGGCTACGCCAGTGAATTGAGGTTTAAATGCTCAACCCAGCCAGGAATCGATTCGGGCAAAAGGCCAGCATGCTTACCATGAAGCATGAAATAATAATAATTGTTACGGAGATACCGTGGTGGACAGAGGTGAAAGAAGGTGAGGGCATGAATGGATCCATCTACTACAATCAAAAGGTTAATTAAAAGATTTAAAATCAGAGTTATATTTCTTTTCTACTGGTTTTTAAAGCTAAATTTCAACAAAACACGTCGCTCAGCGACAGAACAAGTTTCCAGGTACAGTAATTTAAGTACAAAGTAGTAGAAATCAGAACATCAACAAAATTTGCCAATTAACCACCAGAGCTTAAAGCTCCCAATTTTACAAATATTACTCCAGAACCATTGCTTCATACACTCAAGAGTCAAGGAGACAGGTCTCCCAATTTCATTTACAGAGTATATTAACACCTCTACAAGAATAGAAAGAGCATCTATGCTCTATCAATTGTCTAGGAGGCTGAGCTCCGATCCTTATACCATTACTGCCCTTTCAAGACCATCTTCAACAACCAGAGCATCTTTCTTCACTGAAATTTACATTTTCAAGGCCTCTCGAGGCACAACCTACATTTAATAATTCAAATAGAATTCACTGTCTTAAACTCTCAACACTCTAACCACTTAACATGAGCACGCGTCTGTAAAAGACTCTCCCCGTGGCTAAATGATGATATTAGAGCAATGATGGCTAAGCGGGATGCAGCTCATAGGAAATATAAACATTACCCGACAGAGGAAAACTTTATCTATTACAAACGACTACGTATATAAAACGACTCAGACAGTAAGAAACACTCGACTACGGTACGCCCATGACCTTATAAAACCTGACGTAAGACCCGCTACTTTATGGAAGTCAATCCGCCATTTTGGACTAAATAAACCGGACAAGGTAGACGATTTAGAAGTTTCTCTTGATGAACTGAATAATCACTTCGTATCCTCCCATGTACAATTAAACGAAGCAAAAGAAAATATTTTGTGTGCAAATTACAACACACCACCTGTAGGCAGAGACAAATTTTATTTTAGTTATGTCTCACCCCTTCAAGTGAAAGCGGCTATCATGCGAATTAAAACTAAATCCACAGGGGTGGACAATATATGTATTATAATGCTAAAGAAAATTGTCGACGCTATTATTCCAGTATTGACATTCATATACAATTTCTCCCTTCAAATTAGTGTATTTCCAACTGTCTGGAAAATGGCCTTGGTGCATCCTTTACCAAAGATAAAATCTCCTAGACTAAACAGTGACTACAGACCTATAAATATACTGTCAATAGTAGCCAAGGGACTCGAACACATAGTGCATAATCAAATCACCAACTATATCAACGACCACGACATATTAGACCCACACCAGTCAGGTTTCCGACGCAATCACAGTACATGTACTGCCTTACTAAGCGTGACTGACGATATAAGACTGGCTATTGACGAGCAAAAACTGACTATCCTAGTATTATTGGACTTCAGCAAAGCATTTGACTCTGTAGACCATGAGTTGCTCCTATCCAAACTTTATCACCTAGGGTTCTCCTACAGTACTCTGAGATGGTTGGGAGCTTATTTACACGAACGTCAACAACGTGTCACCAATCAAGGTGCGTTTTCTTCGTGGCAATATGTAAAAAGAGGTGTCCCACAAGGGTCAACCCTTGCTCCTTTGCTATTTTCTGTCTATATCAACGACCTAGCTAATCAGCTGACACATTGTAAACGTCACATCTATGCTGACGACGTACAATTGTACATCCATGCAAAACCAACAGACGTTTTGACAGCAATCGAGAAAATTAACATGGATCTAGAGGCCATAAGTAAACGGTCTTACCAGCATGGACTTATTTTGAACCCAAAAAAGTCCCAAACTATAGTAATTGCCCACCCAAGACTTATTTCCGACAATTTCCGCATGTCCATCTCCGACGTACAACTTCAAAATCAAGTTTTTCCCTTTTGCAAGAGCGTAAAAAATCTCGGAGTAACCATTGACCAGCACCTCTCGTGGACGGATCAGGTAATATCTGTGAGTAGACGAGTTTTTGCTACGTTGCACACATTAAACAATTTCAAATTTACTTTTCCATTCAGTTTAAAGAAGAAACTAGTTGAAACCCTCGTTCTTCCAATATTCGATTATTGTGACGTAGTATACAAAGATGTGAAAACCGAGCTTCGAGATAAACTACAACGTGCACAGAATGCCTGTGTAAGATTTATATGTAATCTGAAATTTTCAGATCATGTTACCCAGTCTTACGTCGACCTCGGATGGCTACGCTTTGAAGACAGACGCAAGCTGCATACCCTGACTTCATTGCACCGAATCCTTACCTTACAATCCCCATCTTACCTGTATGAACGATTCCATAGCCATTCTGAACACCATGATAAAAACACCAGAGCGCTGAGCTCGTCACTGCTCGCTATTCCTAAGCATAAATCCTCAACCTACAACAATTCCTTCACTGTTGTGGCCAGCCGTGAATGGAACTTTCTTCCGCAGGAGGTCAGAGGGATATCAAACCACGGAAGATTTAAAAGTATGTGTTCAAAATATCTCTATGAAACGAGCACGTAGTGCGACAGTCTTCTTCTTCTTATTCTTCTTCTAATGGCCATTCTTCGTCTTCTTATTCTTCTTCTTCTTCCTCTTCTTATTATCATTATTGATTATTATTATTCAGTAGTGTTAGAAAGTACTCAGCTGTGGTTTTCCTGCATAGTTATCCTTATCCCTATCCCCATTTTGCAATGTTTTTCACCCACAGTAAACACATGAAAACTGAACATTCGTCAATGTGATATACTTCTGGAATTGGACAAATTAATTGTAAATATTAGTAGGTTTATCTATATTATTATTATTATTATTATTATTATTATTATGATTATTATTAGTATTATTATTATTATTATTGAATTTGTAATTCGTTCTTTGTTGTATGTTAATTTCTTCGCAGGAAGCAAAATGTTAATTTATATTGTGTATTATGATAGTTATTTTTATGTACAGCAGGATAGCATAGTACCGTAGTAATTTGTTTCAGTCTCTTTTTTCATTTATTCAGTATGTTATATATTTTTATGTTAATTATGTATTTCACTGGTTAAGTGTAAGACAGGGACACGTGTCCCTAACTTTGCCAGTTAAAATAAATCATGTCATGTCATGTCATGTCATGTCATTCTACTGGGCCTTGGTGGGAAGAGATAAAACACAGGTTCAAGTTACTGGCCCAAAAATCAAAATGATGTGGAGGCGGGCATTTGCACCCCTTGAAGCTTACACTCAGAAATTTAAAACCCTAGTTGTGCTCATTGCCCGACCTTGCAGAGGCTAATCCTGTACTACTGACGTGACTAGAAGGAGAAAATTAAAGTTACACACTGAAAACGGTTAAAAAATCATAGTCACCTCGAAGTCAAGTTGATATGGAACTTGAGAGGGTGTCACACTCTCTATTCCCGAATTTAAGCTAAGTGCTTTTAGGGTTGTTTGAAATTTACAGTAGAAATTTAATTTTAGAAGATTGGAAATTTAAAGTTACATTATTAATGATAGGAAACTTTCCCCTAGAGCTAGATTTCAGAGGTTATCATCTAGTTATTAAACAGCTGCCATTACCTTACTGCGCTGGACTGCTCGACGAAGGGCGGGCGAGACGCCCCCGCCTCCACTCCACACACTCAGAAACTGGACGATCAAGAAGACAAGGTAGCTCGAAAAATTGCCAGGTTTTATACCCGAGAGGAAGGTTCGAGAGAGTTCTGGGTTAAGGCCCGACATACCCTCAATTTTTGTTGGATAATCAAATAAGACGAAGACAAACATAATTAGTGGAAAAATACACATTAAAATTTCTTATTGGTTAATTTTGAATTTGGCGGAAAGAGATCGAAGTGTTGACAACTGTGATACACAAAAAACAAAGACAAATCAACTCAGTTTAGGAAACCTTAAAATAACAAATTACTTTCTTGTCTTAATCGTTCCTCTTCACACTAGAGGGCATAACATACGTTTTTTGTAGAGACATCTGTGAGGAAACGTCCAAACGTTTTGCGCAAGTTGTTGCAAGTTTATATGGAAGATGGCATTTTTCAAGGCGCTTCATTTGAATGAACAGGGCAGGTGTGCCCTCGCGGTACAATAATAATAATAATAATAATAATAATAATAATAATAATAATAATAATAATAATAATAATAATAATAATAATAATAATAATAATAATAATTGTTGTTACGGAGTTTTTGGTGGACAGAGGTGAAAGAAGGTGCGGGTATGAATGGGTCCATCTAGTACAATCAGAAGATTAATTAGAAGCTTTAAAATTCAAAGTTATATATTTTTCCTTTTTTTCTTTTCAATGCAACATATTAACAAAGCCAGTCACTCAGCGACGGGACAAAATTTCAGATACAGTAGTTTACATAGGAGGCGGGAGAAATCACAGAATTATCAAAATTTGACAATTACTCATCTGATCTTTAAGCTCCAATTTTACAAATATTATTTGAGCACCATTGCTCCGTACACACAAAACACTAGGAGACAGGTCTCCCACACTCCTTTAGAGAGTTTTAGTAACACTGCTACAAAATAAAGAGCATCAATGGTCTATGAATATCTAGGAGACTGCGCTCCCAACCTTATACCATTACAACCCGAGCATCTTTGCTCACTGAAAATTTAGAGTTTCCAGGCCTCTAGAGGCACAACCCACATTTAATAGTTCAAACAGATTTCACTGTCTTCAACACTCAACAGTTTAACCACTTAACAGAAATAACTAGGTTTTACAGGAGTATAGAATACTCATTCTACCGGACCTTGGTGGAAAGAAGAAAACACAGGTTAAAGTTACTGACCCAAAAATCAAAATGATGTGGAGGCAGACACTTTCATTCCTTGAAACTGACACTTAAAATTTTACAACCCTAGTTGGGCTTACTGCCCGACGTTACAGAGGCTAATGCCATACTACCGAGGTGACTAGATGGAAAACATTTAAGTTATAAGGCTACAGATAGGAAACGGTAACAAAAACTTAGTCACCTCAAAAACAAATTGATGGGGAACTCGAGGGGGTAACACACTCTCTATTCCCGAATTTCGGCTAAGTTTACAGGCTAGATTAGAGATTTACATTTGAAGAAGTTTACATTATTGGAGATTGGAAACTTGAAGTTACATTCTTAAAGACTTTCGATATTCAGTAATTAACAGCAGCTTTTATCCTGTTAGGGGTTGTAGGATAAAAAAATAGAGCACGACTAAGTAGTATTGTAGTGTAGTCGTATATTAATTACCTTATTGTTGTGTACTATCCCAGACAATATATCCCTCCGTTCATTTATTTTTTTGCAAATAAGTTATTTTATTTTTTAATTTAAAAATTTTCCCCCGTAAAGAATGGCTAAGGAGCGCGAATGTACTTATTGTGGGTGTGGTGAGGCATTGAGGGGTATGAGGGAGGAGTTGGAAAGTTTGAGGGAGATAATTAGGATTCTCACAGAAGACAGGAAGGAAGATAGGACTCTCTCAAACAATGTACAGGTTACAGTAGGTGTACAAGAGGGAGGGGAAGGAAAGGGAGGAGTTGTAGAAGACAGGTGGTCAAATGTTCTAAGGGGAAGGAGATTGCAGGCCAAGGGCTCTATTCAGGATCAGAATTCAGGACAGGTGTCTGTGCGAAATCGGTACGAGTCACTCCAGGTAGAACAACAGAGGGAAGATGAGGGACAGGGAACTGTTGCTGAGATGCGTGGAAGTAGGAGGAAGGGAAAAGGTAGGAAAGGGAAATGTAGAGTAGAGGATAGGAAAAGACAGGTGGAACAGGGTCATGGGAAGGAGAAAAGGGAGGAGGAAGTAGCTTCTGAAGCTATCAGGAAAGATAGGGCTGACCAGGAGGGGAGGGGATCAAATGAGGTGGGTAGGGTTGAGGCTCTGGTCATGGGGGATTCCATCGTTAGACACGTGGGGAAAGTGTGTGGAGGAAAGGGAACCAGGGTAGAATGTTATCCAGGAATTAGGTTGAGGCAGATGTTGAGGAAAGTAGAAGAGAGGGAGGAGGGGAAGGAGAAGGTGGTAGTGTTTCACGTTGGTACCAACAACGTAAGGCAAGCTGATATAAGTACCAACATAGTTGGAGATGTGTGGGATCTGGTAAATGCAGCACGGGTAAAGTTTAAGAAAGCGGAGATTGTTATTAGTGGAATACTGTGTAGGAGGGATACTGACTAGAGGGTGATTGGGGATTTAAATGAGACTATGGAGTGGGTATGTGGGAAACTGGGAGTGAAATTTCTAGATCCTAATGGGTGGGTAGGAGATAGGGATCTGCGCTCGGATGGCCTTCATTGAAGCCGCAGTGGTAGGTATAAGTTAGGAAATTTGTTTGGAAGGGTAATAGGGAGGTACATTCAGGGAAACGGGATGGCCTAGGGAGCGGTGATAAGGGAACAGGGAACTGGAAATCAAGTAGGGATGACATAAAATTGTTAGTGCTGAACTGTAGAAGTATTGTAAAGAAAGGAATAGAATTAAGTAATTTAATAGATATATATTTACCAGATATTGTAATAGGAGTTGAATCATGGCTGAGAAATGATATAATGGATGCAGAAATTTTCTCACGGCACTGGCGTGTGTATCGTAGAGGTAGGATAGGAACGGTGGGAGGGGGAGTTTTCATTCTGGTGAAAGAAGAATTTGTAAGCTACGAAAAAGTTAAAGATGAGACACATGACATTCTAGGTGTAAGGCTCATTTCTAAAGATAATAGGCAACTTGATATATTTGGAGTGTACAGATCGGGAAAGGGTAGCACTGATGCAGATTCGGAATTATTTGATAGGATAGTCAGCTATGTGGGAAACGACATGGAAAGAAATGTGATTGTAGCGGGAGATCTGAATTTGCCAGATGTCAATTGGGAAGGAAATGCGAACGACAGGAAGCATGACCAACAAATGGCAAATAAGTTAATATGGGAAGGACAGCTGATTCAGAAAGTGATGGAACCAACCAGAGGGAAAAATATTTTGGATGTGGTGCTGATAAAACCAGATGAGCTCTATAGGGAAACTGAAGTAATAGATGGTATTAGTGATCATGAAGCTGCTTTTGTGGTAGTTAAAAATAAATGTGATAGAAAGGAAGGTCTTAAAAGTAGGACTGTTAGGCAGTACCATATGGCTGACAAAGCAGGTATGAGGGTTCTCCAAAACGCAGAAGTATTCAGTCAGCAGTATGTAAAGATCGTTGGTTACAAGGATAATGTCGAGATAGAGGAAGAGACTAAGGCCAAAGAAGTAATAAAATTTACATATGATAACAATGACATTATCTGTGGAAAACGGTAAAAAAAATGAAAACAGACTCTGGGATGGGTTTAAAGAAATTGTTGAGGAATGCGAAAACAGGTTTGTACCTTTAAGGGTGGTAAGGAATGGTAAAGACCCACCTTATTATAATAGAGAAATAAAGAGACTAAGAAGGAGGTGCAGACTGGAAAGAAATAGAGTTAGAAATGGCTGTGGAAGTAAGGAGAAATTGAAGGAACTTACTAGAAAATTGAATCTAGCAAAGAAGGCAGCTAAGGATAACATGATGGCAAGCATAATTGGCAGTCATACGAATTTTAGTGAAAAATGGAAGGGTATGTATAGGTATTTTAAGGCAGAAACAGGTTCCAAGAAGGACATTCCAGGAATAATTAATGAACAAGGGGAGTGTGTATGTGAGGATCTCCAAAACGCAGAAGTATTCAGTCAGCAGTATGTAAAGATTGTTGGTTACAAGGATAATGTCGAGATAGAGGAAGAGACTAAGGCCAAAGAAGTAATAAAATTTACATATGATAACAATGACATTTACAATAAGATACAAAATTTGAAAACTATAAAAGCGGCTGGAATTGATCAGATTTCTGGGGATATACTAAAGACAATGGGTTGGGATATAGTACCATATCTGAAGTACTTATTTGATTATTGTTTGGCCGAAGGAGCTATACCAGATGAATGGAGAGTTGCTATAGTAGCCCCTGTGTATAAAGGAAAGGGTGATAGACATAAAGCTGAAAATTACAGGCCAGTAAGTTTAACATGCATTGTATGTAAGCTTTGGGAAGGCATTCTTTCTGATTATATTAGACATGTTTGTGAAATTAATAACTGGTTCGATAGAAGGCAATTCGGTTTTAGGAAAGGTTATTCCACTGAAGCTCAACTTGTAGGATTCCAGCAAGATATAGCAGATATCTTGGATTCTGGAGGTCAAATGGACTGTATCGCGATTGACATGTCTAAAGCATTTGATAGGGTGGATCATGGGAGACTACTGGCAAAAATGAGTGCAATTGGACTAGACAAAAGAGTGACTGAATGGGTTGCTATATTTCTAGAAAATAGATCTCAGAGAATTAGGGTAGGTGAAGCTTTATCTGACCCTGTAATAATTAAGAGGGGAGTTCCTCAGGGCAGTGTTATCGGACCTTTATGTTTTCTTATATATATAAATGATATGAGTAAAGGAGTGGAATCGAAGGTAAGGCTTTTTGTGGATGATGTTATTCTCTATAGAGTGATAAATAAGTTACAAGATTGTGAGCAACTGCAACGTGACCTCGAAAATATTGTGAGATGGACAGCAGGCAATGGTATGTTGATAAACGGGGCTAAAAGTCAGGTTGTGAGTTTCACAAATAGGAAAAGTCCTCTCAGTTTTAATTACCGCGTTGATGGGGTGAAAGTTCCTTTTGGGGATCATTGTAAGTATCTAGGTGTTAATATAAGGAAAGATCTTCACTGGGGTAATCACATAAATGGGATTGTAAATAAAGGGTACCGATCTTTGCACATGGTTATGAGGGTGTTTAGGAGTTGTAGTAAGGATGTAAAGGAGAGGGCATATAAGTCTCTGGTAAGACCCCAACTAGAGTATGGTTCCAGTGTATGGGACCCTCACCAGGATTACCTGATTCAAGAACTGGAAAAAATCCAAAGAAAAGCAGCTCGATTTGTTCTGGGTGATTTCCGACAAAAGAGTAGCGTTACAAAAATGTTGCAATGTTTGGGTTGGGAAGAATTGAGAGAAAGAAGAGAGCTGCTCGACTAAGTGGTATGTTCCGAGCTGTCAGCGGAGAGATGGCGTGGAATGACATTAGTAGACGAATAGGTTTGAATGGCGTCTATAAAAGTAGGAAAGATCACAATATGAAGATAAAGTTGGAATTCAAGAGGACAAACTGGGGCAAATATTCATTTATAGGAAGGGGAGTTAGGGATTGGAATAACTTACCAAGGGAGATGTTCAATAAATTTCCAATTTCTTTGAAATCATTTCGGAAAAGGCTAGGAAAGCAACAGATAGGGAATCTGCCACCTGGGCGACTGCCCTAAATGCAGATCAGTATTGAATGATTGATTGAAACCTTCCCTTCGGGTTAGCTTTCAGAGGCTATCACCTAGTTAGTACATGGCTGCCATTACCTTATTGCACTGGACGCTCGATGAAGGGTGGAACGCCACCGCCTCCACTATTGGCACACATTCAGTCCACTGGACGATCAAGAAGACAAGGTTGCTCGAAAAGTTGCCAAATTTTATACCCGAGAGGAAGGTTCGGGAGAGATTTGGACTAATGCCCGACACCCCCAAATTTTTATTGGATAATTAAATTTGTAGAAGAAAACGCTGATTGGTTGAAAATTAAATACAGGAAATTTCCTATTGGCCACTTTTGAAGTTGGCGGAAGGAGGTCAAAGTGTTGAAAACTTTAACATACCAAAAACAAAAGACAATCAACTCAGTGTAGTAAACCTAGCAATACAAAATTACTATATCACTTTAGTAGCGACATTTGTTGATCAAAGTCCGAACTTCTTGCTCTAGTTGTTTCAAGTTTTAAAAGTAAGATGTCATTTCACAAGGCGCTTGATTTAAATGAACGGGGCAGGTGTACTCTCGCGGTACAATAATGATAATCAGGCTGATTTGATCCTCAACAGCTCCGCCATCAGCTGGCATAGTTGGCCTATGTGTCACTGAAGAGGCATTCTAGGGAAAAGAGAAGTGAGGCAATTTTCCGTTGCTTTGCTCGCTGAGCCCAAAGTTGCCCTTTCATATCAGTTTGCTAAGCCCACTGAAATGCACGCACCAATCGACCCTATGAGTGACATTTTCACACCATTGATAACAGGGACTGTCTGCGTAAGGAATGACATTGCTAGAATCGCTCACATCCCTGTCACGTTCATATCGTCAAAGCCAAGGATGTCGTGCACCCAGGAAACTGCGTTCTGTAGGGTACTTTCGTCCTATCCTACCAACTACTTTTACGGTTTCCAGAGACGCCAAGGTGGCGGAATCTTGTCCCGCAGGTGTTCTTTTACGTACCGAAAAATCTACTGACACAAGGCCGACGTATTTGAGCACCTTCAAATACCACTGGACTAAGTCAGGATCGAACCTGTCATCTTGGGCTCAGAAAGCCAGCACCCTGCTGCCTGAGCCACTCAGTCGGGCAGAATAACGTTTATCACCTTCCACTGTCTCGTCACTTCCTTATTTTTCAAAGGTAACCTACAAGAAAAATGTAGGTCTGCTGTATATACATGCCACATTCTGTTAAAAACACAGACAACATAACTCTGCTTATCATAACAACAACAAACTATATAGGCCTACTTTAGTAAAAAAAATACTTGAGGCTGTCCGTTCCAAAAACACGTCTTATCCACTTCTGAAAAATGTGAGTTAAATGTAGCATTGCTTCCTTGGTTTAGTTTGTTATAGTTCTATCAGTAATGTAGGCGTCAAAACTTGCATTTTGCCATGTAAATCTGTCACCATATTTAGGCTCTTGTTCCATAACTAGCCTTACCCATGGCGCTTGTCGTTCCACAACTCGTCTTATGCAATCAACCTACAGAAAATGACAATTTCAGCACGTGACTTTACGCTACAGTTTACCCGCAGTTTACTTCCGATGTTCTTGAATTAAGTTAGTAATTCATGCAGTTTTGTGCTCCGAATACAGTGTATTAGGATCATCATCATCATCATCCTTTTATGTATTAGTCCTATAGAAGAACTGTTACGGTCTATACAGAAGATTTACCTTTTTACGCCATCTCTTCCTGGGCCGTCCCAGAGATCTCTTCCCACCGGGGCAGTAGTTTATGACTGCTTTGGGGATCCTGCTTCTGTACATCCTGTTTAGGTGTTCTAGCCAATTTATCTGGTATTCATAGATGTATTCCAATATAGGTCTGCTTTTAAGATTATTCAGCACATCTATAGCCTATTTCTTTTGTGTTCCCACTTAGCAGTGGCGGTTTCTGGTATAGCGCAATGGAGCAATGAACCTCCAGTTTATATCAAATTTTATTCAACTACTTAATATTCATAACTCCCTTGTCAATCTCGAAGCTCTTGCTTAGCCCATCTATCCGTAATATACTCGTACTGGCTTTCAATTCATGTGAACTGCGCACGTTCCGTGGCTGGATGCTTGTCTGGAATGAACCCCCTTGGAAGGCGACTTCTCTGTCCGTACCTGGGCGAAGGGAGTGGCGAGGTGCTGGGGGGACATCGGCCGGCACGTAGACAAGACCAGGATATCGCAGAAACAGATATCCGTGGTTTACGCATGCGCAATATGCCACTCTCTCTAGTCATGTTGTCGGGGGTGTTGGGGCAAGGTCTGTCTAGACTGACCTTGTGTTGGAGTAAGTATGTGCCTGCCATCTGTTGCCCTTACAGGAATTCAACTACGTAGCAGAAAATAGTGCACATAATTAGCGCTAGTGTTGAAGAGCATCATTACTGCCAGCAGTCACATTAAACTGCCAAAGTCCAATTGATGTATTTTCCCAAATACATCAATATTTACTAAACATCTGTTCATTTGCCTTCTTTGGAATTATTACTTTTTGGAGAGAAAATTAACTTAAAAATCACCGAGGCAAAGAGTAGCGGGAATGTAATACCAAAGGAAACGCTAATTGCCTAGCCACAGGAGTTCTTAAAATTAAGTTAGGCCTACCAACATTGCGAACATATTTCCCTAAAGTTTACTCTGTTTTTCAAGTGTGATGCTAGTGTTTACATCAGTTTGCGATAGTTATCATAATTCCTAATATTATTGTACGCTGTGCAAGCGTGTGAGTGTTTTTTGCACTGTTGTGCCGTTCAGAAACTTAATTTTTAGGACATAAAGAAGTTACAATATTTTCTCCGTGTGTGTATTTTTGTGCACTGTAGTTGCGTCCATAATTTTTGTTCCCGGGAAAGATAAGGAGCTACATAATGAGTTTGAACAGTGATATGATACTTAAGAAGACAAACTTTTCTTCTCCCTCCCTCTCTCTCTCTCTCTCTCTCTTAAGCGTAAACTTACGATTAAAATTAAGGAGGCCGCACGCCCAATGCCTGATCTTGATATAACGAGGCATCCTAAAAGTAAAAGTAATGAAATCGTGCGTAAATTCAGAATGGATTTATACCGTATAAAATAATCGAGTGGATCTGTGGGTGCGAAATTACTAACATGTTGATTTGTTTTCTTTTTTTATGATTCATGAGTGATGAAAGCGAAGGGACTTGGACCAAAGTCGGAGGGGTAGATATAGAATATTTGTTCAAAAAATAATAAAGAAACACATAAGTTCTAAATCTCATATGCTTGCCCAGTTACAATTCGATCTCCTGGGGAGACACTATAACCGTCAGTAATTTGACTGTGCTTACAGGCAGTCTGTGGAAGGAGACAAGGACCAAGTACGGAAAAATCGTTATGTGATGTGTACAGTTCTGTGGCGCGTTTGAGATGGCATTGCGCGGGCATGACGAAACAAGTGAATCATCGAATCCTGGCATATTTCGAGGCCTCGTCAATTTTAGTTCTGAAATTGACGTTGCATTAAGAGACCATCTGTCCAAAGCTACTGTTTTCAAAGGCACCTCGAAAGACATTCAGAATGATTTGCTTTCGTGCATGTATGAAATCTGCCGTGAGAAGAAAAAAAGATATCACCACAGCGCATTTAATTTCGGTAATCGCAGATGAGACCACCGATATATCAACTACAGTACAATTTGTTATCGTTCTTCCCAACGGTAAGCCAGTTGAAAGATTCTGGGGTTTCCTCTCACCCTCTTGTCATGATGCTAAGACAATAGCAGTGTGTTTAAAATTTTCTTTGAGGGAAGTTGTGGATAATAGAAATAAGTTGATTTCACAAGGTTACGATGGAACAAATGTAATGAGTGGTCACAATTCAGGGTGAAAGTTCTCATCAGGGAAGATTTTAGGCATGCACATTATGTGCATCGTTATGCCCATTCTCTGAACTTAGTCATGGCACAGGTGACAGGGGGGAGAGGAGATATTGAGGGGGAGATTTTTCTTTCTGTTGAACCCCCAGTGACGAAAGTCACGCGCCGCCACTGCCACTTAGTGAATCCTGCTGTTCGCCGCATGTATTTCATTCAGTAGCGGCTCGCTCTAAAGGGCAGAGGGGCACGTGCCCCTCCAGCTAAGTAACTGTTATTGCATGGCTTCACAAGTACTGGTAATTTTAATGATGATACATTCAGTTTTGATATTAGGTGCTGCATGCAGCTAGTGCGTCAATATTTTCCTCAGACACTTTGCTTCCTCCGGCGGGCTCTTCGCTGGCCGGTCATGCTGGCCTCGTGCCCTTACCTGTTTACACTTTCTTAGGCAATTTTCGTTGGCGCATGCGTAGAACTAACTCTTTTTTTAACATGCACTGAATGGGAGATGCCTACGATTCCGAAAATACGCGAAGGCTTATCGCGCCGAGCTGAACATCCGTTTCAAATTCGTGTTCCAAGTCTGCTATCTGCGGTCTGATAAACGTGCTGTACTGGCTGATGAAATTAGTAAGTATCCTATCTCGTAATAGTTAGCGTGGTGTCGTTAAAAGCAAATCTGTCCTTTGTTGTGTGCGGATGAATAGAATCCCTATGAAGAGTCGCATAAGGTATATTACATAGGCTACGTACAACGAATTCTGAGAGTAATATTTTAAGTAGACCTTTTCTTCAACTGTCCCTAACGGAAAAAGACTGAGATAAAGACACTCTGCCCACCAACACCTCATTTACAATTAGAACAAGTCGAATACTATAAAGGGCGCGAGTATCGATGTAGATTCCAGCCAGGGGTGTATACAGAATACGAGTGGCTGTGTGGCAGTGATTCAAGGAATGCGTTTTTCAGTTTTCTGTGCATATTATTCGGACATGACCTAGCTTGGACGAAAACTGGAGTGACAAATTTCAAACACTTGAAAGAAAAATTAAAAAGCATCGAAGTTCCTACCAGCATATCAGTTCATGGAATTAGCTGTTCTACGGAAAGTTAATATAGTGACTCAACTGGATTCTGCTTATTGCCAATCCATTAACAAATACAATGCTCAACTTAGGAAAACAGGCACATATTACGCAGAATTATTCTGTGCATAAAATTCTGTGACATACTTGAAATGGCACTCCGTGGCCATGATGAGACAGGAAATTCTCTAAATCCTGGAATTTTCAAAGGTCTCATCAATTTTACAGCTGAAATAGACGTTGATATGAAAGAGCACCTGGCCAAAGCTTCTTTATTTAAAAGTACGTCGAAGACCATTCAGAACGAGCTTCTCGACTGTATTGTGAATGAGTGTAGGGAACAAATTTCTTCAGAAATTGGGGAATCCCAATTCGTTGTAATAGAAGCAGATGAAACAACGGATATTTCAAACAAATGCAAATTGGTAATTGTTTATCGATATGCTTTAGAGGGTCACGTTCATGAAAGGTTTTAGGGGTTCATGAATCCAACTGACAGGACAGCGGTTGGACTGAGTCAATTTCTGTTAGAACAAATGAGCGGAAGGACAGCGGGTGTGCAGGCGAAATTGAAAGTGCACTACACCAACGCACATTTCATTCATTGATATGGACACCAACTAAATTTGGCCATTGCAGAAGGCTTGTTTGTACAATTCCCAAGTCAAACTAACCTGTCCACAATCCCAACTTTTTTCCAACTCGTCTTATAGAAGTGACCTCTTGAATGAAGAGTAGACTCCCTCGGGCAATCACTACTCGCTGGAACTACAATATTCGTACGGTAAATGTAGTTTACGAGAATAGAGAGAAACTGAGTGCTTTCGTAGAAGAGAAGAAGAAGGGAAGGCGTCTATTATCGTAAGTGAAGCCAGTTGACTGTGCCGTGCTCTTGAGGATACCATACTCATGTTCTGGTTGTCTGTTTTTCACAAATTAATGCTGTATGTTGACATACTGTACAATCAGCTACAAAAAGAGAAACAGATTCAGTCCAAATACAAAAGGCTATTTGTGACTTCACAAAGTGTGTAACACAACAACGTGAAGATACAATTGCATGTGATCTCACGAACTAAAATAATAATTCCGATGAAAACGTAGAGTAGGTAAGTGACACAAGGACCATTGCAACGAAAGAAGTCTGTGACGTTGTAATGAACCAGATGCATGCTAGGTTTGCATTTACTGGGTATATTGAAGCTGCAACATTACTGTACTCCGATTCATTTGACAAATTCTCTATAAACTTTCCAGAAAATGTGTTAAATTCTTCTATGTTACATTATCCACTGTTGCAGAAAGAAAGACTAAAGACGGTATTAGAAATGATTTATAAACGGACAGATTTCAGGCAAGTCAAAGGAGCTCTATCACTCCTCGCTTTTATTTTAGAAAATAACCTGAAATCAACGTTCAAAGAAACGCTAAAGCTTCTCACGATAATTGTGACAACAACCATGTCCACAGCCGAAGCAGAGCGCTGTTTTTCGACACGGGCTCGTATTAAGACTTTTCTACGGAATGCAATGTCCGAAGAACGACTGTCTGCTTCGGCAATGATTTGTGTTGCAAAAGACGATATTTACGATATGCCTAACTTTGACGATAAAGTCATTTCTAAGTTTGTGGATTTACGGCATAGAAGAATGGCATTCGTGTTTAAATAAAGCAACTATACTGTTATCGTCGAACAATGCACAGACCCTAACGTATTCTTAATTTGTGTGGCCAGGGCGAGTAGAATGTACTTCATTCGTCCTGTAGACTCAGTAGTAGGCCTATCAGCCAGTACAGTAATTTGAATGGACTCAAGGATTAAGCGGCCATCCAACGGTAGTTCGATAGTGTATATAGCACTGTGAACGTATTTCAGTCACTGAATGACAGTAGGTACATTTAAACAGTTCAAGATACTTGGGTGGATCGCCGCCTTCTTCGAATGGACACCAACATTTCATTCCACATTTTCTCTTAAAAAGAAGAAGATGACAGTGAAGTAGGTGAGTAATGATCAAGTATTTAACATTGTATGATGTGTATTTGTTTATTGTGTGTGTTTAGTAAGAATGTAAATTTGTGAAAAAGTAGTGCCCCTCCACCAGTCCCCCTCAGCAGCCGCTGTTGATTTCATTTCAGCTGTAGTTATTCTTCTCTCATCGCATTTCCTCAGGGTCCACGCTTCACTTCCACAGCAAAGTACAGGTCTTACCAAGGTTTCGTAGATCCTTGTGCGGGTGTGTTTTTGAACTAATGATGGTCTAAAAACTTTATTAATGATTCCCAAACATCTCTTGAATTTGGAGATTTTCTTGGGTATGTCCAGTTCTTCAAAGAAAGACAGTTTGTAGCCGAGGTATTTAAAATGATTTACTCTTTCCAAAATGTTGTTATTTAAGCAGATCTTGCTTCTTACTGGTTCCTTGCCACAGAAAGTCATTATCATCGTTTTCTCAGGGGATATTTCCATTGAGTACTTTTCTGAGACCAGGTTTAGGTAATACGTTGAACGCTGCATTACGATGACGGAGAATATTAATCCTGTTGTGGAAGGTAAAGTTTGAAGAACGAAGAGTGGTCCTGATTCCTGTAAAAAAAAAAATTAAAAAAAACTAAAGAGAAAAGAGAGAGGGGGCTATGAATGTTACATCCTAATACTTTAGCTGAGAGCTGCCACCTTTAAAATACAGTTCAGTGAAACCTCATTAGACTAATACGTTTCCACCAAAGACAGTTTTATCGTCTGTACTTGAAGTACGGTATTTTAATTTTGTCTTCACTAGTTAATGATTGTATATTTTTTTTCTACATCTCAAGTTTCCCATCAGAACGCTGAATGCACAAACCCAAGGACACAAAGGGTTAAGGCTGAGTAGCCCAGGCAATAGAACGCTGGCCTTCCGACCTCAACGTGGCGGGTTCGATCCCGGCTCAGTCCAGTGGTATTTGAAGGTGCCCAAATACATCAGCCTCGTGTCCGTAAATTTACCGGCACTTTAAAGAACTTACACGGGACAACGACGTCTCCGAAGACCGTAAAAGTAGTTGGTGGGACGTAAAACTAATAACATTATCATTACAAAGGTTACAATATTAGCGAACTCGACGAACTTGTAGGTCGAGCTACTTATTACCTCGTAACTTTCACCCGTCCCAATGCAGATGTAAACAATGGTAAACAAAAGTTATTTGGGATGGATCTCAAGAGGATGGATCAGATTTGAGAGTGTAATGCATTATTAACGTGATTTAAAAAACGAAGAGGTGTTTTATTGTTTAATTTGGTTCTATTGTGAATGCAGTAGCCTATAATAGAAGTTTTCTCCGAGTACTGAGTGTCAATCGGTCGATCGATAAGATATAAAAGTGATAAATCCACTGGAATGTTTAGTTTATCAGTGAACATCATTAGGAGAACTATGTATTATTGTACTGAAATTAAATGAAATGGGGTATGGCTTTTAGTCCCGGGAGTGTCCGAGGACAAGTTCGGCTCTCCAGATGCAAGTCTTTTGATTTGACGCCCGTAGGCCACCTACGCTTCGTGATGAGGATGAAATTATGATGAAGACGACACATACACCCAGCCCCCGTGCCAGCGAAATTAACCAATTATGGTTAAAATTCTCGACCCTGCCGGTAATCGAAGCCGGGACCCCTGAGACCAAAGGCCACACGTGGACTATTACTATACTAGTGTTTTATTATTTGTCCGACTCTTTGGCTGAATGGTCAGCGGACAGAGGGTCCCGGGTTCGATTTCCGGCCAGGTCGGAGATTTCAACCTTCATTTGTTAATTCCAATGGCTCGGGGCCTGGGTATTTGTGCTGTCCCCAACATCCCTGCAACTCACACACCACGCATAGCACTATTCTTCACCACAATAACAAGCAGTTACCTACACATGGCAGATGCCGCCCACCCTCATCGGAGGGTCTGCCTTACAAGGGCTGCACACAGCTAGAAATAGCCACACGAAATTATTATTATTATTATTATTATTATTATTATTATTATTATTATTATTATTATTATTATTATTATTATTATTATTATATTCACAATTTTTGCTCGTTTTTAAAACCAGCTGAGCAAAGTAAAAATATTTGATTTTCTCACTGGATGGTCCAAAACTCCAAAATAAAAATTTATTTTATTGCCATTCTTTTAATTATAACATATTTATAATTCTTCACTAAGACGACAATCGGACCTTAGAATTGAATCCTTTTTAATACAATGAAATAAGTGAGAACTATAATACGGTACGAAAATTACACGTGTTTTACTTTTCATGAAAAATCACTTATGGTGGATAAGACGAGTTTTGGAACGGGCCACCTCATGTGAAATATGATAGACCCCAACATTCTTTGTGTTTTATTCTTCGGTTTGTGCAGTTGCATGCCACTCACAAAGACGGCACAATTTATGCAATTAATTTATTTGATTTGATCTATAAAATGTAACGCACTATGAGCAGATGGAACTATAATTATGAAGGCCGTTTGGACTATTGCGTTACTATTTCGCCTTGACATTATCCAAAGCGCTGTAGGAGACATGCCAGCCACTCTATAGTATTATTTCTAGCTCGTTAAGTTTCCCACGCACGGAAGGTGTTCTTCACCCTCATTGAAGAGTTTGCCTTACTACGAGGGCTGTACCAGGCTAATGAGAGCCACAGAACATTGTTATTATACTATTGATATATCTTAATTAAGTAATAATAATAATGCTATTGGCTTTGCGTTCCACTAAATACGTTTTCGCTTTTCGGAGACGCCGAGGTACCAGAACTTTGTCCCGCAGGAATTTCTTTTACGTGCCAGTAAATCTACTGACACGAGGCTGACGTATTTGAGCACCTTCAGATACCACCGTACTAAGCCAGGATCGAGCCTGCCAAGCTGGGGTCAGAAGGCCAGCACTCAACCGTCTGAGCCACTCAGCCCGGCTCTTAATTAAGTCAATTGTAACTAAAAATGAACTTCGTGGTCGTTTTTGGAGCTCTGGAGAACAATAAACAAAGTATAAACAGGCACCGGTATTTGGATATAGGCCTACGATATCTAGTCATCAGTCATGTTTTAAACTGTTAACGTTCTCCAGTCATCTCAGTCCGGCTCCATGGCTAAATGGTTAGCATGCTGCCCTTTGGTCCACGGGATCCCGGGTTCGATTCCCACTCGGGTCGGAAGTTTTAACTCTAAGTTAATTTCTCTGGCTCGGAGGTTCGGTATATGTGGATTCTTCAGCATTATAATTCGTCTTCACAGACGCGCAGGTCGCCTATACTGCGTCAACTCGAAAAACCTGCACCAGGCTTCTCCGGAGGCCACACGCCATTATTATTATTATTATTATTATTATTATTATTATTATTATTATTATTATTATTATTATTCTTGCGTTCCGGCCTTCTAAGGACCACGTTACAATTTCAATTGTTCCTCCTTAGTTCTTTCCTTTTCTTCCAGTATTCTTTCATTGTTTCACTGTGTTTCTTTTTCCTGTCTTCAGTCCACTTTGTGCCTGTTTTCTTTTCCTTCCTCCCTTGGAATCCTTCTATTATTATTATTATTATTATTATTATTATTATTATTATTATTATTATTATTATTTTCTCAAATCATCTATCTATGTTTCTGCGTTCCGTGCTTGCATGCTTGTGACCGTTCGTCCTACTTGTAGTTCACTAGTTGTCAGTTATTTGGGATCTTTCCTATTTAGTTCTTTGACGAAGAGCAATACCGCCATCTCACCAGCATGAGATTACCTCTACAAGCCATTTTCAGAAACACCCAAGAAACTGAGGCTGAAATTCCAGTTCACATCATACAGCGCATTTTATAGCATTTCTCACTACGGATCGATCCTCTAAAATGATTCAAATAAGCTAGCTTCTTGTAACGAAGGAAAGTAAGCTGTTTTAATATATAATAAACTGCCACATCAGTTGCCACGCCTGTGAAGAAAGGAAGTGAATAGGTACTCGATACTTATTACTCTATTAGCAGAAAGTCTTAGAAATTTATGATAACTACTCTGAAATAATGTACAAATAATGATAAAATAAACAGTCAAAAAATAAATTCTGTATTTTCTTACTCGTAATGAGAAAAACCTCATTATTATTCTAAACAATCTTTGATCAGTGTGGTGGTTACCACCCGACGCTCTCCTGCGCACGCACAGTACATTTGGCAAAATATTCTTTCTTCGCAATGCTCCCTCGCGGGTCGGTTGTCTTTTCCCAGTGGAGGATGAATTTTAAACTGCACTAAGGATAAAAAAAATATGTCATTGAGTTTCAACACGTCTGGTAAGTAGCTGATAGCCACAATCAACTTTTACGGTATTACACCAGTAAAATATAATCTTGTAATATGTTATTGAACGTTATGTTATTCTCATCATGTAGCTGTGTTCGTGTTTTAACTTCCTGTTGTGCGTGGGTCACTAATGATCTCTTGTTACTTATTTGATATTGCAACTAATGTGGGCTACCGGTATGTATTAGTAAAGCGCGTTATCTTCGAGCTTTACAGTACCGGTTATTGTGTCGAGTTTTGATGTGTTCCTTTTACGTTTGTTTCTACGCAGTAAATTACAAAGGTCTGTGCATCAAAAGCTGTTACCATGATGCCCCAGTTCGCAAGTACCGGTACCTAATTTCCTTTTCGAATAGGTATCACAGTGGCCTATAAATAAATAAATTAAAGCGACTAATTCGTAAATGAAATTGGGTTGATATCGAAAGTATTTATCTGGATTGATAGAGGTATGCCGGCGCCTATATTAGCTAACGTACTGAAAACAAAATGGCGTCCCGGAATAATATTCGTCATAAGATTGATAGCCTTCGAATGGACTAATGCTAACAAGTAATGTATGTGTTCCTTACGATAATTCCACTCCAGTTAGCCCATAAATGAAATGCAACTCCAGCAATTAGAATTCCTTTTGACGGAATTTGACTACCGTACGGTGGTAGGTACTGTAAGTTGCTGCTGTAGGGCGTGTCACTTTCTAAGATGAGGTCGTTATGGAATACGAGAGTCTAGCTCCTGAGGGAGCAATAGTTTCGTGTTTCGCCTCATAGCGCTGTAAGAAAATAATAGGAGCACTTCAGAAAGCTTCGGGCAGTTTGCCGCCGCGTACTGCAGTAGAAAGGTAAATGTAATTCTTCGAGGGAGCAATACGGTTAGGGGGGCGGAGCTGTGAGCTTACATCGGGAGTTCGAACCCCATTGTCGGTAGTCCTGAAGATGATTTTCCGTGGTATCACATTTTCACACCAGACAAATGCCGGGGCTGTGTTTTAATTAAGGCCACAGCCACTTCCTTCCCACTCCTAGCCCCTTCCTATCCCATCGTCACCATAAAATCTACCTGTGCCGGTGCGACGTAAAGCCAATATACAGGGTGAACAAAAAATGCTGCACGTGGAGGTCGGCATTCGGTTCCTCGTCGAAATTCACGACAAAAGTTTATCTTTCAAAACCTAGTCCCACCAATAGGTTTAATAGAAATGCGAGTTAAGAAACGAGGCTCTGGCAACGCCGTAACGGCATGCAGAGTGGCCAAGCACAGGTCGCTCTGCCGGAGCTGTCTCATTAGCTCAGTGAGACAAGGTACTGGTAATGCCATAAATGCCATAAATGCCGGTTATGCGGACGCGCCGATGTTAGAGTCGCGTTCGCGCCAGTTTTTTTCAGTTAATGTATCAAACTGTATGGCACAAATAAAGCCAATACGCAAAACATAATAGTGGATACAGTAACATCGTCTCTATCCAATGCAGTACAAGGAAATACAGTACAGTAGGTAGGCTACACTGGATTGCCCATTATGCTACACACAATAATTCCATAGTGTACATCTAACGTCCAGTCTTATCTTCACAGAGCCGGTACGTACACTTAAGAGCAACGTTCACTTCACAGCAGATGTTCAAAGTGACCACCTTGCATTTGCAAACACTTCGCCACTCGCTGGAGCATACTTTGCCGGACCCTACGCAACACACCTGCATACACCATCACCAACGCAGCATGCACGCGAGCTGTCAGGTCTTGGATATCCATGGGTGGAGTACTATAAACATGTTAACATGTTCCTTTAAGTGTCCCCACAAATAAAAATCTAGTGGATTAAGATCCGGGGAACGTGGAGATCAGAACATTGGACCTCCACGACCAATCCATTTCCCTGGAAACACTTCATTTAACCAGTTACGCACGGTCATTCCAAAGTGTGGCAGTGCACCGTCATGCTGAAACCATAGCTGTCGCGGAACACCAAGTGGAATGTTTTCTAAAGCGTGAGGCAAAGTATTACCCAGAAATGTATGATAGCGGGGCGCATTCAACTTGTCTGGCAATCGGTAAGAGTCTAAAAGCACTCCTCCCATGATTCCAGCCCACAGGTTTATGCCAAAGCGTGCCTGAAAGCCACATTCATGGGTGACATGTGGGTGGTGGTCAGGCCAATAATGGCTGTTGTGATGGTTGAAAATAACTTCCCGAGTGAAGCTACATTCGTCACTCCATATCACATTCTTTATAAAATGTTAATTATCTCCAACTTGTTGCAAAAGCCATTTACAGAACTGTACTCGTTGAATGCGGTCTTTTGGCCACTGGTGTTGAGTTAACGTGTAATGATATGGATGCAGTTTTTCATCGTGCAACACGTCAACAACCATTGTTTGAGATACCTGGAACTGCCTTGCAATATCATGGGTGCTTCCCTGAGGTGATTGGTGAACAGCTTCAAGAATGTCGTCCTCTGTTTGTGGAGTACATCTAGTCCTTGGACGACCTCTTTCCACTACTTGTGAATGAAGATTACCGGTTTCCCACAGGCGTTGCTCAAGGTGATGAGAAACATTCTTATCGGGATGGCGCCTTTGAGGGTACCGTGCTGCATAGTCACAAGCAGCGGCAGAAGCTTAGTTATCGGATGCACCCAACGCTAAAAGCATATTGACGTATTCCCAGTTTGTGTTCTCGATCAGGAAGCCACCCTACGTGCACTTGACAGGACCAGTTATGGTTGTGCACTGCATGGTTAGTAGACTCATGCATTCAGTTGAATGGATCACACTGCCATGTGTTCGACTACTGTCATGTGACAACAGGATGTCATGCGTACAAACGCAGTTACACAATGGAACAAGGGACCTGACGTCACACACACAAAAGACAAAAAGAAAACCTGACGTAGATTCGAGCCGTAGCTCCATGGTGCATGTGGGTTTGATAACCCAGCAGTCTACTCAGTGAGCTGCGACAGCGGGTACGATAGAGCGGGATGATGCACGTTTCTCTATTGCATTCCGATGCGCTGCAGGGTGTGACAGTGTTGTCAGCTTCTCGTTTTCGATTTGTTTTCCAACAGCACCAGATCTGATTTGGAATTGCATGCTGACATCCAAGTGGGGCCTTTTTTCTTCGCCCTGTATATACACACACATTTTGGAGTATTTTCATTTCTACTAGGGTGTGAACTTTCCAGTTGCAACAACCTGACTCGTATGAGCTCTTCTTGAATTACTGTGTGACACATTCATTTTTTCTCTATTAAATGCAGTGGCAGCTCATGACAAAATTTTCAGGGGGTTCACAGCAAAATTTTTGTTCACGTCTCAAATGTACCAACGTAGAATGCAAATTAGGGCAAAATAACTTACCGGTACTTAAATCATTTCACTAAAAGTTTCTTGTACGGTTCATTCTCGACTCATAATATGGTAGAACCCCTACAACCGAGAATGTATTTTTCTGAGACCAATCTGTGAGTGTACAAAAACAATAACTAAAACTATGACTGCCAGGCTCATTGGCTCAGACGGTTGAAGCGCTGGCCTTCTGACCCCACCTTGGCAGGTTTGATACTGTCTCGGTCCAGTGGTATTTGAAGATGCTCAGATACGTCAGCCTCGTTTGGTAGATTGATTGGCACGTAAAAGAACTTCTGCAGGACTAAATTCCAACACCTCTGCATCTCCGAAAACCGTACAAGTAGATAGTGGGATGTAAAGCAATAACATTAAATTACGACTACTAATAATATGTTTTCATTCTGTACCTTGATGTTGGGCCTCCTAGAGGGTGACGTCCTTTCTCAGGCCAGGAGATGTGCTGCGGAGATTTGAGGCGAGAAGAACATGAGAGAGGAGCGAGCATGGCCTATAAAAGGATCTGTTGATGTATTTCATAATTTGCTTTAGTGAGGAGAATGGAAAACTACAGAAAATCATTCTCAGGACAACGGGCAGGGGACCAACCGCACAGTCTCCCAAATGCAGATCTGAAACGTAACAGTAAAGCCATGGCCACTGTTAGCCAAAGCTACTCATCTCGGTGAAAATAAAATTCACAGCAACTTTATTACAATGCTGTATTGCAGCGAATATTAAAAGGTGCGAACACTATTCTTGGTTTTACATAGCACGAAGTTCACCTAGGTATGACAACAAGCATAAAAATAACGTGTACCAGTCTTCAAATTAATTTCACTACAGACGATTCTCCACCCACAATGTAAAGCAAACTTCTTCCCATGATTACGAACACCTGTTCAGAATTACCTACTGGCAAAATCTTCCGGTGATACAATACAATAGTAACTTCTGGGAGCTGTGGCCAGCAGTAATAGGGGAGTTGGAGGGCCCTTGTGGTCAACTGTCAGGATGGTTGTAAACGGAAAGGTACATACCTTACCATACTCCTCGCTTATGGGATTATCTGTGCATAAACTACAATGTCATAGGCATGCAGATGCGTATAGTATTCAGGCTCATAGCACAACCTCCAATATGCTTCCTGGATTGTCGGTCGAAATGAACAACTGTCAGTGTAATGGAGTTTCGATATAAGTGATTATTTTTCTAATGTGCTTTTATGGGGAGTCTGGGACCATGGAGCGAACTGAGACTTCGTCTCTACAGCAAGGCAGACATTCTGAGTCACCTGCATCTTCGAAGAATCTGGTGAAATGGTAATGATGATATAAAGATGATGAAAAAATGTGCTTTTATATGCAAGTTATTCTTGTAATGCCATTACAATCATGCTGATGACTGGAGGGATAGCATGACATCTAGCGACACTATTTGAACTGCTGCTCCTCTGTCAATTTAGTACTTGAAAAGACCGTGCATGCAGAGGCCTTTAGTTACCTCATGGACAACGTCCTGGTTCACAAGATCCACTGCACCAGCGTGCTTGCGACATAACATACCACAGCTTGAAACTAAAGCTCCTTCACCGAAGTTACCCGAAGTGCTCTGATAATTTTCTTACAGGGCTATGCGGCAAAACATGTAACTATTACTCCCTCAGGAGCTAGACTCTTGTTTATGGAAGGCACCTAGCTAGTTAGGTAGTGATGTGTCTGTGCTAGCATTACATTATATGTCTACTACATTGCTCAAACGATTACTTAAAAATTATGGTATTTGCCAAGGCACTCCTCGAACTGAATTTAGTAATCGTTCATGATACGGTACCTTTTCAAACTTCTTCTGTCATCTGTAAGCTACATTGCAGTAGAATGGCCAGGATTGGCCGATGGGGGAGGGATAGGGCGGTTATAGTTACAAAATGATGGTAGAACACAATGAAGGTGCTTGCATGACTTGTCATTGCCAGGGCACTTCTATAAGTGAATTACAGATATGTTTGTTGTACAGTTGTGTCTCTGAATGTTTATTTAGTTTATTGTCAGTTTCTGTTTATTTTCTTTTTGTAAAAATTACATGGGGGGTTCTAACCCCCAGTAACCCATTCCTCTGGCTATGCCCCTGCTACATTTTGTGGTTCAAATCAGGGGAGTGTACTTGGTTATGATTCTTATTTAGGGACTGAGTAAAATCTTTTTTGACTACCAATAGCCTAAATTAAGTGTATCTTAGGTATATTTGTTACAAGATTGTTGTTGTATGGTTTGATGAAGCACTCCATGCACACTATCTTGCACTCACCTCCTGATCTCTATGTATCTAATGCATATTCTTCCTCAGATGTTCTTACCCCTACAGTTCCCTAAAAAATAACTACTCAAATCCTGCCATGAGGCAAGATATTTCCTATCAATATATAGGCCTATCTTCTTAAAACAAATTTAATTAAATATATCACCAACATTATTCAGTATCTCTTCATTTGTCATCTGATTGACCCACATTACCTTCATCATTCCTCTGTAAAACTACAGTTTTAAAAATTATATTAATTTGTTAAGAAGGAAGCCATACTTTCCAGTGTCAACTTAGTTAATATAACTTACAAGCTTTTCAGTTTGTCGAACACACGAGTTCAGAATATGATATATAACATGCCTTTGCTGGCAAGACCTAGTGTTTACAGTGCATATGTATTCTGGTGTACCGATATGCTAGAACAAATTTGTTGCTTTCATCAACGTGCCTCAGTCTCATCCTCGACTTTGACAACATGATAGTGACTGAGGTATGAGTGATGCCAGTAATGCCATTCCTTATGCAGCCAGTCCCTGTTATGAATCTTATTGCTAATAGGGTCAGTTGATGCAGGCATTTCAGTGGGCTTAGCAGACTGTGATCTAATAGCAACTTCTGGCTCAGCAAGGAAAGTAACAGGGAACTAACTCACTCCTCATTTCATTAGTATGCCCCTTCATTGAAGCCTGCGACACCTAACGGCTGATGGCTGAGATCTCGAGGTCCAAGGCAGCCTGAGCCAGGCTGAGCACTCAACATACATACAACATTATAACATTCCTGTAAATGAATACACACTATTAATCAAAGAATGATATGTTTCATTCTCTAAGAACATCACAATTGTATCAAATCACTTTAAACCTAATGTTACTTTATAGGTAGGCCTATGTCGGATGGCAAACGTTTACAGACTAGTGTGTCAGTTACGGTCGTGTCTATTATTTTCTACTGTCTAGTGTGTCATCGGTTATTTTCCTTTAAAAATCATCATGAAACCCCCTCCTTTGATTTCTTTTAGATATTAGATTGCATTATATATTCGACTGAATGTTTCATGATTTTATTTTGCAAACATCGTTGAAAATTACATTTTTAAAACCGGTAAGTTTTAAGAATAAAATATATTTCCTTAACCCAATGGAAACTAGTGGCAAGGATTGGAATTGCGCCGCATTCATCTGGGGCAATAATTAATGACTGACAGATGAAACAAAACGATACTGGAGAGTGTTGCTGGAATGAAAGATGGCAGGGAAAACAGGAGTACCCAGAGAAAATCCTGTCCCACCTCCGTTTTGTCCAACACAACTCTCACATGGAGTGACTGGGATTTGAACTCCGGAATTCAGTGGTAAGATGCCGGCACGCTGCCGCCTGAGCCACGAAGGCTCTGCTCTAACCTAATTTTTTTTGCTATTGGTTTTACGTTGCACCGACACAGATAGGTCTTATGGCGAGGATGGGCCAGGAAAGGGCTAGGAGAGGGAGGGAAGCGGCCGTAGCCTTAATTGAGATACAGCCCCAGCATTTGCCTGGTGTGAAAATGGGGAACCACGAAAGCCATCTTCAGGGATGCCAACAGTGGGGCTCGAACCCACTATCTCCCAGATGCAAGCTCACAGCTGCGCGCCCCTAACCGCACGGCGAACTCGCCAGGTCCTAATAAAATTTGTAGAAAATATTCTCACAGAATTAATTGTAACATACTTTTTATTGAAACGTAATTGTAAAATATGTTAGCATGTTGTGTTGTGTGCCACACAAATCGTGTTTGCGTGTCACCTAGTGGCACGTGTGTCATAGGTTGGCCATCCCGGGCCTATGTTATAGGTTAAATGGTATTACCGTTAATAAATTATTATTATTATTAATAGGGTTATAAATACACTAGTGTCCAAAAGTTAAGCATAATCACTAAACAAGTCCATACTGCATGATAGGAATGTCAGACGGATTATTGAACAAACGGAAGCTGACTCACACACCATATGTCACACAACTTGTCCAAAAAGCAGTGTCAGAAAGGTTCTGATAGCTAAAGTACACCTTTGACAACAACTAACAAACATGGCACTGTCTTCCACAACAAAATATGCTGTTAATAGGATGTATGGTTACCCCTAACAGCCACACATGCTTCACAGCAACATGGCATGCTCTCTATCAGATGGTCCAAGAGCTCTTGTGGCAGTTGATTCCATTCCTCCGAAAAGGCAATGCGAAAGTCTAGGAGGGTCCTTGGTGGAGGCTGATGGGATGCAGTTCGCCTCCTCAATGCATCCCAGGCATGTTCTATAGGATTCAGATCCGCAGACCTTGCTGGCTGGTCCATGCAATGAATTGTCCTCCCCAGCCAGGAATTCATCCACAAGAGCAGCGCAGTGCGGTCGGGCATTATCATCTATTAACACTAGAACCGTGGCTGGGTCATTTGTGACCCAGCTGTTAGTTCTTCCCTATCTTCTTTGTGACTCTACCTGGAGTGCTAGATTTTAATGATTTTTCATAAATTAAGGGTCTTTAACAACCACACGTAATTTTAGTTTTGGGGGGACAACACCCTGTTTAAGAAATCCAGATTTACCTAGAACCCCAGCTGGGTCAGATTTGACCCGTCATGTGTTAACGTCTATTCTTCACTTTAGCTTCTTATAACTTTTAGTCCATGTGTCACCGGAATTCTCCAAGCATATATACTTTGCCCAAGCGGACAACATCACATTGGCTGCGGAAGGAGGGGGAGGAACGAAACCGCTCATTCACACCTGAAAAATCGCGCAGTAAGGACACCACTCATGCTTTGTTGTGCAATAGGTTGTTAGTTTTGAAGTATCGGTGTGTAAATAGTGTTTGAATAGTTGAGAATGGCTGCCTGTCAATGACTTACTACTGAACAAAGTATTATTGATGCCATAAATGACATTTCCGTTGAGGAATCTGAAGGGGAACCCTTGGATTTTTCGTCTGATGAAGGATCACAGCTCGTACCTTCAGATTCATCATCAGAAGATGATTCCATGCCATTTGAAGCTGTAGCAAATCCTGATAGAAGAGGTATGCATTTTAAAACTTTCATTTCATAATTTATGGGCTATAATTTAGATTCTTTGCAAATTTCAAGTCTAAAAGTATTTAGTTTACAGTTTCTTTAGCACTGTGATAGTTGTGTTCGGGCTATAAATTTTATATAGCCCGGTGTATATTTACTTGCTGTAAATATTATTTTTGGGGGAAAAACTAAGACAAACTTTATCTTTGTATCTTATCAGGTCTTGCAAAGCCAGGGGCATCTTGCAGTCATCAAAGGGGGCAAGGCCAGGAGCACTGTTCACTTCCTTCATCGGGAGAGGAGTTCATCACCAACTTTCAAGGAATTGTACAATTTGACAACAACAAAGAGGATACGCCATCAATGAAACGAGGCAGGTTTCGTGTTGAGAGCCTGATTCAGCTTCCAGCAGGTACAGAAATTGTATCTCCAGATGGCACGACCTGGAAAGTTGGGGTAATTGGTGATGTTACAGCTTGTAGACATGGAGCTCAAAATGTATTCAGAGATCATGCTGGACCTACTGCACATGCTAAACATAATGTGAAAGAGAGTTAAGTGCTTGGCAACTTATGATCACGAGCAAGATTTTGAAACATATTGGACATGTACTGAGACAGAGGCACATCGTGTACTGATGTTAGATGATTGGTGTCTAAAGATTGAGTAGATGGAAGCCTTTTCTGCTATACTGTACATTCGCAGTGCCATAGGAGCTAAAGGCTTAGAACTGGACTCAGTGTGGTCAGAGAAATGGGGCAGTCCTATTCCAAAGTCAATAATGGCTCGTAATAAATTCAGAGAAATCATGAGTTTCTTGAGATTTTGACGTTAAATCTACAAGGTCAAAAAGACAAAAGAGTACAAATTTGCATTATATCAGAAATATGGTTTGCCTTCATTGCAGATACCCAATCTAGCTATATACCTCGAGCATATATAATTGTTCACGAGTAACTCTTCCCTTCTAAATGCAGCTGTAAATTTATGCAGTTCTGGCCTCAAAACCAGACAAATATTGGATAACTGTAGACAAAGACTCCAAATATGTTGTGAATGCTTTCCCGTATCTCAGAAAAGATGATGCTAGGCCAAATAACGAGCGCCTTGGTAATTTTGTAGTAAAGAATTTGATGGAACCTTATATGAAGAAGGGAAAAAATGTCACTTGTGACAATTTCTTCACCTCCTTATCTCTCTCCGAAACATTGAAATCAAATGCAACAAGTCTTGTCGGTAGCTTGAACAACACTTGCAGGGAAGTACCCGTATGTGTGAAAAAGGCAAAACACAATTTGCACTGCACAGTGCTCATGAAAAAAAACATCATGCGTTGTTGACAATCTATCAGGGAAAGAGCAACTAAAATGTTCTCGTTCTCAGCACTTTGCACCCTGATGTGAAATTAGAGCCTGGTAACAAAACAAAGAAGCCAAACACAGTCACATCATACAATGGCACAAATATGGAGTAGATGTGGTCAATCAAATGGCTCACAAATATTCAACCAAGTTACTGTCCAGGCTCTGGCCATTTCATACGTTCTATAACTTGCTGGATTTGGCAGGAATAATTTTTTTTTTGTTAGTTGCTTTACGTCGCACCGACACAGATAGGTTTTATGGCGACGATGGGACAGGGAAGGGCTAGGAGTGGGAAGGAAGCGGCCGTGGCCTTAATTAAGGTACAGCCCCAGCATTTGCCTGGTGTGAAAATGGGAAACCACGGAAAACCATCTTCAGGGCGGGAATAAATGCCTGGGTAGAGCACAACACCCTGGACAAAAAGAAATTGAAGCGCAGGGACTTCATTCTGCAGCTGGGCGAAGAGCTCGCTGAGAAATGTGCAGCAACTAGGATTGCAAATGCTCGCACCATTATTCCAGGTGAAATTCCTGAGAGACAGGAAAAGCATACACGTTGTCAGGTCAAGCCCAATTTGCAAACGAAACAAATCGTTTGTGAAGTGCAATTCCTGCAAGAAATTATTTGCAGCATACTGTACTGTTAAGTAACACAATTGTCTAAATGTTCCTTATTTATATCCTTAATATTCTAAACGTCTTAATAAATTATCTAGCGCATGTACCGGTTACCAAATCCCCATCCATTCATTAATAATCACAAAAAAGAGAGGTGGGCCATAAGTGACCCAGCCGTGGTTCTAGCGGGTATACAGACCACTGCGGTTCTGGTGTTAATAGGATGTCTGGACCAACCGCACCTCTGAAGAGTCTAACATGTGGTCTCAGTACCTCATTCCTGTATCTCCGAGCGTTTTAAGTGTTCCTCGGACCATCCATGAAGATGTGCAGGTCCGTACGGCCATTCAGCATGATGCTGCCCCACACCATGACACCACCACCACCATACTGGTCCCGTTCCATGATGTTCCTGTGGTTGTTACCCAGTTCTCTCCAGATTAATGTGCAACAGGAATTGTTCTGCAAACTGAATCGGGATTTATCTATGAAGTGCATATGCCTCCATTCATTCATGGTCCAGTTTTGATGTTCACGGCTCCACAGTAAACAGGCCCGTCTCTGTGCTGGGGTGAGTGGGATGCACACCGCTGGACGTCGGGCAAACAACCCTGCTGTTCTGAGCCTCTGGTACACAGTTTGCCAGGAAACGGCAACCCCTGAGACGGCTGCAAGCTCTACCGACAATTGCTTTGCAGGTGCACTCCGATTTCGTTGGGCGGTTAGGGCCAGATATCGGTCCTACTGTGGGGTGGCTACCCTTGGTCGACCTGGTACTGGCCTACGACTAATATCTCTTGTGTCTCGAAATCATCTCCAAAGCCTGGAAAACCGGGCGAGTTGGCCGTGCGCGTAGAGGCACGCGGCTGTGAGCTTGCTTCCGGGAGATAGTAGGTTCGAATCCCACTATCGGCAGCCCTGAAGATGGTTTTCCGTGGTTTCCCATTTTCACACCAGGCAAATGCTGGGGCTGTACCTTAATTAAGGCCATGGCTGCTTCCTTCCAACTCCTAGGCCTTTCCCATACATCGTCGCCATAAGACCTATCTGTGTCGGTGCGACGTAAAGCCCCTAGCAAAAAAAAAAAAAAGCCTGGAAATGACACTTTGTGGCACATTCAAGGATGCGGCGACTTCGGTCTGTGTCTGGCCTGCTTCCAGGTAGCCGAGTATTCTACCCTGCAAAATGGGGTCCAAATGGCGTTGTTGTGCCATTATGTTGTCACGTTCACCACAAGGCTACACTCCGCACACTATAACAGGGCAAACACAACTGAGGGAATATGGGGCGCAGGCACTGGCTGTGTTTACCTTGCGGTTTCGCCGCTAATCGAAGCAGGGAACACTCCTTTCCTATACAGAGCAAACACGTAAGGTTGGTAGGCGCATATGTCGTGCAATTTGCGGTCTATTTCCTGTTGCCTTGCTACTCATAACTTATGCTTAACTTTATGACACTAGTGTATTATATTTTGAACTTGCGTGTTTGACAGACTGAAAAGCTTTTAAGTTAAATTATATTCATTTCATTCTACACCACTAATTAATTATCTATGTTCCACTTCAATACAATCCAGCTCCATGGCTAAATGGTTAGCGTTATGTCCTTTGGTCCAAGGGGTCCTGGGTTCGATTCCTGGCTGGGTCGTGGATTTAAACTTTTGTTGCTTAATTCCAATGGCTCAGGGCTTCAGCATTAGCATTCATCATAGGTAGGGCCCCATCCTCACAGACATGCAGGTTGTCTGTAAGGCATCAACTCAAAACACCTGGAAGTCTCTGGATGCCATTAATTACTTCCACACAATGATGCACTTACCACATACCATAGGTCTTAGAAACAGTCTTCTGATGTGTATATTTATGTTTAAGGTGAGAACATTTCTTTTCCTATAGAAGGCTCCTTTTGCCTGGGCTAGTTTTCAGTATACATCCTTCTGCCTTCTGCCATCACTGGGAATTATGCTACCCACCTACCTTATTTCATCTGTCAATCTCAGTTTTGATTTCATCTCCTTGAACTGTGATATCCTTTCAAAATTGATTTCCTTTGTCACATGTTCTATATAGACATAAAAACATAAACATAAAAAAGGATGGAGGTGTGCAACAAACAGCAACCCTACCTAACTCATTTCTTTTTATATCCTGTAGATTGATTCAAATACAAATAGGAGATAACATTCCTTTCCCTGTACTTAATCTGGTTCACCTTCAGAATCTCAAAGACCGTGCATTAATCAGTGTTATAAACACATTTTCCAGTTCAACAAATGTTTTGTTATTTGCTTTACGTCGCACCGACACAGATAGGTCTTATGGCGACGATGGGACAGGGAAGGGCTAGGAGTGGGAAGGAAGCGGCCGTGGCCTTAATTAAGGTACAGCCCCAGCATTTGCCTGGTGTGAAAATGGGAAACCACGGAAAACCATCTTCAGGGCTGCCGACAGTGGGGTTCGAACCCACGATCTCCCGAATACTGGATACTGGCCGCAATTAAGCGACTGCAGCTATCGAGCTCGGTGTTCAACAAATGATGGGCTTGCCAGTGTTTATTCAGTTTTCTGAGATCAGTCATGGAGTAGTTATTGCTTAACTTGTTCCTACATTTCTGCGTTAGATAAACAGGTCTTCTCTCCCTTCGGCTTCAAATTGTCTTTTCATTCTTTTGCATATATATTAAAATCACTCTTGTGTGATAGTAAACTACCGGTACTGTAATGGCACCAAAGCTCACTTTCTTAGAAATAGGAATAACAACAATCTTCAGAAACTTAGGTGGCATGAAGTCTATCTCGTCCTCGGGACACATCCTGGCACTAAAAGCCATACGACGTTTCATTTCATAATCAATCATTATTTCTTCAATGTCATTGAACACTTCTTTACAATCAAGTTGTGGTCAGAGATTGCTTCTGCTCCAGGGATGGTTTAGTAATACACTTCCTGAATCCCTGAATAACAATAGCATATCACTGGACAGGTGGAAGGAATAAATAACAGGATTGTGAGCGACTGTATAAAGACCTACAAACAACTTTAAAACAAGTTGTTTGTGTTTGCCTGATTTGACTCGTTGGCTGATGATGGCACGAGTTAAGTGTGAACGACATGTGATCAATTCACATTAATAAATTGAATAGGATGACCCCTAATAATTTCAATTATTGTAATCCCACTTCAATACAGTTCATGAAATTTCTAAATATCAATTTATAAAGACCTCCAAAATGGTGTGAGATGGACAGCAGAATATGATATGATGGCAAAGGGGTGATGGGATGTAAGCACTACATGTGGATGACTGCTAAGTAAATAGGCATAATAAAAGGAAAGATCTTCGTAGGGGTTATTACATTAATGAGGTTGTAAATAGCTACATGTCTTGTAACATGTTCACTCCTGTATACGTCATTTCGCTAGTGCCTTAAGAAGTTTGGTGAGAAGCATTTTGAGATTCAAAATTCATTATGCATTTAGCTTTTGCATTTCATTCTTATTTGGAGCTAACATTCAAAGACCGATCATTACTGCCTACTGGCCATGGATACGTACTGCAAGTGCAAGTATTGCAAGTATACTTGCAGGACCATAGGTCTGTAATGTTTTTGAGGTTGAGCCAGATATACTTCTGAAGCCTGTGGTAACTGGCTGGGGTGACCCACAGAAAATAAACAGTGGTTGATACATGCAGATGTTGACAGGGTAGGAGTACGTTTGGATGTAGGGCTGTTTTGCTGTCTGTTATGTAAAAAGAATAAGGCATCACTGGTATATACTTTGTATGTTTGATTGATGGTAAGCACCTTCACAGAGGTACTGGCTGACTGCCAGCTGGGCGTAGAACGAAAGAATTCCGCCCGGTCACGTGGTTTTAGGAGAGTGCTGCTGTAGGCAAAGCTTGAAACTAACATACACGCACAAAGGAAAGCGATCTTGGATCCTACAACGGAATAAGTCATCATACCCATCGCCGAAAGACACTTACAAGGTGATGACAGAATATTCCATCATGGCCACTTAGGAAGCCATACGGCTATGACGATTTATTCCACCATTACCGCTTGAAAGGTTAATTAGATTTCTAGGGATACACTAAAGACAATGGGTTAGGATATGGTACCATATCTGAAGTACTTATTTAATTATTGTTTGCATGAAGGAGCTATACCAAATGAGTCTGGAAATTGTGGACAGCTTTAACCCGCCATCGGTATCATTGTTAGGTAGCTCGTAACAAAAACATTCCTTATTAAGAAAAGTTTTTGGTTTAAGGCTAAAACTTTTCAAACTCCAAGTATTCTCAAATGAGTATATGAATCACATGTTTTGCTTCGTTATGCGATTTTTCACGCGTGCGTGTTGTGGTGGAGTGGGAAGTGCGTTCCGTCTAGCGTGTCAGTCTGTGCCTCACTACGATACTGGTCGCATCACAGGCAGTGTTAGGCGCATTCTAGCCTCAATACCTTTGGCGTCACATTTGCGCCTTCCATGCTGGTATAATGTTTTAGTAGAAAGTGTCACAGTGAAGTTATAATGGCTAATAGGCCTAGTGAATATGTTCTTTTGAGCTAGATTGAAGAAGAGGATGACGTATTTACTGATGTTCACGACCAAGGATTTGCTTCTGACTGTTTAAGTGATGCTGCTGGTGAACATTCCATGTATCAAACTGATACGGAGCAATCCAATGAGTTGGAAAGTGATATTGATATAGAACTAATTGACACCCAAATTCTTCAGCCTATACCCTCCACATCTTCAACGCAGTCACCTGGGATTTTTGCACCTGAAAGAACCACAGTGCAGCCCTCAAGACAATGGAAAAACACGAAACATCCATCCGCTACAGCCATAATACAGCCTTCTGGACTTCAATACATTGGGAAGGATAGATATACCAAATGGTACGTACATAAACAAACAAATAAGAAAGGAGAAACTGTAAGCCAAAATATAGTTCGTAAATTACCAGTTGTCAAAGGTCAAAAAATTGTAAAACAGTTGTAGATTAATGGAAAGTTTATTTCCTAATGAAACAATCAGTGACATTGTTTCATTCACAAATATCCAGCTTTTTGAAGTGGCCACTTCTTATAAAAATGGTGAAAAGAACTGTCCGCAAACCAATGTTGATGAACTAATAGCCTTTTTTGGTGTTTTATATATGATGGGTGTGAAGAAAGGCAATCATCTAAACACATCAGAAATGTGGGAAACTAATGGTACAGCTCGCGAGTTTTCAGAGGAGTCATGAGCGAAAGAAGATTTCACCAGTTGTACAGAGCTATTCAGTTTGATGACAAACGTACTCAAAATTCTCGTACAATAATTGACAACGTGGCCCCTATTAGACATATTTTTGATACTTTCGTCAGCAGTTGTATTTCAAGCTATACACCTGGGGAATACATAACTATTGACGAAATGCTTGAAAGTTTTTGAGGAAGATGTAAATTCTGTCACTAGATTAGTAACAAACCAGACAAATACAGAATTAAAATCTATGCCTTGGTTCATGCCAGGACCTTTTTACTTTAAATATGGAAATTTATCCCGGTAAACAACCAACTAGAAGCCCTTACGCTACAGACAGTTCTGCATTTTGAAGAGACTAATTCAACCAATTGACAAGTTAAGAAGGAACACCACTATGGAAAATAACTATACATCTATTCCACTTGCCATTGACCTTTTTACTCGCCATAGAATGACTATAGTTAGCACAGTAAGAAAAAGCAAATGTCAATCGCCGCCAGACTTTTTGAATATCAAGAATAGAACCGTTGGAAGTAGCATGTTTGGATTCGGCAAAGAAGCTAGTAGTATGCTATTAGTTTCATATGTTCCCAAGAAAAATAAAAATGTTCTGATGCTGTCCACTTTACATAATTATGACACCATCGACCCAGCGACGAGAGCTGTCAGCAAGCCAGAGATCGTAAAGCCACATCTGTTGAGACGTGCTTCAGTCGATGTTCTGTCAATTGGTCTCAGAAATTCCATAAAAGATATCCTTGGCCAAGAACTTCCCATCAGAAATGCGACACCAGGAGCCCCAGGTAATTAATTACTGCTTAAAGTTATCAACTTATCCATTTTTATAAAAATGTAATTGATCGCTTTGTAAAATTTGTTTATAATTGTTACCAAAAAAACTAGGGTATTTATATTTATTCAGACGTTCCCAGGCGGAAACTAAGATGTGCCTACTGCCCAGTCCGAAAAAAACTATTTACGTCAGCTCGCTTTGATGCGTACAGACATTCGATATGCAAAGAACACGCTGGAGTAACAATAGTAGTATGCAGTGAATGTTTTTCGCAAGAAGTTGAAAGAAATGAGTGAACAGGACAATGATAGAAAATAATGAAGTTTACAAATCATGATCAAATTTGTTTTGTACTGTAATATGTATTTGTAATGCCAAGGTTTTTTGTTCCTATTCATAATATTTATTAATAGTTATGTAGATTTATATAAATATAAAGGGCTAACATAAAACCAGTCTGATAAAACAAAATTATAATTTCCTTCTAAAAGAACGAAAACAATGTAGGAGTCAAAATTGTAGTAGCAAATATTTAGGTAATAAACAATTGTGGATATATTCAAATATGTAAATATATATATATATATATGCCTTGATATATAGGGCTACTAAATAACCAAAGACTAGTATAAGGACAGCGATGGTGGGTTGTGAATTAATTCAAAATGCTATGGTGGACATGAAGATTAGCAGGAGGGTACCAAAGTGTACTTGTACCAAAGTGTAAGAAAATTTGTTTAGAGCAAAGAAGTACCAAGGAAAATAAAGAGATAATGTAAAAAATGTACTATGTACTCATACTGACTTATGCAGCTGAGCCTTGGACTTTGACTAGCAAGCAAGAGAGTAGAATTCAAGCCCGTGAGATGAAATTCCGTAGAAGTATGATACGGAAGACAAGAAAAGACAGAGTGGGAAATGAAGATGTTAGGAAGGAAGTTGGGATAGGAAAGCTAACTTAGAGAGTTGAAAAGAATAAACTAAGATGGTTTGGATATGTAAAGAGGGTGGAGGAGAATAGAATTCCAAGACAGATGTTGGAGCCAAAGTGCAAGAGCAAGAGAGCAAGAGGAAGACCTAGAACAAGATGGATTGAATCAGTGAAGAGTGGCATAAGAAGACGAAATTTAGACTGGGACAATATTGTGGAAGAGGAATGGTGGATGGGAAGAGGAAGACGGAGAAGTCCCATAAATACCCTGACCCGGCAGGAGCTGGGTAAGGAGAGATGATGATGATGTTGTATCATAAGCAGGACATGTTTCGCCTATTTTTTAGGCATCTTCAGCTGCTGTTCCTACTACCTGAGATGAAAATAGCCAGGATACTGGATTTTGCTTAATAATAAAATACTTAAAATAGTTAAGCTGACATGAATTGTTTTAACTAAAAATATTTTGTGTGTATTATATATTCTATAGAAACGTCTGGGTGATGTGAATTGTTATGACTAGTGAATTGTGTTAACATGTAGCATGCATAAGAACATTTAGCTTGTATACAATTGCTCTGTCAAAAGGGTGAGTTTACATTATTATACATGATGATATACTTTAAAAAACTTGTGATGACATTGGTTGGTTTAGGTTATTTAGTCTGTAATATCCAATGTGCGTGCTCTCACTGGAATCTTCATGGACCTGAGTGTTGCCATGGGAATAAAATGTGGTATCATTTCTGTAAGATATTGCGTGATCTGTTGCCTGAATGTTGCTTTATGGTGATTAAATGATGTAAAATCCTGCTGCCTGTCACTGTGTGGGTTTGAAGAGGGGACTTCTCAAACTTGAAACCTCGTTTTTCCTTAACCTCACTTTTTAGGTTTACAAGACGACTTGAGGATGCCTATGACAGCAGCAGTATGCCAAAGAAGGAGAGAAAAGTTAAAAAAGGAAGGGAAATATGATGAATACAGATTAAAACATCAGGAGGAAGCAAAGAAACACAGAATGCAGATGCGTGAAAATTTTAAGAAGCTGCCTTGTGGTCTTGTTGCATCTTTTAAGGGTTGATATTGGTTGGGTTGAGAGTCTGTAATGAAAAAATATATGTTTTATTTGTGAAGTTTGTGTGAGCTGAAGTATAAAATGGGGATTTTAATCTGGCTCTTACTCACCCCCTCGCCTCTCTTCTGGCTGGCTTGCACTTGTAACACTTGCGGTCTGACTGGCGATGGCTAATTCTGTGCACCTCGTGTTGTATCTGTGTGTGTTACACGGAGGAGGTTTTTTTTCTGTGAGCGGAGCTTTTACGTGTGGATATTTATTGATGTTTTGGAACATGCTTTCTTTTATTTTTAAATATTTTAAACTGTGGAATTTTATCGTACAAAGGATTTTTAGTCTCTAAAATGTAATTTAAATTGTGGTTTCTGTTGAAGATCTAGTCTATGAAAATGTAGATGTTTTAGTATTCGTTCATCAATTTGCCTGGTATTATTCTCTTTAGTATAGTTAAATCTTGTTCTATGGTCATGTAGGCATGTCCAGGTTCTTTCATATGTGCGCTCATTGCCGAGAATTTATGATGTTTGCATTATAGTGTTCTAAGTATTTCGTTGAGAAATTTCATCCTGTTTGCCGTGTGTATGAGATGAAACATTGGGTACAGGTGAGTTTGTAAATCCTGGATCCGGACTATTGGTCTTTGTTGGAGTTGATGTTATTGTTATCTAGGAACATGCTTTGGTTAGTGTTTTGTGTTTTAAATGAAATTTTGAAGTCATGTTTCTTGAATGAGTTGGAAATTTGATATATATTGGGATTACTGTAAGTAAATGTGGCAAATTTAGACGTTTTTTGTTTTTTCGGAATTAATTTTGAAATTTGTCTCTTTCTGGTTTTTCCTATTATTTGATTGACCATTTCTACGTTAAACCCGTTGAACTTGGCTATGTTCCTTATATATTGTAATTCTTTGTTGAGGTATTTAGGTGTGAGGGGTATTTTAAATGCTCGATGTATTAAACTATGTTAGGCTGCCAATTTTTTTGTGTTGGGATGTAATGAGTTGTTCTTGATTGTGTTTGGTGAAATGGTTGGCTTCCTCTAAATGTGGTATTCAAAGCTATCATCCTTACGTGTGATGGTAATGTCCAAAAAATTTATGGACTTATTGATTTCCTTTTCTACTGTGAATTTTATATTTTGATCTAATGGGTTGAGGTATTGCAAACTATTTTTACTATTGTTGAAACGTTGGTCTATGATGATGAACATGTCATCGACATAGTGCATCCATAGACTTAAATCTTGTATTTTCGTTTTGATGTTTATGTGTTCTAAGTGGTCAAGATAAGATGTCTGCTAATATGCCTGATGCTGGATCTCACCTTAATGAACCTTTCTGGTGATATATTTTCTTATTGATGGTGAAAAAATTGTTGTAGAGAACAAAATTTAAGATGTTGATAAATTCATCGATTTCCTTTTATAACTTGTAATAAGTGGTTTTTTCCAAGCTGTCAGTGGAGAGATTGCATGGAATGACATTAGTAGACGAATAAGTTTGAGTGGTGTCTGTAAAAGTAGGAAAGATCACAATATGAAGATAAAGTTGGAATTAAAGAGGGCAAATTGGGGCAAATATTTATTTATAGGAAGGGGAGTTTGTGATTGGACTAACTTACCAAGGAAGATGTTCAATAAATTTCCAATTTCTTTGAAATCGTTTAAGAAAAGGCTAGGAAAACAACAGATAGGGAATCTGCCACCTGGGCGACTGCCCTAAATGTAGATCAGTAGTGACTGACTAGCATTTATCATAATAATAACATCTAATAGATATTCTCTATTTCGATTCCATACTGTATTTATCATAAAATCATTAACTTGCATTCATCCATATTATATAAAAGTACCTTCTCTCCCCTCTCCAGTGTTGTAAGAATGTTCCACAGTGCTCCACTCGCTCCACCCCTATTTCCCCTCCCCTCTCCATGGTACAGTATACTAGATTATAACATCCAGTAGGAAGGATGCACAATGCTCCACACGCTCCTCCCATGCTTCCTCTCCCCTCTCTGCAAGCATTGTGCTACTCCCAGAGCTTTCCATTTGCCTCTCCATAACCACAGTCCGGAAATAGTGTTTGGTGACAATGGACTTGACATCAGCAGTCTAGATAAGTACAGAAGTTTTTCATTATGTTAATACTTGTGAATTCATTATTTGTCAATACTTGTTCATATTATCACTAAACTCTCTATCATTGACAAGTTTACACACCGTAAACAATACTGTACATGTATAGGCATGGTTAAGTGATTTGATAGAATGTGAGGATGTTCTTATAGAACAGAACATGTTATTCTTTGTATAATAGTGTGTATTTTTTACAGATATGTTTATAGTGTTATAATTTATATTGAAATTGCTGTGTGTAATTCATATTGAAATTATTGTGTGTTTGACAAACTGGAAAGTTTTTTGTTATATTTAACTAAGTGGACACTGGAAAGTATGGCTTCATTCTTAACACAAAAAAAGTTATGATATAGTATGTTATGATCTTGTGCCCCTACCTTCCCATGTATAACAGTGTACAATCTCATCCTAGAAGAACAAATTCACAATTACTAACCCCATGTTAGCACGGTAGTCCATCAATGTTTCCCCTTCGTATTAACTGCTGTAACTTCCCTCCAACTTGTGATACTAGTGGGTGAATGCAGGTGCTAGTCTTGTCATATCAAACAATGTTTGCTCGTGCAAAGACATTTTGACATGCAAGCCATTTCCTTGCGATCCCAGCCATACAAGTAATACTGTACGTACAAGCATGGCTTGTATATACAATGCGATGTATCCTTTGGCTTTGCAATGCTTTTAAAGGAGAGGATAGGTCTCCCATGGCCCTGGATAGGCCATCAAATTGGTTTCAAGCATGCTCAATGGGTTTCATATGTGCATACCTACCAACTTTTCCAATTTAGGCGGGAGACTCAGATTTTCGACAGTTGTTCCCGCCTCCTGATTATTCTATTATTTCTCCCGATTTTAGCTTATGTTTTGGTGAACTTCAAACATTTGTTTTCAAATCCCGCCATTTCAGCTTTTTTACGCCAGTGGCCGGATGTCCTTCACTCATTGGCCGCTTTCAAATGAAATATCAACGTTTATGTGCACGAATGTGCGATGTCTATTGAAACCTGTATAACGCGACGCATATATCGATTGTCAATCTCTCGTTCTTGCGTGCTATGTTCATGTTCGTTCACATCAGTCTATTCGATTCTAGAGACTAGTCGCTATATATGGAGTCTTTCTTAGTAATTTAGTGACAGAATTTCAATGATAATGACTAATGACTTTTCTGGAGATTTTACGAGACATTTGGAGATAATTCTGACTAATTTTAATTTATCTCTGTATAAATAAAATAAGAGTTTTGTCTGTACATTGCTCAGAATTTAAAAAGAACAATATTTTCGTACCGGTCATGACCACAGTAACAAGGCGAAATGCAAGTTTTTCCGTTAATTTCTGTATGTATGTATATGTATGTATGTATGTATGTACTCTCATCAAGAGAAAACGGCCGAAGAGAATTTAATGAAAATCGGTATATAACATTGGGTAACAAGCCACTATAATCTACGCTGAATGAAATGGTAGTTTAGGGGAAGGCCTAACATTTAATTCTCAAATATTTATGATGTTATTGGCCTTATCAATAAATACTACATAACTAAAGTTATATATTATTAAATTTCCTATCATTTATGTCTTATACATTTTTTACTGTACCGGCTATAATAACAGAGATATTCGTGAATTTGGATTTTTGTTGCTAAGTCCAAATCAGCGCTAAGGTACGAGAAAATGGGTGAATAGAATTTATGTAAAGTCGGGGAATAAGGAACTAAAGTCTACACTATCAATCATTTTATACACCCTGCTCGAAATGGTAGTTTAGGGGAAGGTGCCAAAAATTTAATTACCCATCTTATTGGTCATATCGAAAAGTACTACATAACAAAAGTTATAGAGAACACAATTTCCGATTATTTATGTCTTATTCAGTTTTACCATACCGACTATAATAATATTGGTGGTGATGGTGATTAAATTGTGAAGATGATTATAGGAATGAGAAAAAAGTATTGAAGGAACGATCACTTAAATAATAACACAAGAGGGAGTCATGAAAGAAAGGACGACTCACTTTACATTAGATGCTCTAATATCACAGAGTCGGAAGAAAACTAAATGTGAAGGCCTCCAATATAGAAAGCTCAAAAAATTGATCAACAATAGCATTATGTTGACCCTTGTTTGTTGTGATATGTTTTGTGTATTCTGCTGCCATTTATCTCTGATCAAGGGATTAATGCTCCGTATCGAGTATAACAGCCTGCCTGAATATTGGCGGGAAGTAGCTGGGGAGTTAGATCTCTCTCTTCTTTAGCATGCCATTCCTGTGCTTCATAAATTTTCTGATAGTACTGGTACGTAACGCACTGGATCATCATAGTACTCCAGCTGTTTGATCCCTACTTTGAGGCAGTGATTGGAATGATCAGTGTGCACACTTAAACGGTCATCCTAGCTCTGGAACTTTGAAATGTTAGATCGACACCGTAGTACTTTTTGTTAAATGTAAGAAAATGTGCTATTTTTCATTTTATTGAATATTTCATATGACAGCATTGCTTTTAAACGCGACATTTGTTCTGACGTCATTGTGATGACCTATGTTGACTTCAGTTGGGAAAACTATCAGGACAGTCGTTCTGAGAATTCTGTAGCAAAGCTATTTGATGCAAATAGCATTGCGCTTCGCATAATTGTGCGGGCGCTTGATGCAATATATCAATCTATGCATTTGCTAAGTAATGGCATCGAAGTGCATGACTGATTCACATATGTGGTGCATGAGTTCATACTATTTTCGGTAGGCTTATCAGAGACCAATCACCTCACTCATATACTTCCTGTGAGGGAATAGAGATGTGTAATTTTTAGCCTTGTAGCCTCGTATAGCAACAGTCGGGCTTTGAGAAATGTCTTGCACAATACATAGTAGTGTATTGTGCAAGACATGTAGAATAAGCAGTTTTGACCAATTGTATCTCCTGATTTTTCCTGATTTTTGGTTTTGTAAAGTTGGCAGGTACGTGTGCAGGAAATGTACTAGCCAGTCATATCTGACAGATCCCAACCTCCTGGATGTAATCAGTTACCAGGCATGCACAAGTCACTTCAGTGTTGTCATTCTGTAGGATGAACGCATTCTCTACATGTTGCAGGAAATGCTTCACACATGGTTCGAGGATGGTGTCTTGATATGCTTCTACCTTCACAATTACTTCAATGGTGATGAGCTGCATCCAGCAGCCATGCATCGTTCTGTACCAAATCATGATGGACCTGTGGGGCAGGATATCAGAGGTATTCAGCATTTCCAGGCCTTTTCCATACATGGCTCTGAGGGTAATCAGAAGTGAGAGAGATCTTGCACTCACTCGGTATCCATTCAGGGTCCATCCTTCGTGCTCTTGTGCCCACCTGTATTGGGCACCAAGGTGCTGCAGGGTGAGTAGAGATAATCAGTGTGGATGCCAACTTTGTGATAGCATATTGCCACGTGTATGATTTTTGATGCACTGGTTTGTTGTTTATCATTTATCATTTACTATTTGGTCTTACAATGCTGTGATATTCTAAGGAAAAAGTTATACGCTGAACAAATTACCTGCAAAATAATGACAAGGAAAGTGATAAAGACCACAAATCATGACCTCACATCTGTATTGTGTTTACCTGAGCTGTTAGTGGGATGTAAAACCAATAATATTAACAAATCTTGAATTTATGCGTTTGAATTGGAGGTCTGCTGTATTATGTTCCAAAAATTTCATTACCTGGTTATAGTGGACCTCATAGTTATCACTAGACCTTGGATTTTAGGCAAAAACCTATTTTGTTCCTTAAGAGATAACTTAAAATGAAGTTTTATTTACATGTTTCATGTATTTATAAGGTTAGAAACGGTGGTCCTATAGTGCCTAAAAATGCCTAAATTGGCGTTAGAACCTATATTTGCTAATATTCCTATAATTGATATATTTTATCCCTAAATCGATTAAAAATGCTTTTAATTTAGTCAAAGAAACTTATATATTTGCCGACTCATTTTCAGTATCTTGAATAGTATTTTCTTGAAATTCTTTTCAGACAAAATGTGAAACTGTAAACAAATTATCACTCCCCAGAAGTCCTTAAGAACCTCCCGCTGTGAATACTCCCTTTGTCCCTTAGTCTGTGTGTCACAAGGTGGGGGACAGTGTCCATTGACCTGCTGGAAATGAAACTCTTCATTCCATTCTGTGAGAAACTTTCAGTGCATCCGATTGCTCAGTGTGTGCATTATGCCGAAAGTGGCAGCTTCCAAGACATCCTTAATTAAACAGTGGTTGCAGGAGTTTCCCCATTTCACGTCGGATGGAAAAATTATATTCTAAGACATTTGCAGCAAAGAGGTAAATGAAATTCGTTTTATATTTCACTCTGAAGTACGTACTTTGGTGTGAGAGTCGTACTTAATACGTTGGCTTTCTATCTTTCTGTTGTATTATGTTTTATACATTTTATACATCAATTCATCGTACATACACTAAATGAAGTATAACAGTAAATATGAATTGGGGATTGTAGCGCATCCTGATCCTTCGATTTTTTGTTTATAGAATCGTTAAAAACTGGCCATATTTGTGTGGTACTGTAAAGTCTATTCATTTCGGAGAAAGGCAAATTTTCAAGCAGGTTTTGGAAGAGGAATAATAGTACAAACATATTGAAAAATGAAAATATCATGCTGCCGCAGGTGGAAATTGTAAGAAAATTAGATATGCACTTTTATCAATTCTAGGAAGTGTATGGCAGATTATAAACATTGTAAATATATACAGCAATGATTTTTTTGATAAGCATACAGTAAATGTAGGGAGGAAAAAACACAGACTTCAGCCATGCGCGGGCATTAGTACTGGTAGTAACAAAAATGTTGGCCAACATAATCTACAATAAACTATTAAATTAATGTAGTTAATATGTAATATTCTAAATTACATTAATTAGGACTAGTTTCAGCCGGGGCTGGCCATCTTCAGACTTAATGTAAAACATCTAATAGCCAAACAAATGTACATGCACACAATTAACATAAAACAAACAAAACAAATATATACATACATACATATATTATCATTATAGACTGTTATGCCTTTCAGAGTTCAGTCTGCAGGGCTCTGTGAATTTACTAAACATCGCCACAATCCTTGATTTGCAACTAGTGTTGTGGCCTCATTTAGTTCTATACCTCTTATGTTTAAATCGTTAGAAACCGAGTCTAACCATCACCGTCTTGGTCTACCTCTACCTCTCTTACCCTCCATAACAGAGTCCATTATTCCCCTAGGTAACCTATCCTCCTCCATTCGCCTCACATGACCCCACCTCCGAAGATGGTTTATGCATACAGCTTCATCCATCGAGTTCATTCCTAAATTAGTCTTTATCTCCTCATTCCGAGTACACTCCTGCCATTGTTCCCACCTGTTTGTACCAGCAATCATCCTTGCTACTTTCATGTCTGTTACTTCTAACTTATGAATAAGATATCCTGAGTCCACCCAGCTTTCGCTCCCGTAAAGCAAAGTTGGTCTGAAAACAGACCGATGTAAAGATGGTTTCGTCTGGGAGCTGACTTCCTTCTTACAGAATACTGTTGATCGCAACTGCGAGCTCACTGCATTAGCTTTACGACACCTTGATTCAATCTCACTTACTATATTACCATCCTGGGAGAACACGCAACCTAAATACTTGAAATTATTGACCTGTTCTAGCTTTGTATCACCAATCTGACATTCAATTCTGCTGACTTTCTTACCTACTGACATCAATTTAGTCTTCGAGAGGCTAATTTTCATACCATACTCATTGCACCTATTTTCAAGTTCCAAGATATTAGACTGCAGGCTTTCTGCACAATCTGCCATTAAGACCAAGTCGTCAGCATAGGCCAGACTGCTTACAACATTTCTGCCTAACTGAATCCCTCCCTGCCATTTTATACCCTTCAGCAGATGATCCATGTAAACTACGTTTCGACCCACCTAGGGGTCATCATCAGCCATATTAAAGCATAAACAATTTTTGGTGAGATCCTAAAACATGTTATTTTAATGGTAAGAACTTATGGATTTATAATTTACAATGCGAAGTGTGGTAGATGAAATGAGAGATGTTAGTTTGGTACAGGTGAGTAATAGTTAATAACTATACAAGGATTATACATACCAAGAAGTTTGGAACAAAGTACAAATGGGGTGCTTGGTGTTGTAAAAATTATACACTCATGGAAATCAGCAGGTCCTCATAATAAAGAATACAATGTAAAATGACACATATAAAAATATATACAAGTATGTACAAAGTCTGGAGAGTAAAAAAGTGATACTCTTCATATGCTGAGTCGGCTTGACACTGATCAGCTTAAGCAGAGAAAATTTGGCAGTTGAAGTATTAAAGCTGTGTTGATGGGCAGCATTGTTGATTGTTGGATGTGAAGTTATTTTTTAATTTCTGGTTAAGAAGAAAGTGGACACTGCGCGTGGAGATATTAATTCTCAGTTCTTAGCGGAAACCACATTGGACGTATTAAAATGGAGAAAAGCAAGTAAAAAACAAAGTACACGGAGAGAGGAAAAGATTGCCATAAAGTGAAAGGACGCTTACCTCGCACTGCGGTGTGTGTAGTTTAGCTGATAGTGTGCGACTGGTGGCAGGAAGAGAAATATGGGCGGAAAGGAGGGCAGGCGCATGCGGGTTAGGAGGAGTGGAAGTGGCTTAGGAAGAGTGGTGGTGGCTTGGGAGGGGTTGGAAAGGGGGGGGAGGCTTAAGGCGGAGCTGAAGGGTGTGGGAGAAAGGGTAATTGTCTCGGAAAAGTACCTTTGATTAAACTTAGGATTGAGTTTTGGTTGGCTACATTATTGTTTCTGAGGAAAGTGATAAATAGATCAAAGAGTATGTTGGGTTTCTCTGAGATTTCATTGAGATTGTGATTGGCGTTAAAGTATTGGTCTAGGTGTATGTAGTAATTTTCCATTATGTTGAGTAAAGGGCCCTTGTTTGCTAATTCGAGGATGTCCATGTCCTGTTCGATATTGGTAAAATTGTGGTTATGATCTTGCATGTGTTGGCCGATGGCTGAGAACCTGTTGTATTTTATTGCGTTAGTGTGCTCATGGTATCTGGTTTCTTCCGGTTTGCTCAATGTAGGATTTTTCACAGGTGTTGCATTTGATCCTATAAACTCCTGATTTTTAAAATCTGCTGGCCCTGTTGATGTGTGAAATATTGTGTAAAACGTTTATGTTCTTATTGTTGGTTTTGAAGGCTATTTTAACGCCTTGTTTCTTGATGATAATGGTTAGCTTGTAGATATCGTTGTTGAACGTGAAGGTGGAAAATGTTAGAGGCTTAGTTATTTCTTTTTTGAGGGTTGTTTTAGGGGAATGTTTGTGTTTATTGATTATCCTTTCTATAAAATTATTGCGGAAGCCGTTGAATTTTGCCATTCCGCGGATTGTGTTAAGTTCATTCATTAGATCTTTCTTGGACATAGGTATGCTGAAGGCTCAGTGAACTAAGTTATTGTATGTGGCTCGTTTGGGGGACTGGGGGTGCACTGAATCTTGGCGAATGGTGGAGGCTGTTTGAGTAGGTTTTCTGAATATTTTATAACTGAAGGAATCTGAGTTTCTAGTGATAGTTAAATCTAGAAAGTTGATTTTTTGATTTGATTCGGATTCTAGTGTGAATTTGATATGAGGATCAATATTGTTGAGTCTTAAGAGGGTGGTGGAAGCGTTAATTGATTTCTCATTCATGATTATGAAGACATTGTCAACATATCTGGCCCAAAAGAGAATGTTTCCAAATTCATTGTCAATTTTGGTGTATTCGAGGAAGTCCAGGTATATTTCTGCCATAATGCCTGAGGCCGGTGACCCCATTGCCAAATCATCTTGTTGATATATGACATTGTCGAAAGTGAAGAAGTTATTGTTGATGATTAGTTTTAATACTGTTTTAATACCCGCACGCGCATGCCCTCTACTCCGCCCATATTTCTCTTCCCGCCACCAGTCACACACTATCAGCTAAACTACACACACTGCAGCGCGATGTAAGAGTCCTTTCACTTTAATGCAATTTTTTCCTCTCTCCGTGTACTTTGTTTTTTACCGGCTTTTCTCCATTTTTATAGGTCCAATTTGGTTTCTGCTAAGAACTGAGAATTAATATCTCCAAGCGCAGTGTCCACTTTCTTCTTAACCAGAAATTCAAAAATAACTTCACATCCAACAATCAACAATGCTGCCCATCAACACGGCTTTAATACTCCAACTGCCAATTTTTCTCTGCTTAAGCTGATCAGTGTCAAGCCGACTCGGCATATAAAGAGTATCACTTTTTACTCTCCAGACTTTGTACATACTTGTATATATTTTTATATGTGTCATTTTACATTGTATTCTTTATTATGAGGACCTACTGATTACCATGAGTGTATAATTTTTACAACACAAAGCACCCCATTTGTACTTTGTTCCAAACTTCTTAGTATGTACACTGACTGACAGAGCAAATGCAACACCAAGAAGGAGTGGTCAGAACTTTATGCCAATTGCAGGATAGACTGACGTCACTGAGGTATGCTCATGATGTGAAATGCGCGGCTGTGCTGCGCACGTAGCGAACGATAAATGGGACACGGCGTTGGCGAATGGCCCACTTCGTACCGTGATTTCTCAGCCGACAGTCATGGTAGAATGTGTTGTCGTGTGCCACAGGACATGTGTATAGCTAAGAATGCCAGGCCGCCGTCAACGGAGGCATTTCCAGCAGACAGACGACTTTACGAGGGGTATGGTGGTCCACGGTGCAGCGCCTGTGGCGAAGATGGTTGGCGCAGGGACATGTGGCACGTGCGAGGGGTCCAGGCGCAGCCCGAGTGACGTCAGCACGCGAGGATCGGCGCATCCGCCGCCAAGCGGTGGCAGCTCCGCACGCCACGTCAACCGCCATTCTTCAGCATGTGCAAGACACCCTGGCTGTTCCAATATCGACCAGAACAATTTCCCGTCGATTGGTTGAAGGAGGCCTGCACTCCCGGCGTCCGCTCAGAAGACTACCATTGACTCCACAGCATAGACGTGCACGCCTGGCATGGTGCCGGGCTAGAGCGACTTGGATGAGGGAATGGCGGAACGTCGTGTTCTCCGATGAGTCACACTTCTGTTCTGTCAGTGATAGTCACCGCAGACGAGTGTGGCGTCGGCGTGGAGAAAGGTCAAATCCGGCAGTAACTGTGGAGCGCCCTGCCGCTAGACAACGCGGCATCATGGTTTGGGGCGCTATTGCGTATGATTCCACGTCACCTCTAGTGCGTATTCAAGGCACGTTAAATGCCCACCGCTACGTGCAGCATGTGCTGCGGATGGTGGCACTCCCGTACCTTCAGGGGCTATCCAATGCTCTGTTTCAGCAGGATAATGCCCGCCCACACACTGCTTGCATCTCCCAACAGGCTCTACGAGGTGTACAGATGCTTCCGTGGTCAGCGTACTCTCCGGATCTCTCACCAATCGAACACGTGTGGGATCTCATTGGACGCCGTTTGCAAACTCTGCCCCAGCCTCATACGGACGACCAACTGTGGCAAATGGTTGACAGAGAATGGAGAACCATCCCTCAGGACACCATCCGCACTCTTAATGACTCTGTACCGCGACGTGTTTCTGCGTGCATCGCCGCTCGCGGTGGTCCTACATCCTACTGAGTCGATGCCGTGCGCATTGTGTAACCTGCATATCGGTTTGAAATAAACATCAATTATTCGTCCGTGCCGTCTCTGTTTTTTCCCCAACTTTCATCCCTTTCGAACCACTCCTACTTGGTGTTGCATTTGCTCTGTCAGTCAGTGTATATTCCTTGTAGAGTTATTAACTATTACTCACCTGTACCACACTAACATCTCTCATTTCATCTACCACACTTCACATTGTAAATTATAAATCCATAAGTTCTTACCATTAAAATAACATGTTTTAGGATCTCGCCAAAAATTGTTTATGCTTTAATATGGCTGATGATGACCCCTACGTGGGTTGAAACTAGTCCCATGTAACTCAAAATATTGTAAATACATCTTAGTATTGAATAGGTGGAAACCTCTACTGTGTTATTATTCATATGTTATTCTCAGTTCAATACGGACCAACAACATGAAATTCATAACCCTTGATGATGTAGCTTACCAGGCAAAACAGAAAGCCTTTCAATATATAGGCCTAAAATTAGAGATAGCCAAATTACGCAAAGACATCGATTTCCTAAAACAATGTATATCACTTAACTTGACACCTAATTTTCTAAGAAGCAATGAAAAGAAACATCGGATTTCACTTCAAACTTTCAAAACTCAAAACAAAACCAACAAAATATGGTTAAGAGATGAAATTAAATTCTTGTATAGGAAGAAATCTTTTTTGAATCAGAAATTATATGACGCTCACCTCGCAGCGACTAAACTACTTTCAATCGCACAATGGACACTTTTCTATCACCAAGTAGAGAACAAATTATTCCACGAACTAGCCAGAAAACAGTCAAATTTGGAGAATAAACTCAACAAGCTAAAAAACTCCCAACTACATAACAATCAAACTAGAAACTCCAATAGAAACATGTTTGATTGTACGCAGTTTCGTCCAGCTGTTGTAAATCTATCAAACATGCCCTTAAGTGAAATTGAACACTTAAATTTATCCAAAGGACCGAAACACAACTGGCCCAATTTGAACAGCCTCAACATAGCCGCTACTATGATTACAGAATCGGAGCAAGCCATTAGCAAAATACCGGAAGATAAGCAAAATGAGGTTAGAACCGATGTTAAAAGGAAACTGAACAATATCCTCCCCAATTTAACCAACCCCGTGAATAAGCTCAATAATAGAGAAAAAATAGCTGAACAAAAAGCGCATATACACCCTCAAAAAGAAAATTAAAGACAACAAACTCATCGTAACCAAAGCTGACAAAGGCAATGCTACAGTTATCATGGATAAAAAAGTATACATTGAAAAAACAAAAAACTTTTCCATAATCAAAAAAGACCCCACCAAAAAAATTCAAAGACTACTTAAACAAACTCTTAAAAACACTTAATTTTTATTTACTGAACAGGAAAATTCCAAACTCATACATATGAACCCAGGACTCCCCACTGCTAAAGCTCTCCCCAAGATACACAAAGCCGGAGTTCCCATTCACCCAATTATCAACTATAGACCAAGCCCCTTATACAAAATATCACAATTCATCCAATGTTTCTTAAGAAAAAATTGTCAATTCTTATCCAAAAAGTCTATTAAAAACACATCAGAGCTAGTGGAAAAACTAAACAAGTTCAATATGCAACCTGATTACTCTATCCACTCTTTCGATATTGTAAACATGTACCCAAGCATACAAGTATCAAAATTAATTCTGATAATTAAATACAATTTAAACAAAAACAGCCACTTAAGCAAACTAGAAATACAAGACTTTATCACAGTATTAAAACTAATCGTCAACAATAACTTCTTCACTTTCGAAAATGTCATATATCAACAAGGGGTCACCAGCCTCAGGCATTTTGGCAGAAATATACCTGGACTTCCTCGAATACACCAAAATTGACAATGAATTTGGAAACATTCTCTTTTGGGCCAGATATGTTGACAATGTCTTCATAATCATGAATGAGAAATCAATTAACGCTTCCACCACCCTCTTAAGACTCAACAATATTGATCCTCATATCAAATTCACACTAGAATCCGAATCAAATCAAAAAATCAACTTTCTAGATTTAACTATCATTAGAAACTCAGATTCTTTCAGTTATAAAATATTCAGAAAACCTACTCAAACAGCCTCCACCATTCGCCAAGATTAAGTGCACCCCCAGTCCCACAAACGAGCCACATACAGTAACCTAGTTCACTGAGTCTTCAGCATACCTATGTCCAAGAAAGATCTAAAGAATGAACTTAACACAATCCGCGGAATGGCAAAATTCAACGGCTTCAGCAATCATTTTATAGAAAGGATAATCAATAAACACAAACATTCCCCTAAAACAACCCTCAAAAAAGAAATAACTAAACCTCTAACATTTTCCACCTTCATGTTCAACAATGATATCTACAAGCTAACCAATATCATCAAGAAACAAGGCGTTAAAATAGCCTTCAAAACCAACAATAAGAACATAAACGTTTTACACAATACTTAACACATCAACAGGGCCAGCAGATTTTAAAAATCAGGAGTTTATAGGATCAAATGCAACACCTGTGAAAAATCCTACATTGGGCAAACCAGATGAAACCAGATACCATGAGCACACTAACACAATAAAATACAACAGGTTCTCAGCCATCGGCCAACACATGCAAGATCATAACCATAATTTTACCAATATCGAACAGGACATGGACATCCTCGAATTAGCAAACAAGGGCCCTTTACTCAACATAATGGAAAATTACTACATACACCTAGACCAATACTTTAACGCCAATCACAATCTCAATGAAATCTCAGAGAAACCCAACATACTCTTCGATCTATTTATCACTTTTTCCAGAAACAATAATGTAGCCAACCAAAACTCAATCCTAAGTTTAATCAAAGGTACTTTTCCGAGACAATTACCCTTTCTCCCACACCCTTCAGCCCCGCCTTAAGCCTCCACCCCCTTTCCAACCCCTCCCCCCTTCCCAACCCCTCCCAAGCCACCACCACTCTTCCTAAGCCACTTCCACTCCTCCTAACCCGCATGCGCCTGCCCTCCTCTCCGCCCATATTTCTCTTCCCGCCACAGTCGCACACTGTCAGCTAAACTACACACACCGCAGCGCGATGTAAGAGTCCTTTTACTTTATGGCAATCTTTTCCTCTCTCTGTGTACTTTGTTTTTTACCGGCTTTTCTCCATTTTAATAGGTCTAATTTGGTTTCTGCTAAGAACTGAGAATTAATATCTCCACGCACAGTGTCCACTTTCTTCTTAACCAGAAATTCAAAAATAACTTCACATTCAACAATCAACAATGCTGCCCATCAACACGGCTTTAATACACCAACTGCCGAATTTTCTCTGCTTATGCTGATTAGTGTCAAGCTGACTCGGCATATAAAGAGTATCACTGTTTACTCTCCAGACTTTGTACATACTTGTATATATTTTTATATTTTTATATGCGTCATTTTACATTGTATTCTTTATTACGAGGACCTCCTAATTTCCATGAGTGTATAATTTTTACAACACAAAGCACCCCATATGTACATACTTTGTTCCAAACTTCTTAGTATGTATATTCCTTGTATAGTTATTAACTATTACTCACCTGTACCACACTAACATCTCTCATTTCATCTACCACACTTCACATTGTAATTTATAAATCCATAAGTTCTTACCGTTAAAATAACATGTTTTAGGATCTCGCCAAAAATTGTTTATGCTTTAATATGGTTGATGATGATAATATGGTTGATGATGACCTGTAGGTGGGTCGAAACTAAACCCATGTATCTCAAAATATTGTAAATACATCTTAGTGTTGAATAGGTGGAAGCCTCTACTGTGTTATTATTCATATGTTAATCTACCTGTAATTCCATAGTCCCCCAGTATAGCAAACATCTTTTCCCTCGGTACCCTGTCATATGCTTTCTCTAGATCTACGAAACATAAACACAACTGCCTATTCCTCTCGTAGCATTTTTCAATTACCTGGCGCATACTGAAAATCTGATCCTGACAGCCTCTCTGTGATCTAAAATCACACTGGTTTTCATCCAACTTCCTCTCAAAGATTGATCGCACCCTCCCTTCCAAGATGCCAGTGAATACTTTGCCTGGTATACTAATCATAGTTGTTGCAATCCTTCCTGTTCCCTTGCTAATAGATAGGTGCAATTACTGCTTTTGTCCAATCTGAAGGTACCTTACCAACTATCCATGCTAAAAAGAAATGAATTAAATTCACCTCTACTGTGTTTGGCATCTTGGTTGAATGGTCAGCATAGTCGCCTTTGGTTCAGAGGGCCCTGGGTTCAATTCCTGGCCAGATCGGAGATTTAAACCTTAAATGGTAATTTCCCCTGGCTCGGGGACTGTGTGTTTGTACTGTCTGAAACATTCCTGAAACTCACACACAATACTATCATCCACTACAAAAGCATGCAGTTTCCTGTACACGGCAGATGCCGCCCACCCTCGTTGGAGGGTCTGTCTTACAAAGGCTGGACCAGGATAGGAATAGTCACATGGAATTATTACCTCTACTGCATCACTTAAAGGTCCAGGGTGCATGTCTTCTGGAGGGATCAGGAAGCGCTACGAGGCCCTATGAATTTGAATAGTCTTCTGTGCATATTTTCATCTGGCCTATATACTTGCACGGTTTACATAATGTTCGCGACTATTTATAGTTGTCGTTTCTAGGTGTCCAGTGAAAGGCGTTTGCATCTTAGTCAACATGTCCAGGGGATTAAACATCAGGAAAATCTGCAAAGAAAATCAAACCTTAAACAATGATTATAAACAACGGAATCATTAATTAAGGGGAGCAAAGACAAATTCCATGCAGACTTATGTAGAGCTCTTGTGTCAGCAAATATTCCCAACTCACTTGAAAATCCTTCCTTCAAAAGTTTTTTACAAAAATATTGTCATCAGAACATTCCATCCGAATCAACTTTAAGAAAAAACTACCTGGACACTCTTTATGAAGACACAGACAGGCGGATAAGGGAAGTTATAGGAGACTCATACATCTAGATCTCTGTCGATGAGACTACTGACACTGTAGGTCATTATATTGCCCACTTGATATTCGGATAATTAGATCCCGACACGCCGTGTTCGCCAAATTTGATCTGCAGCAGACAGTTAACTAAAACCATTCAGGAGACAGTTGCTCAGTTTGTAAATATAGGTCTCAAGGTGCTTTTCCCCAATAACATGGATGAAAATAAGGTGCTTCTTATATTTACTGATGCACCTACATGATTGCTGCTGTTAAGTTGCTGAAAGTATTTTACCCTGCTTTGATTCACGTCACTTGTCTTGCTCATGCTATGAATCACGTGGCTGAGCAGATACGTTCCGAATTTCCTCAATCAACAAGATGATCTCCTCCACTAAGAAAATTTTTGTAAAGGCTCCCACACAAATCCAGATGTTCTGCAATGAATTACCTGATGTTCCACTGCCAGCAGAACCCATCCTTACGTGCTGGGGGACTTGGCTTCAGGCCATTGTGTACTACAGCGAACATTTTGATGCAATCAGAAGTTTTGTTCTCGCCTTAAATGAAGATGTCATGTACATCACTTTGGCCAATAACAGGGACCAAAAAAGTATAATGGGATCTGATGTATGCAATTTCTTGAGAAATGGTTACATGCTTTAGAACATTTTTGGCCAAAGTGATGCACATGACATCTTCATTTAAGGCGAGAACAAAACTTCTGATTGCATCAAAATGTTTGCTGTAGTACACAATGGCCTGAAGATCTGAGGTTGCAATGCAGTTAGCTTCAGTTATTTTTACTGTAAAAAATAATATTTCTGTGTATTATTGACATAGAACTGAACAACAATCCAACATATTTAGTACATGAGTATGATAGTTCATAATGCATAAAGCTGTGAAAGGGATGTTAGGACATCCTTAACATTTCTTCCTTGTCAGGAACATCTTAGTTCACTCACTGCAATATCCTCGCATAACTCCAATATGTATTACGCACATATAATATTATGTATTTCTGTCTTCAGAAATAATATAGTCCACCTCTGTGTTGTAGTGGTTAGTGTGATTAGCTGCCACCCCCGGAGGCCCAGGTTCGATTTCCGGCTCTGCCATAAAATTTAAAAGTGCTTCGAGGAATGGAAAGGAGTTCACTCAGCCTCGAGGGGTCAACTGAGTAGAGTGGGGTTCAATTCCTACCTCAGCCATCCTCAAAGTGGTTTTTCATGGTTTCCCACCTCTCCTTCAGGCAAATGCTGGGATGGCACCTAACTTAAGGCCACGGCCACTTCCTTCACACTCATAGCGCTTTCCGATCCCATTGTTGTCATACGACCTATCTGTGTCATTGCGATGTAAAGCAAATTGAAGTTGGAAAAAAAATTCCAGAAATTCAAACTACAGCAAAAGCAAGATAGCAGAGTGAGGTAAGTTCCCCTATAAGAGTCTGGGGAGATTGTACCAAAGGATAAATGAGAAGTAAAAAAAATAATGGACCAAAACTCCTATTCCTTAATTACACCTGCACCTTTACAAAACATGAATAAAAACTGTATGTTGTGAAGTTATCTTCCTATCCATTGCTTTGGCTGAATGGTCAGCATGATGGCCTTCAGTTCAGAAAGCCCCGGGTATGAATCTCAGCTGACCTGGTGATTTTAATCATGTATGTTCATTTCTGTAGTTCGGGGGCTGGGTGTTTGTGCTTTTCTTAATACACATCTTCAAATCCATTCAACACGTCACATGACAAACCACCACGGAAACACATAATAGTGAAATAATTCCTCCTGAAAGGTTAAGTCCATACGAAGTGCCTACTCCAGGAAACTGGAAAAAGACAAGAAATAAGAAGAGGAGAGAGAAGTTGTTAAGTATACTGCCTGAAGGCTGGTTGGATCTTCCAACAAATCTCCTTGTAACTTTTAAGACATAGAAAAAAGCACAGCTAGTACAACGGTTGTTTGGCGAGTTATGAAAGAGGTAATGCATATTTTAAAATTTCATTCTTAATTATTTTGATTGTTCAATTATTATAAAAAATAATTCCAATATGTGGAGATGCATTTTTCTCAACTATATTGAAGATGAAAATGCAGTTCCTGGGCTTGTCCCACAGTACCACTGGATGCCGCTACCATTGCTGTTTGCACTCTTCTCAGTATGTTTGACATACAGCTGACCAGTACTGTCATAGTAAAGTATTTGCAATGGCTCCCTAGAAAATTCTTATTGTGATAAACTACAGGGTCTCTCGTATAAACTCTCACTGAGTGCATAGTTCTTGTACTCTGCGCTACAGCAACTGCCTCAGCCCAACTTATGTTGCATGCAGCTGCTCTGCTTTAAGCATGTATCAAATCTTACATGAAATGTTACTTTATAAAAGATGCTGGAAGTGTCATTCTTCATAATGAGGGACATCGTAAACACAATTAGGATTTTCTACACACCAATAGCGATATTTATGATGGTTCACATGACCACTAAGATGATACCAGGCCTCATCTGAAAAGAACACAAGCTGTGGATTGAATAAACGATTATTCAGTGATGCAAGATAACACAATATCTCACTCTTTTGGCTGGAGCAGGAGGTTTTAAACAATGGGACCGTGTAAACCTGTACGGTTTGATGCGTAACAGCATTGTAGCTCTCTGTGCAGAAGTACTTGTGTTAATTTTGTGAGTGATTTATTTGGTGAACGTTCAAGATTCGCACCAATATCATCTAGCTTTTCCTCTGTTAAAACTGTTCATGTGTGCGCATGTTTTTTATTGGGCACTGAACCAGTAGTTTCAAATTTATTTACAATTATGTGAATCTGTGCTCATGAAGGTGGCATTCACCACGAAATTGCTGAACAAATGCATCACATACCTGTTGAGCCAACTTGTACTTAAAACAACTTTTACATACCATGTTAACAGCTGAGATTCATACTGGCTATTGATGCTAGGTCGAACATGTGCACGCTCCTTACAAGGTCGAGAACTATGCGCGCGCCTCCTGCATAGCTGCTTAGGTCTTGGAGAGTAGAAACACTGCTGGACGGTCTGGGTTTATAAGATCCTGTACTCATAATGGAATATTTTGTAAATTTTGGGTGAATTTCTGTGTGGCTGCATTGCTAATGTATAGGTATTATGCTAGATATAACAGAATATATTAAGTGACTTTCTGCAAAATTCCTATTAATTTCTACACAATTTTGCATTCGGGCATAGCTATTATTATGTTACAATACTAGAATGTCATCTTTAATTGTCAGCTTCATTTGTTTCTAATTTTAATTTACTTCTTTTCATTCTTCTTTTGTTATGGTGAAATGTATTGTTATGAAATTTCTTATTTTTATATACTTTCTTTTAACATTTGGTTTTCATGTAATTACATCTAGTATTTGTTATTATGTAATTTATGTTTTTATTTCAGTTCATTGTTATACTACAGTAAGTATTGCCACCCGGATATCTCCTTTGTAAATGGAATATGTCTGTTTTGTTGAATACTGCTGCATAAACCTGAAAAAAGAATATAAACATTGATAAATTCAAATGTATAGTAATCAGTTTTTTTTATATGAGTGTATAGGATTTATTTACAAAAATGTTAATGTTAGTTCAAAACACATCTTCGCCAGACAACACTCGTGTATTTATCAGTAGCATAAGATCTCTTCCAATCTCATCACATCTTTTGCAGTTATTTGCATGCTCTCTATTAGTGTTTGCTAGTCTGGGCCCATTAACATGATCACCGGACATTTTTACTTCTTCAATCAATGTTAGATAATATGCAATTGTATTTTCTAATCTTGTTATGTACATTCAACAGCTCAACCTTATAAGTTACTAAAGAATATATTTTATATATATATATCTTACACTTCTTAGGTTACTGTCATCGTACCATAGTGGCTGGAACTGTTGGCTGCTGTCCTGTTGAAACTGCCCTCAATTCTCTCTCCAATGGCATTTCACAATCAAGTTCACAATGGGATGCTCAACAATCTGATGTGGTAAACCAAGCTGACAATGAAAGATTGACTTCTGAGGATCTGCTGCATTGACCATGCACCTCCTGAAATCTGTTCACAATAAGGTTGGTGGCAGCTATCTTCAAAGGACTGAATAAGTCACACCCTGACTTTTATTTTCTTCTCAAGTTATGGCAAACTTCCAATTTTCTTCAGTATTCTCTTGCTGTAGTCATCAAGTAGACATGGAGAATCTGCATTATGAGTTCAAGTGTGTATGTTATAAGGCTGATGACTGTATGTGATATTAAGCTGATTGTTACATGATATTAAGTTAGTCTATATTTTCCATCTCAGAGTTATTCCACTTTAAAATGATACACATGTGTTCAAACTCAATAGATGAAATTTATCTTGGTGTCCCTGACACACATTTATAATGTGGAAACTACAAGAGAATTCACATGATAATCTTTTGGGATTTTGACATGTCAATCAATAGGGTACCCTCCTTATTCCTGATGTAATAATGTGCCTCATCATACATTTGTAAATAAGTGAGGAATATTGATAACATAAAATTATCTCATTTCTCAGACTATCAGAACTAGAAATATTACAAGAAGTACTATTTACAAGAAGTTTAGAAGTTGACAAAGGAAAGGAGAAATAAGGAGAACAATCCTGCTATGGCCCAGTAATTGAATGTCGTTTAATGAAATTTCTAAGTCGATTATCATTGCAAAATGCAACATAATGTTAACTCTCAAAAGAATTAAGTACAGTGGGCTTGTTAGTAAAAATTCTTTTGAATTAAATTGGTTTGCATGTGGCATATTTCATACGTAATGCGAGGCTGAATAACTTAGGTGGTAGAGTACTGGCCTTCTGAGCTCAAATTGGCAGGTTCAGTCTCAAATCAGTCTGGTGGTATTTGAGGTGCTCAAATTTGCCAACCTTGTGTTTGTAGATTTACTGGCTCTTCTGTAGGACCAAATTTTGGAAAGTTGAACATTTTCAAACACAGTAAAATTAGATGCTGGGATGTGAAAGCAATAAAATAATAATAATAATAATAATAATAATAATAATAATAATAATAATAATAATAATAATAATAATAATAATAATAATACCAACTGAGAGAGCAGATGGCTGTCAACTCTGCACAGTTCACTAACCCGTATTTTAAACATTAACACATAATCACAATGCGAGTGGAAATTCTCATGTTCCGTTAACTGCTGATTTACGTGCTTCCAATCATTGAAGCCAGCTGTTGCAAATTGGGATATCCTCCCGAAAAATTTACAAGGAGGACAAAAACAGATCATTGGCTGCAGGAATAAACCAGATATTCATGTTTCGTAATGTCTGCATTTAAAAGCTTTCTTTCAAACAGCACTTTATTCAGAAATCGTTAATTGTCTGCATACATCTGCATACATCTGCATAGATTTACAAAAATTGTCCTGATTCTGTTTCACTCCACTTTTAGCATAGCAGTCTCTAGGAACATTAGTCATTAGCCAAAAATAAGGGTAATCATTTGGTTTTAAAATACCTTATCTTGGTACTGGATCATCTTCACCATTTTTCTCTTACAGTTCCAACAACAGACCAATGGAAACACAACTAAAACTGGGCATACACTCCTCAAAGTTTTCTGTGCTGGTACCATAATTTTTTATTTTCGTCTTTGGATGAGAGGATCCTGTGGAAATACAAGTCTAATTTTGGTGTATGAGAGAACAATTCACTTTCCCTCCTCCTCCTCCTCCTCCTCCTCTTCTCTTCTGCTAATCTGCAATCACTTGCGCCACTGACCGTAATCATTTTCGACCATCCATGTTGTGTACAGAACATGAAAAACAGTTAATGAAACTCCCACAAAATGAATAAACATGGCTTTCACTTTCACGAACTTCACCGGAACTCTTGCCATTATGGGAAATTAGTGGTCTCCTCTATTCACTTGACACCACATGGTTGACTCTAGGTGGCGTTGATTCGCTGCCCGCTTGACTAAGTTGCAGCCCGAAGTCATCTTGATATATATACCCAAAACTGGGGGGGGGGGGGCTGTGTTTCAATGTTGTGGTGGTGTTCATAATATAATTACCAACAGCTTTCACATAAGTGGAATGAAAATTGTTATTTATGTCGGGAGCCTTCCCTTTTGAATACTACAGAAGTGTGCGCATTCTAAAACTCATTTTCAAACTTTTAATTTTTGCCGCTCCATAAATTTGCCACCCTGGTCCCGTGCCCATAAAGCCCATGCCTAAATATAGCTCTGTCTGTGCCTTATCATGAACAAATGTGTATGGACCATTCTTTTCTTGCTGAACGCACTGCAAGTGGAATAACGTACATGGACATGTTGGAACAATGACTTTTTCCTCAACTTACCGAAGATTCATGTGACTTCATTTTCCAATAGGAAGGAGCTGCGTCGCATTGGAACCTTCATGTCCAAAGACTGTTAAATCAATCCCTTCCTCAGCGATGGATAGGTCGCATAGGAAAGGAAGACCTAGTCCTACACTTCTAGCCACCGAGATCACCTGATTTCACGCCATGTGACTTTTTCCTGTGGGGCTATATTAAGGACATGGTTTACATCCCATCTCTACCAACAACTCTGGCTGACCTGCAGAACCTTATCACTACTGTGGTGCACTCAGTAATACCAATATAGTTGGTCCGTTATCAGACATTATAAATTTTCCAGCTAACTCATTCCTGGTTGCCAGCGTTTCACCCCAGAGTGCTAAGTTGGGCTCATCAGTTGGTAAATAGCACACCTTAGCACACTGGGATGAAACACTGGCAACCAGGAATGAGTTAGCTGGAAAATTTATAATGTCCGATAACGGACCAACTATATTGGTATTATAAATTTACTCATTCAGGACAAATATTTTAGATTCCCTATGAGAATCAATATCTATATCAGCACTCACTAACACGAGACATGCTTTATCGCGTGTGGAACAGGTTTGGCTACCGCTTAGATGTTTGCCATGCAGCACATTTATAACCTGTGGTCAACAAAACTTTGAACCTTCCACGGTTCATTAGTATGTAGATTATTCATGTCCAATGTATATTTCTTGAATTACAAATTAATTAAATTGGGTCCATCTTTTTGAACAATCCTGTACTTCAGTGGAATGACCATACAAAAACAGGGCATAAGTATATCTAAATTATTGCAAAATCTCCAGTCCTTTTCATTGAGAATATTGTCTATTATCTCAAAAATTGCATTCTACTTTCATTTTCCTCTACCTCTGAATGACCTCTACCAGTGGACTGAGTAACAAAGTAATATTTCAAATGTTATTCAGTTAGCATTTTGAGGATGGGAATTGCTCTTTTCATTTAAAGATTCTATTATGCCCCACTTGTTTGCTATTTCCAATGCTTCAGTGTAATTCATCAAACCTAACTGCATTCCTCTCCTGTTGGAACTTCTGTTGAATCTTTAAGTTTGATGCATTGTCCATATTCTTTTCTTGAACACTGAAGATGCAATAAAACTGAATTAATTAGGGACAGTATACAAGCAAGGCACACTATAAATATAATAATATGAAGATTAGTGAATAGCTTTGCTTCTACAGTTACCTTATTTTACTTTTCAAGCAAGGAAATCAAATTTTGAAAATGTGTGTATCTTCATATTTTGACATCTATCCAATATCATAAAGTTAAAAGGTACTTAACTTTACAATATTATCCACCTCTAGAATGGAATATCAGAGTTGATTACAGTATTTACTTATGTATATTATGCATTATTTTCCTGAACATTTGAGCCTGAAAATTGTCAAGGGGGTATAATTTGAATAATAGATTGCATTTTATTACGTTTTGAAACATATTATTCTTCTTCTTACTCCATCATCCTTATCCCGGGAACTCCCAGGTCAAGTTGTGGATCACTGACCTCCATCCACTTCTCACACCTCCTTGGAGACGCCAGAGATGCCTGTCGCTTCTTGGGTACTCCTCAGATCTTTGTTGTGATCCACTTTCACGCCTTATATAGGCTATTATTACGATAGGCTCTCTAAAACAAAAGGCATATTATACATAACTGCCAGGTTTTAATTGGGCCGCTCCTAACGTGGGGATCAGACGCCTTTTGCAGCTGCCCCTAACCTGGAGATCAGATGATGCTCATTCACTTTCAGCCCCATTCCGTCCACTGAGGAACCAGGACCCAACTAAAGAATGTCCCCCCCCAACCAAAGCCCCTTCAGAGAGTTGGGTTATTTACCACTGCCGAACATCATTATTATTATTATTTTTATTAACAAATACATCGCAATTGGTAAATATCCCAGTGGCAGTAGTGTGATAATAAAGTTAAAACATAATTACTCAACAAAAACAATAACAACAAGAGTACAACATGCAATTCCATGGAAAGAAAATATTACAAGAAATACTACTAGTTTAACATTCTAAATCCAGAAGAAAATAGTACAAAAAATACTACTAGTTTAACATTCTAAATCCAGTATGAAGACATGTAACTCCATGGTCACACAATTAAAATATTATATAATATCACTTTATATCACAGCCTTTGTATAACAGGAACAGTTAGGAAAAAAAATTCAGACATTGAAAAATATGTAAGTAATCACAAATTCAGTGTCTGTCATTTACAACTTCTACTTTTCACTTGGTGTTGAGTGGCTGGCTGTATGGTCTACTCCATCCCCTAGCAGGTAATTCTGGTCAGACAAAACTGTAATATGTCATTGAATATTAAAAACAGTTCAAATTTTGTAGGATTCTGTTCATAGCTGAATACTGTATGTTTCCATGCAGGTTATGCTTCCGATTCACTGCACAAAGAAAAGGATATTATTAGGCTTACTTCCAGCACTCCTCATGTGATATGCATATTTTTTACTTATGGACATACCTCAAACTGTTTATTGAATATGAATATGGTCACATTAAATGTTTGACCCGTGGTATGATTATCATGTTTCTCCACAAATAGAATCACTCAAATATTTACACTTGCCTAAAACTTCAGTGCTCCTCCATAACTCATCTATAAGTGAAGATTTTGTAAATTTTGTAAAGTGGAAGCCATTTTCCTTCAATTTTGACTTTGTTAACCTATAACTGTTATGTTCTACAGTCCGCCAAAACTAACTTACTGTAACCTTTACTACAGCGGTTACACTAAACAAAAACTAAACACAGTAAAGGAAGGAAATTAAGTGCAATTACACAGTACCAAAAACTACTACACACTCAGTGAAACATCAGCTGAAACTACGCAGATCTCTGCCGATAACAACTTAGTAAATATCAGTAGGGCCAACTAGCTGGCAATAAACCAGGAAGGTGGGAAGGGGCTGAAACCTACCGAGGGCATGGACATGGCTTAGGTTGCAGATTCAGAAATAACCAACCGTGATCCTTAATTTTGAAAAATATTATTTACCAATGGACATTACGAATAAGTTCCAAACAATTTCAGTCATGCGGAAGGTACTGACACATCACGATAGAAAAATACAACCTCCATGTTCTGCAAAACACACAACTTAAAAGTTCCTTGACATTAGCTGTCTATAAGTTCGAAGTTTCAAAGAAACTATACATTTGGTTACAAATCCAGTTGTACAATGCAATTTAGTAGGAAAGAAGGAACGTAATACGCTATTACAATCTACCGTGAAGTTAAGCGTACCTTTCAAAAACTTTACCTTACATCAAGTGACACTGAACTACCAGAGGCAAAACCCCAAGGTAAATATATTAAACTACAAATTACATATTTAGCGAAACAAGGAAGGGAATACCTTGAAAACAAACAGGCAAGCCCAGCTGAAAAGCTAAGGCATCATAAATAAGTAAGTGGCGAATCTTGGTGAGGTTAGGGCACACTCCTATATGAAATGCAAGCGAACATTACACGAAATTTATGGTGGAATGGAAATCCAGAATGCTTACCCCAAAGTGGCACATCCCGGTAGCAACGCGTCGCTGACGACGTCAAAACGTCAGACAGCCAGACAGACCAAGGCCGACCAAGCCAGACTATGAAATGCTGCCTCGCTCTCATTATAAGGCGAACCCTGGCCTTAGAGTAGCCAATCAGAATGCATGAGCCCGCCTATTGTCACCCAGATTCACCAATCACAACGCCTGCTTCAGTCGCGAACTTTAAATAACTTTCTCGATTCGCACAATCGCGAATCTCCCATTTCCAGAACAGTCACAACATACTTTCTAGAATACATAACCAACAAAAGGAACACACCCTGTTCAAAAATTCACATAACAATTTTCTGGATACTTCCAGTAAGTACAGAACTGAAATCTACTATTTACAAATACCATACTGCCCCCATTATTGCCTAGCTAAGCCCAGCCAGTGAGCGAGAGATCCCAAGGTGGACCGTTCATTCATTGGCTATTGTTTTCTAGAGGCATTTAAGGGAAAAGAAGGGTTGATGACCAAGCAAGGATAAAAAAAAATGTAAAACAACACTCTGACATTTATTAACACAAGCAGATCACAAATGAAAATGTTCTTACTGATATTACTTTGTTTTTACATTGAACTTTCATAATATCCATTTCTTCCTCAGTCTTTGAGAGACACGTATTTCTTAACCTCCAGCCTTACTGTTCTGTAACGAAAATCAAAGAAAAATTAGGCCTACCGCCTTTTAAAATCAAAATATCCGGCTGAAAGAGTTTTAAAGTATTTAACATTGGTCAATTACACCAGTATAAGCTTTAATAGAAAATCAAAATTAATTTCAAAAACTTCAAAATTAATTAATTATTATTCTTCTTCTTATTATTATCAATCTCTCTCCTTATTTAATTAATACGTTCTTCACCATCACACGATTGTGTTTCTAATTAATTTCTCATTGCATCATTCAAATAGCGATTGTCATTTACATTCCAAAATAATTATTCTCCAATTAATTATTGTGACTCATTATCACCAGAATTCAAAGTAATTATGCAGCTAGTAAACATCTACTTCTGATCTTTGCATGGCATTTACGTCTCAAATTAATTTTAAAATATTTCAAAATTCAAATATAAATGTGTTAGAAAAACTTTGTTATCCACGTGTGAGCTAGTTAAATAATAATTTACTTTACAAATCGATTGCCTTTGTGAAAATAACGAGATGATCTTTCCTTTTAAATCACACTAATCAACAAAATAAATCCTTTCCTAGTCTACCTCGACTTAAACTTATCAAATTTTCCCTTAAGGGCACGAAAATTACTTCTTAAGGTAGCACACAATGATGAATGTAATCTGCATCGCCACAAGTACACGACCAGATCAAGTTAAATAGAACAAACATGATACAAGAAAAATACACATATTTACACACACACACTCATTCATACTGGGGAACACGTATTTTATATACATTATTTTCATCGAATCCTGTTCCTGCAAGTTTACTCTTGATTTTTAAGAATGGTCAGGTCACGTCAAATCCAGTAGGAGATAATTTGTGTACAGAAATTATTTTTATCATTAACGGTGACTAGTGATCGAAGTTAGGGATATCACTTGGGTAGGATTATGCTTCTCACAACGATGGAAATTCATCTAACTTTTGAAACTATAATTGAAGATTCCAATAAAATCCATAATCACTACCATCACATGGGTTACAAGTTGAAACTATCGCGTCCGTGAGCCTCAATCGCATTATTATTATTCCCTATCCATGAAATACACATGCAACATGTGCTCCATTAATTATAATTTATCTTGCGCTCCCAATAACACAAGAACAAGTCAATCATCATAAATAAATCATCCAATCGCTCAATTACATAATAAATATCCCGCAGGATTGGTCATATTCCAGATACTTCATGAACAGAACACATTCAATCTCACATATAAGGAATCTAAAGTAAGTTATGGCTCACAAGCGTTTAATTCTCTTTTACCCAATCTTTAGTCATTTTTATTATTGCTCAAGTGATTATTACATCTACCAATCCTTGTGGAATATCATAAAATTAGATGACTCGATCTTAAGGAATACAAGTGATCTTGAAAAGACACTAGGTTCGACCCTATCTCGCAAAATGTACACGTAAATTCAAGTCCGATAAATTTCCACATTACAAAAAAAAGTAGATTTATCACGTGGTCAGTGATTTTTAGATATTTAGCTCATAAGCACGGGAAATCATTCAAAGACAGATTACATGTCTACTCTAACAGGTTCAAAATTTCATTCACACACGTGACTCGTCTACCACGACACCTTAAGAAATGGAAAAATGAAATGTTTCTAACTACAACAAAACTAATAGATCTACGATTTAAAGAAGAAAGACCTTTAGTTTTACAAAAGATGAGACAGAAATTAAATTAAATGGTACTCAAGTTTTAGATGAGGTTCGATCCCAGGTAGCAATCAATCATTCCAGCATTTCCCTGGCCAGTTTCCTTCCAATGACCAGAGACGCCTCACATTTTAGAGATCCATGGAGACTCGGTAATCGAGGTCCCTCGATGAAGTTGAGTTGCAGATGATTGCAGAATTATCCATGTTTGTGTGCTGTGGCTTTCAAGACGACTTCTGTTGAGTTCCAGATGTAAGCTGTAACTGAGATGGCGAGAGTAAATATTGTCACAAACACATGCAGAATTTTGATTATTCTTCTAGATAGTCACACTTAACTTGGATTTTGAGATGATTTTTACTCCGTAGGAGCTAGCTAATTATTTCACTAAATGGTGGCAGAACGGGCGTCTGCTTGCACTGAAAAATTATTTCTCCACGTGGTCGTAGCGTCGCACAGCAGCGTAGGATAGCAAATACAGAGTGCAGAGAGTTCAGAGTATTCAGAGAGTAGAGAGTGTTTTACTCGGAACGAGGCTTTTTATATTCTTGGTTTGGGAGGCGTGTACTCCAACGAGAACGGTAATTGGTCGTTAGGTCACCTTTAATTGGCTCAGACTATTCTGGAATCAGGCTGTCTGTCGTTCACGCGTGGCAGGGTAGTGCATGGACTCGTCACGTGATTTGCCTTGGCCTTTTCGAAGCTCGATCAATACATCGCCCCTCTGAATGACGAAAAAAACTGGTTCTGAGCTCGCCAACTACTTCCCAAATGACAAATTACAGCTCCAGGCAGACAATAAAACTTTTAATATCCACTTGTTGGAAATATACTAGATATCGCCAAATTTGACGGGGACATCTCTCCCTTGGTTGGAGCATAATTTCATTAGCAGATGAAATTATAAAATAGCAGTGTCCATTAGTTATTGTTCCTGAAAATTTGGCCGATAGGTAACATAGAAGTAGCGTAGTTGATCTCACGACAGGTGTCTGTCCTTCTCGAGATTCGGAGTTCTTCGTTCCGCTCCTTGCATCTGGTAGCCTGGTATCTCTACACAGGGTGTTCCACAAGTCTTGCCTCTTTCTTCAATAAATGATTTTCCCTTTTTAGTAGATGGTTACACGATGTCAGTTTGTTGTGTAGGTGTCCTGTAGACTCGTAAATTAGTGGCGTTGTGGACAGCTTCGTAAGACTTGTCAAGTCTTTGAATTTTGTAGGAATTGTTGCCAAATACTTTCATAATTTTGTAGGGTCCCACAAACAGTGGTGCAAATTTTGCGTAGAACTTGCTTGTAGGTTCAGACACGGCGGGTCTTCTTAATAATACATATTCTTTTAATCGGAGAGGCCGGTGGAATTTTCTCCCTTGAACTCTTCGGTTACGTCTTTCAGCATGGAGCTTCAATGACTCCGCTGCCTTCTCGATGTTTTCTTGTGGAGTAGGTCTCACGGTACTCGGACATTGAATAATGTGGTCCCAAGGTCTTACAGGATAATTATTAAAGTGAAGTACTGATGGAATTTGGGAGGTTGCTTCGTGAATAGTGCCATTAGAACACTCCATGATGATTGGGAGTACATCTACCCATTTCCAATGTGCATTTCCACAGAATATCCTACAGAATTTAGCCAGTTCTTGCATTACACGTTCCGCTGGATTGCTGGACGGATGTCTTACAGAATTTAGGACATGTTTGATGCCTAGTTGGGTCATGGCTTGCTTGAATTCGGCCGAGGTGAATTGTGGTCCGTGATGCATTAATATAGCCTTAGGCTTTCCCATATGAGGAATTATATTCCGGGTGATTCTCCATAGAACAGATTTAGTAGTGGCCTTCTGGATCAGATACAGTGTTACGTACTTTGAAAATACATTGATGGTCACAATCACATGGCGATTTCCTTTCATTGAAGTTGGAATTTGACCGAACAAGTCCATTGCATAGAGTTCTTTCGGAGCAGATAGCAAAATAGGAATGGGACTTTGTTGTAACAAATGAGAACTTGGTTTGACCCTCTGACAAGTGTCGCACGTCCTGATGACATCATTTACGAAAATTCTCAATCCTTCCCACGTGAATGATTCCAATATTGTGGCAACAGTTTTATCCACTCCACCATGTCCTGTAATCCTATGTATGTGCCACGTAAGAGGTTCCTGCAGTTTCGGTGGAATAACGGCTCGTAATTTCGTCTTGGCTGGGTCAATAAACTTATAAAGGATTCCATTGACATAGTGGAAATTCTTAGCTTGCCTCCTGATTTTCCTAAATCCTGGCTCATTTGGAGTGAGCTTGTCTTCGAGACAGTCAATGATAGGTCGTAACTTAAGGTCTCATTTCTGTACCTGTTGAAGATAACCGAGTCTACGTAGAAATTTGTGGTCTTCCTGTATTAATTCTATCTGATGTATTTCCACGGCTTCAGAGTTAGGATTTCTGCTTAAGCAGTCGGCCAGCAAGTTGTTTTTCCCAGAGCAATGTTCTAACTGAAGATTAAACTGTTGTACAAAGAGTGTCCATCTGAAGACTCGTTCAGAAGCCATAGTTGTTTTTAATATGAAGGTTAATGCACGGTGGTCAGTCCTAACAACAATGGGAAAACCATAAATTAATTTTTGCCAATATTTAAGAGCATAAACTATGGATAGCATTTCTAGTTCAGTTGCGGAGTAATGTTTCTCGTGTTTCCTTATCTTCCTGCTGACGAAAGCCAAGTATGTCCTGTTTTCAGGTTTGTCCGTTTCTTCTTGAAAAAGAACTGCTCCTATCCCGATGTTTGAGGCATCTGTCTGTATAATGAAGGGCCTAGTAAAATCAGGGTATCCCAACTTGACATTGTTTATAAGCATTTCTTTAGTTTTAGCGAAGGCCTTGTCACACTCAGTGCTCCACTTCCATCTATTGCCTTTTCTTAAGAGATCTTGTAAAGGAGCTACTGTCTGAGTGTAGTTTGGACAGTGATTCAAAAAGAACTGGGCCAATCACAGGAATTGTCTGACCTGTTTCACTCTAACCGGCTTAGGAAAGTTGCTGATGGCTTCGATCTTGACTGGATAGGGTTTCACGCCATCACCGTCTATGACATGTCCTAGAAATAGGATCTCGGGCCTGCAAAAGTGGGATTTCTTCAAGTTCACATGGAAGCCAGTATCGGATAAATTCTTGAGAAGTTTCTCCAATTTAACCAGGTGTTCTTCTAAGGTCTCAGTCGCTAGGAGTAAATCAGCTACGTATCTCATTGTAAAGGCTTTTACCTCATCAGTTAGGCATCTGTCGAGTGCTCTGATAAGTGCGGCGCCAGCGTTACGGATTTCAAAGGGGAGCAGACAGAAAACATACGTCTGTTGGTTCTATATGAACCCTGTCAGTAACCTGGATTTTTCCTCAAGCAGGATATGGTAGTAGGAAGACGTAAAGTCAACAGAAGGGAAGTATCTCATACCCTTAAATTTTCTAATAATGTCTTTAATCGTCGGAGGCTGATCATTCTCCGGGATTAGCTTCGCATTTATAAAACGGGCGTCCAAACATACACGTAGCGATCCATCTGGCTTAAAAACGACTACTAAAGTGTTAACAAATGGACTTCGAGCTTTCATGATGATTCCATCCCTCTCCATCTCTTCGATGATCTTGCTGACTCTGGAGTGAAATTTTTCTGGTATCGGGTACAGCTTTTACTTGAAGGGTACCCAGTCTGTCACAAGAAGTGAGTACTGAAAGTTGGCAATAAGACCTGGTTTGGAATCGAACAAGTTCTTATATTTCAGCAGCAAATTTTGAAGCTGGATCTGTTCCTCTTCAGTACCCATGGCTTGTCTTGACTTATCAGAGATTAGATCGAAGGGGTGTACATCGTTATCGCCTTCTTCTAATATTTTATCCATGGCCATTAAAATTTTTCTTTGGAAGCCTCATGGTCTTCAGTTTCCCTCGGAGATAAGGTGCTCGACTCCCCACAATAGGCGTATGGATCGTTTACGTCTGAAGGATTTAACGTAGCAGTCTCAGAAAAATCTGCCTTCTTGAATTGGATGGAGTTTGATTGCATGTCAATCATAGCCTGGTACGACATTAGGAAATCAGCACTTAGGTTAATGTTGAATTTAATGTTGGACATGGCTAGGAATACGTGAGGAAATGTTGTCCTTCCAATCTCAGCATCCAACAATGTCTGTTGTTTACACATGACAGACTTATCCGGTATAATGCCCTTAATTTTCACAGGAGATACCGGTATGACAGGTATATCATTTCTGTCCCTGAGATCTCTTAAAAATGCAGTAGAAATGACGCTAATAGTTGACCCAGTATCGATGAGACATTTGACATGAACATTGCAGATTCGTGCTGAAATTATAGGTAAAGTTGATGGTATTTCACTGTTACGCTGACCAACTTCGTCCAATAAATCATCGGGCTTGGTAGTCCATGAGTCGACCTGTACCACAATCCATTCTTGACATTTTTTGACCATGCTTTCAGGATTCAGGCTATCTTCTTTTACTGGAGATGGAGTTTTTTTTCACGGCGGCTTGGCTGTGCTCCTGACTCGAGTTACTTTGTTGGCTTTTTTGAGCCTTAGCCTCTTGATATTGAAGGCTTTCCGCTCCCACGATATCCGGGTTGGTATCCTGGTTTTGGATTGCTCTTCGCCATCGTTCACTTTCCTGTGTCGAGTTCTTCAGATCCTTTAAGTATTTTTCTTTCTCCTCTTCTCGCCAATCTCTCTGTCCTCTTGACTGGCGGAAGTCCTGGTTTCGTCTCCAGCTCCTTTGGTAGTCCGAGTATGGTCGCTTTCTCTCATTACGTCGTGAATATTCCCAGTTTCTGGTGGGTCTATCTCGACGTACGGGCGATCGATCACGGGGCGAATCTTGCCCTCCAGGGTTACGTTGCCACTATCTCCCTTGGTTGACTGGTCTCGATTCCTCCTCCTTACTCGTGGTAACTTGGTGGATTTGAGGCTCCAGGTTTCGTCCCTGACGAACTGGTTCCTTTGACGTCACGTCCAGCTGCCTTAATAATGCCTCAGCCTGGATCGCAGTTTGTGTGTTTGAGGCTATCATGATCCTCTGCACATCTGTTGGTAATTGACGTATGATTACCTTGACCAATTCGGGTTCTGACAGCGGTGAGTCTAGTTCTCATAATTTACGTAATTGACTGGAGAAGAAGTCTGCATATTTAGTGGGCATAGAAGACGCATATCTCCTGGCGTATAGCTCCGTTTTGAGGTTGTGTTGCACGTCGCTATTCCAGTACTTTTCCAGGAACGCCTTCTTGAAACTTTCGAAATCGTCAAACGAAAATCGAAATGCCATGAACCAGGTATGCACTGAATTTTCCAGAAACCTTTCAGTGACTCTTAACTGTCTTTCGGGTGGAATTTTCGCATCACGGAAGTAATCTTGAAGTTCGCGAAAGAAGCCCTTTGGTGTCACGTTGCCTCTGGCATTACTGAATTTCTTCGGCTGGTCCTCATGAACACGAATTATGTTAACTATCTGCGTCTGACCAGTTGTGTTTAGTTGAGGTGTATTTACCATCGGCCCTGAAGAAATGTCAATGGTATTCGCAGCGCATGTTCCTCCGGTTGCCAGTGGAGTTGATGTCTGACCTGTGCCCGTTATGCGTTGCTCCAGTAACGCCTGCTTTTCTAGCAACGAGTTAGTGAACGTGCTAGTGTTTTCATTATCGTCGCCATAAGACCTATCTGTGTCGGTGCGACGTAAAGCCTCTAGCAAAAAAAAAAAAAAGTGTTTTCATTCTGGATATTTAGGAGGTGTACTTCATGAACAAGCTCCTTAATTCCGTCTGTGTATTCCTTTCGTATCCCGTCGGCTTCAGTTTTAGATTCGACCTTGACCTTGTGTATTTCATTTATTAAGGTGGCCTTAATTGATTTTGTTTCTCACTGACTATCCTCAAGCGACTTGTGGAAATAATCCATCCGCTCTGAATTGTCAGCTTGGGATGTCTTGATTTCGTCAAGGATGCCCTTTTCGACCTGTTTTAAGTTTTCGTTCAGTCCGGTGAATTTCTTTGCCCAAACCAGTTTAGGGGCTTTAAGGTCCTCGGCGTTCTCGTCAATCTTTTCCTCAATGTTCAGGAATGATTGTTCAACTTCGCCCTTGTATTTGTCAGTTCCAGTCAAAATGTCCTGTTGAACGTTAGCCAACCGTTCACTAAGCTCATTGGACACGACTGCCATGGATTTAGCGATGTTTTCATTAACTTCCTTCTTCATGATCGCGAAATCGCTCCTAACTACCATGAGCTCACTTTGCATTGAAGCTAACTTGCCGTTAAAAATCTTAATGTCAGCACATATTTTCCCAAGACCTTCCTCAGTTTGGTGCTTAATGTCTGTAAGTTTTTCCTCAATGGCCTCCCCAAGAGATTTCTCTAAGTTTATCTGAGCGTCACTAAGATCACTGAGTCCTTTCTCTAAGTGAGCCTGACTTTCACTAAGTTTTCGCTCTCAGTTCACCTGGCTATCATTAAAAGATTTTTCCAGGTTAGCCTGACTGTCGCTAAGATCAGAGAGTCCTTTCTCTAAATTCACCTGATTGTCGCTAAGTTTCTTCTCTAAATTAACTTGGCTAGCATTCAAGTTAGCATTAAGCCTCTCCTCCATAGCCAACAACATCTGCCTTAAGTCCTCCATAGTTACAATTATTCATTAAATGGCTATTCTGGTAAAGGAAGGATTCTGATCGGGATGCGGGAATGTTAGGGATCGAACTCATCTAATTTGCAAAGGCAATGATATGTTGATACCATGAAAGTTCTGAATTTTTACCAATATCGGTCACAATTATTAGCCTAACTTTAGTTAATTATGTCATCACAGCAAAATTAGAATTTCTAATTACCAGCAAGAATTTTATCTTAAATAAGATTCATATAAGTTACATTTAACATGTGCTTATTTTAGCCACAAGAATTTGGGCGAATAAATGTATCAGAGTCAGCCTAACTTAATTGGTCATCTGATCTTGTCAATGTCATGAACACTGGACAGCACAAGATCATTTTCGAGCATGGATAAGCCAATCTTGAGGCCCCACGATTGGATTAAGCCATCTTAAATGCCCCCATTATTGCCTAGCTAAGCCCAGCCAGTGAGCGAGAGATCCCAAGGTGGACCGTTCGTTCATTGGCTATTGTTTTCTAGAGGCATTTAAGGGAAAAGAAGGGTTGATGACCAAGCAAGGATTTAAAAAAAAATTTAAAACAACACTCTGACATTTATTAGCACAAGCAGATCACAAATGAAAATGTTCTTACTGATATTACTTTGTTTTTATATTGAACTTTCATAATATTCATTTCTTCCTCAGTCTTTGAGAGACACGTATTTCTTTACCTCCAGCCTTACTGTTCTGTAACAAAAATCAAAGAAAAATTAGGCCTACCCCTTTTTAAAATCAAAATATCCGGCTGAAAGAGTTCAAAATTTAAGAAAGAGGTTCACAAAATAACTAGATAACTGTCTTGCTAATGTTGTTACAACAAAGTAGTTAAAGGCTTCGTGACTTTAAAGTGGCCTCAACACGTGGTTTAAGCTGAATTCTACTAAGTTTTATCATTTAAAGTATTTAACATTGGTCAATTACACCAGTATAAGCTTTAATAGAAAATTGAAATTAAATTCAAAAACTTCAAAATTAATTAACTATTATTCCTATTATTATTATTATTATCAATCTCTCTCCTTATTTAATTAACACGTTCTTCACCATCACACGATCGTGTTTCTAATTAATTTCTCATTGCATCATTCACATAGCGATTGTCATTTACATTCCAAAATAATTATTCTCCAATTAATTATTGTGACTCATTATCACCAGAATTCAAAGTAATTATGCAGCTAGTGAACATCTACTTCTGATTTTTGCATGGCATTTACGTCTCAAATTAATTTTGAAATATTTCAAAATTCAAATATAAATGTGTTAGAAAAACTTTGTTATCCACGTGTGAGCTAGTTAAATAATAATTTACTTTACAAATCGATTGCCTTTGTGAAAATAACGAGATGATCTTTCCTTTTACATCACGCTAATCAACAAAATAAATCCTTTCCTAGTCTACCTCGACTTAAACTTATCAAATTTTCCCTTAAGGGCACGAAAATTACTTCTTAAGGTAGCACACAACGATGTATGTAATCTGCGTCGCCACAAGTACACGACCAGATCAAGTTAAATAGAACAAACATGATACAAGAAAAATACACATATTTACACACACACACACACACACACACTCATTCATACTGGGAAACACGTATTTTATATACGTTATTTACATCGAATCCTGTTCCTGCAAGTTTACTCTTGATTTTGAAGAATGGTCAGGTTACGTCATATCCAGTAGGAGATAATTTGTGTACAGAAATTATTTTTATCATTAACAGTGACTAGTGATCGAAGTTAGGGATATCACTTGGGTAGGATTATGCTTCTCACAACGATGGAAATTCATCTAACTTTTGAAACTATAATTGAAGATTCCAATAAAATCCATAATCACTACCATCACATGGGTTACAAGTTGAAACTATCGCGTCCGTGAGCCTCAATCACATTATTATTATTCCCTATCCATGAAATACACACGCAACATGTGCTCCATTAATTATAATTTATCTTGCGCTCCCAATAACACAAGAACAAGTCAATCATCATAAATAAATCATCCAATAGCTCAATTACATAATAAATATCCCGCAGGATTGGTCATATTCCAGACACTTCATGAACAGAGCACATTCAATCTCACATATAAGGAATCTAAAGTAAGTTATGGCTCACAAGCGTTTAATTCTCTTTTACCCAATCTTTAGTCATTTTTATTATTGCTCAAGTGATTATTACATCTACCAATCCTCGTGAAATATCATATAATTAGATGACTCGATCTTAAGGAATACAAGTGATCTTGAAAAGACACTAGGTTCGACCCTATCTCGCAAAATGTACACGTAAATTCAAGTCCGATAAATTTCCACATTACAAAAAAAAAGTAGATTTATCACGTGGTCAGTGATTTTTAGATATTTAGCTCATAAGCACGGGAAATCATTCAAAGACAGACTACATGTCTACTCTAACAGGTTCAAAATTTCATTCACACACGTGACTCGTCTACCACGACACCTTAAGAAATGGAAAAATGAAATGTTTCTAACTACAACAAAACTAATAGATCTACGATTTAAAGAAGAAAGACCTCTAGTTTTACAAAAGATGAGACAGAAATTAAATTAAATGGTACTCAAGTTTTAGATGAGGTTCGATCCCAGGTAGCAATCAATCATTCCAGCATTTCCCTGGCCAGTTTCCTTCCAATGACCAGAGACGCCTCACATTTTAGAGATCCATGAAGACTCAGTAAGCGAGGTCCCTCGATGAAGTTGAGTTGCAGATGATTGCAAAATTTTCCATGTTGATGTGCTGCGGCTTTCAAGACGACTTCTGTTGCGTTCCGGACGTAAGCTGTAACTGAGATGGCAAGAGTAAATCTTGCACAAACACATGCAGAATTTTGATTATTCTTCTAGATAGTCACACTTAACTTGGATTTTGAGATGATTTTTACTCCGTAGGAGCTAGCTATTTATTTTACTAAATGGTGGCAGAACGGGCGCCTGCTTGCACTGAAAAATTATTTCTCCACGTGGTCGTAGCGTCGCATAGCAGCGTAGAATAGCAAATACAGAGTGCAGAGTATTCAGAGAGTAGAGAGTGATTTACTCGGAACGAGGCTTTTTATATTCTTGGCTTGGGAGGCGTGTACTCCAACGAGAACGGTAATTGGTCGTTAGGTCACCTTTAATTGGCTCAGACTGTTCTGGAATCAGGCTGTCTGTCGTTCATGCGTGGCAAGGTAGTGCATGGCCTCGTCACGTGATTTGCCTTGGCCTTGTCGAAGCTCGATCAATACATCGCCCCTCTGAATGACGAAAAAAACCTGGTTCTGAGCTCGCCAACTACTTCCCAAATGACAAATTACTGCTCCAGGCAGACAATAAAACTTTTAATATCCACTTGTTGGAAATATACTAGATATCGCCAAATTTGACGGGGACAATACATTATCAATATTACACTGTACAGGTTAGGTCGTTACATGGCATACAAATAAAACAAATCACCACACTTCAGAACATACAGTAAGTACTACGGAAGGTTTACAAATAAAGTCGTCAATAAACACTTACCACTTTCCAATACATTCTACACCTGTGACACTTACGATTAATTATATTTAGAAAATACCTGAAAAAGAAAACATTTAACAGCAGATTATACCTGAAAAAGAAACATCTTAAGAATATCACCAGATTCTATCAAATCGTACTTTCTATTAAATTATGAATTTATTATGAAGTGTAAAACGAAGTATGTTAAAACTGGAGTCCACCCTTCTAAAAAAATTTTCAAATATTCTAACCTATGCTTATGAAGTACTCCTGACGAAGTTCTTCTCTCCTCACTGGTCGACCCAAGAGGGCAATGTTACATAATATGCTGTCACTGACATGCACCAGCTGAGTTGTTTATGGTCACTTTCCATTACATCACCTTCGAGTGACTCCGAAAACTGTCAGAAGTAGTTAGTGGGACGTAAAAAGAATAATATTATTAATAACCTTCTGGTTACAATATCAGCCTTCACAGAATTGTAATTACAGTTTATTATTGTTATCACAGTATTTTTAATTATTTTGAGGGATGTAGGGGATGTTTAATGAGCATTAGTGAACAAATGAATTACACTGACTGACAGAGCAAATGCAACACCAAGAAGGAGTGGTTCGAAAGGGATGAAAGTTGGGGAAAAAACAGAGACGGCACGGACGAATAATTGATGTTTATTTCAAACCGATATGCAGGTTACACAATGCGCACGGCATCGACTCAGTAGGATGTAGGACCACCGCGAGCGGCGATGCACGCAGAAACACGTCGAGGTACAGAGTCAATAAGAGTGCGGATGATGTCCTGAGGGATGGTTCTCCATTCTCTGTCAACCATTTGCCACAGTTGGTCGTCCGTACGAGGCTGGGGCAGAGTTTGCAAACGGCGTCCAATGAGATCCCACACGTGTTCGATTGGTGAGAGATCCGGAGAGTACGCTGGCCACGGAAGCATCTGTACACCTCGTAGAGCCTGTTGGGAGATGCGAGCAGTGTGTGGGCGGGCATTATCCTGCTGAAACAGAGCATGGGGCAGCCCCTGAAGCTACGGGAGTGCCACCGGCCGCAGCACATGCTGCACGTAGCAGTGGGCATTTAACGTGCCTTGAATACGCACTAGAGGTGACGTGGAATCATACGCAATAGCGCCCCAAACCATGATGCCACGTTGTCTAGCGGTAGGGCGCTCCACAGTTACTGCCGGATTTGACCTTTCTCCACGCCGACGCTACACTCGTCTGCGGTGACTATCACCGACAGAACAGAAGCGTGACTCATCGGAGAAAACGACGTTCCGCCATTCCCTCATCCAAGTCGCTCTAGCCCAGCACCATGCCAGGCGTGCACGTCTATGCTGTGGAGTCAATGGTAGTCTTCTGAGCGGACGCCGGGAGTGCAGGCCTCCTTCAACCAATCGACGGTCGATATTGGAACAGCCTTGCACATGCTGAAGAATGGAGGTTGACGTGGCGTGCGGGGCTGCCACCGCTTGGCGGCGGATACGCCGATCCTCGCGTGCTGACGTCACTCGGGCTGCGCCTGGACCCCTCGCACGTGCCACATGTCCCTGCGCCAACCATCTTCGCCACAGGCGCTGCACTGTGGACACATCCCTATGGGTATCGGCTGCGATTTGACGAAGCGACCAACCTGCCCTTCTCAGCCCGATCACCATACCCTTCGTAAAGTCGTCTGTCTGCTGGAAATGCCTCCGTTGACGGCGGCCTGGCATTCTTAGCTATACACGTGTCCTGTGGCACACGACAACACGTTCTACAATGACTGTCGGCTGAGAAATCATGGTACGAAGTGGGCCATTCGCCAACGCCGTGTTCCATTTATCGTTCGCTACGTGCGCAGCACAGCGGCGCATTTCACATCATGAGCATACCTCAGTGACGTCAGTCTACCCTGCAATTGGCATAAAGTTCTGACCACTCCTTCTTGGTGTTGCATTTGCTCTGTCAGTCAGTGTAATTATAAATTTAATGGAGTTTGAATTGTTGTGCTTTCTTGATATGTGATTTAGTTTATTATAGTGAAGATTGGGAAATCTTCTAGGTGTGTGATAATGGAAGTTATTCTGGTTGGCTTTCTTTGCAATTAAATTTCTATTGACTGCCTTATGTTCAATTTTTAAAAAATTATTTTCAATGTATGTCTGTAAAGTGGTAGGCGTTGTCATATATGTGTTCACAGAAGGCTGAGTGTCTGTTGTGTCTAATATTGCATTTTGTGTTCTTCGTGCCTGGCATGGCAGTTACATTTCTTTTGGCTGGTATATTGTACTGGGAAAAGATGGAGAATAAGGAAAAAGGGCATGAGAGTCAACAAATGGGTGAAATGTCCTCATGGAGCTGGTACAGAGAGAGGTATAAGCTGATTGAAATAATAGTTGTTATTTTTAAAGACAAAATTTATTCATTTCCTTGAGTAGGACTTGACTTTTCCCCATTATTTACTTGATCAGGAGAAAAAAAATTATTTTTAATAAATGAATTCACTTTTGTCTTGAAGTTACTATCAAATCAATTATAATAGATGTTTGTCATTCCAAAAACGTTCTTTTTTGAACTCATTTGAAACAAAAGAAAATACAGTAAAACCTCGTTAATTCGAAGTCGTTGGGACTCAAAAATCGGACTTCGAATTACCTGATTTCGAATTGACTGCCAATTCGTAATTCAGATGTACCCACCCTTGCCTCGTTACAAAATATTCTAAGGCCCGTTACTGCATGCAGTTAACCTTGATTCACAGTTTATACCTTTCAAATGCCATGAAAAACAACTATTTCCAAAATGTATCCAAAAAGGTGCATTTACAGTATTCAAATAATGCACTCGGATATTTCACTGGTAAACATAACCTCACGCAATGAAAGAAAGAAGAAAAAGCACAATTCAAAGACGAGGAGAAATCTATGCAGGCTCCCATGTGCAAGTGCTTTATTAATTGGATTACTATACTGTATGCATTTTAGATGCCTTGTATTTACACAGAAAGTACCCGATGCTCTTAAAATCGAACTTTCCTATGACTATCCTTGTATGATTTCCCGCAATGGCACTTCTCTCGTACTTCAGAAATGTAAACACTTGCCACGTCTCAAAGTATTCTAAGACCCATTAATACATGCAATCACCTTGATTCACAGTTTAAACCTTTCAAATGCCATGGAAAAACTATTTCCAAAATGTATCCAACAAGGTGCATTTACAATGTTCAAATAATGCACTTGGACAAATCACTGACAAACATAACCTCATGCAACAAAAGAAAAAAAAATCACACAATTCAAAGATGAGGATAAATTATGCTGATTCCCCTGCGCATATGCATTATTTTTTGGATTTCTTTACTGTTTGCATTTTTATTATAGATGCTTTGTACTGGCATGGAAAGTGCCCGACGCTCTTAAAACGTTGTGGCTTATCGAACTTTCCTATGACGAGGGGATAAAGTATCTCGCTTCCATGTGCATTGCAACGCACTACTATGACCCCCATCCCTCACACTTGTACAATTTCCCGGCTGGCAATTTCTCCTTAAAAACAATAAGACCGTTTGGGCTCGCATTAAAATAAAGCAATGCAGTTTCACCGGCAATGACAATATTGTTCGGTGCCTACGAATTTATTATATGAGCCACGTTTTTCGTCAACTGTCCGCATCGCTAGTGTTCGCGGATTCTGTTTTCCCGCACACTGCCTGTTGCGTGATATTACGGCATTCCTTAAAAGGTTGAATACAAAAGGATTCCGATTTCATTCAACTTAGCAATCATGAAGCGCACTGTAGACCCACCGAAGTGAGTGTAAGTGCAGAAAGCTACCCCTCCACGTTCCGGAACACGCGTTCTATTATGACGCGGAGCGGATAAATTTGAGTCGAAATTCCTCTGTAACATACTATTGTTTTAAAATGTGAAGGCAGTTTCCAATTAAAAGTCTGAATTTCGGTAATGGGGCCGACATTGTACTTTGAATTACGAATTATCTGTATTTCGAATTAAACAATAACACTTAAAAAATATTGCAATATAATTCAATTTTTTTTACAAAGTTTCGTCTTATTATTTCTTTACGAATTGCAGTTTGAACACTGAAAATACTGTTGGAATACTATGATTCTCAGTAAGAGTCATTAAATTGTTTGTTGAACTGATATTAAAAGTCACTGATTCTAATATTCCACCAATGAAAAGTTAGTTTTGTGGAATTTTAAAAAGAGTCTAAAAAACACTCATATCACCTGTAAACTGGAACTCAGGACTGGATTGTAAAGATATGCAGTTCAGCGAACCACATGTTAACGTCCGCGGCAGCCAGTGTCGTGATGTCATCACTCGTGGTACCACGTCCAACTCCCTCGTTGAGACCACGTCCCATGTCCCTCGCTAGATCCACATCTCCAATTCCGTGTTGAAACCACGTCTCCAATCCTACATTGAGAAGTAGATATTATAATAGGCACTCGTCAGGTTTTAACGCTTTTTTTTTTTTGGATTTAAAAACACGAAAAAGTTCAACTGACTAGTAATGATTATTGAGTGTCCTATCTAACCTATTTCAGATTTTTATGAATCAGATGACTATCACAGCATCGTGTTAAGTGCACACGTGCAGTCTGGCAGTAAATTGTTAATGCTCACTGCTCTGGAAATCGCAGTTTTATAATAGCGCAGTGAGAATATTTACAAGTGTCTTCACATGTAAATCACAGTTTATTCAGAATTACGAAATGTTAGATCTCATGAATATTTACAAGTATTGTCGCACAGAGATCGCAGTCTATTAAAAATGACGAAACGTTATTATCTCGTGAATATTTAAAGTATTGATCACGGTAGAGTAGAATGAAGTACAACTTCACGCACTCACAACAGAAGATTAAATATGAAGAAAAATGTCCTTAACTTGCACACGTTCATCAGCTGTAAATGTTTTAAGTTATTCTGTTTCGAAGAAAATCACAAGTTATTCTGCCTTGAAGAATATTACAAGTTTCAGACAGTCAGGTTCACTCGAATTAAAGTTAAAGATGTAAAGTAAATTATTAACACAGCACTGTTAAATATTTTAAAAAGTGGTGAGATTTACCAAGTCTTGAAAATTTTCTAAGTCCGACACTGTTCACTGGACTACAAATTTGAAGATAATTGATGCATAGTACCGCCACGCGATAACAAAGTTCGATTCTTGACGTGTACATCTGCATGCTTACGCGACTGCTGTGTGTTGAGAACTGTCTTACCAGGGCATATGCCTGGTTTTTTATACTGGGTAGCTGTATGTGCTTTCCTCCGCTTCTGATAAAATTGCATTTCTTTACAGTGGAATAACTTTTAACTCCGTGGGCTGATTTTAATAAAATTTACACATGTTGACGTTTAAATCATGGGCTACAAGATGGTGTAAGTCATTATTTGATATCTCCATGGGATAAAAAGTTAGTAAAAAAAATATTTCTCGTATGTTCTAGGGCAATCATGAGTTGTTCACGTGATCATTGCGTCAGTCTCCAACGTGGAAGTTCTGACATAGATAGCTCATTTCTTGGCTGCCTGAGCTGTGCCGTTGCAGTTACTCGCACGCTAGGCCATCTTGTTGCGTCTAATTGACATTACAAAATAATGTTCCAGGCCATTAATGGTTCCTGGTACAATATGTTGCATTACAATTTGGCTCTTGGCATTTGAGTTCACATATAGTCCTTATTTGGAGAAATAGTCTCTTTTATTTAGACTGCATTTACTAATTTGTTTTTGAAATGAGTTGTTTGTTCTACATCCTATTTTAAACCCTTGCTTTTTGAATACACTACATGACAGTTTATGAATCACATATTCATATAGTTTACATTACATGATCTGTTAATGAATAGTTGAATTTGCAAAATCGGCTAATGAGCAACTGGAAGTGGAAAATACTGTGGTGATTGAAGAAGCAAATGATTTAGAACATTATTCCAAAATCTATAATGTGGAAAAAAAAGGTGTATCGGTGAGTAGTGATGAAAATGTATATGTCATCATGGAAAACATTGCTCGCACACTTGGATCGCCAAGCAGAACGGAGGACATTGAGTATTTCCATCACATAGGTAATCTGAATCAAAGAAGTAACGTTCCTCCAACAATGTAGTGAAATTCTATTCAAGGCAAACCTGGGACAAAATGCTAGACAAGAAGAGGAACTAGAAAATCAGCAGCAAAGATCTCAAAAAATGACAGTCGATTTTCCTATTTATACAAACAAACATTTAACCTCTTAACCAGGTGTGACGAGTTAATTTGTCTACCAATTTGTTACTCAATCAGGTAATGCTGATTTAAATCGTCTAGAGGTTTCGAAAATTGTTATCTGTTGGGCGGAACGTGTTATCTCGTCTCTTATTGTTGTTGAGTGTAGTTCTATGATCGCTTTATAGACATCCGTAGGTTCCAGACATGCTGCACCACAGTCTGGAAATTCTAAGTTCCCAAGGAGGGAGTTAGATATTTTCCACCAATACAGCATGTCAAAAAACAGATCAGATGTAAGGCTTTTCAGGCGTTTGCTCTATTAACCAGCATTTTGTCTTAGGTCTGACACTAGACTCATCAGAGTGGGATGTGTCAGACCCTACCCACTGACGCTGGGGTGTATGCAGGTGAACTTATCAGAAGCCCTATATAATAGGCACAGTCTGATAACTGCATACGCGAGATAAAATTCCACAATGGAATTATTGCCCGTCTAGCAATTCCGAATGGAAATTCTAAGTTCCCCAGGAGGGAATTAGATATTTTCCACCAATAGAGCATGTCAAAAAACAGATCAGATGTAAGGCTTTTCAGGCGTTTGCTCTATTAACCAGCGTTTCGTCTTAGGTCTGACACTAGACTCATCAGAGTGGGATGTGTCAGAACCTACCCACTGACGCTGGGGTGTATGCAGGTGAACTTATCAGAAGCCCTATATAAGAGGCACAGTCTGATAACTGCATACGGGAGATAAATCTCCACAATGGAATTATTGCCTACCTAGCAATTCCGAATGGAAATTCTAAGTTCCCAAGGAGGGAATTAGAGCATGTCAAAAAACAGATCAGATGTAAGGCTTTTCAGGCGTTTGCTCTATTAACCAGCGTTTCGTCTTTGGCATGCTCTATTGGTGGAAAATATCTAATTCCCTCCTGGGGAACTTAGAATTTCCATTCGGAATTGCTAGATGGGCAATAATTCCATTGTGGAGTTTTATCTCCCGTATGCAGTTATCAGACTGTGCCTCTTATATAGGGCTTCTGATAAATTCACCTGCATACACCCCAGCGTCAGTGGGCAGGGTCTGACACATCCCACTCTGATGAGTCTAGTGTCAGACCTAAGACGAAATGCTGGTCAATAGAGCAAACGCCTGAAAAGCCTTACATCTGATCTGTTTATTTGACATGCTCTGTTGGTGGAAAATATCTAATTCCCTCCTGGGGAAATTAGAACTTCCATTCGGAATTGCTGGGCGGGCAATAATTCCATTGTGGAGTTTTATCTCCTGTATGCAATTATCACACTGTGCCTCTTATATAGGGCTTCTGATAAGTTCACCTGCATACACCCCAGCGTCAGTCGGTAGGGTCTGACACATCCCACTCTGATGAGTCTAGTGTCAGACCTAAGACGAAACGCTGGTTAATAGAGCAAACGCCTGAAAAGCCTTACATCTGATCTATTTTTTGCACCACAGTCCGCGCCAATATTTCATTTTATTCTCTTCCGTACATGATGGCTGAGCTGCTCGTTTGGATGATAACCTATTCTTCATCTCATTGATTCAGATGACGAATTAGGTGACAACTCTTTGGATAGCAACGATAGATCAGATGGTGAAAATGACAGTTAACTTTCTTCTGAAAATGAAGAAGAGGGAGAAGATATTAGATTGCCTACAATAAGTGATGCAGTCACTTCACACTGGAATAGCCAAGGTAATCCTCATGCTCCTTTTACGTTTGTGTCGGATAGTAAAATAAATATTGAAGCCGTTGCAAGAAGTTGAATCAAATATTGAATTATGGTTTGAATTAACAAATATAAATCAAAAGAAACTAATTTTCCCTTTGCGAAAATCAAATGATCATGTACATGTCTCTTGGTCATGGTCATTCGTCAACCGCTTCTAATTTCAGATGACCACCAGCCGTAAGACATAGCTAGCACAGTTGCTAGGTAACACGGTATGACCATCGATCCATACCTTACATCACAGCCTGCAAGAGTTACACTTCCGTCACTCCTTTTGTGCCACCAACTTCCGTAACTCAAATTTTCAGATGACCACCAGCCATGAGAAATATTTATGTCAAAATGCACAGGCTGGATAACTCGTCTCCTGCAAAGGAATGCACGCATAATGTGCAGGGCGAGTTCCTTCATCATTCGCCAAAGCACATAATGTGCGGGACGAGTTCCTTCGTCATTCGCAGAAGCACATAATGGGCGGGACCAGTTCCTTCGTCATTCGCGGAAGCACATAATGGGCGGGACAAGTTCCTTTGTCATTCGCGGAAGCATAATGGGCGTGACAAGGTAACTCGTCACCCACATCATGATAATGGGCGTGACAATTAATCTCCTTTTCAGTCAAAATATATTCCCCGGTATGAATGTTCATTTCTCAGAGGAAACTCCCCAGTTAAGGGGTTAATATGGGAAACCTGTGAAATACCTGGTGACCTTAAAAATGCCGCTATCGTTACTCTTTAAAAAAGGTGATTGTAGTGTTTGTGGCAACTGTCTGGGTATATCATTGCTATCTATAGCAGGTAAAATTCTTGCTAGAATTTTGCTTTATCGCCTGCAGATTATTTCTGAGAGGATCCTACCCAAGTCACAGTGTGGTTTTCGAACGTCCAGAGGCACAGCAGATATGATTATCTGTGCAAGGCAAATCCAGGGAAAATACAGAGAGCAACAGACTCCTTTTTACCTAGTGTTCTATGACCTGGTAAAGGCTTTCAACTCATTCTCGAGACCAGCTATGAGGACAGTACTGAAACATTTCAGCTGTCCACAGCATTTTGTAGATCTGGTTAAGGCTCTTCATGATAAAATGTCTGGGCAAATCATTCATCAAAATATTATCTCTGATCCATTTCCAAACACTCATGGATTGAAACAGGGATGTGTGTTTGCACAAGCACTCTTCACTCTTTATCTGGCACCCCCTGTGGGTGGAGGACGCAGATGAAGAATACACCCACGGTATCCCCTGCCTGTCGTAAGAGGCGACTAAAAGGGGCCCAAGGGGCTCTCAACTTGGGAGCGTGGGTTGGCGATCACGGGGCCCTTAGCTGAGATCTGGCATTGCTTCCACTTACTTGTGCCAGGCTCCTCACTTTCATCTATCCTGTCCGACCTCCCTTGGTCAACTCTTGTTCTTTTCCGACCCTGATGGTATTAGAGCATTTGAGGCATTGGGAGTCTTTCATTTCCACGCCCTTTGTGGCCCTTGCCTTTCTTCGTCCGTTACTTCATTTTTCGAAGTGATGGATCCCTTCTCATTTCTCCCTTTTTCTCTGTCTACCCCCTGTGGGTGCAGGATGCAGATGTAGAATACACCCATGGTACCCCCTGCCTGTCGTGAGAGGTGACTAAAAGGGGCGACCAAGGATGATTGTATTAGAACCATGAAACTACTTGTGATTATTACCATCATGCAGGGAACACCATGGGTTGCCTGTACTTGCGAATAGTACCACTATATTAGGTACGAAATAGGTTTGTGATTAGTAGCAGCAGAGAGTGGGTCACTCTAGGTTTCCAGTACCCGTGAGTCATACCCTTGTGAGCAACACCACGAGTCTGGGCGTTGCCTGTGATTAGTACCACTATATGAGCGGCACCGTGGGTCAGCATTGCCTGTGCTTAGTACCCACTATGTGAGGAACACCACGGGAATACCGGTGCCCGTGATTAGTACACCTAGGTAAGGAACACCATCGGTTTGCGTTGCCTGTGTGTGGCGCCATTATGTGAGAAACACCATAGGTCGGCGTTTCCTGTACGACGTCCAATACTTGTGAGTAGTACCATCATGTGTGGAACACCGTGAGTCTACGCTACTTTTGATTAGTACCCTAACGAGACAAATACCATGGTTCTCCTTTACTAGCGATAAGTACCATAATGCGGGGCTGTTGACCTGTATTTTGGACATCTTTACACAACAAGCATCCTCGATTCAGGATTGTGCTTTAGAAGTGGTCTCTTGGTCAGTAATACTATTTTTTATGGTAGATTAGGATCCACTGATTGTTTTAAATTCATATCCATCCATTCATTCTTCATGCCATTTTTTATTTTGGTCAGTAGATGATTTAAAACTTTTAATTTGTCATTTCATTTCGTACCATCAGGGGCCGATGACCTAGATGTTAGGCCCCTTAAAACAACAAGCATCATCATCATCTTTATCTGGCTGCCATGCTATATGGAACATCTACAGACAACCAAGGTGTAAAAATCAGATATCGCTTCAATGGGGGACTGTTCAATGTGGCTAGACTTTGCTCCCAAAAGCTTTCTAAGATTTTCTCCATTATGGAATTGCACTATGCAGATGACACTCCTGCACCTGCTCTCACACCTGATGAGCTACAACAGTCCGTCAGTTGTTTCAAGAGTGTTTGTGATTGTTTTGGTCTCTTGATTAATATTCAGAAAACCAAAGTCATTACACAGCCTGCACCTGGGTCGATCCTCCCAGCTTTCAATATCTCCATTGCGGGTACTCCACTGGAGCAGGTCGACAGCTTATTATATCTAACAAGTATCCTCTTCACAAGATGTGGATAGGAAAATTGGTGCTGGCCACTCAGCATTTGGACGTTTATCCCTTCGTGCCTTCACGAATAAGGACCTCACAATGCATCAAGGGTTATGAACTTCATGTTGTTGGTCCGTATCGAACTGAGATAACATATAAATTATACACAGGAGAGTTTTCCACCTATTCAATACTAAGTTGTATTTACAATGTTATTTACATTACATGGGACTAGTTTCAACCCTACTCGGGGTCATCATCAGCCATATTAAACATACACAATATTTGACGAAATCCTAAAACATGTTTCTAACCAGTAAGAATCTTATGAATATATAATTTACAATATGAAGTGTGGTTGAATTAGGCAAGGGCTGTGGCATTCAAAATGTTGCAAATGAAATTGAAATATTACGTGTGACATAGGTGAGCAATAAATAATACAAGTACACTAAACATGCTAAAAAGTCTGGAATAAAAATACAAAATGAGGTGCTCTGTGTTGTAGGTTAAAAATTTCAGTATGATTTTAGACTCATGGAATTTAGTAGGTCCTGGTAATAGATAATGGTTGTGGACCGAGTGCTATGGTACTAAGAATGAACACAATGTAAACCGACACATATATAAAAATATACAAGTATGTACAATGTCTGAGAAACAAAATGTGTAGTTGATACTCTCTAAAAGAAGAGTCGACTATACACTGTATCGGCTTAAGCGGAGAATTTGGTACTTGGTGTATTAAGTAACCACGCCATGTTGATAGGGCTGCATGGTTGATTGTTGGAATTGTGCAAACTGAATATGAAGTTTTTGAATTCTTCTTGAGAAGAAAGTACACACTGCATGTGGTGATATTAATTGGTGGAACTCTCAGTTCATAGTGAAAAACAAATTGGACCTATTAAAATTGAGAAAACCCAGTAAAATGCAAAGTACGCGGAAAGAGGAAAAGATTACCACAAAGCGAATGGACATTCACCTTACGCTGCGGTGTGTATAGCTTAGCTGATAGTGTGTGACTGGTGGTGGAAGGAGAGATATGGGAGGGGAGGAAGGCAGGCGCATGCAGGTTGGGTAGAGTGGAGGGGGCTTGGGAGGGGATGGGGGATGTTGGAAAGGGGAGAAGGGGGGTGGGGAATGTAAGGCGGAGCTGAAGGGTGTGGGAGAAAGGGTAATTGTTTTGGAAAAGTACCTTTAATTAAACTTAGGACCGAATTCTGGATGGCTGAATTATTGTTTCTCAGAAACCAAATCCCCCCCTCCCGAACGACCATCAAAGACAGTTTGTATACCATCTGCAAAATTAAATAATGAACTTAGAACTCTGCTTATTGATATTCCTGATAAATTGAAGGGTCGTGAAGAGCTCTTGGCTAATTTAAAGGCAAACTTCTTTAATACATATCATTTAATCTATAGTACATGTTTTGAGAATATCACTCCATTCACCTGACCAGTGACAAAATGTTCACAAAATTTTCTGTGAACTTGATCAAATTACATGCTAGATTATTATCTGAAAGTCCTATGGACCTAAATTGAACAAGATGATCAAAATTGCAGACAGATTAATGGTTCGAACAAGCCAAAACCTAGCCAGGGAATGGGACCTCCTGAAAACAACCAAAACTGTTGCTAATGCATCTGATTTCAATTCCCACCTACAGAATAATTGTTCAAGTAACCAAAGGCCTAGTCAGGAAATGCAATCTCCTCAAAACAACCAAAATATGAGCAGTATCTCTAATGCAACTCCTATCAGTTTCCATAAGCAGATTAATGCTTGAAACAATCAAAGGCCTAGCCAGGAAATGCAATCTCCTCAAAACAACCAAAACATGAGCAGTATCTCTAATGCAACTGCTATCAGTTTCCATCAGCAGATTAATGGTTGAAACAATCAAAGACCTAGTCAGGAACTGCAATCTCCTAAAAAAAACCTAAACATCAGCAGATTAATGGTTGAAACAATCAAAAGCCTAGTCAGGAAATGCAATCTCCTCAAAACAACCAAAACATGAGCAGTATCTCAAATGCACCTGCTATCAGTTTCCATCAGCAGATTAATGGTTGAAACAATCAAAGATCTAGTCAGGAAATGCAATCTCCTCAAAACAACCAAAACATGAGCAGTATCTCTAATGCAACTGATATCAGTTTCCATCAGCAGATTAATGGTTGAGACAATCAAAGACCTAGTCAGGAAATGCAATCTCCTCAAAACAACCAAAACATGAGCAGTATCTCTAATGCAACTGCTATCAGTTTCCATCAGCAGATTAATGGTTGAAACAATCAAAGACCTAGTCAGGAACTGCAATCTCCTAAAAAAAACCTAAACATCAGCAGATTAATGGTTGAAACAATCAAAAGCCTAGTCAGGAAATGCAATCTCCTCAAAACAACCAAAACATGAGCAGTATCTCAAATGCAACTGCTATCAGTTTCCATCAGCAGATTAATGGTTGAAACAATCAAAGATCTAGTCAGGAAATGCAATCTCCTCAAAACAACCAAAACATGAGCAGTATCTCTAATGCAACTGATATCAGTTTCCATCAGCAGATTAATGGTTGAGACAATCAAAGACCTAGTCAGGAAATGCAATCTCCTCAAAACAACCAAAACATGAGCAGTATCTCTAATGCAACTGCTATCAGTTTCCATCAGCAGATTAATGGTTGAAACAATCAAAGACCTAGTCAGGAACTGCAATCTCCTAAAAAAAACCTAAACATCAGCAGATTAATGGTTGAAACAATCAAAAGCCTAGTCAGGAAATGCAATCTCCTCAAAACAACCAAAACATGAGCAGTATCTCAAATGCAACTGCTATCAGTTTCCATCAGCAGATTAATGGTTGAAACAATCAAAGATCTAGTCAGGAAATGCAATCTCCTCAAAACAACCAAAACATGAGCAGTATCTCAAATGCAACTGCTATCAGTTTTCATCAGCAGATTAATGGTTGAGACAATCAAAGACCTAGTCAGGAAATGCAATCTCCTCAAAACAACCAAAACATGAGCAGTATCTCAAATGCAACTGCTATCAGTTTCCATCAGCAGATTAATGGTTGAAACAATCAAAGATCTAGTCAGGAAATGCAATCTCCTCAAAACAACCAAAACATGAGCAGTATCTGTAACGCAACTGCTATCAGTTTCCATCAGCAGATTAATGGTTGAAACAATCAAAGGCCTAGTCAGGAAATGCAATCTCCTCAAAACAACCAAAACATGAGCAGTATCTCTAATGCCACTGCTATCAGTTTCTATCAGCAGATTAATGGTTGAAACAATCAAAGGCCTAGTCAGGAAATGCAATCTCCTCAAAACAACCAAAACATGAGCAGTATCTCTAATGCAACTGATATCAGTTTCTATCAGCAGATTAATGGTTGAAACAATCAAAGGCCTCGTCAGGAAATGCAATCTCCCTAACGAAATCAGAATATTTGCAGAGTCCCAATTGCACCTGTTTTCAGTTCCCAACAATAGATTCATCATCACCCTCCTTTCCCTCTCTCCATCTCCTGCTTGTTTGGGGCATTAATGGCATTTCTCCACTTTCCTCTCTCCTTCCACCAAACCTCTTCCATCATTTTGTCCTTGTCCAGATTTCCTGTCGTACTCCTTTGTCAAATCGATCCGCCCTGTTCTAGGTCCCCCTCTCATTTTCTTTCCCTCAAAATGCTTTTCTGCACTGAGTTCTACAGTTTAGCAAATGTTTAGATACACGTCTGTAATATGCAAAATTGATATTACTGTACTTTTTTTAAAAAATTCCAAATTTCAGAATTAACCAGGAAGTACCATAATACAAGACTACAAGTTAGATCTGGTTTTCCACTCCCATACTGAAATACTTTAGGTGGACAGAGATATGCAAGTTATCTAGATCTTGTATTTATAATACCTTGCCCCCCACTGGTTACAAATGCTAGATACATGCCCAGGGAAAAACACATTGAATACCTGGCTCCTACAGACAGATATAATAAAGAAACTTTAATCTAATTTTTTTTGTATCACTCAGAATTAGTCCTTAGAACTAATATAAACGGAAATGAAAAGCTAACAGAGAGGACTAAACTCAGTAATTTAAAAAGTAAATGTGTGAACATAAATTACCATTGTAATCTCTGTTATATATTGCCAAAACCAATTATTTACTTATTATAAATTTAACTGTGTACTACAAAATAATTTTAAATAGTTTCTTGACAGTATTATTAATTCATTCAAGCCCACACAAAAGCATTGCTTATCAGGGATTCACTGTTGTTTATTGTTAAGTAAAAAATGTAATCATAGCTGTGAATAAATTAAATTTACTACTGCTGCTGCTACTACTACTACTACTAGCTACTTTCTACAGGTTTTTATTCTCAAAACTGAGAAAAATTCTGGCACCTCAACATTACCAAAAACCATAAAAATTCAGGTAGTGGGATGTAAAGCCAATAACATTATTATTATTTCCTACTGTAGCTCCTCCCTTACCTTTAATGTCACCTCAGGAAAGACACATAAGGTTACCAGAACTGATTTTCCAGTAATAGAGCACTGAAATGGGAACTTGAATTTTATATGTTTTCGTTTTAAGGAACCTTCCTCATATCTGGCAGACCAGAAGGTGCATATAAAGAGAGTACAGGAAATCTAACACATACAATATTTATAAATGATCAAGGATTAAGTTTAGAATTGCAATTTAATTTCAAATTATGGAAATTTTACATTGTAGCAAATTCTCTGAAAGTGAGCAGCAGAAATTCAAAATTTACTCCAGAGAAGCAAGAGCAGACCTATGGTCCTGGGATTGAGTGCCTAGCTTGGCTGACCCTGCTTGCTGCAGAGGTTACTGTTCACTGTCCAGTTTTTTACTCTCCATTTATTCAAGTTGTTTTAAGACACGACATATTGACTATTTGTTTTAAATATATACTGTATATAGTTCACCTAAATAACTCTGTGTATATTTTAGTCATTGTTATTCATGCAAAGCTTCCCATACTTTACATCCATGGCTTTGGACACAGCATTTGCAGATTTAAATCATTCCCATCTTCATTTCCTTCAAAGTCACCAACCAATATGTGGACAATTGCTTCACTATGGTACATACAGTAGTATCTCATACATTGTGAAATACAGAACCATAATGCATTGAAACTACTTATAGAAGCACTAATATTTCAAACAGTGGACAGAAGCACACTCTCTAACTCTCCTTCTGTGGCGTTCATGTTTTAGCAAACAAATAGAACCCCTTATTAGGTAGGAAAAAAAAAAGGCTGTTGCAGCAATGGGAATTCTAAGTTAACTATGGTTTCAAAACAACAGGAGAAGATGAATTCAAAAGACTAACCATTAAATACGAGAAATTGGATCAATTAATCCAATAGGATTGATTAATAGTAACACTGCTACTACTTTAAGTCCTAAGTCACCTATCACAATCATTCGACAAAATATGCACTCACACTTGCACTGTTGTAGTCATTAATTTATAACTGTTACATTCTTCAGTCTGTTAACCTAGTCAAACTGAAAAGAAATGGCTTCCACTTTAATAAAATATAAGTCATTACACAATTCATACAAGAATACCGAGAGGAACAGAGCCCAGTGACTCAGCAAGTATATTCTGAGTGCACAATAGCGATATTTGTCATAAGTTACATGTAGCGGGATAACAGACCTAAACCTAAACTAACACGAGTGAAATAAGATTACAATATTCAACTATTATTTGTCAAATATTTTACTAATTGTGTATCATTTGAGAGAGCAATGTTATGATTATTTTCAAGATATTTGATTAGTGAATCTTTCTAATGAATGTATCATTCATCAACCATCATGCAACACTTTTCCTTGTAGACACTCACTATGTAATAAGTTTTCTGCACTGGGTATCAGTATCTAAATGTCCTATAACATATTTGTACTCAATTTCCAGTTTATGGCTGTGCGAGTTAAATACTGTTATTTTGGCTGATAACTTGTGGTATCTGTACTAAAAATATTCAAGCAATGCTTGAGGTTGGTTTCAGTGAAAATGAGGGATGAGATTTTAAGATTAACACAACAGCCTTGGTAAATAGCAACACTTCCATGTACTATAAGAATGGATTGTAGCCTCAGCAGAAGCCTGGCGCAGGTCTTTTGAGTTAATGCCCTATGGGGGACCTGCGAGAATATGGCCCTACTTAACACATTGCTCACCGGATGCTTGAGCTTGCCACATACCCTGTGGACCGCACATTTTTCTGCTGAGCATACTAGAGTGCACATGATTATACAAATGTATATAAATATTAAACTAGTCAAGATTTTCTCTTTAAAGTTGTAAATATCTTGGTGGATCGGTCTTTATAAAACCATCTTCAGTGTCAATTCTTAATACATCATCCATGTTTACATCGTTGTCGGCATCAGAGTCACTTGAATAAATGACCACCCTATCTATGTAAATTACGGTGTGTAGGGGTATGAATATCACTTCCACTATCAGTCTCACATTTAGTTTCCACTGATTCACAATCACTATATCCATTTGAATGATCATAGACTTACAATTCTTCTAAAATATCATCGTCAGGTAACACTGTATTACGAGAGTGCTCCATCTTATCATTGACCGAACTGGCAGAAAGAAAGTCGCGTTTTGAAACTAAATTATAGAATAAATGACGACCGTGAATAAAAGAAAAGCGGCAGATACACATCTACGATTTATTCTACTCAATGTGCAAGTCCAAAAATTTCAACATATTGTCATGGAATGTCACAGGGAGACCGAAAACGATGTAGTGAATAAAACCGAGATTTCTCGTGGCCCGTCAACTACCGCTGCCGAGCGTACTACAAAATTTCTCGGGGCCCGTCACCCATGTGTTATGATTAATTCTAATGATGAAGACCAACACAATCAACATATTCACATTTAAATCACATAAAGGGAGAAATGAATGTACAGTTTTGTAATCCTCAACTCTCACATGCTTACAGAAAATATCCTGTGCTCACAGAGTCAGCAATTTTCAAAATATTCCTTCTTTCTCAGTGAAGTTTCAGGGATGAAGACTACCCAAAACTTCTTGAATGAACTAAATTATAGTTGTAGATTTGAGCAAAATTATTAACACATGTTGAAAACTGAAGGTGAAATTTAACATCGTATAGCTTCTTCCAATGGCATTCACTATTTACTAACCAGTTTGTATTCATTATAATCATAATTCACTTCTCTGATGTTAAAAAGAGAAATACCCACCCTTGGTACAATAAAGGCAGAAACAGTATACAACCACGACCATAAAAAATTACACTTCTCCACCTCTTTCTACTAATACAACTGAGGTGTAAACAAGTTTCCAAATGTATTCACTCATCATCCTATTGGATACTGTACTCCATATAATGGACCAGGTTCAAATGGGACAACAGACACATTTCAGTGCAATAGCATGTTTGCAAACAGAGGGAACAGAACACCTCAGCCCACCAGTTGTACACTGCGCATGGCAAATCATCTAAGTTGTCTCCATCTCCTTCATTCTGATTGTGGACCACATCCCCAGCTACAACCATTGGTAATGGAGTGTTATATCTGCTATAGTGAGATACCATTCTGGATGGGCCAAAAATTTCATACAGCAATTCAATATCAGGTCAGTTCTCCCCAGGATCCAGCATTGCGACTACTAGGGATACGAGTATCCTCACATCAGGTGACAACATGTTCTTTTCCAAGTTCACTGAACTTGTCAAGTTACTCTTCAAACAGAACCTGCTGCTCACCCAATCTCTTTGAGACCTCACTGGGATACTCTTGTATTGAAGACTGGAGCACAGCAGACTATCATGTATCTTCAGCAAGACTTGAGGAAGATGCTGAAGCAGAAGATGCTGAATTTTCTTCACATGCTACACCCTGAACTGCTTTAGATGAAGGAACCTGTCCTGTGCTGCATTTCAGAGTAGTAGATATATACATCTGTCCATAACTTTTGAACCACTTTATGTAGACAAAGAGGACAGGGTAATATTTTGCTACATATCTTGTAGGTCATTCTGCCTAGATGCAAATGGTTTTGCTGCTAAATTGGTTGGTCCCTACATGAAATGACCTTTCTACCATTGATAAGTTAAGCTGTGTTCCAGAGGACAAGGAGTGATTGAGTTTCATACCCAACGAGCCTGACATGCTTGGTATGAAATGTTACGTGATATCCTGTTCTGTTACTGAATTTATTCTCCCAGAAGCCAAGGAAAGTTCAGGTTGAGTCTCCAGTGCATTATTTTGTGTTTAACATGACAGCACTGGAGGAAGATGCTGTTGAATATCCGACGGGTTCATCTGGTACGGTGCAACAATGTGATTGTTGATTTGTTCATGAAAAAGAATTTCTTCCAGATGTCTTCCAATGAAGTGGCTCTTCCTTGAGATGATGTTCTAGTCTGAAAATGTGTCAGGATGCTCAGCATCCAAGGTCCTGTTCATTGTGAAATGGAACGGGATGATAGATTCTTCTACGTTTGAGAAGAAATTATTCTTCCAATTCCTAATGTTGCAGTGAAGGCTCTCCAAGGAAAAGATGACCTTATTCTGAATAGGAATTTGTTCCAGAAAAATCTGACTGTACCTCAGACACACTGGGTCTTCCCACACTTGATGGAAGATTCTGCTGCATGTCTGTTAATCCAGTCATGGGATGTAATGAATGATTTTGTTGCACTCATGAGGTCCTTGTGAGTTGTTCAGAAATTGATAGCAGATTATGCCGTGTTTCTGGAACATAGTGCCGTCTTGATTTAGTCGATATTACAACTAACTGTTGCACACCTGACATTTTGTGCAGTCCTAAAATTAACTGTGGATTCTTCTGTTCTGTAACATTAGAATGCCTGCCAGAGAGCTGTGATTCTGTCAGGATCATTCTACTAGCATGTGATGAAATACTCTGCTGCTTATCTATCATCATTGTTTGTCTTGACTCAAGCAATAGATTATTGTGCCCCTTATCCCATATGCTTAATGACCATCCCAAATTCAGCAAATGCCAAGAAAAACTGTTGGTATTTAAATACAAAAATAGGATATTCTGCTGTATATTTTAAAACTGTACTTGATTTGATAAAGAATGTGGTTGTGCCTCAGATGAACTGGTTTGTGTCTGCCCATGTGATACTACAGGGTTCATTAGCAAACTAGAGCCACTTAATTTGCTCGACTCAGAAACTGCCAAGAGATTCTGCTTCAGTTCACAAGAACTCAATTGCCTGCCAGGTACTGATGGAGGATTCTCTCTCTCTCAGATATAGTTTCTTTGGATAAACAGAGCAAACTATTGTGTCAAACTTCCGATGCTCTGCATTCTTCCACACTCAAGGGAAACAGATGGTTCTCAAGTGTTTCTAAACAGCCTGTTTGCCTTCCTGAATAGGTGATATCTGACACACTGGTTCTGGTGGCTGATGAAAACTTCTAACTCCTCCTCTTATCTGCCTCCTGTGAGAAAGATGGAACACCGAGCTCGATAGCTGCAGTCGCTTAAGTGCGGCCAGTATCCAGTATTCGGGAGATAGTAGGTTCGAACCCTACTATCGGCAGCCCTGAAAATGGTTTTCCGTGGTTTCCCATTTTCACACCAGGCAAATACTGGGGCTGTACTAGCAAAAAAAAAAAAAAAAGGAAGATGGAACTGCGCTCGTATTAATATCTTTGGGAATACTAAGAGATGGTTAGGTGTGTGTATGTTTCCTAGAGGAAATATTAATATTCTGGTCAGGAAATAATGCTGCAGTGTTTGATACATCCATGTTTTTTGTCTAGTGATTCACTTTCATCAGCATCTGTCTTCCTTATTTTTCAGACCTCTTTCTGTCGACTGCAGTAAGTAGTGGGGTTGATGCACGGACCTGACTATTAGTATGCTGCTGAGATTGCTGTTCTTATTCTTTTGCATGCTGAGACTCATTCATTGTCACATAACATCAGACTTGATAATGAACCTGAGGCTAGTTCTCTTCCTGACTATGTCTTACATTATTAGAACCATTAATCTTTTGTTGGGACAGGGCAGTATGCTGTCGCTTCTTTTGTTTCCAATTATTTTGGACGAAATTGTAAAGGAGGCAAAGAATTTGGCCAAGAAAGTAGTGGAGGAAGAAAAGAGGAAAAGCTGGGCCTTATTCACACAGAAATTGAGAGATGATTTGCAGGGCAGCAAGAAATGACTGTATGGTATCTTAAGAAACAAAAAGAGAGATCAAGTAAACACCAGATTTGTGAAGGATGAAGGTGGCATAATTTTAACAAAGCCAGAACAAATAAGAAATAGATGGAGAGAGCATTTTCAGAAGCTGCTGAACATAAGAACGGATGACAGTCATTCAATGGATGACCAGGAAAGGCAATTAGTTGATGAAGAAATGGTTAAGAAATTACAATTAATGAAATTGAAATGGCAGTAAGAAAGATGAAGAATGGAAAAACTGCTGGAATAGATGAAATTTCAGTGGAGATGATAAAGGCAGTTGGAGCTGTAGGCCTGCAGTGGACATATCGGGTTCTCAGGAATGTCTGGGAGAATAAGAAGGTCCCTGAGGATTGGCAAAAAGGAATAATCATCCTAATTTTCAAGAAAGGTGATAAGAAAGTTTTGAAGAACTACAGGGGAATTACTCTAATATCCCATGTTGCTAAGATAATGGAAAGGATACTGGAAAGTAGAATAAGGTTGAGGGTTGAGAATCAATTACAGGAAAATCAGTTTGGTTTCAGAAGTGGAAGGTCAACAATAGAGCCCATTTTCATTATGAGACAATGAATCGAAAAGCATTGGGAGTACGGGAATGATATGGTGATGACATTCATTGACATTGAAAAGGCATATGACAGTGTCCCCAGGACAAAAGTTTGGGACAGTCTGGTGCAAAGAGGAATTGGACAGGGATTAATAAAAATGATTATGGCATTGTATAAGGAATGTTGTAGTTGCGTGCAAACACAAGTTGGCAGGACAAGTTGGTTCAAAATAACTAGTGGGCTGAGACAGGGAAGTGTTCTATCACCAATCCTGTTTACAATAGTAATGGATGACATCATGAGAACAGCAAAAGCAGCATATAGAGGAAGAGAAATGAACATGTTATTTGCAGATGATATTGTGAGTTGGGAAGAAGACGACAGGAAGGTTCAAGAACAGTTGAATGTGGTGAATGGGAAGATCGAAGAATGTGGATTGAAATAAGTGTAGAAAAGAGTAAAACTCTTGTTATGACTAGAGGGGAGAAAGAAGGGAAAGGTCAGATTAGACTTGCAGACAAGCCCCTGGAAGTAGTGGAAATGTTTAAATACCTGGGGAGTGAATTAATGGAGAATGCTCAACTGGATGCTGAGATTAGTAAAAGGATTCAACCTGGAAGTTGTTTCTATCATAGTGTAAGAAACATGTTATGGGACAAAGATGTGCCAATGGAAGCAAAGGCTACTATGTACAAGATGTATTACGTACCCATAACAACTTACAGAGCAGAAACTTGGACAATGACAAAGAAGGATGAGAGTTGAATACAGGCAGCCGAAATGAAGTTCTTGAGGAGTATGATACAGAAGAGTGGAAGATACAAAATAAGGAATGAGAAAATCCGGGAAGAAATTGGAGTGGAAAAAATGAATGATAGAATAGAGAAGAGCCGACTAAGATGGTTTGGGCACATAGAGCGGATGAGCGATGAAAGAATGCCAGAAAAAGGTGATAGAAATGCATATCCAAGGAAGGAGATGCCGTGGACGACCATGATTGAGATGGAAGGATACCATCCAACGCAGCATTATAGAAAGAAACCTGGACTGGGACACAGTGTTGGAGGAGGAGTGGTGGAAAGACCGAAGAAAGTGGAGAGGAACCATATTTGCCCCTACCTGGCTACAGCTGGATAAAGGGAAATGATGATGATGATGATGATGATGATGATGATGATGATGATGTAAAGGAGATAAAGGAAGCATATGGGAATATGGAGAAGAAGTTATTATTATTTGCAGACAATATTGTTGTCTGAAAAACAAACAGCAAAGAAGTACAAGAACAACTTGATGCACTGAACAAGAAAATTGAAACCTATGGTATAAAAATCAGCGCAAAGAAAAGCAAAGCCATTGTGATATCAAGAGCAGAAAGACAAGGAAAAGGCATTATGAAAATTGGTGGTCAAATCATTGAAATTGTTGACAGTTTCTTGTACCTAGGGAGTGAATTAATGCAGAATGCAAGAATGGACATGCCGATTACCAAGAAGGTGCAACAGGGCAATGCATTCCACCAGAGTGTAGGAAACCTTGTCTGGAATAAGGAAGTGCCAAGGAAGTGTAAAGAGATGATATAGAAAATGTATTTGCACCGATATTGCGGCTGAAACCTGGACAATGAAAAGTAGGGAGAAGAGTAAAATACATGAGAGAAAAATGAATTATTCAAAAAGTATGATAAGAAAGACAAGGAAAGACAGACTGAGAAATGAAGGTGTAAGAAAGGTCAGAATGGGAAACCTAAATGAGAGAATTGATAGGAGTAAGCTAAGATGGTTTGGATATATAAAGAGGATGGAGGAGTAAAGAACCAAAACAGATGATGCAGATAAAGTTTGAGGGATAGAGAGCGAGAGAGACCTAAAACAAGGTGGATCGATTAAACAAAGAGGAGTACAAGGAGAAGAAATCTGGACAAGAAAAAACTGATGGAAGAGGTTTGGTGGATGGAGAGAGGAAATTGGAGAAATGTCATAAATGCCCCAACCAAGCAGGAGCTGGAGAAAGGGAAAGGAGGATGATGATGAATCTGTTGTTGGGAACTGAAAACAGGTGCATTTGAGACTCTGCAAATATTTTGATTTTGTTACAGAGGTTGCATTTCCTGACTAGGCCTTCAACTGTTTCAACCATTAATCTGCTGATAGAAACTGATAGCAGCTGCATTAGAGATATGGCTCATGTTTTGGTTGTTTTGAGGAGATTGCATTTCCTGACTAGGTCTTTGATTGCTTCAACCATTAATCTGCTGATAGAAACTGATATCAGTTGCATTAGAGATACTGCTCATGTTTTGGTTGTTTTGAGGAGATTGCATTTCCTGACTAGGTCTTTGATTGTTTCAACCATTAATCTGCTGATGGAAACTGATAGCAGCTGCATTAGAGATATGGCTCATGTTTTGGTTGTTTTGAGGAGATTGCATTTCCTGACTAGGTCTTTGATTGTTTCAACCATTAATCTGCTGATGGAAACTGATAGCATTTGCATTAGAGATACTGCTCATGTTTTGGTTGTTTTGAGGAGATTGCATTTCCTGGCTAGGCCTTTGATTGTTTCAAGCATTAATCTGCTGATGGAAACTGATAGCAGTTGCATTAGAGATACTGCTCATGTTTTGGTTGTTTTAAGGAGATTGCATTTCTTGACTAGGTCTTTCGTTGTTTCAACTATTAATCTGCAGATGGAAACTGATAGCATTTGCATTAGAGATACTTCTCATGTTTTGGTTGTTTTAAGGAGATTGCATTTCCTGACTAGGTCTTTGATTGTTTCAACCATTAATCTGCTGATGGAAACTGATAGCATTTGCATTAGAGATACTTCTCATGTTTTGGTTGTTTTGAGGAGATTGCATTTCCTCACTAGGTCTTTGATTGTTTCAACCATTAATCTGCTGATGGAAACTGATAGCAGTGGCATTAGAGATACTGCTCATGTTTTGGTTGTTTTGAGGAGACTGCATTTCCTGACTAGATCTTTGATTGCTTCAACCATTAATCTGCTGATAGAAACTGATAGCAGGTGCATTAGAGATACTGCTCATGTTTTGGTTGTTTTGAGGAGATTGCATTTCATGACTAGGTCTTTGATTGTTTCAACCATTAATCTGCTGATGGAAACTGATAGCAGTGGCATTAGAGATACTACTTATGTTTTTGTTATTTTGAGGAGACTGCATTTCCTGACTAGGCGTTTGGTTGCTTGAACCATTATTCTATTCGTGGGAATTGAAATCAGATGCATTAGCGACAATGCTTATATTTTGGTTGTTTTCAGGAGGTATAATTTCCTGGCTAGGTTCTTGCTTGTTCGAACCATTCATCTGTCTACAATTTTGATCATCTTGGATAATTTTGGTCCTTACTGACTTTCAGATAATAATCTGGCATGTAATTTGATCAAGTTCACAGAATATTTTGTGAACATTTTGTCCATGATCAGGAGAATGGAATGGTATTCTCAAAACATGCACTGTAGATTAAATGATGTGTATTAAACAGTTTTTTTAGTACTGACAAGGTGGACTCATAACATCACCTATTTTTTTCAGTGTTGAGAACACTATTAGTGTCTTGTTGGGAGATTGAAGCAGATTTATTGGAGGTATTGCTAATATTTAGGTTCTTTTCAGGAGGTTGCATTTCCTGACTAGGTCTTTAATTGTTTGAACAATTAATCTGTTAATTGGCACTGAGAACAGATGCATTAGGGACAAGATGGTTTTGACAGGTTGTATATTTTGACTAGGTTTTCTGCTCTTCGAGCCCTCAATGTTTTGTTGGGAACTGAAGGCAGATGTTTCACCAACATTCCTCATGATTTGGTTGTTTTGAGGTGATTCCATTTCCTGACTAAGCCTTTGATTGTTTGAACCATTAATCTGTTGATGGGAACAGAAAACAGATGCATTAGGGACAGGGTTGATTTGATAAGTTTGCATTTGCTGACTATATCTTCTACTGTTTGGACCATTAGTCTCTTGATAGGAATTGAAAGCAGATGTATTAGCAATGCTGCTAATGTTTTGGTTGTTTTGACAATGTTGCATTTCCTGACTAAATCTTCCATTGTTTGAACTATTATCTGCTGATGAGGATTAAAAGCAGAAGCATCTGGGACACTTCTATTCTTCTGTTTGTTTTGAGGAGGTTACATCTTCCTTTTACTTGTATAATTTATTCCCTCTGTAGCAAGTGATGTTTGGAATAGTGGAGTGTTCCTTCCTTGAACTCTCTGCTCATGTCGTGATACATCAAAATCAAAAAAATCAAAATCTCTTTATTTGCAAATGAGGTGTTTACCTCGGTGGCAAATGGTACACTAAAATACATTATTGTCAAGCACTAAATATTAAATTAACAAGAGAATAAAGTTTTCCTATAATACAATATTATATAATTTACGCTAACAATTTTTTCTATTAAACACACAGCTCATCCTTAATAAATTTACATTGTTTACAAAATTCTACTTATATCTCCTGTACTACTTACAAATATAGTCATCTGATATACAGTATGTGGAATTACTTCAAATGATACTGTACAACTGGTATAAGATTAAAATTTACATTGCATTTCTTTACTTTTTCTTTTCTTTACCCATTCTGGAACCTAAGTAGCATAACGACCTGCTGCGTCTTAACCAGACCCCCTTTTACCACCACTTTTCAGAGTTCCTGAAGGGCCTTCACAGCTACCGTAGCAGTCCCAGTGCCCTCGAAGTCCCCACTGTACTTTACCCCTACAGGCAGTCCCCTACTTTGGCCGTCCAAACTCCTTAGACCAGGGGATGGAATTAATTTATTCACACACATTTTTTATTTACATTAACCTGCACTGGTCGAATGCCCTCTAACATTTCATTTATTTTCTCTGTTGCTGTTTATTCTCTTCTTGAATATCTGTACAGATTTTGGAAAAGGATCAAACACTACCCCTGGTAAACTGTTCCACTCCTTCACACCCTTCCCAATGAATGAAAATTTACCCCAATCGCTTCTGCTAAAATTCCTTCTAATTTTATATTTGTGGTCAGTCCTGCCGATATAATTATTTTCCAACTGAAGCCTCTCACGGATATCTCCCCATGCTGCTTCTCCTGTATAGGCTCTATATAAACCTATAAGTCTAGTTTTCTCCCTTCTCTTACTTAAAGTTTCCCACCCTAGTTTCTTTAACATTTCTGACACACTACTCTTTCTCCTGAAATCCCCTGTTACAAATCTTGCTGCTTTCCTCTGCACACTATCTATTTCTTTTATTAGGTATTCTTGGTGAGGATCCCAAACACTGTTTGCGTATTCCAACAATGGACGAAACATACTTAAGTAACTTTTCTCTTTTAATTCTTTGTTGCATCCTTTAAGTAGCCTCATTATGACATGTAACGATCTGTATGCTTTCCCAACAATGTCATCCACATGACCCTTCCAGTGCAAATTACTTTCAAATCTTACACCTAAGTATTTGCACTTGCCATCTTTTGGGATAACTACCCCATCCAAAGTATATTCAAATTCAGTTTTAAAACTCCTGTTTGTAAATGTTGTAACAGTTGATTTGCCTCCATTAACCTTCATATTATTCTCTTCAACCCATTGTTGGATACTCTCAAGGTCCCTTTGTAATTCTGAACAATCCTCAATGTTGTTTATTTCCCTATAAACAATTATGTCATCTGCATACAATCTTATTTTTGATGTTATATTGTTCCCTAAATCATTTACGTATATTAAGAAAAGTAACGGACCGACTATACTACCCTGTGCAATTCCCTTCCAAACTTTCTCTTCCTGCGATACGTTAATTCCTACTTTGACTTTCTGAACCCTTGAATTTAGAAATGTTTTTACCCAACGTGTAACCCTTACGTCCAATCCTATTCCCTTCAATTTCTTTAATAATATTCCATGTTCCACTCTATCAAAGGCTTTGGAAAGATCTATGGCTATGCAATCTAACTGGCCTCCTGAATCTAACTGATCTGATATGTCCTGCTGAAATCCCACCAGTTGTGCCTCACAAGAAAATTTCTTTCTAAATCCATACTGGCTCCTCATGAACCAATTTTTATCATCACATATCCCTCTGATGTACTTTGATATTAAACTCTCCAGTATTTTACAAACTATACTGGTCAGGCTGATTGGTCTGTAGTTCTCTGGTTTCCTTTTATCACCCTTTCCTTTATAAATTGGTATTATTATAGATTCCTTCCATTCTTTTGGTATTACACTATTATTGATGACATAGTCAAAGAGAAATCTTAAATAAGGCACTATGTACCACCCCACTGTCTTTATCACCTCCCCAGTAATTTGATCACTTCCTGCTGCTTTTCCTTGCTGAAGCAGTTGGATTTCTCTGAAAATATCTTCATTTGTGAACGAGAAGCTTCTTGTTTCCCTCTGTGTCTGTCCCTCTGTAACTTCTGTTTCGGTTTCCAACTCCTGATAATCATCTACTGAATCTCTAAATTCCCTACTAAAGAGGTTTGCTTTCTCAGTATCTGTTAAATAGTGTTCACACCCTTCTCCCACCATTGTAGGAATTTGGATTCCTTTTCCTTTTTGATTCCTGATATATGAATACAGCTTTTTCCATTTCCCTTTGTGGCCATTACGCTCTTGAAGAATGCCATTCATATAATTCTCTTTTGCTTCCTTTTTCACTCTATTCAGTTCCCTCATTAGCTGTTTTCTACTTTCTCTACTCTCCCTACCTTCTTTGATTTTCCTGTTTACTATTCTACATTTTCTTTTTAATTTTCTTATTTCCCTTGTATAATAAACAGGGTCTGAGGTCATTTTACCCTTCTTAACAGGTACAAATCTCTTCTCTCCTTCCCAAACGGTTCCTTTGAATTTAGCCCAAAGTGTATCCACATTACTCCCTTCACTTATCCAACAACTGAATTGTGATTTAAGGTAAGTCCCAAATTCATCAACTTTAGTTTTTCTGTACAATTTCTTGCCTTGTGTGACCCTCTTATTAAGCCTTTTTGGTACCAGTCCTACATCCATTATTACAGCCTTATGGTAACCTATTCCTTCAATTACCTCAGTTTTATCAACAATTTCCCATGGTTTAACCAAGAATACATCTAGTAAGTTATTGAGACGAGTCGGTTCTTGTACTACTTGTGTAAATCCTCCCTCCCAAATTAACTTATTTGCCAGTTTCTGTTCATGGGCTTCACTTGCAGCTCCATTCCATTCAACCTCAGGCAAGTTTAGATCTCCCCCAATTATTACCACATCATTATTATTGTTTTTATGAGTATAATTATTATTTTCTCAAATATTTCCATGTCTCTTTCCTCTCTTCCAGGCCTGTATGTTCCTATAATTCCCACCTCCTTCATATTATCACAAATTAATTTTATCCCTAATATTTCATCCCTTTCATCAGTAAACCATTCATGTGAACAATATGTTTCCTTCACCAGAATAAACATGGTGGAAAACATTCATTCCCTGACATCTCTGGTGGTGTAGATTAAATGATGAACCATAGACAAGTGCTCCTTCCTGAGTAGACTGATTTTACACACCTCTGATCCTTGCTGAGATCTGAAGCCAGCTGTGTTGGGAATGTAACTAATGTTATGGTATTATTGGGACAGTTGCCTTTTGTTCTGACCTCCATGACTTGTCTGATTTATCTCAATTCTATGTTGGCAACAAAGTACTATTTTTTCCTTGTGCACAGTAATTCAGTTTAGCACTTCCCTCATGAAGAGCAGAGAGCAGCTTTGGTACTGAGAAGAATTGTTGGAAAATTCACAGTAAGGAGTTAAATAAGGATGCTATGAGTTGTCAGAACCTGGATTATCAAGCCTAGTAGCACGAAGCTAAACTGTATTCTCCAGCATACACATACGTTTTCACACTTTTAACTGAAGGCAGATTTACATCACCTTGGTTATTATATCCATTATCTCTACTCAACAATGGATTCCTCTGGGATTGAACTACTGCTGAATTGGATGTCTGATATTGATTATATGTTGGATTCCATTAGGGTTGAACTATTGCTGAATTAGATGTCTGATATTAATTATAAGTACTACACAAGAACCTCGTTTATCCGGATTAAGTGGGACCGGAACTGAACCGGATTAACGAAAGTCCAGATAATCTGAAGAAAGTAAAAGACCAAATACAGTACATGTTATAAAATCTATTAACATAAGTTGTACAGTAATACCTTTTTTCATTTGTATAAAAATATATAAGAACTCTCTTCTTACATTTACGACTCTGTTTTATCCACTAAAATAATGTGTGAATTTTTTCCGTTTTACAATATGGTAATATAAATGGTCTGTTATTGGACATTTATATAGAGTTTGCGCACAGCACGATCACGAAGACCTTTTTGTAACCACAGTTCCGCCGGTGTGGTTTCACTCTGGGATTCTAAGTAGGCCATCAGTTTGTCTAGCTGCAGTGTTGCATCTCCATGAGTCATTGTTTCTTCTGATGGGGCACTGGTTTCATTTTCAAATTCACCATCAATGAATTAGTAGTGCGTTGCATTCAGAAGAGCGTGGGTTCGAATCCCACCTCGACCATCCTGAGAATAGTTTTCTATGGTTTCCCATTCTCAATTCCAGGCGAATGCCTGTATGGTACCTTTGATACACCGTGGCCAAATTACTTCCAGTTCCTGTCCTTAACTATCCTTGGTGGAAAAGACATTCAAGAAGAGTCGATACCGTAAAAGAAATACTATACAAGTAAAAATTACTTTTTGTTATTTTCAATCCAAATGAACTGGAGATCCAGATTAATGAGGGCCAGATAAACAAGGTTCTTGTGTATTATGATAAACTGTGTTGGAAACTGTTGGGAGACTGTTGGGTATGAGAAGAATTCTGTTTTCATAAAACATTTGTACCTGGTGGGTGAATAGCCAATTCTCTTTGCCTACCCATATCCTGATTTTGTGTAGATGCATGCACTGCCACATTCTGAGGATAAATTGTTCCATTACTTTCAAATCCAACAGGCTGAGGAGTGGAAAGGAAGTTACCCTGCTCGGCAGGCATGCAAGATGAAGCAGTTAATGATGGTGAGACCAAAAACTGGGTCAGAGCACCAGTAATCCTCCACATTTCATGGTCTTCGATTCATCCCCCAAACAGATATAGAATGCTAAGGATCAGAACTAGAGGTCACTCAGGTGTGCTGTATAATATGTGTATTTGTCTGCAAAAGTTCATTTTCAATATTATGATTTTCCCTATTTGTGAAGATTTGACCCATATTTGTAGTCTGAACCTCAGTATGTAATTGTCCTGAAACTGCTAAAGCAGTCATTTGTTCTACACTACCAGTCTCATGAGTATGTTTTCCTAGTCCATTTATAGAGTTGTTTAGAGTTCTGTTCACACCATCAGTATCACAGGATTTATTTGCAGTCACCAGGCACTCATAATTCTTGGCCAGAGATCAAGGAATAAATATGGAAGGAAAATGTCTAGCTAGTTCCCTCAACAACACAAGAATTTGCCCAAAGTTCTTGGCTGTGAAACAACTGTCATCTACATTTGCAGAAAGAGCAGTACTGCTTGAAATAGCTTTAGACAATGGGAAAATATTTTAAAATGTCAAATAGTTGATAGCTGCCATTTGAAATGCACTATTGCATTTTGCATTAGGTTCATGTTCATGCACACATTCATGTTCTACTTCACTCTCAACCCTAAAATTTAATGCAACTTCACAACATGCCACCGAATCTACTTAAGTACCTCCGTCTCTCATAACAATAAGTTATTTTATTTATTTGGCCACCTAATCAATACAATAAATCTTGTTTTTTGTTGAATTACATTGACATGTTAATTAAAATGGTACATGTTTCGTCTTACATATAGGCATCATCAGCCATGGGTTTACCTTAAAATAAAAACAGGCACCTTATTTACATATAAATAAAATAAAACAATTTATAAAAAGCCTTGAAGAGAGTTGAAAGAAAATTAACACATGGTAAGAGACTAGTACAATGTTGGTCAAAAGTCAATAGCATATGGTGATGTTGTAGTTCACTTTGATGAAGTACGAGGTTGTAGTTGAATGTTGATATTGGACCTCTATGGACCATCTCATTTGATATGATGCTATAATGTTGTTATGGCATGTAGGTTTCTTGACTTGCTGGTCGAAAAGGCAATGTGACAGAATGTTGGATCAAAAGTAGAATCTGTAAAGCAGGCCACTCACGAGCAAACTTGTTGGCCAACATGCTCTCCAACGTGCTCGTCAACATGTTCTCTATTGCCCACACGCGGAGACGAACTTCAGTTACACATGAGCTGGGAAGTCGGTAATATCTGTAAAAATGGCAGTGTTGTCTAAGCAACAGAAACTGGCAATTGCAATAGACCTGCAAATAATGATTGAAAAGCACAGAAGAGGAAGAAGAAGAAGAAGTATATGGACAACGCAATGGCTATTAAATCGCAGAAAATTCACCCATATGAATTTGTTGCGAGAACTGAAATCTACAGCTCCAGACTTCCAGAACTATTTAAGAATGGACAATAATACGTTTGCCACTCTTAGAGCTAATGAGAGACAGCACAAATTATTTGCAGTCGTCTTCGAAGATATCAACAGTGGTGAAATTAGAGAGGGTGACCGGCATTGAGAAGTAAATAATCTTTTGGGTCTTCAACACTTACGAGAAAGAAAACAAACATTATTACGAAAGACAGGAATTAGAGACTTATACAAAACTTTTTACAGTAGCAATGCTGGATGTGTACAGTATCTTTTCAAAAAAACACTGATCAGTCATTGAACTGACTAGTGGATGTTGTCAGTTGGATATTGTGTACCTTGTGCTAAGAAAACTTAGAATGTGATACAAATAATTAGTATTAATAATGACAATTACTTACCGGCGTATGACCTCCCCCATCTTCACCATTGCTAGAAACATGGATCATAGATGACATACCATCTCGAACAATTTCACAATCGGCAGTGAATAAAAGCAGGCCGTAGTACCATAGAGACGGTTCATAAAAGTCATCGGGATTTGTACCACATTAACACTTTCCTGAGTTCTCTTCTGAACTATGCTCTTAGACTCTTTTTTTTTTATATATATATATATATATATTTACAAACTCCTTGTCTGCATTAGGATAAACACTTTGACATTTTTCCATTAAGGTCTGCATTGCTTCACTACTTAGGTGTTTATTTGAATATTATTTTCCTTAACATCCCACAAGCATGGTAAAGATTCATGTAGTTCAATAAATTCTTCCAAAACTCTTTGTTATCACTGAAAGACATCGTGTATGCTGTATATTGCAAGCAGGCTACTATCTAACTGGTTGTCAACATGTTGCAGCATGTTACAATTTACAATTTGTTTTTTTAACGTCGCACAGATACAGATAGGTCTTATGGCGACGATGGGATATGAAAGGCCTAGGAGTGGGAAGGAAGGCTGTAGCCTTAATTAAGGTACATCCCAGCATTTGCCTGGTGTGAAAATGGGGAAACCACAGAAAACAATCATCAGGGCTGCCGATAGTGGGGCTCGAACCCACTATTTCCCAGATGCAAACTCACAGCTGCATGTCTCTGACCGCACTGCCAACTCGCCCCGTTGCAACATGTTGAGGCAGCGCTACACGCAGAGCAACATGCTCGGCTCGTGTTGAGGCTTTTAGTATTTCTTCGTGAGCCTGCAACTTGTTAGCAACTTCGCAGCATGTTGACCAACCAGCCCACACATGAGTGAACTTGATGTAGCAACTTGTGTTCATGAGCATGTTGGCCAACAAGTTCACTCGTGAGTGGCCTGCTTAGAAGGAAACCAGAAACGTGGTGTCAATTTTATGAAAAAAAAAAAATCGTAATAAATTTTAGGTCGTGTACACTTACCATTTGACGATGGTGAGGGTAACTTGTTATGTTATGAGCTAAAAGTTGGGATGCCGTAGGAGGGAGCGGTATTAGAGTGGGTGTGGCTTTGGGCTTATTGGTTGTTCTTGAATGGTTGGTACTAGCAGTGGGGGAAAGGGAGGGGAGTGAATTAGTTATGGAAGAGGTGGGTGGGGGGAAGGGAGGGTAGTGAATTAGTTATAGAAGACGTGGGAGTGTTTATTAATTTAAGGTTGAACATTTTTAAGAATATATTTGTGAGGGGAATTGATTCTTGTATTATTAATAAAATCTGTTTGTACAAGGGGCTTTTTTTAATCAGTGATATCGTTTAAATTCTTATCTTTATTAAACTGCTGGTCAAGGAATATGAATGTGTTTATTATGTTATATATTGAACTCCCTTTGTAGGTCAGATTCTGCACACGCATTTCCTAAACTTAAAAAGCAAGTTTCAAAAAATCATCCAATCCATTCTCTCATGATGGCTATAAAATGTTATCCGTGTCATGTATAATTGCCATTTTGATGTGAGGTTGCTAGTGATGTGTTTAGATTTTCAAGTAAGTTATCTTCAACAGGTTTGTGCAGGCTAGGGTGTTAACAAGAAGTGTATGAATGGAGGGTGAGTGATGTGATGTGTACATGCAAGGAGAGCTAGCCTGTAGGAGTCAGTCAGGGAAGAGACTAAAATAAGAAATAATTTTATTTCTTTTGCAAGACAGTCAGCCACCACATGATATAAAATAATACTCTTTCTAAGGTTATTGGCTTCAGGCAAATTTAGTCTGAAAAACAACTACAATTAGCAGGAATTGTTCCCCATTCACCAAGTGAGTTGGCTACACAGTCTCGATCACGTAGCTGTCACATTGAATTGGGGGATAGTTCTGTAGGCTCGAAGCCCTCTGTTGGCAGCCCTGAAGATGTTTTGTTCTGGTTTCTCAGTGTTATGCCAGGCAAATGTTGGGGCTGTACCTTACTTAAGGCCACAGTCACTCCTTCCCAGTCCTAGCCTTTGCCTATCCCATTATTGCAAAGGGACCTATCTGTGTAGGTTTGACATGAAACAAATTGTAACACACTGATATAATATACCAGATAATCCTCTCACTCTTACTCTCATATTTTGCTAACCATGCACTGTATTTTTCAGACCATAAGATGCACCCTGATATCTTTATGACAATTTAAGGAAAAATACAATTTCACTGCATTTCAAACAAAATCTTACAGAAATAATTTAATTTGTGAACAAACACAAATTATAGGTAGGTAGTGTGATACTGTCTGTGTTAAAAATCACAAGCAGGTACTGTCTTCCTGCTGCCCTATTACAATGTAATTTTGCATATTCCATAACTTTTAATTTGAATGCTAAGTTATAAAGAAACCTCTTGTGTAAAACTGACATTGGGTACGCTAAATTATCACTAGTGGAATGTGCTGCTGATTACAAAGATTTTCTTTCTACCCTTCCTTGAAGGTTACCTATAACGGTAGTCAAAGTTGCAGCTCTTTGTGTTTGCCTGGTATTATAAGGAGGCACTTATGGAAGGAGTTGTGAGCTGTCGTGTTAGGAATTCCTTGACAACTCACATTCCTGTCAGACAAATGCAGGTATACCATAGCCACTGTTTCTTAACCACAGTAATAAAAGGGGTCAACTGCTGAGAGTCTCTTCTTCTTAATCTCTTTACCCTCCAGGGTTGGCTTTTCCCTCGGACTCAGTGAGGGATCCCACTGCTACCGCCTCAAGGGCAGTGTCCTGAAGCATGAGACATTGGGTCGGGGGATACAATTGGGGAGGAGGACTAGTACCTCGCCCTGGCGGCCTCACCTGCTGTGCCAAACAGGGGCCTTGCGAGGGGCGTGGCCTTAAGTTATGTACCATCCCGGCATTTGCCTGGAGGAGAAGTGGGAAACCATTCAAAAGACAAATCAGAAGGTCCACTGCCCACCACTCTGCATTAGCAGTGCTATTACGCAGTGTGGAACCGACTCCTGATGAAAGAACTGACGTGAGTACCTTGGACCCATGACCTTCATGTAGCATTCCAATATTAATCAAGGAACAATTTTACATTCATATTTTGACATGGAGACTGAACCTACAGATTCATTATTTTTTACACCAAAATTTTGACATAATTCACCAAGAAATAGCAATTCAGGGAAACAAATGAAAACAGGCAATGCCTCCACTAGAACATGTAGAATCAATAACTGATCATTTTCAACACTATCTGATGTAAGGGCTTTGATTGGTGTAATAACTTATTATTGTGGAATGACCCTTATGCCTTTTTTGTGCTAACATGCTTCCGCAAAAGAATTCGATAATATCCTATAGACCTCTGTAAAGGAGTACATTCAAGATTCAAGGTAAGAAATTAATAGTACATACATATGCGTGTTTATAGTTAGTGTTCGATAATTCTGGACGAGTTTTAATTTGTCATATTTTCAGTCCATGTACAGACATAAAACGTGTCTGCACGCATAGGTTAAGGTCCTGTAAGTGTCCAAATTTTGAAGCTTCAATTATGCTGCATAGAAATTAGGATGTACCGGCAAAGAATCCACTCACTTTGACCATGTTGGCAAAGGTATCCGGTCATCTTAAAAAGTCAATTTTGTAATAACCCCCTCTGAAGTATTCTAGAAGGCTACAAAGGTCACCAACTTTGTTTCCAAGTCAAATGCTTTTGTAAAACACTGGTTAAAATTTTAAGATGTCCTGTATTGGCGACAGTTTAAGTCTTGGATTCTGCCTCACAGACAATATTGTAGCTAAGTAATCTGCTGGAACATAAACTTCCCTCCTCTTACTCAACTTCTTCTCAATAGTCACATGTGATGAGTAGACGTCCTACTTCTAAGTACAGTACTTTTATTCATTTAAAATATTATTTTTGATACTTAATTTGAGAAGCATAATAGACAGCTTGACATTTCTCTTTCAATACCCCTCCAAAGAGATCAGTTTGTTAGGTTTCTTCCTATCTGTTTCTATTTGTAGTCTGTATCAAGGGGTATATTGCTTATAAAGATGGAAAAAAATAAGTAGATTTTTTCATGACTGCAACTTATTGTAGCCACCACAATGATATGTTGTTCGTATTGTCTTGTCCCCATTTCCTCTATAACTTCTGCTAATTATTGACATATTTCTTTGCTCTTTTTTTACTTTTTAAATTTTTGTATTGGATGCAGTTCTCCAATCAATGTTACCTTAATCTACCATACTCCACTCTTTCAATTAATCTACATACTAACCTTTCCACAGTAGACCACCCGGCCAGATTCAACTGGCCAATCTCTTATAGCTCAACTATGTCATAACTAAGGTGAGGATTTATAGGCACTAAAAATACCCAAAGTAGGCAGGCAAATATCTACTTAAAAATCACAATATATGCACTAAAATGGCAAAAATAGGCACTAAAAACCAACCCGAATATACCATCTGCTTATCATTTAAAATTACTCAGTATATGTGAATCATGCCACTTTGTTCTCAGCTAAAGGGTTTACGCCAAGGAACAAGTGACCACTAAAATCATGAAAAGGTAAAAGTAATAATGATTATTATTATTATTTATTATAATAATTATTAATACAATTGAAGCCACTTATCTCTTAAGACAATAATTATGTGAACAGGACACCTGCTGGTCATTCCAATTGTAACACCAAGAAGGAAGTACCCATTTGACCTGATATGTATTTAACTCAGTGAATTGAGGACAGGGAAAAATGTTTATTAAGAAAGTGTATTTTGCTTATGAATCTTACCCATGTTACAGTGGACAACCAGATACTGTTCCAAATTTTGCACATTAAATCTTTGCCTGTTGTCAGTTAATATATTTTTAAATTGTGAAAATGACCTTTCCACTTCACATGAGGTCAGGGGACAGTATGTAAAAGCAGCTAGCTCTGCTGGGGTGAAACCTGGTAGTGGTGGTGCTGCATCATTCCCTGCGAGAACAGCAATGTCCAAAGCATTCTTCCAGCTGGGATTCCTCTGCATTATTCTATGAAATTTGTCACTGATCTTAGCTCCTATCGGTCCATTAAGGTTAACCATTGTCGCCTCCACCTCACGAACAATCCCTACGGCCTTCACAAGAGGAATTTCTCTGTCTTCCAGCTGCTTTATTTTGGAAGTTAGCTGTTCCAAATTTGAAGAAATGTATATGTACCAATGAAAATCTTTGGGTTGGCCAGTGCAGCCTTAGCTTTTATAATGCTTACTCTATCTTCATCAAAACTGTCCACTACCTGCAGAATTTAATAAAATTTCACTTACCTAATTTATACAGTGTTATATGTGCATAACTGCATTAATATACCTAGGATTAACAATTAAATATAAAAGAAGAAGAATATTCCTAGGAAAACAGCAGAAAAATGGTTTGATAACCTGAAGCAAAAAAGTAATTTTAAGACCATTAATGCTACATACCTCTCATATCTTATTGACATTCTTGGCATAGTATAGGGCAGCATACAACCACGTGCCCCAACAGGTCAGAACAGGCTGAGGTGGAAGGGGGATGTCAGGGAATGCATTCTTAAAGGCTGATATCCGGGAAGGAGCCTTCAGGAACATTTTCTTCACATTCGAGATAACTGCATTTACCTCTGGGAACATGGCTCTCACGTCCTCGGCAAGTCTATGAAATGCATAAGCCAGGCATGTAACATGCATCATCTTCGGAAAAAACACTTGTAATGCCTTTCTGGCTTTCAGCATATATGAAGCACCGTCAGCGAGGAGATTTAAGAGCTTTTCTTCATTACCCTTTCCTAGCCACAAAACTCCTGAAAGAGTAAATAGAGAAATTGAATAAAACACACACTGACTGACAGAGCAAATGCAACACCAAGAAGGAGTGGTTCGAAAGGGATGAAAGTTGGGGAAAAAACAGAGACGGCACGGACGAATAATTGATGTTTATTTCAAACCGATATGCAGGTTACACAATGCGCACGGCATCGACTCAGTAGGATGTAGGACCACCGCGAGCGGCGATGCACGCAGAAACACGTCGAGGTACAGAGTCAATAAGAGTGCGGATGGTGTCCTGAGGGATGGTTCTCCATTCTCTGTCAACCATTTGCCACAGTTGGTCGTCCGTACGAGGCTGGGGCAGAGTTTGCAAACGGCGTCCAATGAGATCCCACACGTGTTCGATTGGTGAGAGATCCGGAGAGTACGCTGGCCACGGAAGCATCTGTACACCTCGTAGAGCCTGTTGGGAGATGCGAGCAGTGTGTGGGCGGGCATTATCCTGCTGAAACAGAGCATTGGGCAGCCCCTGAAGGTACGGGAGTGCCACCGGCCGCAGCACATGCTGCACGTAGCGGTGGGCATTTAACGTGCCTTGAATACGCACTAGAGGTGACGTGGAATCATACGCAATAGCACCCCAAACCATGATGCCGCGTTGTCTAGCGGTAGGGCGTTTATACACGTTACGCATTTTAAAATTAGAACTGTATTATATTTTTTATCGAAATGATTTGGGTGTGAAAGAATTACCTACGCAAAGCATCTCTAACAACGCGAGCTATCATGGCATGATTGTGACCTCAATTTCCTTTGCAAGGACTAAGTAAGGTCTCCCAGGCTTGCTGGACGTCAGTTTACCAATGACTACATTGGCAATCATTTGACCACAGCTGTCTGTGGTTTCGTCTACCGAGAGCCAAAAGGGGGAGTCACCCACGTCATCCCTTATGCTTTGTAGCACCTAAAACCCAGTATTTATTAAAATTAGTTGTCATAATTTTACTGGGGGGGGAAAAACCGGTACTGAACACCCAGAGTTAAAATAATATTTAAACTTACAGATTGATAAGATGGCTCCAGATAGTTTTTTTCGGAGAGTCGACTGGTCGGGAATAATTCTCTTTGAACGTTTTTCCAAGAAACCCCTGAACTCCTGGTTGTCCAGCTTCCTCCATGGAATATTTGCTGCGACCAGTGCATGGCAGAGCTCTGTATTGAAGGTTTTCTGAGAATTGTCCTCCATGAGGTGGAGAAATGGCTGCAGGCCTGTTGCTTGTTTTCTTGTCTTCGACATATGTGTAGCAGTGTTCTTGTGCTTGTTCAGACAGTATTTCTTTACACATTTTATCTGAAGGGATAGAAAAAAAAACCAGAAAATTAACTTCAAGAAATCATGTGAAAAACTTTAGTAGGCCTGCTACATAAGAAATAAAAGTATTAAGCGTTTAATAAACACTGTACTTACTTCTTTTGAACAGGCTTGGCAAAATGTCACTTTCCCAACGGTAGTGAAATTTGAGTCACCATTGATCCACTGCCAGTACAGAATAGATCTGCACGATTTGTCCTTCGGCATTTGCTTGAGAAATTATTGCACTTCATTTAGAGAATGGAAAGCACCACCCGCTATTTCCTTCCTGAGACCTTCAAGTATATTAACACCAATGTACGTGGTCCACTAACAATCTGGCTTTGAGAAATATTTTTACGAGTCCAGGAATTCCAAATTACTTGCAGCTTAGCACAAAACGAGTAAACTGATGTGTAAACAGCACTTCCCACCATGCGCATTCTCTCTCTCTCTCCCCACCTCCCACACAGCAGAGTGCAGAATCGAGGCACCTCGCTCCAAGCAGAATCAGAAGATGGAGAGAATGCTGTTGTACTGTCTAATCCCATTTAAGTGCCTGTCTTTGGTAGCTACCTGCAAACAATACCTGCTTTCAGCGGCTATCTGGTCAAGAAAACTAATAAAGTAGAGATGGGTGGAAAAATACGACTTAAAAGCTTAATATTTGTCGTTTTAAGCACTTAAAATGCAAATATCTTCAAAATAGGCACTAATACACGAAATAAGCATTTATTGGCACTATAATACCCATGTATTTCCTTTGAAAATTGACTGAAACAGATTTTAGACTTATAAGCATATGATTCTTTGTTGAGGATTAAAATAGGCATTTATGACAAAATCCTCACACTAGTCATAACGCATATTACCTCACCATGTCTCAGGAGGTAAACACCGATGTATGTCACTCCCAGCCTCCTGAGGAGAAACTGTGAATATTTAGGTACTGCCCTGTTGGCCTGGTTTGATTCAGTTCTCCATACTACCCTATCCTGAGTCAATCTCTTAATTGCTGCATAAGTAACACATACTACAGCCTTCCTAATTTGTTTGTCATACTTATCCCTTGCTCTCCATCATCTATTTTTATCCCACCATGAACAAGTCCTAAAAGTCTCGGAATGTGACCAGCAAACCTACATTTGTTCATTATTCAGGAGTAATTTGTAAGTAGCACTAAAATAAAATGTCCATTTTATGGTCATCCTAAATTAAATAATAATAATGATTTTTGCTTTACGTCCCACTAACTACTTTTACAGTTTTCGGAGATGCCAAGGTGCCGGAATTTTGTCCCGCAGGTGTTCTTTTACGTGCAGTAAATCTACCGGCATGAGGCTGATGTATTTAAGCACCTTCAAATACCACTGGACTGAGTCAGGATAAAAACCCACCATCCTAAATATAATGAATTTGTAATTACCAGTGATTTAAAGTACAGTATACAGTATGAAGTGCCATTATCCTCCACGAGCATCTTTTCCCCTAGGACTGTGTAACCTTACTTTTGTGTTCCTACTGCTCTCTATTTTAATCTGTGACAGTGTGTAGCATTATTATAATAGAGTAGAAAGTAATCTATTTGATATTAAATTTTATGTGAAGGTTGAGATATCGTGTACAGTTGCTCAAAAAGTAGAAAAAGCACATTTTTATTTTATCAGACTAAATTTTAATTCTGACTGAAATATGATTCATCTCCCACATAGATACAAAAAAAATGACATTTCAGTAGAAACATCCTCAATTCTTTTTTGTAAAAATAACACATTGTTAATTTAGCTAATGTTATTCTCAGAAAATTAGAAAGAGCCATGTTACAGATCTTATAAAAATGCAGAATATATATATCAGCAACAAACATTCATAGGTTGAAATGTTTCTGAGAAAAGTGTACCTGCGAGGAACTTATACAATACCATGTGCTCATTCTATTTTTGAGCATCTGTACAAGCTGTATGTACAAAAAAAATGCAACTGTTCTTAAAATGGGCTAAGAATCAGCTTTTGTTACCAAAACAATTTTATAGGAAGATGAAAAAGGTTTACTTGCAAATTGTTGTTCTTTTTCTTTTGTGGAAGCTCTTAAAGATGAAATGTAGTACTTGACATTGCAATGAAAAAATAGTGTGAAGATTTGATATTTGTAACATACTCTACATGACTGTTGATGTAGATAAAAATATTACATAGGCTACATTTGTTTAATAATAACTAACTGAATATCAATCAACTTGTTCATACAGTATATGAAGTCCATCCAGAAGGGTCAGTATCCTCCACTAGCATCTTTTCCCCTAGGACTGATTACCGTTACTTCTGTGTCCCTAATGCTCCCTATTTTAATATGTGACAGTGTGTACATTATTATAACAATGTAGATATAAATGTAATCTACTCGATACCAAATTTTATGTGAAGGCAGAGATAAAATGTACAGTTGCTCAAAAAATAGAATGAGTGCATTTTTATTTTATCAGACTAAATTTTAATCACAATTAAAATATAATTCACCTCCCAAGTAGATATAAAGCCTGTGGATACCTGCAAGGAACTTAAACAATACCATGTGCTCATTCTACTGTATTCTGTGAGCAACTGCACATATGTACAAAAAAAAAAAAAAAATGCAATTGTTCTTAAAGTGGGCTAGGAATCAGCTGTTTTGTTACCAAAACAATTTTATAGGCAGATGAAAAAATGTTTACTTGCAAATTCTTGTTCTTTAATAGAATCTCTTGGAGATGAAATGTAGTACTTTATATTGCAATGGAAAAATTATGCGAGGATTTGATATTTGTAACATACTGTACAGGATAGTTGATATAGATATGAATATTAAATATATTTGTTTAAAATAACTAACTGAATATCAATCAACTCTTTCATATAGTATATGAAGTGCCATCCAGAAGTGCCAGTATCCTCCACTAGCATCTATTTCCCCAGGACTGATTACCCTATCTTATCTAGGGAATGTAACGGGATACAGGAACATCCTGACTGTAGTAGTAAGTGTAATAATAATAATAATAATAATGACCAAAGGGAAGCCACCTCTCCCATTACTAAGTCTAGAGCTCAAAGACTGTGAGAACAATTATGTTTGAATCATTTAGCAACTAAGGACCACGAAGAAATATATGCAGTCTGTACCACCTACCAAGATATATTTTACTTGGAAGGTGATAAATTGACACACACGGATGTGCTGCAACATGCCATTACGACACAGACTGATCAGCCTCCTATTCATTTAAGACAATATAGGCTACCTGAAGACCAGAAAGAGGAGATAGGCGGCAGATTGACAAAATGCTAGATAATGGAATTATGACACCTTCGACCTCTCCATGGTCATTGCCAGTTCTCCTCATCCACAAGAAAATGGATACCTCTGGGAAACAGAAATACTGGGTAGTAGTTGATTTTAGAGAGCTGAACTGCATTACTATCAGTGTAGCATATCCACTCCATTTAATCACAGAATTATTAGATGCCTTAGGGAAGGCATGATATTTCTCCACCCTGGATTTGGCCCATGGCTATCATCAGGTTATATTTAGGCCAGAAAACATAGAAAAGACCACATTCTCTGCATTGGGTAGGCACTATGAGTATGTGTGAATGCCGATGGGGTTGAAGGATGCCCCGGCAACGTTCACCTGGTTAAATAAAATATCGACAGGTCTAGAGAGCATAAAATGCCTCTGTTATTTAGATGATGTAATTGAAATTGAAGCTTCGAGACATATTTCAAAGGCTGAGAGAAGCCAACTTGAAATTAGGGCCAGGTAAGTTTGAATTCCTTCGAAGTGAGGTCACAATTTTAGGACATGACGTTACGATGGACGAAGTCCAGCCTGATGAAAGGAAAACCCAAGCAGTAAGGGATTTTCCACAACCAACCACCTCAAAACAATTAAAGGGATTTTTAGGGTTGTCGGGCTATTATCATAGGTTCATACCTAACTATAGCAAAATAGCGAAGCCGCTGTATGAACTCCTAAAGAAGGATGTACCCTATGTGTGGACAGAACAGCAAGAACATGCGTTCCAAGTACTAAAGCGAAAGCTCATTGAGAAACCGGTGTTACAGTATCTGGACTTTGAGAAACAATTTATTCTGACCCCAGATGCAAGCGGAGAAGCACTAGGTACTATCTTCTCACAAGGTCCATTAGGCAAGGATTTGCCTGTGGACTATGCCAGTAGAACATTGAATAAGGCCAAAAGAAATAATACTACCACTGAACGAAAAGCATTGGCCATAATGTTCAGTGTGAAATATTTCCGTCCAAACCTGTTTGAACACCATTTCACTGTGGTGAATGATCATAAGCCATTAAAATGGGTTTTTAATGTACAGGACACATCCTCCAGGCTGTTGAGATTTAGGTTCAAATTAGCCAAGTACAATTTTGATATCGTATGCAAGAAGGGCAAGCGTAATTGTAATGCGGATGCCCTGAGTAGAATACCTGCAACACCTGAGGAGGAGGTAAGAGTAGTTAGTTCCAGAAATGAAGAGACACCGACCCTTAACATGATCAGATAAAAAATTAGATGTATGGCTTTTCAGGCGTTTGCTCTATTAACCAGCATTTCGTCTTAGGTCTGACACTAGACTCGTCAGAGTGGGATGTGTCAGGTGTCAGGTGAACCTATCAGAAGCCTACTTACGAGGCACAGCCTGCATACGCCCCAGCGTCGGTGGATAGGGTCTGACACATCCCACTCTGACGAGTCTAGTGTCAGACCTAAGACGAAATGCTGGTTAATAGAGCAAACGCCTGAAAAGACATACATCTAATTTTTGATCTGATATTTGATATGCTGTATTGGTGGAAAAATATCTAATTCCCTCCATGGGAATTTAGAATTTCCATTTGGAATTGCTAGGCGGGCATTAGTTCCATTGTGGAGTTTTATCTCCCGTATGCAGTTGTCAGACTGTGCCTCGTAAGTAGGCTTCTGATAGGTTCGCCTGCATACGCCCCAGCGTCGGTGGGTGGGGTCTGACACATCCCACTCTGACGAGTCTAGTGTCAGACCTAAGACGAAATGCTGGTTAATAGAGCAAACGCCTGAAAAGCCATACATCTAATTTTTGATCTGATTTTTGATATGCTCTATTGGTGGAAAAATATCTAATTCCCTCCATGGGAATTTAGAATTTCCTTAACACGATGTCGAATGGGGAACAAAATCGAACAGACTGACTCAGCTCTGAATCTGAGGATGCTTCAGCTGAGGTGACAGAGCCTGAGGATGAAGCAGAAACGCCCGTTATAGGTAGTCAGAAGTCCGAGCTAACAGAGCAGGAAAAATTAGAAATAATTGAAGGAGCACATGCTTTGCTGGTCGGGGGTCACCAAGGCATTGCTAGAACATGTGCTAGAGTTAAGGACTACATCCAATGGGATGGAATGCATAGGGATATAGAAAACTATGTTCGTTCATGACCTTGTTAGAAAAATAAGATTACCGGACCCGAAGAGCAAGTGCCAATGGTAATCATGGACACACTTGTCATGGTGTTTGACAAGGTCGCATTAGATATCGTACGCCCCATGGATTTGATTTAACGGAGGCCAGGAATAGGTATATACTTACCTGTCAGGACCAGTTATCAAAGTATCTGGTCGTGAGTGCAATGCCGGATCAGAGCACAGAGACTGTAACTAGAAATCTGATCGGTAATGTGACTAGTATCTTTGGTATACCTGGAACGATCTTAATGGATCAAGGTGCGTATTTCATAGCGGATGTGTTTAAGAAACTATGTCGGACATTACGAATTAAGGAAGTACATACCGTCGCCTTCCGATCACAGTCAAACGGAAGTCGGGAAAGGTCACACAGAGTTCTAGATGAATTTCTGAGACATCATGTGTGTAGTTCTCAGAATGATTGGGACAAGTATCTCCCAATGGCTATGTTTGTGTATAATACTACCAAACATACTAGTACTGGGTACACACAATTTGAGTTGATTTTTGGAAGAAAGGGCAATATCCCAGGAGTACTTCAGAAAAAAACCCAAACAGAATTACAATGAATATAAAAATGTGCCTCCCCTGCGAACCATGTGACCTTGCCACGGTTGAGAGGCTTGCGTGTCCCAATGAAGCAGATAGCCGAGCCGCAGGTGCAACCATATTGGATGGGTATCTGTTGAGAAATCAGACTAAGGAATGGTTCATCAAAAGGAGGTAGCAGCCTTTCGGAAGTTGCAAGGGTGGCAGTCTGGATGATTGACTGATATGGCCTTATAATAATACGCAACATGGCTTAGCTGTGTTGATACTGCTACACGGCTGAAAACAACAGGTAGCGGGTAAGCTACTACGACCAGCATAGTGAATGAATTATTGTCGTCAAGATAGACACCAAACCAATGCCCACCACAGTAGTGCAGGTCTATATGCCTACTAGTTCAGCTGATGATGATGAAATCAAAAGAATATATGAAGAGGTAGAAGATTTAATACAATAAGTAAAAGGTGATGAGAATCTAATTGTGATGGGAGACTGGAATGCAGTGGTAGGCCAAGGAAGAGAAGGTAATACAGTAGTAGAATTTGGATTGGGACAAAGAAATGAAAGAGGAAGTCGGCTGGTTGAATTCTGCACTGATCATAATCTAGTCCTTGCCAATACTTGGTTCAAACACCACAAACGACGGCTTTATGCGTGGACGAGACCTGGAGACACTGGAAGGTGACTTCATTATGATTAGGCAGAGATTCAGAAACCAAGTGTTGGACTGCAAAACTTTCCCAGGAGCAGACGTGGACTCTGACCACAACTTGTTGGTCATGAAATGCCATCTGAAGTTGAAGAAATTGAAGAAAGGAAAGATTGCAAAAATATGGGATCTACTCAAGTTGAAAGAAAAGAGTGTGAGGGATTGTTTCAAGGAACATGCTGCACAAAGGCTAAATGAAAAGGCTGAAGGAAACACAGCAGAGGAAGAGTGGACAATCATGAAAAATGAAGTCAGTGGGGTTGCTGAAGAGATGTTAGGAAGGAAGAAAAAATCGACTAAGAATCAGGAGATACTAAACCTGATTGATGAACGACAAAAGTACAAGAATGCTAGAAACGAAGAGGGCAGAAAAGAATACAGGCGATTAAATAATAAAGTTGATAGAAAGTGCAACGTAGCTAAGGAAGAATGGCTGAAGGAGAAGTGCAAGGATGTCGAAGGTTGTATGGTCCTGGGAGAGGTAGATGCTGGATACAGGAAAATCAAGGAAACCTTTGGAGAAATGAAATCTAGGTGTATGAATATTAAGAGCTCAGATGGAAAGCCCCTTGTAGGGAAAGAAGAAAAAGCAGAAACATGGCAAGAACATATTCAACAGTTGTATCAAGGTAAAGATGTAGATGATTTGGTTCTGGAACAAGAAGAGGCTGTTGATGCTGATAAAATGGGAGACCCAATTTTGAGGTCAGAATTTGACAGAGCTCTGAGAGACCTAAATAAGAACAGGGCATCTGGAATTGATGATACTCCCTCTGAATTACTGACTACCTTAGGAGAAAGCAGCATGGCAAGGTTATTCCATTTAGTGTGTAAGATGTATGAGACAGGAGAAGTCCCATCCGATTTTCGGCAGAATGTTGTTATACCTATTCCCAAGAAAGCCGGTGCTGACGTGTGAAAACTACTGCACCATTAGTTTAGTATCTCATGCCTGCAAAATTTTAAAACGTATTATTTACAGAAGAATGGAAAAACAAGTTGGAGCTGAGTTGGGTGAAGATCAATTTGGCTTCAGAAGAAATGTAGGAACACGTGAAGCAATCCTGACTTTACGTCTGATCTTAGAGGATCGAATCAAGAAGGACAAGCACACATACATGGCATTCGTAGATCTAGAAGAGGCATTCAATAATGTTGTTTGGACCAAGCTATTTACGATTCTGAAGGTGATTGGGATCAGATACCGAGAACGAAGAATTATCTACAATCTGTATAAAAATCAGTCTGCAGTTATAAGAAAAGGGCTTTGAAAAAGAAGCAGGAATGCAGAAAGGAGTGAGGCAAAGCTGCAGTTTGTCCCCCCTCCTTTTCAATGTTTACATAGAACAGGCAGTAAAGGAAATCAAAGAGGAATTTGGAAAAGGAATCGCCATCCAAGGAGAGGAAATCAAAACCTTGAGATTTGCCGACGATATTGTTATTTTATCTGAGACTGCAGAAGATCTCGAGAAACTGCTGAATGGTATGGATGAAGTCTTGGGTAAGGAGTACAAGATGAAAATAAATAAGTCCAAAACAAAAGTAATGGAGTGCAGTTGAACGAAGGCAGGTGATGCAGGAAATATTAAATTAGGAAATGAAGTCTTAAAGGAAGTAGATGAATATTGTTACTTGGGTAGTAAAATAACTAACGATGGTAGAAGTAAGGGGGACAAAAAATGCAGACTAGCACAAGCAAGGAAGAGCTTTCTTAAGAAAAGAAATTTGCTCACTTCAAGCATTGATATAGGAATTAGAAAGATGTTTTTGAAGACTTTCGTGTGGAGCCTGGCATTGTATGGAAGTGAAATATGGACGATAACTAGCTCAGAAAGAAAGAGAATAGAAGCTTTTGAAATGTGGTGTTACTGAAGAATGCTGAAGGTGATATGGATAGATCGAATCACGAATGAAGAGATACTGAATCGAGTAGATGAGAGATCGATTTGGCTAAATTTGACAAGAAGAAGAGATAGAATGATAGGACACATCTTAAGACACCCAGGACTTGTGCAGTTGGTTTTTGAAGGAAGTGTAGGTTGTAAGAACGGTAGGGGTTGACCAAGATATGAATATGACAAGCAGATTAGAGCAGATGTAGGATGCAGTAGTTACGTAGAAATGAAAAGTTTAGCACAGGATAGGATGGCACGGAGGGCTGCATCAAACCAGTCTATGGACTGATGACTCGAACAACAACATCAAAATGTGGTAGAGCAATTGACACGATGACTCCAAGAGAGTCACGAGATAGCTAGGGTGACCCTAGTGAAAAATAAAGAGAAAGAGAAGGTACGGTACGATACCGCACAGCATGAAGTTTCCTTCAAGGTAGGAGACTTAGTATTACTCCATAATGGTGTCGTAAGACGAGGGCATAGCAAGTTGAAGTTATCCCCTCCATATCAAGGTCCTTACAGAATAACAAACGTAGATGGTGTGAACTGCACACTTCAGCTAAACAAGTGGGGAAAATCAAACTAGAGTCCATAAGAATAGATTAAAATTGTATATTAACTAGGAGATCGCAGATAGTAATGACTGGCTCTAATTTCGGCAGCGGTAAGCCACACTTCCCTTACCCTAACAGCAATGTGAATTTTCGATGGCCGCTGATAGAGTCAGGCCACGTGCTAAATTAGGGATACAGATGTTAGAATTTTCAACCTAGAAATACATCGAGCCAGGATTGTTGGCAAGGGACATCAAGCATTACACGATCCTTAGTACCTGTCAGAAAGACCACAGTGGCAAGGCTGTGAGTCTAGACATCAACCCTCACCGAACTTAACTCACAAAGTCTGGAGTTGAGCACGAGGCTCACTCACGCAGCAAAGACAGAGGGCCTAGGATTAATTGAGATTTAACAATAATACTACCAACCCATAGCTTATTACCCTTACTTACTTACTTACTCCTCGGCGCTACAGCCCTTGTAGGGCCTTGGCCTCTCTGACGATTGTAGCCCAATCTTCACGATCTTCTGCACGCCTCCTCCATCTTCTTATTCCCATCTTTCTTAAATCCTCCTCCACATCATCCAGCCATCTTTTCCGGGGTCTTCCTTTCCATCTTCCACCACCTGGATTTCCCTTATAGATCTTCTTGACAGCCCTATTATCTGGCATTCTCTCCACATGTACCAACCACCTTAATCTGTTGCTTTTTATTTCGGTTACGATACTTGGATGTCCATAGAGTTCTTCCAATTCCTTGTTTTTCCTTATTCTCCACAATTCCCCTTCCTTCACCGGGCCAAAAATCTTTCTCAGTATTTTTCTCTCCCATCTGTTCAACAGTTCTTCATCTACTTTGGTCATTGTCCATGTTTCAGAGCCGTAAGTTACCACTGGTCGTAATACTGTTCGATAGACTGTCAACTTTAATCTTCTACCAAGCCTGCGTGATCTAAACACTTTCAATAAAGCTAAGTAAGCCCTATTGCCCGCAGCAATCCTCGCTTTTATTTCCTCTTTCATGTCATTATCTTTTGTCACCAGCACTCCTAAATACTTAAACTTTTCACATCTCTCGTAGTTAATCCCATTTAATTTTATGCACTTGTCTTCCCTTACTACGGTCCTCCTAGATGCAAACAAGTAACGAGTTTTGGCATTATTCACTCTTAGACCCATTTCACCTCCTTCCTTTTCTAATCTATCCAGTCCTTCCTCTAGGTCTTTCAATCTTCTAGACAGCATATCAACATCATCAGCATAAGCCAGATTCTGTGTTACACGGTTGAACAGCGTACCGCCTGGATTACTGACCTCCACCTTTCTCATCACACGCTCCAAAACCACATTGAAGAGCAGGGTAGATAACACATCCCCTTGCCGCAAACCTTGGTTTACTTCAAACTCTTTAGTAAGATTTTCTTCTATTTTAACCATGCATTTAGTACCTGTTAGGGTCATTTGTACCAGTCTTATCAATTTAGTTGGGAACTCCATGTTCATCATTGTTTGATACAGTTTCCTTCTCTTCATACTATCATAAGCTTATTGGACATTATAAATTTTCCAGCTAGCTCATTCTTGGTTGCCAGCGTTTCGCCCTCGTGTGCTAGGGTGGGCTCATCAGTTGGTACCTAGCACACCTACCAATACGCTGGCTAGTGCATACCGTGGAGGCCACTGCGTAGGCTAACTGAAGCCACCGGCAGTGCCAATGCACTAAGAGACTTTGTCTCATCACTAAAAATTGATGCCTGCTTGGCCATCAGATGATATAGATGTTGATTCCCATAGGGAATCTGAAATATTTGTCCTGAATGAGCAAATTTATAATACCAATATAAATGGTCCGTTATTGGACATTATAAATTTTCCAGCTAGCTCATTCTTGGTTGCCAGCGTTTCGCCCTCGTGTGCTAGGGTGGGCTCATCAGTTGGTACCTAGCACACCTACCAATACGCTGGCTAGTGCATACCGTGGAGGCCACTGCGTAGGCTAACTGAAGCCACCGGCTCTTAGTCTCTTAGTGCATTGGCACTGCTGTTTGTCATGTTGCGGTACTAATCAAAAGTAGCGTAGACTCGTGGTATTCCACACATTATGGTACTACTCACAGGTAATAAAATTCGCACTGTAACACAGACCTATGGTGTTTCACACACTGCAGCACTATTTACAGGCAACGCAGACGTATGGCATTCCTCACGTAAGTGGAGTAACCACAGGGACCTGCACTATTCTGTTGTGTTCCTCACATAGTGGGTACTAAGCATAGGCAAGGCAGAACCATGGAACCGAGCTCGATAGCTGCAGTCGCTTAACCCGTGAACTGGGTTTGATGCCTTTAGGCGTTCTTGTACTTCTAAATGTGTTCTTACGTAGTGTTAGCTTCCTATAGGCGTCTGACTATTCTTAAGCACTTTTGCCATCTACTATCATAATTTAAAACAAATTCCACTCATATTAGATGTGATTATTGCTGTCCTATTAATTTCTATACGGTCTCACGCCAGTCGGGTAGTTCGCGCCTAAGCAGCATTCCAACAGCTGCCTCGTGTTGTGCGGTCCGCGCCAAATTCTTCATAAATAATTTATTTGTGTATATGTACATTGAAATAACTAAATTTGTGAGTTCTTGTCATTGTTGATGTTATAGTTACTACGATACAGTTGTTCTGTGAACTCCATTGTCCATGTTCTGATACCTTTTTGTAAATTGGTCTGTATATGATGGTAAACTGTTCCGTGTGACGTGATAATGGCTTGGTTGGGAAAGACATTGAATTATCTGAGAATCCGCCGACCGGATGTAGGAATCACTCAATTAAACGTGTTGTGTGCCTGTCAAACCAGAGGCGACGGGAAACTGTCTACTACTGTGAGGAATGTGACGTGGCATTTTGTGCTTGCCCTTGCTTCCGTATTTACCACACTGTGCACAATTTCTGAATGACCTATGAACCAGAAAGTATGTAGAACCTATTGATGCATATCTGAAAACTTGAAAAATGTCATCATAATAATGAAAGGAACACTTTTTAAATTCACTTTTGTATGAACACACTGTGTATATGTATATATTCACGGGTTTACAAGAAAAACGGTAATAACATAATGCTATTGAATTTCTACTATATTACTCATAATTTATACAAATCAAGTAAAATATACTTTTCTATTGAGTATTTACATCTACGCCGGCCTGTGATGTAGGGGTAGCGTGCCTGTCTCTTACCCGGAGGCCCTGGGTTCGATTCCCGGCCAGGTCGGGGATTTTTACCTGGACCTGAGGGCTGGTTCGAGGTCCACTCAGCCTACGTGATTAGAATTGAGGAGCTATCAGACGGTGAGCCAGCGGCCCCGGTCTCATAATCCAAGAATAACGGCCGAGAGGATTTGTTGTGCTGACCACACGACATCTCGTAATTTGCAGGCCATCGAGTTGAGCAGCGGTCGCTTGGTAGGCCAAGACCCTTCAAGGGCTGTAGTGCCATGGGGTTTGTTTTTGTTTTTTGTATTCACATCTGCCGCACGCTACTGTACCCATTCCTAAAGTGCGCATTGCGCTGAATAATTACCCACTGGCTTGGTGATGTTATGAAACAATTCCCCAGTTAAGGGGTTAAGTGCGGCCAGTATCCAGTTATCAGGAGATAGTGGGTTCGAGCCCCACTGTCGGCAGCCCTGAAGATGGTTTTCCGTGGTTTCCGATTTTCACACCAGGCAAATGCCAGGGCTGCACATTAATTAAGGCCACAGCCGCTTCCTTCCCATTCTTAGGCCTTCCTATCCCATCGTCGCCATAGGACATATCTGTGTTGGTGCAACGTAAAGCAAATAGCAAAAAAAAAAAAAAAAACCCCATGGTGTCGCTTGTCCCATGGTGTTGCTCATATAGGGGTACAAATCACAGGTAATGTAAAATGCATCCTGAGCCACACACTCGCTACTAATCACAAACCTATTTTGTACCTAACGTAGTGGTACTGCGCGCAAGTAAAACCGACCCATGATGTTCCCTGCGTGATGGTACTAATTACAAGTAGTCTCATCGTTCTAATTTGATCATCCCCTGGTCGCCCCTTTTAGTCGCCCCTTACGACAGGCAGGGATACTGTAGGTGTATTCTTCAACTGCGTCCCCCACCCAGGGAGTTGTGTGTTTGCTCCGTGAGAGGCATTTTATTTCCCTGAAGTCCACCAGCAATCCGGTTAGGACCCCCCTATTCGGTAGATGGTGTAAACTGCACACTTCAGTTAACAAGCGGGGAAATCAAACCAGAGTCCATAAGAATAGATTAAAATTGTATATTAACTAGGAGATCGCAGATAGTAATAACTGGCTCTAATTTCGGCAGCGGTAAGCCACACTTCCCTTACCCTAACGGCAATGTGAATTTTCCATGGCTGCTGATAGGGTCAGGCCACATGCTAAATTAGGGATACAGATGTTAGAATTTTCAACCCAGAAATACATACAGCCAGGATTGTTGGCAAGGGACATCAAGCATTACACGATCCTTAGTACCTGTCAGAAAGACCACAGTGGCAAGGCTGAGAGTCTAGACATCAACCCTCACCGAACTTAACTCACGAGGTCTGGAGTTGAGCACGAGGCTCACTCACGCAGCAAAGACAGAGGGCCTAGGATTAATTGAGATTTAACAGGAATACTACCAACCCATAGCTTATTACCCAAATAAATGAATATTGTGAGTAATTGGAGTCACATCCAACTTAGTCGATATGAAGGACAAGGAACTAAGATTAAGTTACAGACACAGCTGAATTGTTAAGAAACTAACCAATACAGTCAGTTTTTTATAGTAATTCCCTTACTACAAAAGGGAGCAGTCGAGTCCTGTTAATAAAAGACATGGGAAAAACCCCGTGTGGTGCCCGGGGATTACACAAACAACACAGGTATACACAGTAGAGTGAGAGGATGAAGAACACAAGAACACAGGCAGAATAGCACCACGGTCCGTCCAACCAATCGTAGCAGGCGATTAATGGATTCCCTGGTCAAGGGACAAGGCGCAGACAGGGACATATTACCCTCGCTGAAATGATCTAAAGTTTTCTCTTTATGAGGTAACTGCAACTCATACAGCAAATTCAACGAAGATGAGTGTTCAAAACACACATTGTAATGAACAAAAAGTGCTGGAAGAATCCAATTATATTTAGAGAGAAATCTTGCACTTTCAGGGTATTATTCATGTCTCTTCATGTCAGATTCTTATCTATCATTTTTAAATTATGAATTGCAGAATGTCTGCCAACTCTGTGCTCTCTGCTACGATCTCTAGAGTAAGATCACTCGCAGTAGAATAAATTACTGCACACCTCTCTGTGCCACGCTGCATATCCTATCTATACACACTATGTGAGCGACCTTAAGTGCGCACCGCAGTACACCATCCACAAGGTAAAGTTCTGGTATTCAAATTACGGAGATGTTTCCTCTGGGCCGGAAAACTCCGTCTCCACTCAAAGGATGCTGAGTACCAGAAGGTGAGCCACCCCTGGTCGGGAGTCACCACCTTTGAGATGAATTGCTACCTGTACATCAGGTAGCTGTCTAAGCGTTTAAAAGTCAATCAAGTAATTCTGATGATGATGATGCTTGTTGTTAAAAGGGGCTTAACATCTAGGTCATCGGCCCCTAATGGTACGAAATCAGATGCAATGTTATGACAATTTAAAAATCCAGAATCCCCCACTGACCAGAATTCGGAAACGTGAGGATGAAGAATGAATGGGTGGATGTGAAGTTAAAACAATCAGTGGATCCGACCCGCAATGACCCACATTCCCAGAAACTAGCATTAAACAATAGTATTACTGACCACGGGACTGCTTCTAAAGCACAATACTGAATCGATGATGCTTGTAGTCAAAACAGGTCCAAAATCCAGGTCATTGACTCCTCAGAATCGTACTTACTGCTAGGAAAATAGAACCACGCTGTTTGTCATGTTGCGGTACTAATCAAAAGTAGCGTAGACTCGTGGTATTCCACCCATGGTACTACTCACAGGTAATGAAATTCGCACTGTAAAACAGACCTATGGTGTTTCACACCAGTGGCAGCTCGTGACAAAATTTTTAGGGGGTTCACAACAACATTTTTGTTCATGTCTCAAATCTGCAAAAAGTAACATAGGTACATAAATCACTTCACCAAAAGTTCCTTGTACGGTTCCTTTTTCACAAATAATATGGTAGAACCCCTGTAACCGAGGATAAATTTTATACTAGACTAATCTGTTAGTGTAGAACAAAAGTAAAATTCATAATAACTTTAGTACACTGCGGATATTGAAGGATGCGAGCACTATTCTTGGTTTTTAAATAGCACGAAGTTCACCTAGGCACGACGAGAAGCATGGAAATAATGTGTGCCGCATTTACCGGTCGAATTTTTAAAATAATTATTTCCGAATTGACCCCAATAGTCTCCACATTATCTCGGTTAATCAGGGTTCTGCTCTATCACATGTTAATTTTTTATTGTCTTGGAAATTACAGACAACACTAGCATAGGGAATTCAACACTCGCATTTTTGTGTGCATGAAACTTTTCATGTTAATTTATTTTTGCACTCAAATGAGCAAGGTCTGTGCACCCAACTAAATTCCACACACTTCTTTCTTTGTTGAACAATAAACAGGGCAAACAAAAAGGCGCACTCCTAGACCACCATCCACAGAGCCACTTGCATGTTTCGTACATTTCTGTCTTAAACTTATGCCTATAGTCGCGTTTGTCAGTTTTTGTAAGGTTCTCAATAATCAAATCTGGTCTGACCGGTCCAAGCCTTATAATTTCTAACTTACCCTGATAGGTTAATATTTCTTTCTTAATCTGCTTACCCTCCAGGGTTGGTTTTTCCCTCGGATTCAGCGAGCGATCCCACCTCTACCGCCTTCAAGGGCAGTGTTCTGGAGCGTGAGACATTAAGTCGGGGGATACAACTGGGGAGGATGACCAGTACCTCGCCCAGGTGGCCTCACCTACTATGCTGAACAGGTGCCTTGGTCGGCGATGGGAAAATTGGAAGGGATAGACAAGGAAGACGGAAGGAAGCGGCCATGGCCTTAAGTTAGGTACCATCCCGGAATTTGCCTGGAGAAGAAGTGGAAAACCACTTTGAGGATGGCTGAGGTGGGAATCGAACCCACCTCTACTCAGTTGACCTCTAGAAGCTGAGTGGACCCAGTTCCAGCCCTCGTACCACTCTTCAAATTTAGTGGCAGAGCCGGGAATCGAACCGGGCCTCCAGCGGTAACAGCTAATCACACTAACCACTAGGGCCTACACCACAGAGGCGGACGGTTAATATTTCGCTGGTTAAAATTAACTGAACTGAATTCATTTCCTCTTACACAAAGAATACCATGGTTACAAACCATACAAACAGAGAAGCAAAATACAACACTCAAATAAATTTCAATTGGAAAGATTTTCCAGTCACAAGGTAAAGCAAACTTCTTCCCGCAATTGCGAACACCTGTTCACGAGCTAGAAAATGCCTATTCAGAATTACTAGCGAAATCTGCCGGTAATGTAATGCAATAGTATCTCCTGTGGGGCTGTGGCTAACAGTAATAGGGGAGGTGGCGGACCCTTGCGGTCAACTGTAATACTGCCACTGGTTTGAGGATTGCTCAAGACGGCAAAGCACGTACCTTACCGTGCTCCTCGCTAATGGGAATATCAGTGCATAAACTATGACGTCATCTGCTTTGCGCATGCGTATAGTCTTCAGTACAATAGCGCATTACCCAGTGTGCTCGCTGCACTGTCAGTCAAAACGAACAACTGTCGGTGTAACGGAGCTTCGATATAAGTCGAATGCTTTCGATCGATTGTTGAAATCAGGTCGAAAGAAAGGAAAGTTTTAAATTATCCATGAATGCGTAAAGTTGTATTTAAACTGGGTGTTCACGTGCTTCTGTGCTCCTAAGAGCCCACCGCCACTGTTTCACACACTGCGGCACTATTTACAAGCAACGCAGACCTACGGCATTCCTCACATAAGTGGACTAACCAGAGCGACCTGCACTGTAACAGAGACCTATGGTGTTTCACACACTGCGGCACTATTTACAGGCAACGCAGACCTATGGCATTCCTCACATAAGTGGACTAACCACAGGGACCTGCACTATTCTGTGGTGTTCCTCACATAGTGGGTACTAAGCATAGGCAAGGCAGAACCATGGAACCGAGCTCGATAGCTGCAGTCGCTTAACCCGTGAACTGGGTTCGATGCCTTTAGACGTTCTTGTACTTCTAAATGTGTTCTTAAGTAGGGTTAGCTTCCTATAGGCGTCTGACTATTCTTAATCACTTTTGCCATCTACTATCGCAATTTAAAACAAATTCCACTCATATTAGATGTGATTATTGCTGTCCTATTCATTTCTATACGGTCTCACGCCAGTCGGGTAGTTCGCGCCTAAGCAGCATTCCAACAGCTGTCTCGTGTTGTGCGGTCCGCGCCAAATTCTTCGTAAATAATTTATTTGTGTATATGTACTGTACATTGAAATAACTAAATTTGCGAGTTCTTGTCATTGTTGATGTTATAGTTACTACGATACAGTTGTTCTGTGAACTCCATTGTCCATGTTCTGATACCTTTTTGTAAATTGGTCTGTATATGATGGTAAACTGTTCCGTGTGACGTGATAATGGCTTGGTTAGGAAAGACGTTGAATTATCTGAGAATCCGCCGACCGGATGTAGGAATCACTCAAGGAAACATGTTGTGTGCCTGTTAAACCAGAGGTGACGGGAAACTGTCTACTACTGTGAGGAATGTGACGTGGCATTTTGTGCTTGCCCTTGCTTCCGTATTTACCACACTGTGCACAATTTCTGAATGACCTATGAACCAGAAAGTATGTAGAACCTATTGATGCATATCTGAAAACTTGAAAAATGTCATCATAATAATGAAAGGAACACTTTTTAAATTCACTTTTGTATGAACAAACTGTGTATATGTATATATTCACGGGTTAGAAGAAAAACGGTAATAACATAATGCTATTGAATTTCTACTATATCACCCATAATTTATACAAATCAAGTAAAATATACTTTTCTGTTGAGTATTTACATCTACGCCGGCCTGTGATGTAGGGGTTGCGTGCCTGTCTCTTACCCGGAGGCCCCGGGTTCGTTTCCCGGCCAGGTCAGGGATTTTACATGGACCTGAGGGCTGGTTCGAGGTCCACTCAGCCTACGTGATTAGAATTGAGGAGCTATCAGATGGTGAGATAGCCGCCCCGGTCTTGAAATCCAAGAATAACGGCCAAGAGGATTCGTCGTGCTGACTACACGACATCTCGTAATCTGCAGGCCATCGAGCTGAGCAGCGGTCGCTTGGTAGGCCAAGGCCCTTCAAGGGCTGTAGTGCCATGGGGTTTGTTTTTGTTTTTTGTATTCACATCTGCCGCACGCTACTGTACCCATTCCTAAAGTGCGCATTGCGCTGAATAATTACCCACTGGCTTGGTGATGTTATGAAACAATTCCCCGGTTAAGGGGTTAAGTGCGGCCAGTATCCAGTAATCGGGAGATAGTGGGTTCGAGCCCCACTGTCGGCAGCCCTGAAGATGGTTGTCTGTGGTTTCCCATTTTCACACCAGGCAAATGCCAGGGCTGTACCTTAATTAAGGCCACAGCCGCTTCCTTCCCATTCCTAGGCCTTCCTATCCCATCGTCGCCATAAGACATATCTGTGTTGGTGCAACGTAAAGCAAAAAAAAAAAAAAAAAACCAACCATGGAGTTGCTCATATTGGTGTACAAATGTAAAATGCATCCTTAGCCATACACTCGCTACTAATCACAAACGTATTTTGTATCTAACATAGTGGTACTACGCGCAAGTAAAACCAACCCATGATGTTCCCTGCGGATGGAACTAATTACAAGTAGTCTCATGGTTCTAATTTGATCACCCCCTAGTCGCCCCCTTTAGTCGCCTCTTACCAAAGGCAGGGGATACCGTGGGTGTATTCTTTTTTTGCATCCCCCACCCAGGGGGTTGTGTGTTCTGTCTGCGAGAGGTATTTTATTTCCCTCAAGTCCACCGGCAAGCCGGTTAGGACCCCCCTGTTTGCCACCTAGGACACCCCGCATGGGAGTATCTATCACCTCTCCCCCTGCAACACCAGCATAGCAGGTTCGTGGTCAAGTAATTCTGAGCCATATCCCAAATCCCATATTGTGTTGGGAAGGCATTCATGAACCCAGGATGCACAGTATCTTTTTTTTTTTTTTTTGCTAGGGGCTTTACGTCGCACCGACACAGATAGGTCTTATGGCGACGATGGGATAGGAAAGGCCTAGGAGTTGGAAGGAAGCGGCCGTGGCCTTAATTAAGGTACAGCCCCAGCATTTGCCTGGTGTGAAAATGGGAAACCACGGAAAACCATCTTCAGGGCTGCCGATAGTGGGGTTCAAACCTACTATCTCCCGGATGCAAGCTCACAGCCGCACGCCTCTACGCGCACGGCCAACTCGCCCGGTACGCACAGTATCGAAAGCTGTTATATAACAGTAAAGGTGATAATGTCATATAATGTAATACAAGGTCAGGGATAAACCCAGGGCCCACAGCACCCCGGACCACAGTGCGGTCAGTTAAGGCAATAATGCCATTCAGAAAATCACTCAGGAATAACAGTGACACCTCGTCATGCCAGGACCTAAGTGCTACAATTATCTAGCATAAGCTTAAGACAATGTTATGTCAGCACTGCCAGTAGATAAGAAAGACCGTATTTGAATTGCAGGCCAACACAGCCGGCAGGCACGTTGTCAAGGGTGACAACCTTAGTTATGATAACACTGGTCGCCGCATATGGAGCACCGTTAGACTTGCAGATAACTCAGTAAGACGACATGCCAGGCATATAATTCAAAGATGAAGGTGATATGCGACTGTATACAACAGAATGGATATTAATCACGTACGTCCAATTATATAAATTATCCGAATTGTATATTGTGGCCCATAATAACCTGCAAAAGATGCAGAATTTGTGTGTTAGTATTGAAATGGAGATGCACTTATCTTGTCAGCATGATGTGAAATTAGTAGATACAATTGCAACGCATACAAGGAATCAGGAGGAACATTCCAAAGGGAAAAGTATTGGACACAGAGAACAGACAAAACGAAAGAGGATTAATAAATGTAGTAGGCACCGTAGCTAAGACGCTATTTGGCATATTAGATCAGGAGGACGCTGATTTTTATCAAAGTAAAATCAATGAATTAGAGCAGGAACAGCTATCCTTAATTAAACTGACAAAAGAGCACATGACATTTGTAAAATCCACCCTTCAGTCCATTAATAACACTATATGATATTACTGTGAAAGAGGTAAAGTGATAATGTTGAACAACTTAAACAATACATGCAAAATGAAAGTTTGCAAATTTCAGACAGTCAGAACTGCAGGAAACTTTAAAAGAGCATTTGATTGAATTACAAGGTATTTTAGTTCAGTTGCATGAACATTATCAGGTAGTCTTGGATAGCATAATGGATGCACGATTAGGGGTAATACAAGTACAGATCCTCAGTCATGATGATATAGTAAGGGCATATAAAAAGTCTCAGGGAGATTTCCCTAAAGGTTATGATCTACCAGTGGAAGTACGAGAATGCTATGGGTATCTCACATATCAAATCTTGTCAGTAAGTGTTTACCTGACGAAAGTCACATTGGTGTATATATTAAGACTCCCACTGACAAGTGGAATTAAATATTCATTGTATAAGTGTGTTCCCTTTCCCACCATAATAAAGGACAACCTCAACGACTTTGTATACCTACAGGAAGAGGAGTATGTAATACTGGATAAGGAGAAACAGACATATGCACAGTTACGTGAAGAAGAGCTACAACAATATATGTTAATAAACAGTAATCAGAAGCTATGTAAATTTAATTTTCCATTAAGAAATATAGTACTGCAAAGAAATTGTTTAGTTAGTCTATTAACAGGTATAAGTGACATACCAGATAATTGTGAAAAGAGATTGTTATTTTTTTAAAACTTACCTGGATACTTGTAAATGATAATAAGTTATTATTCAGCACCTAAGGAAACAAAGGTAAAATGATAATAAGTATATATATTTAGCACCTAAGGAAACAAAAGTAACAGGTGCATGGAAAGATACCACTAGTGACGTGAAATTACAAGGTACAGGTATATTAAGTTTTATGGACTTGTGTACTATATATGCTGTAGATAGTAAAATTCAGGGTTTGGGATCAGCAAACTCTACATTGAAGGACATAATTCCCAAAACTGTTTTAGAATATGACTGTTGTGAAACCAGCTATAGTGATATGAAATTAAGTCAGATCCCTGACTAAGGAAACAAAGGTAACAGGTGTATGGAAAGATACCACTAGTGACGTGAAATTACAAGGTACAGGTATATTAAGTTCTATGGACTTGTGTACTATATATGCTGTAGATAGTAAAATTCATTAATTTATTAAATCACATTCATGATCTTAAGTGGGCCAGTCACAATGCCGAAGAGGTAGAACAATTAGTGCAACAGCAAGAAACTGAATTTAAGCACAAGATGGCTTACCAGTATATAAGTGTATATCAGTTAATAACTTGGAGTGTTTTAGTGATAATGATTGTAATATTATGTTGTTGATGTAATAATTGCTGTAGGAGGTGTAAGTACACTCCTAAATGCATTGATAATTATAAGGAACGCTGTCCCAATCTCTGTATATATCAGAATGTAATTACTGCCAACAGTAAGGCAAGGGTATCAGATGAGGACAGTACCGTCCACTTTCGGCAACCCAGACAAGCTGGAAGGGCCCCCAGTGAGTCAGGTTCGCTGCCAGAGTTAGTAGAAATATTTGGGATCAGGACGATTACAGGAGAGACTTTGGCACAGTGTAGTCCTGTCAAATTGTGGCTGAGAGAGTGATGTTTCAAAATGTTGGGAAATCTTGAGTAATAAGTCGGTCTGTCACAAGGTGTAGAGCAATAGTCAAGAGGCCATGACTCATGAGTACGCAGACCACATCTATACACTGTCATGCTGAAATGTTGTAGCGAAATGAACGCAAAGGATATCTTGCATTCATTTCTCCCTAGGGGAGGGATGTGTAGTGTCCTCCCCGGGATATGAACTCAGGACAGCTGTTCCCTCCGAGGCTCGACACAAAGGGAAGTAGGAGAAACTACTGTGACCTGACATATTAGAATTAACCAACATAAGGCTGGGATTCAGTACTTGCAAATGTAATACTTGTAAATATGGTAAAACACTTTGAAATGGTAATTATAGCTGAGAGAGTGATGTTTCAAAATGTTGGGAAATCTCGAGTAACAAGTCGGTTTGTCACGAGGCGTAGAGCAATAGTCATGAGGCCGTGACTCATGAGTACACAGACCAGAGGTTAGGCTGCTGACAATCTTGAGATGTAAAGGAATTATAACAGGAATACAGTCCTCTGATTGGTTAGAACCGTAGAAGGTTCTAGGGTAACGTCTCATAGAATATTCTAAGAGCTTCGGGAACGTTGGGTGGGGCCGGAAAAGCTTATATAAGCTTCAGCAAACCCGCCTCGGGGCTTCTGTCTGAATTTGCGAGAACAGTTGTCAGGTTAATCCTTATTACATGTAATAAATATCATTTTGATCCGTATTGATGATATTTGATTAGGATAATAACAGTAAGTTATTTATTAAATTGACCACCTAATCAATACAATAAGTCATTGTCTTGGATGATTTACATTGATCTATTAACTAAAATAGTACATGTTTCGCCTAGTATGTAGGCATCATCGGCCATAGTCTTAACCTCGGAATAAAAATAAGCACTTGAAATAACAAATAATAAGATGAAATTGATTTTAAAAGTCTTGAAGAGACTTAAACTAAAATTAACATTCAAAATAACAATGTTGGTTTAAAAAAAAAATTTTTAATACTGTGATGAATTATAGAGGTGAAAGTATTAAAATTATTGACATAAAAGTTGCTATTACAAGTAAAATGGACAAAGCAACACTGTGATGAACAAGTTAGTAAGATTGCTAAAAAATAAGTTGACCGATTGGCAGTTACAATTAGATTCTGGCGAGAATGACGATCAGTCATATTTAATCAAAAAGTAATATTTAGGAAATAATGTTGAAGGTTGGTCAGGAGATCACAGAGGTTTCAGAAACAGCTCCTCCTCCAACTCAAACCTGCAGCTACAACACTCATAGTAAAAAGTCTACACTTATCAATACACTTGATTCATAATGTACAAACTACCTTCACCTTGTCAAATGATTCATCTGTCAATAAACTCATATTCTTCACAAGATTTTAACATCGCTTCAAATTGAGATGGTCCACAGAGGTCCAATTTTACCACTGTTCTTCAACCTTTAATCTTCAACTTTTTATCTTCTCATCAATGTGTTCTATATTTCTACCATATGCCTATGATTTTCGTCTTCTGTCTCCTGAAAAGGAATATAGTGATCTCCTGACCAACCTTCAACATTATTTACTCAATATTACTTTTTGATTAAATATGACTGATCGTCTTTCTTGTCAGAATCTAATTGTAACCGCCAATCAGACAACTTAATTTTTAGCAATCTTACTACTTGTTCATCACAGTCTGTTCCTTTGTCCATTTTACTTGTAATAGCAACTTTTAAGTCAATAATTTTAATACTTTCACCTTTGTAATTCTTCACATTGTAAAAATAAATAAAAAATTAAAACAAACATTGTTATTTTGAATGTTAATTTTAGTTTAAGTCTCTTCAAGACTTTTAAAATCAATTTCATCTTATTATATGTTATTTCAAGTGCTTATTTTTTTTCCGAGGTTAAGACTATGGCTGATGATGCCTTCATACTAGGCGAAACATGTACCATTTTAGTTAAGAGATCAATGTAAATCATCCCAGATAATGACTTATTGTATTGATTAGGTGGTCAATTTAATAAATAACTTACTGTTATTATTCTAATTAATAAGGTTAATCCTTGCCGGTCAACAGGATGATTACGCAATTATTAAAAGTACTTGTAACTTAGTAGCCAAGTGTTAGGGGCTTTCCCGGAGTGACTTTAGCTCAAGACTCAGCTACTAAAGAGTGTTATATCATCTGTACATAGCATACCTGTACATAGTGTACATATTCAGTGAAGAAGAATAGAGCAATTTCTTCAAGGGACATAAACATCTTCTTTGCACCCTTCTTCTCCCACCTTAGTTGGAGCTTCCTAATCCACACTTTCCACTGCTCGGGAACTTGCCAATCTATCATCAAACCAACCTGTCTACGTCCTACGAGGTCCAAACAATGTATATCACGACAGGGCGAATATAGTGAATGTGGGACGAGTGACACAATCTCTGGCCAGATACTCCATAATGGATAATGCAGTGTGAGGTCTTGCATCGTCGTGCAGTAAGAACCAGTCTTGCGACTGCCACATATCAGGAAGTTGACGTCGATTTGCTTGTCGCGAACATTTCAAGATTTCGTTGTAAAGTGTTTGGTTCACTGTTTCACCTGGTGGAATGTACTCAAGGTGAACAAATCCTTTATTGTCAAAGAATGCAATCAATATTGTCTTTGTTCTCGAACCTTGATGTTTGGAATTTTTCAAGGCTGGTAATCCAGGACTCTGCCATTCTGTACTTTGATGCTTCGTGTGGGTGGTCATACTGGTAACACCAACTATCATCCCCAACAATAATCTTATGTTGGAAATGTGGGATCAAATCTGGCTCTATCCAATAGTTCTGTAGAAATTCTTCATCTTTCCTTTTCCTGGTCGTCTGTTAGGGTGCGCGGGACGAGTTTTGCAGTCAGTTTCCATTTCCATAAATTGTTGCGTAAAATCTTATAACACACGTCACGATTCAATTTAAGAGCTTCTGATATCGCATGCACAGTTACATGACAGTCTTCTTGCAATAACTGTCTTACACACTCTACATTTGCATTGGAATGTGTTGTAGATGGGTGGCCAATTCTGGGATCGTCTTTCACTGAATCTCTGCCTACCGAGCTCGATAGCTGCAGTCGCTTAAGTGCGGCCAGTATCCAGTAATCGGGAGATCGTGGGTTCGAGCCCCACTGTCGGCAGCCCTGAAGATGGTTTTCCGTGGTTTCCCATTTTCACACCAGGCAAATGCCGGGGCTGTACCTTAATTAAGGCCACGGCCGCTTCCTTCCACTTCCTAGGCCTTTCCTATCCCATCGTCGCCACAAGACGTATCTCTGTCGGCGCGACGTAAAACAAATAGCAAAAAAAAAAAAAAAAAAAATCTCTGCCTTCCCAAAACTTTTTTTTTTTTTTTTCACAATCAGCGTCCATTGTGTCACAGTCACTAAACCACACAGAGTGTTGCTATGCACAGCCCTGCCACCTAGTGCATGTACGTGGAAACATGGCCAAGGCCATCTCAGAATGTACACATACCAGGTAACATAAAACGAACATTTGTTTCTTTGCTCACATCACAATCTCAGAAATACACAACTTGTCCCAGAACGTTTCTGACAAAGGGTGTGTAAAAGTAATCTACTTATATATAAATTTTATGTGAAGGCTAAGATAACATGTACATGAAAAATGCTACTGTTCTTAAAATGGGCTAGGAATCAGCTGTTTTGTTACCAAATCAATTTTATAGAAAGATGAAAAAATGTTTACTTGCAAATTCTTGTTCTTTTGTAGAAGCTCTTAGAAATGAAATGTAGCACTTTATATTGCAATGAAAAAATTATGTAAAGATTTGATATTTGTAACATACTGTACAAGATTGTTGATGTAGATAAAAATATTAAATACATTTGTTTAATAATAACTAACTGAATAACAATCAAATTGTTCGTACAGTATATGAAGTGCCATCCAGGAGTGCCAATATCCCCGACTAGCATCCTTTCCCCTAGGACTGATTACCCTTATTTTTGTGTTCTTGCTGCTCCCTGTTTTAATCTGTGACAGTGTGTAGTTTACATGAAACCCTATCAGCCACAACATTGTTGACGAAACTCTTATCATTTGATGTAACAGTGATTCCTCCGGATACGTTTTCCTTTTTCAACAGGCTGAGTGCATAATCAGTCACTGGCTTCTGACCAAGATGGCCAAGATATGAATCCCGGCCAATGCATGTGGGATTTTTTAAATGAAATGTCCCATCGGAGTGATTCAAATTCCATGTAAAACTGGAGGTCCCGTAGCTACATTCACAATATGAAGTCACCTAAAACTATTAGCTTGCTTTCTGGAAAATATTTTTTAACACTCTCTGGCCCTGCTTTAAGCTTGTCAGTCAACAAAAAAGTCCTTTACCTTCACACTGGATTTGAATATGTAACAAATCCTTCATAATAGCTATTCATTCTTTTCCTGGTTGTCAACAAAGAGAAAATAGAGAAAATAACGTCAAGCTTGCAAGAAAGCCAAACTTCACATACGTAGGTGGTTTGAAAAGTTCTCGGAATGTACTAGAATTAAGTATATTACCTCTGTGGAACTGCTTTTATTTTTCAACATAGTCTCCCTGTAGACTAATGCATTTGGTCCAGTGATGTTCCAATGCCTTGATCCCATCTCGAAAATGAGATTCCTCCAGGCCTGCAAAATACCTCTCCAATTCGGCTGTCAGTCAATCAGTCAATCAATCAATACTGATCTGCATTTAGGGCAGTCGCCCAGGTGGCAGATTCCCTATCTGTTGCTTTCCTAGCCTTTTCCGAAATGATTTCAAAGAAATTGGAAATTTATTGAACATCTCCCTTGGTAAGTTATTCCAATCTCTAACTCCCCTTCCTATAAATGAATATTTGCCCCAGTTTGTCCTCTTGAATTCCAACTTTATCTTCATATTGTGATCTTTCCTTCTTTTATAAACGCCTTTCAAACTTATTCGTCTACTAATGTCATTCCACGCCATCTCTCCGCTGACAGCTCGGAACATACCACTTAAACTGTATATAGGATAATATCTTTTGTTTATTTCCACCTATTCAATACATTACAAGAAGTTGGCATTTATTTTAAAACATTATTCAGATGAGACATGTTTCGCCTCTCACTGTGAGGCATCTTCAGTCATTATCAAAAACCTTATTATTTTACCAGGCATCTGGTTAAAGATATTCAAAAACGTGTTTGATGATTATAAGAGAGGTAAGATTTACGTTAGTTATAAACATGTTCATGAAGTAACTAAAAATCCAATATATTGATAAAAACATATGTAGTTCTTTGTTGAATAGGACTTGTTTGATTCTACTATAGTAAGAGAAGGTGGCTTGAAGCCGTAGTCGTTAATAGATGTCTAATACATAGTGGAAGGCATAAAATATCAGTTCTATGAGAATATACATTACATTCAAATGATACTAAAAACTAGTGGATTCAAAGGTAGTACATATAAAATGTTCAATGAAATAACTATTGATCTAATAAAATGATAAACACATATGTAGTTCTTTGTAGGACTCCTAATTAACAAAGAAAAATTCGAGGTGCTTTTCTTTGGATTTTTTCCAGTTCTTGAATCAGGTAATCCTGGTGAGGGTCCCATACACTGGAACCATACTCTAGTTGGGGTCTTACCAGAGACTTATATGCCCCCTCCTTTACATCCTTACTACAACCCCTAAACACCCTCATAACCATGTGCAGAGATCGGTACCCTTTATTTACAATCCCATTTATGTGATTACCCCAATGAAGATCTTTCCTTATATTAACACCTAGATACTTACAATGATCCCCAAAAGGAACTTTCACCCCATCAACGCAGTAATTAAAACTGAGAGGACTTTTCCTATTTGTGAAACTCACAACCTGACTTTTAACCCCGTTTATCAACATACCATTGCCTGCTGGTTCTTCCCTTGTAGAAAATCTCCGTCCACCGAGGAAAATTTTCAGCTTGGGAAATAGATGAAAGTCTGATGGTGCCAACAATTCGTACTCCAGTTCATGAAGTTTTGCCATGGCAATAACACTTGTGTGCTTACGGAGCGTTGTCCTGATGAAAGATGACATTTTTCCTTGCCAAACCAGGCCTTGTTTCGCGTATCTTTTCCTGTAGTTGGTCTAGGAGGTTTGCATAGTATTGCCCCGTAATTGTTTGGTCAGTAGGAAGATAATCTATCAGCAGAATGCCTTTTGCATCCCTGAAAACTGAGGCCATGACCTTTCCGGCCGAACGCACTGCCTTTGCTTTCTTTGGTGGTGATGAATCAACAAGTTTCCACTGCTCTGACTGCTGTTTTGTCTCTGGGGTATAGTAGTGGACCCAAGTTTCATCTGCAGTCACAAATCGGTAGAAAAAATCTTGTTGGTTGCACTGAAAACGGGCCAGACTTTGTTCGGACATTTCCAATCTGGTGCATTTATTGTCCAGTGTCGAGAGCCGCGGCACCCATTTTGCGGATAATTTTTTCATACTCAATTCTTGGGTTAAAATAAAATATACCCCTTCAGAAGACATCCCTACAGCTTCAGCAATCTCTCGCACTTTCAGTCGACGATAATCCATGACCATTTTATGCACGTTTGCGATAAATTCTGGGGTCGTAACACTTTTTGGCCGTCCACTACGCGGATCATCAGCCAAGCTCTCCCAACCAAATTTAAACTCGCTGGTCCACTAGGCAACAGTTGAAAATGAAGGAGCAGAGACCCCCAGTGTGTTCTGAAAGTCGGCATGAATTTCCTTTGCTTTCATACCTTTCTTTACAAAGTATTTAATCACTGCTCGAATCTCAGTTTTTTCCATTGTCACAAATCACTACGCGGGAACAACAACAAAGATTCGTCACTACCACACTCCTGCAGCTAGAGCACTGACGCGCCACGTTTTCACTCACAAAGGATGTGTGATTATTGCGCGGGAACCTTGTTGCTCTTGCAATGACATCTAGCGGTGATTCCGAGAACTTTTCAAACCGTCCTTGTAAAATACCAGGTGGTCATTCATGGAATGATATCAATTTTAAAAGAATGATACCATTACTAGCTAGTGAGCCTCACTCTGAAGGGCCCTCTATGGGAATGAATTTCTTGGAGAGTTTAAGGGTAGTTGGAGGGTAGTTTGAACCAAGTTCACTAATGTTAACTGATGATGATAATGTTTGTTGTTTGAAGGTGTCTAACAGCTAGGTAACTGGCCCTAAATGATACAAGGTGCAATGAAATGAAATGATAAAACTTCAAGAATCCGAAACGATGATGATAAATGACCATGAATCTAAAACAATCAGGGGATCCAATTCACAATGCCTTATTTTCTGGGATGATGCTTGTTGTCCAAAGACCAAAAAAATTGTATATTAACTAGGAGATCGCAGATAGTAATGACTGGCTCTAATTTCGGCAGCGGTAAGCCACACTTCCCTTTATCTAACGGCAATGTGAATTTTCGATGGCCGCTGATAGGGTCAGGCCACGTGCTAAATTAGGGATACAGATGTTAGAATTTTCAACCCAGAAATACATACAGCCAGGATTGTTGGCAAGGGACATCAAGCATTACACGATCCTTAGTACCTGTCAGAAAGACCACACTGGCAAGGCTGTGAGTCTAGACATCAACCCTTACCAACTTAACTCACAAGGTCTGGAGTTGAGCACGAGGCTCACTCATGCAGCAAAGGCAGAGGGCCTAGGATTAATTGAGATTTAACAGGAATACTACCAACCCATAGCTTATTACCCAAATAAATGAATATTGTGAGTAATTGGAGTCACATCCAACTTAGTCGATATGAAGGACAAGGAACTAAGATTAAGTTACAGACACAGCTGAATTGTTAAGAAACTAACCAATACAGTCAGTTTTTTATAGTAATTCCCTTACTACAAAAGGGAGCAGTCGAGTCCTGTTAATAAAAGACATGGGAAAAACCCCGTGTGGTGCCTGGGGATTACACAAACAACACAGGTATACACAGTAGAGTGAGAGGATGAAGAACACAAGAACACAGGCAGAATAGCACCACGGTCCGTCCAACCAATCGTAGCAGGCGATTAATGGATTCCCTGGTCAAGGGACAAGGCGCAGACAGGGACATATTACCCTCGCTGAAATGATCTAAAGTTTTCTCTTTATGAGGTAACTGCAACTCATACAGCAAATTCAACGAAGATGAGTGTTCAAAACACACATTGTAATGAACAAAAAGTGCTGGAAGAATCCAATTATATTTAGAGAGAAATCTTGCACTTTCAGGGTATTATTCGTGTCTCTTCATGTCAGATTCTTATCTATCATTTTTAAATTATGAATTGCAGAATGTCTGCCAACTCTGTGCTCTCTGCTACGATCTCTAGAGTAAGATCACTCGCAGTAGAATAAATTACTGCACACCTCTCTGTGCCACGCTGCATATCCTATCTATACACACTATGTGAGCGACCTTAAGTGTGCACCGCAGTACACCATCCACAAGGTAAAGTTCTGGTATTCAAATTACGGAGATGTTTCCTCTGGGCCGGAAAACTCCGTCTCCACTCAAAGGATGCTGAGTACCAGAAGGTGAGCCACGCTTGGTCGGGAGTCACCACCTTTGAGATGAATTGCTACCTGTACATCAGGTAGCTGTCTAAGCGTTTAAAAGTCAATCAAGTAATTCTGATGATGATGATGCTTGTTGTTAAAAGGGGCTTAACATCTAGGTCATCGGCCCCTAATGGTACGAAATCAGACGCAATGTTATGACAATTTAAAAATCCAGAATCCCCCACTGACCAGAATTCGGAAACGTGAGGATGAAGAATGAATGGGTGGATGTGAAGTTAAAACAATCAGTGGATCCGACCCGCAATGACCCACATTCCCAGAAACTAGCATTAAACAATAGTATTACTGACCACGGGACTGCTTCTAAAGCACAATACTGAATCGATGATGCTTGTAGTCAAAACAGGTCCAAAATCCAGGTCATTGACTCCTCAGAATCGTACTTACTGCTAGGAAAATAGAACCACGCTGTTTGTCATGTTGCGGTACTAATCAAAAGTAGCGTAGACTCGTGGTATTCCACCCATGGTACTACTCAGAGGTAATGAAATTCGCACTGTAAAACAGACCTATGGTGTTTCACACCAGTGGCAGCTCGTGACAAAATTTTTAGGGGGTTCACAACAACATTTTTGTTCATGTCTCAAATCTGCAAAAAGTAACATAGGTACATAAATCACTTCACCAAAAGTTCCTTGTACGGTTCCTTTTTCACAAATAATATGGTAGAACCCCTGTAACCGAGGATAAATTTTATACTAGACTAATCTGTTAGTGTAGAACAAAAGTAAAATTCATAATAACTTTAGTACACTGCGGATATTGAAGGATGCGAGCACTATTCTTGGTTTTTAAATAGCACGAAGTTCACCTAGGCACGACGAGAAGCATGGAAATAATGTGTGCCGCATTTACCGGTCGAATTTTTAAAATAATTATTTCCGAATTGACCCCAATAGTCTCCACATTATCTCGGTTAATCAGGGTTCTGCTCTATCACATGTTAATTTTTTATCGTCTTGGAAATTACAGACAACACTAGCATAGGGAATTCAACAGTCGCATTTTTGTGTGCATGAAACTTTTCATGTTAATTTATTTTTGCACTCAAATGAGCAAGGTCTGTGCACCCAACTAAATTCCACACACTTCTTTCTTTGTTGAACAATAAACAGGGCAAACAAAAAGGCGCACTCCTAGACCACCATCCACAGAGCCACTTGCATGTTTCGTACATTTCTGTCTTAAACTTACGCCTATAGTCGCGTTTGTCAGTTTTTGTAAGGTTCTCAATAATCAAATCTGGTCTGACCGGTCCAAGCCTTATAATTTCTAACTTACCCTGATAGGTTAATATTTCTTTCTTAATCTGCTTACCCTCCAGGGTTGGTTTTTCCCTCGGATTCAGCGAGCGATCCCACCTCTACCGCCTTCAAGGGCAGTGTTCTGGAGCGTGAGACATTAAGTCGGGGGATACAACTGGGGAGGATGACCAGTACCTCGCCCAGGTGGCCTCACCTACTATGCTGAACAGGTGCCTTGGTCGGCGATGGGAAAATTGGAAGGGATAGACAAGGAAGACGGAAGGAAGCGGCCATGGCCTTAAGTTAGGTACCATCCCGGAATTTGCCTGGAGAAGAAGTGGAAAACCACTTTGAGGATGGCTGAGGTGGGAATCGAACCCACCTCTACTCAGTTGACCTCTAGAAGCTGAGTGGACCCAGTTCCAGCCCTCGTACCACTCTTCAAATTTAGTGGCAGAGCCGGGAATCGAACCGGGCCTCCAGCGGTAACAGCTAATCACACTAACCACTAGGGCCTACACCACAGAGGCGGACGGTTAATATTTCGCTGGTTAAAATTAACTGAACTGAATTCATTTCCTCTTACACAAAGAATACCATGGTTACAAACCATACAAACAGAGAAGCAAAATACAACACTCAAATAAATTTCAATTGGAAAGATTTTCCAGTCACAAGGTAAAGCAAACTTCTTCCCGCAATTGCGAACACCTGTTCACGAGCTAGAAAATGCCTATTCAGAATTACTAGCGAAATCTGCCGGTAATGTAATGCAATAGTATCTCCTGCGGGGCTGTGGCTAACAGTAATAGGGGAGGTGGCGGACCCTTGCGGTCAACTGTAATACTGCCACTGGTTTGAGGATTGCTCAAGACGGCAAAGCACGTACCTTACCGTGCTCCTCGCTAATGGGAATATCAGTGCATAAACTATGACGTCATCTGCTTTGCGCATGCGTATAGTCTTCAGTACAATAGCGCATTACCCAGTGTGCTCGCTGCACTGTCAGTCAAAACGAACAACTGTCGGTGTAACGGAGCTTCGATATAAGTCGAATGCTTTCGATCGATTGTTGAAATCAGGTCGAAAGAAAGGAAAGTTTTAAATTATCCATGAATGCGTAAAGTTGTATTTAAACTGGGTGTTCACGTGCTTCTGTGCTCCTAAGAGCCCACCGCCACTGTTTCACACACTGCGGCACTATTTACAAGCAACGCAGACCTACGGCATTCCTCACATAAGTGGACTAACCAGAGCGACCTGCACTGTAACAGAGACCTATGGTGTTTCACACACTGCGGCACTATTTACAGGCAACGCAGACCTATGGCATTCCTCACATAAGTGGACTAACCACAGGGACCTGCACTATTCTGTGGTGTTCCTCACATAGTGGGTACTAAGCATAGGCAAGGCAGAACCATGGAACCGAGCTCGATAGCTGCAGTCGCTTAACCCGTGAACTGGGTTCGATGCCTTTAGACGTTCTTGTACTTCTAAATGTGTTCTTAAGTAGGGTTAGCTTCCTATAGGCGTCTGACTATTCTTAATCACTTTTGCCATCTACTATCGCAATTTAAAACAAATTCCACTCATATTAGATGTGATTATTGCTGTCCTATTCATTTCTATACGGTCTCACGCCAGTCGGGTAGTTCGCGCCTAAGCAGCATTCCAACAGCTGTCTCGTGTTGTGCGGTCCGCGCCAAATTCTTCGTAAATAATTTATTTGTGTATATGTACTGTACATTGAAATAACTAAATTTGCGAGTTCTTGTCATTGTTGATGTTATAGTTACTACGATACAGTTGTTCTGTGAACTCCATTGTCCATGTTCTGATACCTTTTTGTAAATTGGTCTGTATATGATGGTAAACTGTTCCGTGTGACGTGATAATGGCTTGGTTAGGAAAGACGTTGAATTATCTGAGAATCCGCCGACCGGATGTAGGAATCACTCAAGGAAACATGTTGTGTGCCTGTCAAACCAGAGGTGACGGGAAACTGTCTACTACTGTGAGGAATGTGACGTGGCATTTTGTGCTTGCCCTTGCTTCCGTATTTACCACACTGTGCACAATTTCTGAATGACCTATGAACCAGAAAGTATGTAGAACCTATTGATGCATATCTGAAAACTTGAAAAATGTCATCATAATAATGAAAGGAACACTTTTTAAATTCACTTTTGTATGAACAAACTGTGTATATGTATATATTCACGGGTTAGAAGAAAAACGGTAATAACATAATGCTATTGAATTTCTACTATATCACCCATAATTTATACAAATCAAGTAAAATATACTTTTCTGTTGAGTATTTACATCTACGCCAGCCTGTGATGTAGGGGTTGCGTGCCTGTCTCTTACCCGGAGGCCCCGGGTTCGATTCCCGGCCAGGTCGGGGATTTTTACCTGGACCTGAGGGCTGGTTCGAGGTCCACTCAGCCTACGTGATTAGAATTGAGGAGCTATCAGATGGTGAGATAGCCGCCCCGGTCTTGAAATCCAAGAATAACGGCCAAGAGGATTCGTCGTGCTGACCACACGACATCTCGTAATCTGCAGGCCATCGAGCTGAGCAGCGGTCGCTTGGTAGGCCAAGGCCCTTCAAGGGCTGTAGTGCCATGGGGTTTGTTTTTGTTTTTTGTATTCACATCTGCCGCACGCTACTGTACCCATTCCTAAAGTGCGCATTGCGCTGAATAATTACCCACTGGCTTGGTGATGTTATGAAACAATTCCCCGGTTAAGGGGTTAAGTGCGGCCAGTATCCAGTAATCGGGAGATAGTGGGTTCGAGCCCCACTGTCGGCAGCCCTGAAGATGGTTGTCCGTGGTTTCCCATTTTCACACCAGGCAAATGCCAGGGCTGTACCTTAATTAAGGCCACAGCCGCTTCCTTCCCATTCCTAGGCCTTCCTATCCCATCGTCGCCATAAGACATATCTGTGTTGGTGCAACGTAAAGCAAAAAAAAAAAACCAACCATGGAGTTGCTCATTTGGTGTACAAATGTAAAATGCATCCTTAGCCATACACTCGCTACTAATCACAAACCAATTTTGTATCTAACATAGTGGTACTACGCGCAAGTAAAACCAACCCATGATGTTCCCTGCGGATGGAACTAATTACAAGTAGTCTCATGGTTCTAATTTGATCACCCCCCTAGTCGCCCCCTTTAGTCGCCTCTTACCAAAGGCAGGGGATACCGTGGGTGTATTCTTTTTTTGCATCCCCCACCCAGGGGGTTGTGTGTTCTGTCTGCGAGAGGTATTTTATTTCCCTCAAGTCCACCGGCAGGCCGGTTAGGACCCCCCTGTTTGCCACCTAGGACACCCCGCATGGGAGTATCTATCACCTCTCCCCCTGCAACACCAGCATAGCAGGTTCGTGGTCAAGTAATTCTGAGCCATATCCCAAATCCCATATTGTGTTGGGAAGGCATTCATGAACCCAGGATGCACAGTATCTTTTTTTTTTGCTAGGGGCTTTACGTCGCACCGACACAGATAGGTCTTATGGCGACGATGGGATAGGAAAGGCCTAGGAGTTGGAAGGAAGCGGCCGTGGCCTTAATTAAGGTACAGCCCCAGCATTTGCCTGGTGTGAAAATGGGAAACCACGGAAAACCATCTTCAGGGCTGCCGATAGTGGGGTTCAAACCTACTATCTCCCGGATGCAAGCTCACAGCCGCACGCCTCTACGCGCACGGCCAACTCGCCCGGTACGCACAGTATCGAAAGCTGTTATATAACAGTAAAGGTGATAATGTCATATAATGTAATACAAGGTCAGGGATAAACCCAGGGCCCACAGCACCCCGGACCACAGTGCGGTCAGTTAAGGCAATAATGCCATTCAGAAAATCACTCAGGAATAACAGTGACACCTCGTCATGCCAGGACCTAAGTGCTACAATTATCTAGCATAAGCTTAAGACAATGTTATGTCAGCACTGCCAGTAGATAAGAAAGACCGTATTTGAATTGCAGGCCAACACAGCCGGCAGGCACGTTGTCAAGGGTGACAACCTTAGTTATGATAACACTGGTCGCCGCATATGGAGCACCGTTAGACTTGCAGATAACTCAGTAAGACGACATGCCAGGCATATAATTCAAAGATGAAGGTGATGTGCGACTGTATACAACAGAATGGAAATTAATCACGTACGTCCAATTATATAAATTATCCGAATTGTATATTGTGGCCCATAATAACCTGCAAAAGATGCAGAATTTGTGTGTTAGTATTGAAATGGAGATGCACTTATCTTGTCAGCATGATGTGAAATTAGTAGATACAATTGCAACACATACAAGGAATCAGGAGGAACATTTCAAAGGGAAAAGTATTGGACACAGAGAACAGACAAAACGAAAGAGGATTAATAAATGTAGTAGGTACCGTAGCTAAGACGCTATTTGGCATATTAGATCAGGAGGACGCTGATTTTTATCAAAGTAAAATCAATGAATTAGAGCAGGAACAGCTATCCTTAATTAAACTGACAAAAGAGCACATGACATTTGTAAAATCCACCCTTCAGTCCATTAATAACACTATATGATATTACTGTGAAAGAGGTAAAGTGATAATGTTGAACAACTTAAACAATACATGCAAAATGAAAGTTTGCAAATTTCAGACAGTCAGAACTGCAGGAAACTTTAAAAGAGCATTTGATTGAATTACAAGGTATTTTAGTTCAGTTGCATGAACATTATCAGGTAGTCTTGGATAGCATAATGGATGCACGATTAGGGGTAATACAAGTACAGATCCTCAGTCATGATGATATAGTAAGGGCATATAAAAAGTCTCAGGGAGATTTCCCTAAAGGTTATGATCTACCAGTGGAAGTACGAGAATGCTATGGGTATCTCACATATCAAATCTTGTCAGTAAGTGTTTACCTGACGAAAGTCACATTGGTGTATATATTAAGACTCCCACTGACAAGTGGAATTAAATATTCATTGTATAAGTGTGTTCCCTTTCCCACCATAATAAAGGACAACCTCAACGACTTTGTATACCTACAGGAAGAGGAGTATGTAATACTGGATAAGGAGAAACAGACATATGCACAGTTACGTGAAGAACAGCTACAACAATATATGTTAATAAACAGTAATCAGAAGCTATGTAACTTTAATTTTCCATTAAGAAATATAGTACTGCAAAGAAATTGTTTAGTTAGTCTATTAACAGGTATAAGTGACATACCAGATAATTGTGAAAAGAGATTGTTATTTTTTTTAAACTTACCTGGATACTTGTAAATGATAATAAGTTATTATTTAGCACCTAAGGAAACAAAGGTAAAATGATAATAAGTATATATATTTAGCACCTAAGGAAACAAAAGTAACAGGTGCATGGAAAGATACCACTAGTGACCTGAAATTACAAGGTACAGGTATATTAAGTTTTATGGACTTGTGTACTATATATGCTGTAGATAGTAAAATTCAGGGTTTGGGATCAGCAAACTCTACATTGAAGGACATAATTCCCAAAACTGTTTTAGAATATGACTGTTGTGAAACCAGCTATAGTGATATGAAATTAAGTCAGATCCCTGACTAAGGAAACAAAGGTAACAGGTGTATGGAAAGATACCACTAGTGACGTGAAATTACAAGGTACAGGTATATTAAGTTCTATGGACTTGTGTACTATATATGCTGTAGATAGTAAAATTCATTAATTTATTAAATCACATTCATGATCTTAAGTGGGCCAGTCACAATGCCGAAGAGGTAGAACATTTAGTGCAACAGCAAGAAACTGAATTTAAGCACAAGATGGCTTACCAGTATATAAGTGTATCAGTTAATAACTTGGAGTGTTTTAGTGATAATGATTGTAATATTATGTTGTTGATGTAATAATTGCTGTAGGAGGTGTAAGTACACTCCTAAATGCATTGATAATTATAAGGAACGCTGTCCCAATCTCTGTATATATCAGAATGTAATTACTGCCAACAGTAAGGCAAGGGTATCAGATGAGGACAGTACCGTCCACTTTCGGCAACCCAGACAAGCTGGAAGGGCCCCCAGTGAGTCAGGTTCGCTGCCAGAGTTAGTAGAAATATTTGGGATCAGGACGATTACAGGAGAGACTTTGGCACAATGTAGTCCTGTCAAATTGTGGCTGAGAGAGTGATGTTTCAGAATGTTGGGAAATCTTGAGTAATAAGTCGGTCTGTCACAAGGTGTAGAGCAATAGTCAAGAGGCCATGACTCATGAGTACGCAGACCACATCTATACACTGTCATGCTGAAATGTTGTAGCGAAATGAACGCAAAGGATATCTTGCATTCATTTCTCCCTAGGGGAGGGATGTGTAGTGTCCTCCCCGGGATATGAACTCAGGACAGCTGTTCCCTCCGAGGCTCGACACAAAGGGAAGTAGGAGAAACTACTGTGACCTGACATATTAGAATTAACCAACATAAGGCTGGGATTCAGTACTTGCAAATGTAATACTTGTAAATATGGTAAAACACTTTGAAATGGTAATTATAGCTGAGAGAGTGATGTTTCAAAATGTTGGGAAATCTCGAGTAACAAGTCGGTTTGTCACGAGGCGTAGAGCAATAGTCATGAGGCCGTGACTCATGAGTACACAGACCAGAGGTTAGGCTGCTGACAATCTTGAGATGTAAAGGAATTATAACAGGAATACAGTCCTCTGATTGGTTAGAACCGTAGAAGGTTCTTGGGTAACGTCTCATAGAATATTCTAAGAGCTTCGGGAACGTTGGGTGGGGCCGGAAAAGCTTATATAAGCTTCAGCAAACCCGCCTCGGGGCTTCTGTCTGAATTTGCGAGAACAGTTGTCAGGTTAATCCTTATTACATGTAATAAATATCATTTTGATCCGTATTGATGATATTTGATTAGGATAATAACAGTTATTTATTAAATTGACCACCTAATCAATACAATAAGTCATTGTCTTGGATGATTTACATTGATCTATTAACTAAAATAGTACATGTTTCGCCTAGTATGTAGGCATCATCAGCCATAGTCTTAACCTCGGAATAAAAATAAGCACTTGAAATAACAAATAATAAGATGAAATTGATTTTAAAAGTCTTGAAGAGACTTAAACTAAAATTAACATTCAAAATAACAATGTTGGTTTAAAAAAAAAAAATTTTTAATACTGTGATGAATTATAAAGGTGAAAGTATTAAAATTATTGACATAAAAGTTGCTATTACAAGTAAAATGGACAAAGCAACACTGTGATGAACAAGTTAGTAAGATTGCTAAAAAATAAGTTGACCGATTGGCAGTTACAATTAGATTCTGGCGAGAATGACGATCAGTCATATTTAATCAAAAAGTAATATTTAGGAAATAATGTTGAAGGTTGGTCAGGAGATCACAGAGGTTTCAGAAACAGCTCCTCCTCCAACTCAAACCTGCAGCTACAACACTCATAGTAAAAAGTCTACACTTATCAATACACTTGATTCATAATGTACAAACTACCTTCACCTTGTCAAATGATTCATCTGTCAATAAACTCATATTCTTCACAAGATTTTAACATCGCTTCAAATTGAGATGGTCCACAGAGGTCCAATTTTACCACTGTTCTTCAACCTTTAATCTTCAACTTTTTATCTTCTCATCAATGTGTTCTATATTTCTACCATATGCCTATGATTTTCGTCTTCTGTCTCCTGAAAAGGAATATAGTGATCTCCTGACCAACCTTCAACATTATTTACTCAATATTACTTTTTGATTAAATATGACTGATCGTCTTTCTTGTCAGAATCTAATTGTAACCGCCAATCACACAACTTAATTTTTAGCAATCTTACTACTTGTTCATCACAGTCTGTTCCTTTGTCCATTTTACTTGTAATAGCAACTTTTAAGTCAATAATTTTAATACTTTCACCTTTGTAATTCTTCACATTGTAAAAATAAATAAAAAATTAAAACAAACATTGTTATTTTGAATGTTAATTTTAGTTTAAGTCTCTTCAAGACATTTAAAATCAATTTCATCTTATTATATGTTATTTCAAGTGCTTATTTTTTTTCCGAGGTTAAGACTATGGCTGATGATGCCTTCATACTAGGCGAAACATGTACCATTTTAGTTAAGAGATCAATGTAAATCATCCCAGATAATGACTTATTGTATTGATTAGGTGGTCAATTTAATAAATAACTTACTGTTATTATTCTAATTAATAAGGTTAATCCTTGCCGGTCAACAGGATGATTACGCAATTATTAAAAGTACTTGTAACTTAGTAGCCAAGTGTTAGGGGCTTTCCCGGAGTGACTTTAGCTCAAGACTCAGCTACTAAAGAGTGTTATATCATCTGTACATAGCATACCTGTACATAGTGTACATATTCAGTGAAGAAGAATAGAGCAATTTCTTCAAGGGACATAAACATCTTCTTTGCACCCTTCTTCTCCCACCTTAGTTGGAGCTTCCTAATCCACACTTTCCACTGCTCGGGAACTTGCCAATCTATCATCAAACCAACCTGTCTACGTCCTACGAGGTCCAAACAATGTATATCACGACAGGGCGAATATAGTGAATGTGGGACGAGTGACACAATCTCTGGCCAGATACTCCATAATGGATAATGCAGTGTGAGGTCTTGCATCGTCGTGCAGTAAGAACCAGTCTTGCGACTGCCACATATCAGGAAGTTGACGTCGATTTGCTTGTCGCGAACATTTCAAGATTTCGTTGTAAAGTGTTTGGTTCACTGTTTCACCTGGTGGAATGTACTCAAGGTGAACAAATCCTTTATTGTCAAAGAATGCAATCAATATTGTCTTTGTTCTCGAACCTTGATGTTTGGAATTTTTCAAGGCTGGTAATCCAGGACTCTGCCATTCTGTACTTTGATGCTTCGTGTGGGTGGTCATACTGGTAACACCAACTATCATCCCCAACAATAATCTTATGTTGGAAATGTGGAATCAAATCTGGCTCTATCCAATAGTTCTGTAGAAATTCTTCATCTTTCCTTTTCCTGGTCGTCTGTTAGGGTGCGCGGGACGAGTTTTGCAGTCAGTTTCCATTTCCATAAATTGTTGCGTAAAATCTTATAACACACGTCACGATTCAAATTAAGAGCTTCTGATATCGCATGCACAGTTACATGACAGTCTTCTTGCAATAACTGTCTTACACACTCTACATTTGCATTGGAATGTGTTGTAGATGGGTGGCCAATTCTGGGATCGTCTTTCACTGAATCTCTGCCTTCCCAAAACTTTTTTTTTTTTTTTTTTCACAATCAGCGTCCATTGTGTCACAGTCACTAAACCACACAGAGTGTTGCTATGCACAGCCCTGCCACCTAGTGCATGTACGTGGAAACATGGCCAAGGCCATCTCAGAATGTACACATACCAGGTAACATAAAACGAACATTTGTTTCTTTGCTCACATCACAATCTCAGAAATACACCACTTGTCCCAGAACGTTTCTGACAAAGGGTGTGTAAAAGTAATCTACTTATATATAAATTTTATGTGAAGGCTAAGATAACATGTACATGAAAAATGCTACTGTTCTTAAAATGGGCTAGGAATCAGCTGTTTTGTTACCAAATCAATTTTATAGAAAGATGAAAAAATGTTTACTTGCAAATTCTTGTTCTTTTGTAGAAGCTCTTAGAAATGAAATGTAGCACTTTATATTGCAATGAAAAAATTATGTAAAGATTTGATATTTGTAACATACTGTACAAGATTGTTGATGTAGATAAAAATATTAAATACATTTGTTTAATAATAACTAACTGAATAACAATCAAATTGTTCGTACAGTATATGAAGTGCCATCCAGGAGTGCCAATATCCCCGACTAGCATCCTTTCCCCTAGGACTGATTACCCTTATTTTTGTGTTCTTGCTGCTCCCTGTTTTAATCTGTGACAGTGTGTAGTTTACATGAAACCCTATCAGCCACAACATTGTTGACGAAACTCTTATCATTTGATGTAACAGTGATTCCTCCGGATACGTTTTCCTTTTTCAACAGGCTGAGTGCATAATCAGTCACTGGCTTCTGACCAAGATGGCCAAGATATGAATCCCGGCCAATGCATGTGGGATTTTTTAAATGAAATGTCCCATCGGAGTGATTCAAATTCCATGTAAAACTGGAGGTCCCGTAGCTACATTCACAATATGAAGTCACCTAAAACTATTAGCTTGCTTTCTGGAAAATATTTTTTAACACTCTCTGGCCCTGCTTTAAGCTTGTCAGTCAACAAAAAAGTCCTTTACCTTCACACTGGATTTGAATATGTAACAAATCCTTCATAATAGCTATTCATTCTTTTCCTGGTTGTCAACAAAGAGAAAATAGAGAAAATAACGTCAAGCTTGCAAGAAAGCCAAACTTCACATACGTAGGTGGTTTGAAAAGTTCTCGGAATGTACTAGAATTAAGTATATTACCTCTGTGGAACTGCTTTTATTTTTCAACATAGTCTCCCTGTAGACTAATGCATTTGGTCCAGTGATGTTCCAATGCCTTGATCCCATCTCGAAAATGAGATTCCTCCAGGCCTGCAAAATACCTCTCCAATTCGGCTGTCAGTCAATCAATCAATCAATCAATACTGATCTGCATTTAGGGCAGTCGCCCAGGTGGCAGATTCCCTATCTGTTGCTTTCCTAGCCTTTTCCGAAATGATTTCAAAGAAATTGGAAATTTATTGAACATCTCCCTTGGTAAGTTATTCCAATCTCTAACTCCCCTTCCTATAAATGAATATTTGCCCCAGTTTGTCCTCTTGAATTCCAACTTTATCTTCATATTGTGATCTTTCCTTCTTTTATAAACGCCTTTCAAACTTATTCGTCTACTAATGTCATTCCACGCCATCTCTCCGCTGACAGCTCGGAACATACCACTTAAACTGTATATAGGATAATATCTTTTGTTTATTTCCACCTATTCAATACATTACAAGAAGTTGGCATTTATTTTAAAACATTATTCAGATGAGACATGTTTCGCCTCTCACTGTGAGGCATCTTCAGTCATTATCAAAAACCTTATTATTTTACCAGGCATCTGGTTAAAGATATTCAAAAATGTGTTTGATGATTATAAGAGAGGTAAGATTTACGTTAGTTATAAACATGTTCATGAAGTAACTAAAAATCCAATATATTGATAAAAACATATGTAGTTCTTTGTTGAATAGGACTTGTTTGATTCTACTATAGTAAGAGAAGGTGGCTTGAAGCCGTAGTCGTTAATAGATGTCTAATACATAGTGGAAGGCATAAAATATCAGTTCTATGAGAATATACATTACATTCAAATGATACTAAAAACTAGTGGATTCAAAGGTAGTACATATAAAATGTTCAATGAAATAACTATTGATCTAATAAAATGATAAACACATAGGTAGTTCTTTGTAGGACTCCTAATTAACAAAGAAAAAATCGAGGTGCTTTTCTTTGGATTTTTTCCAGTTCTTGAATCAGGTAATCCTGGTGAGGGTCCCATACACTGGAACCATACTCTAGTTGGGGTCTTACCAGAGACTTATATGCCCCCTCCTTTACATCCTTACTACAACCCCTAAACACCCTCATAACCATGTGCAGAGATCGGTACCCTTTATTTACAATCCCATTTATGTGATTACCCCAATGAAGATCTTTCCTTATATTAACACCTAGATACTTACAATGATCCCCAAAAGGAACTTTCACCCCATCAACGCAGTAATTAAAACTGAGAGGAATTTTCCTATTTGTGAAACTCACAACCTGACTTTTAACCCCGTTTATCAACATACCATTGCCTGCTGGTTCTTCCCTTGTAGAAAATCTCCGTCCACCGAGGAAAATTTTCAGCTTGGGAAATAGATGAAAGTCTGATGGTGCCAACAATTCGTACTCCAGTTCATGAAGTTTTGCCATGGCAATAACACTTGTGTGCTTACGGAGCGTTGTCCTGATGAAAGATGACATTTTTCCTTGCCAAACCAGGCCTTGTTTCGCGTATCTTTTCCTGTAGTTGGTCTAGGAGGTTTGCATAGTATTGCCCCGTAATTGTTTGGTCAGTAGGAAGATAATCTATCAGCAGAATGCCTTTTGCATCCCTGAAAACTGAGGCCATGACCTTTCCGGCCGAACGCACTGCCTTTGCTTTCTTTGGTGGTGATGAATCAACAAGTTTCCACTGCTCTGACTGCTGTTTTGTCTCTGGGGTATAGTAGTGGACCCAAGTTTCATCTGCAGTCACAAATCGGTAGAAAAAATCTTGTTGGTTGCACTGAAAACGGGCCAGACTTTGTTCGGACATTTCCAATCTGGTGCATTTATTGTCCAGTGTCGAGAGCCGCGGCACCCATTTTGCGGATAATTTTTTCATACTCAATTCTTGGGTTAAAATAAAATATACCCCTTCAGAAGACATCCCTACAGCTTCAGCAATCTCTCGCACTTTCAGTCGACGATAATCCATGACCATTTTATGCACGTTTGCGATAAATTCTGGGGTCGTAACACTTTTTGGCCGTCTACTACGCGGATCATCAGCCAAGCTCTCCCAACCAAATTTAAACTCGCTGGTCCACTAGGCAACAGTTGAAAATGAAGGAGCAGAGTCCCCCAGTGTGTTCTGAAAGTCGGCATGAATTTCCTTTGCTTTCATACCTTTCTTTACAAAGTATTTAATCACTGCTCGAATCTCAGTTTTTTCCATTGTCACAAATCACTACGCGGGAACAACAACAAAGATTCGTCAATACCACACTCCTGCAGCTAGAGCACTGACGCGCCACGTTTTCACTCACAAAGGATGTGTGATTATTGCGCGGGAACCTTGTTGCTCTTGCAATGACATCTAGCGGTGATTCCGAGAACTTTTCAAACCGTCCTTGTAAAATACCAGGTGGTCATTCATGGAATGATATCAATTTTAAAAGAATGATACCATTACTAGCTAGTGAGCCTCACTCTGAAGGGCCCTCTATGGGAATGAATTTCTTGGAGAGTTTAAGGGTAGTTGGAGGGTAGTTTGAACCAAGTTCACTAATGTTAACTGATGATGATAATGTTTGTTGTTTGAAGGTGCCTAACAGCTAGGTAACTGGCCCCAAATGATACAAGGTGCAATGAAATGAAATGATAAAACTTCAAGAATCCGAAACGATGATGATAAATGACCATGAATCTAAAACAATCAGTGGATCCAATTCACAATGCCTTATTTTCTGGGATGATGCTTGTTGTCCAAAGACCAAAAAAATTGTATATTAACTAGGAGATCGCAGATAGTAATGACTGGCTCTAATTTCGGCAGCGGTAAGCCACACTTCCCTTTATCTAACGACAATGTGAATTTTCGATGGCCGCTGATAGGGTCAGGCCACGTGCTAAATTAGGGATACAGATGTTAGAATTTTCAACCCAGAAATACATACAGCCAGGATTGTTGGCAAGGGACATCAAGCATTACACGATCCTTAGTACCTGTCAGAAAGACCACAGTGGCAAGGCTGAGAGTCTAGACGTCAACCCTCACCGTACTTAACTCACGAGGTCTGGAGTTGAGCACGAGGCTCACTCACGCAGCAAAGACAGAGGGCCTAGGATTAATTGAGATTTAACAGGAATACTACCAACCCATAGCTTATTACCCTAATAAATGAATATTGTGAGTAATTGGAGTCACATCCAACGTAGTCGATATGAAGGGCAAGAAACTACGATTAAGTTACAGACACAGCTGAATTGTTAAGAAACTAACCAATACGGTCAGCGTTTTATAGTAATTCCCTTACTACAAAAGGGAACAGCCAAGTCCTGGTAATAAAAAGACATCGGGAAAAACCCCGTGTGGTGCCCGGGGATTACACAAACAACACAGGTATACACAGTAGAGTGAGAGGATGAAGAACACAAAGAACACAGGCAGAATAGCACCACGGTCCGTCCAACCAATCGTAGCAGGCGATTAATGGATTCCCTGGTCAAGGGACAAGGCGCAGACAGGGACATATTACCCTCGCTGAAATGATCTAAAGTTTTCTCTTTATGAGGTAACTGCAACTCATACAGCAAATTCAGACAAAGATGAGTGTTCAAAACACACATTGTAATGAACAAAAAGTGCTAGAAGAATCCAATCATATTTGGTGAGAAATCTCGCAGTTTCAGGATATTATTCATGTCTCTTTATGTCAGATTCTTCTCTATCATTTTTAAATGATCAATTGCAGAATGTCTGCCAACTCTGTGCTCTCTGCTACGATCTCTAGAGTAAAATCACTCGCAGTAGAATCAATTACTGCACACCTCTCTGTGCCACGCTGCATATCCTATCTATACACACTATGTGAGCGACCTTAAGTGCGCACCGCAGTACACCATCCACAAGGTAAAGTTCTGGTATTCAAATTATGTAGATGTTTCCTCTGGGCCGGAAAACTCCGTCTCCACTCAAAGGATGCTGAGTACCAGAAGGTGAGCCACCCTTGGTCGGGAGTCACCACCTTGAGATGAATTGCTACCTGTACATCAGGTAGCTGTCTAACCGTTTAAAAGTCAATCAAGTAATTCTGATGATGATGATGCTTGTTGTTAAAAGGGGCTTAACATCTAGGTCATCGGCCCCTAATGGTACGAAATCAGACGAAATGTTATGACAATTTAAAAGTCCAGAATCCTCCACTGACCAGAATTCGGAAACGTGAGGATGAAGAATGAATGGATGGATGTGAAGTTAAAACAATCAGTGGATCCGACCCGCAATGCCCCACATTCCCAGAAACTAGCATTAAACTATAGTATTACTGACCAAGGGACTGCTTCTAAAGCACAATACTGAATCGATGATGCTTGTAGTCAAAACGGGTCCAAAATCCAGGTCATTGGCTCCTCAGAATGGTACTTATAGCTAGGAAAATAGAACCGTGCTATTTGTCATGTTGCGGTACTAATCAAAAATAGCTTAGACTGGTGGTATTTCACACATTATGGTACCACTCACAGGTAATGAAATTTGCACATGTAACACAGACCTATGGTGTTTCGCACACTGCGGTGCCATTTACAGGCAGCGCAAACCTATGGCATTTCTCACATAAGTCGACTAACCACAGGGACCCGCTCTATCTCATGGTGTTCCTCACATAGTGGGTACTAAGCAAAGGCAAGGGAGAACCATGGAACCGAGCTCGATAGCTGCAGTCGCTTAAGTGCGGCTAGTATCCAGTATCTTGATTTATCAGTTTCATATTCCGTATTGACCGTTATCCTAAGTTATTTATATAAATATCTACAGTACCGGTTTTGACTCTTTACATGTAGTCATCCTCAGCTGTACACCGTTACCTTCACATAAATCAAATTAGTTGATTTGCTTTGTCCATAATGATAGGATATAGCTTACTTCAAATTGAGCATACTTCATGGTAAATTTGACTATGTACAATCTAAAATGTGTAGGTGAATCTTTTAGGCCTAAAATCATGTAAATGTGCAGTTATTAAAAGTACAATTACATAAACACTTTTTAAAAAATACATGTGATACATGTAAAATGTTGTCTTAAAATATACAGTTCAAATAAAATCTGTTATAATAAATAAATAGGAAACGTTTTGTTGGAATAAGTTTTCGTCTTGCGTACGTTGATTTTCTTCAATGTGATGTGAAAAATCGTATAAATGGACTATTATTAAAAGTACAGTTACATAAACACTTTTAAAAATTTATATAGTATATGTAGAATGTCATCTTAAAATGTGCAGATTCATGTAAGATCCATTACAATAAATAGGAAACAATTTTTTAGAGTAAGTTTCCGGTCTTGCATTCGTTGATTTTCTTCAATATGATATGGAGAATGTCCATGCTTTTTTGTAAGTGGTGCTCTTCTTTCTGCTGTATATTATGCTTATTCATTTGTTTATAGTTGTCTAATCAATCATTAATAACAAGTCTGATGTATTGTCTGAGGTAGATGTGTGCAGCTGTGATTGAATATGGCTGGAATATTGAATGTAATTTCTTTTCTGTGAGTGTCAAATGCAGGAAGGTGGGTCTTCCCCGGTCTATAAATGCCGATGTGTGCGATTGCTATTGTGGTTGTGATGCGCTAGCTTTGGCAGGCCAAAGACCCACCTTCCTGCATTTGACACTCACGGAAAAGAAATTACATTCAATACTCCAGCCATGTTCAATCACAGCTGCACACATCTACCTCAGACAATACATCAGACTTGTTATTAATGATTGATAAGTCAACCATAAACTAATGAATCTGCCTGCTGTCATTTCCTGATGGATACAGTACATTTGCATCCATCTCTTGGCAGAGGCCAGAGTAAAGTGTAGCTTCCACCGAAGTCCCAGTCAACATCCATGGCTGTGACAATATGGAAGTTGCTGGGGTATGGGTAGTGCTGAGTAATGACATTCAGAGCATGACTAGTGCATCTGAGTGTTATGAAAGGTGCTGCTCATAGGGTCAGTAGTGCTGCAATAGTACTTTCTCACCCAGTGAGGAAAGCAATGGCAAACTACCTCACGCCTCATCTTGCCTAGTACGCCTCATTTTGGTGCTGCCATTGGTTTTTGGGGTTTCCTTATAACCGCATAAACTTTGGTGGTGCTATTTGAGGATCCAACCAACCTCTGGGCTGATGACCTAACAGACAGACAGACAAACTAATGAATAAGCATAATATACAGCAGAAAGAAGAGCACCACTTACAAAAAAGCATAGACATTCTCCATATCATATTGAAGAAAATCAACGAATACAAGACCGGAAACTTACTCTAAAAAAATTGTTTCCTATCTAATGTAATGGATCTTACATGAATGTGCACATTTTAAGAAGACATTCTACATGTACTACATATATTTTTAAAAGTGTTTATGTAACTGTACTTTTAATAATAGTCCATTTATATGATTTTCACATCATGTTGAGAAAATCAACGTACGCAAGACGAAAATTTATTCCAACAAATTGTTTCCTATTTATTTATTATAACGGATTTTACTTGAACTGTATATTTTAAGACAACATTTTACATGTATCACATATATTTTTTAAAAAGTGTTTATGTAATTGTACTTTTAATAACAGCCCATTTACATGATTTTAGGCCTAAAAGATTCACCTACACATTTTAGATTGTACATAGTCAAATTTACCCTGAAGTATGCTCAATTAGAAGTAAGCTATATCCTATCATTATGGACAAGGCAAATCAACTAATTTGATTTATGTGAAGGTAACGGTATACAGCTGAGGATGACTACACTTAAAGAGTCGAAACCGGTACTGTAAATATTTATATAAATAAATTTGTATTGATAAGGAGGAACCTTTCTCGTCTATAACTTAGTATCCAGTAATCGGGAGATAGTGGGTTTGAGCCCCACTGTGGGCAGCCCTGAAGATGGTTTTCCGTGGTTTCCCATTTTCACACCAGGCAAATGCCGGGCTGTACCTTAATTAAGGCCACGGCAGCTTCCTTCCCATTCCTAGGCCTTTCCTATCCCATCGTCACCATAAGACATATCTGTTAGTGCAACGTAAAGCAAATAGCAAAAAAAAAAAAAGAAAGAAAAAAAAAAAGAACCATGGTGTCACTCATCCCATGGTGTTGCTCATATAGGGGTACAAATCACAGGTACTGTAAAATGCATCCTGAGCCACACACTCGCTACTAATCACAGACCTATTTTGTACCTCACATAGTGGTACTACGCGCAAGTACAAGCAACCCGTGGTGTTCCCTGCGTGATTGTACTAATTACAAGTAGTCTCATGGTTCTAATTTGATCACCCCCTAGTCGCTCCCTTTAGTCGCCTCTTACCAAAGGCAGGGGATACCGTGGGTGTATTCTTTGTCTGCATCCCCCACCCAGGGGTTGTGTGTTCTGTCCGCGAGAGGTATTTTATTTCCCTCAAGTCCACCGGCAAGCCGGTTAGGACCCCCCTGTTTGCCACCTAGGACGCCCCACATGGGAGTATCTATCACCTCTCCCCCTGCAACACCAGCATAGCAGGTTCGTGGTCAAGTAATTCTGAGCCATATCCCAAATCCCATATTGTTTTGGGAAGGCATTCAAGAACCCAGGACTCACAGTATCGAAAGCTGTTATATAACAGTAAAGGTGATAATGTCCAATAATGTAATACAAGGGCAGGGATAAACCCAGGACCCACAGCACCCTGGACCACAGTGCGGTCAATTAAGGCAATAATGCCATTCAGAAAATCACTCAGGAATAACAGTGACACCTCGTCATGCCAGGACCTAAGTGCTACAATTATCTAGCATAAGCTTAAGACAATGTTATGTCAGCACTGCCAGTAGATAAGAAAGACCGTATTTGAATTGCAGGCCAACACAGCCGGCAGGCACGTTGTCAAGGGTGACAACCTTAGTTATGATAACACTGGTCGCCGCATATGGAGCACCGTTAGACTTGCAGATAACTCAGTAAGACAACATGCCAGGCGTATAATTCAAAGATGAAGGTGATGTGCGACTGTATACAACAGAATGGAAATTAATCACGTACGTCCAATTATATAAATTATCCGAATTGTATATTGTGGCCCATAATAACCTGCAAAAGATGCAGAATTTGTGTGTTAGTATTGAAAGGGAGATGCACTTACCTTGTCAGCATGATGTGAAATTAGTAAATACAATTGCAACGCATACAAGGAATCAGGAGGAACATTTCAAAGGGAAAAGTATCGGACACAGAGAACAGACAAAACAAAAGAGGATTAATAAATGTAGTAGACACCGTAGCTAAGACGCTATTTGGCATATTAGATCAAGAGGACGCTGATTTTTATCAAAGTAAAATCAATGAATTAGAGCAGGAACAGTTATCCTTAATTAAACTGACAAAAGAGCACATGACATTTGTAAATTCCACCCTTCAGTCCATTAATAACACTCTATATGATATTACCATGAAAGAGGTAAAGTGAAAATGTTGAACAACTTAAACAATACATGCAAAATGAAAGTTTGCAAATTTCAGAGGCATTCAGACAGTCAGAACTGCAAATAACATTAAATAAGCACTTGATTGAATTACAAGGTATTTTAGTTCAGTTGCATGAACATTATCAGGTAGTCTTGGATAGCATAATGAATGCACGATTAGGGGTTATACAAGTACAGATCCTCAGTCCTGATGATATAGTAAGGGCATATAAAAAGTCTCAGGGAGATTTCCCTACAGGTTATGATCTACCAGTGGAAGTACGAGAATGTTATGGGTATCTCATATATCAAATCTTGGCAGTAAGTGTTTACCTGACGACAGACACATTGGTGTAAATATTAAGACTCCCATTGACAAGTAAAATTAAATATTCATTGTATAAGTGTGTTCCCTTTCAAACCATAATAAAGGACAATCCCAACCACTTTGTACACCTACAGGAAGAGGAGTATGTAATACTGGGTAAGGAGAGACAGACATATGCACAGTTAGGTGAAGAACAGCTACAACAATGTAAGTTAATAGACAGTAATCAGAGGCTATGTAAATTTAATTTCCCATTAAGAAATGTAGCAGAACAAAGACATTGTTTATTTAGTCTATTAACAGGTAGTCACATACCAGAAAATTGTGAAAAGAGAGTATTACCAATTTTTTAACTTACCTGGATACCTGTAAATTATAATAAGTATATATACACTGACTGACAGAGCAAATGCAACACCAAGGAGGAGTGGTTCGAAAGGGATGCAAGTTGGGGAAAAAACAGAGACGGCACGGACGAATAATTGATGTTAATTTCAAACCAATATGCAGGTTACACAATGCGCACGGCATCGACTCAGTAGGATGTAGGACCACCGCGAGCGGCGATGCACGCAGAAACACGTCGAGGTACAGAGTCAATAAGAGTGCGGATGGTGTCCTGAGGGATGGTTCTCCATTCTCTGTCAACCATTTGCCACAGTTGGTCGTCCGTACGAGGCTGGGGCAGAGTTTGCAAACGGCATCCAATGAGATCCCACACGTGTTCGATTGGTGAGAGATCCGGAGAGTACGCTGGCCACGGAAGCATCTGTACCCTCGTACAGCCTGTTGGGAGATGCGAGCAGTGTGTGGGCGGGCATTATCCTGCTGAAACAGAGCATTGAGCAGCCCCTGAAGGTACGGGAGTGCCACCGGCCGCAGCACATGCTGCACGTAGCGGTGGGCATTTAACGTGCCTTGAATACGCACCAGAGGTGACGTGGAATCATACGCAATAGCGCCCCAAACCATGATGCCGCGTTGTCTAGCGGTAGGGCGCTCCACAGTTACTGCCGGATTTGACCTTTCTCCACGCCGACGCCACACTCGTCTGCGGTGACTATCACTGACAGAACAGAAGCGTGACTCATCGGAGAACACGACGTTCCGCCATTCCCTCATCCAAGTCGCTCTAGCCCGGCACCATGCCAGGCGTGCACGTCTATGCTGTGGAGTCAATGGTAGTCTTCTGAGCGGGCGCCGGGAGTGCAGGCCTCCTTCAACCAATCGACGGGAAATTGTTCTGGTCAATATTGGAACAGCCAGGGTGTCTTGCACATGCTGAAGAATGGCGGTTGACGTGGCGTGCGGGGCTGCCACCGCCTGGCGGCGGATGCGCCGATCCTCGCGTGCTGACGTCACTCGGGCTGCGCCTGGACCCCTCGCACGTGCCACATGTCCCTGCGCCAACCATCTTCGCCACAGGCGCTGCACCGTGGACACATCCCTATGGGTATCGGCTGCGATTTGACGAAGCGACCAACCTGCCCTTCTCAGCCCGATCACCATACCCCTCGTAAAGTCGTCTGTCTGCTGGAAATGCCTCCGTTGACGGCGGCCTGGCATTCTTAGCTATACACGTGTCCTGTGGCACACGACAACACGTTCTACAATGACTGTCGGCTGAGAAATCACGGTACGAAGTGGGCCATTCGCCAACGCCGTGTCCCATTTATCGTTCGCTACGTGCGCAGCACAGCGGTGCATTTCACATCATGAGCATACCTCAGTGACGTCAGTCTACCCTGCAATTGGCATAAAGTTCTGACCACTCCTTCTTGGTGTTGCATTTGCTCTGTCAGTCAGAGTATTTAGCACCTAAGGAAACAAACATAACGTGTGTATGCAAAGATACCACTAGTGACGTGAAATTACAAGGTACAGGTATATTAAGTTCTATGGACTTGTGTACTATAATGGTGTAGATAGTAATATTCAGGGTTTGGGATCAGCGTAGTCTACAATGAAGGACATAATTCCCAAAACCGTTTTAGAATATGACTGTTGTGAAACCAGCTATGGTGATATGAAATTAAGTCAGATCCCTGAATTAAACAGAGTGACTAAGAAATTTATTAAATCATATTAATGATCTTAAGTGGGCCAGGCGTCTCTGAAGATGGTAAAAGTAGTTAGTGGGACGTAAAGGAAATATTATTATTATTATTATTATTATTATTATTATTATTATTATTATTATTAAGTGGGCCAGTCACAAGGCTGAAGAGGTAGAACAATTAGTGCAACAGCAAGAAACTGAATTTAAGCACAAGATGGCTTACCAGTATATAAGTGTATATCAATTAATAACTTGGAGTGTTTTAGTGATAATGATTGTAATATTATGTTGTTAAAATTATAATTGCTGTAGGAGGTGTAAGTACACTCCTAAATGCATTAATAATTATAAGGAACGCTGTCCCAATCTCTGTATATATCAGAATGTAATTACTGCCAACAGTAAGGCAAGGGTATCAGATGAGGACATTACCGTCCACTTTCGGCAACCCAGACAAGCTAGAAGGGCCCCCAGTGAGTCAGATTCGCTGCCAGAGTTAGAGTTAGTAGAAATGTTTGGGATAAGGACGATTACAGGAGAGACTTTGGCACAGTGTAGTCCTGTCAAATTGTGGCTGAGAGAGTGATGTTTCAAAATGTTGGGAAATCTTGAGTAACAAGTCGGTTTGTCATGAGGCGTAGAGCATTAGTCATGAGGCCATGACTCATGAGTACACAGACCAGAGGTTAGGCTGCTGACAATCTTGAGACGTACAGGATTTTAACAGGAATACAGGCCTCTGATTGATTAGAACCGTAGAAGGGTCTAGGGTAACGTCTCGTAGAATATTCTAAGAGCTTCGGGAACGTTGGGTGGGGCCGGGAAAACTTATATAAGCTTCGGCAAACCCTCCTCGGGGCTTCTGTCTGAATTCGCGATAGCAGGGATCAGGTTAATCCTTGTCGGTCAACAAGATGATTACGCAATTATTAAAAGTTAAGAAGTTCTTGTAACTTAGTAGCCAAGTGTTAGGGCTTGCCTGGAGCGACTTCAGCTCAAGACTCAGCCACTAAAGTGTGTTATTTCATCTGTACATAGCATACCTGTACATAGTGTACATATTCAGTGAAGAAGAATAGAGCAATTTCTTCAAGGGACATAAACATATTCTTTGCACCCTTCTTCTCCCACCTTAGTTGGAGCTTCCTAATCCACACTTTCCACTGCTCGGGAACTTGCCAATCTATCATCAAACCAAACTGTCTACCTCCTACGAGGTCCAAACAATGTCTATCACGACAGGGCGAATATAGTGGATCTGGGACGAGTGACACAATCTCTGGCCAGGTACTCCATAATGGATAACGCAGTGCGAGGTCTTGCTTTGTCGTGCAGTAAGAACCAGTCTTGCGACTGCCACATATCGGGACGTCGTCGTCAATTTGCTTGTCGCGAACATTTCCAGACTTCGTTGTAAAGAGTTTGGTTCACTGTTTCACCTGGTGGAATGTACTCAAGGTGAACTAATCCCTTATTGTCAAAGAACGCAATCAATATTGTCTTTGTTCTTGAAGGTTGATGTTTGGATTTTTTCAAGGCTGGTTATTCAGGACTCCGCCATTCTGTACTTTGATGCTTCGTGTGGGTGGTCATACTGGTAACACCAACTATCATCCCCAACAATAATCTTATGTTGGAAATGTGGGATCAAATCTGGCTCTATCCAATAGTTCTGTAGAAATTCTTCGTCTTTCCCTTTTCTGGTCGTCTGTTAGGGTGCACGGGACGAGTTTTGCAGTCAGTTTCCATTTCCATAAATTGTTGCGTAAAATCTTATAACACACGTCACGATTCAAATTAAGAGCTTCTGATATCGCATGCACAGTTACACGACAGTCTTCGTGCAATAACTGTCGTACACGCTCCACATTTGCATTGGAATGTGTTGTAGATGGGTGGCTAGTTCTGGGATCGTCTTTCACTGAATCTCTGCCTTCCCAAAACTATTTTTTTTTTTTCTTTCACAATCAGCGTGCATTGTGTCACAGTCACTAAACCAAACAGGGTGTTGCTATGCACAGCCCTGCCACCTAGTGCATGTACGTGGAAACATGGCCAAGGCCATTTCAGAATGTACACATACCAGGTAACATAAAACCAACATTTGTTTCTTTGTTCGCAATGCAATCTCAGAAATACACCACTTGTCCCAGAACGTTTCTGACAAAGGGTGTATAAAAGTAATCTACTTGATATATAAATTTTATGTGAAGGCTAAGATAACATGTACATGAAAAATGCTACTGTTCTTAAAATGGGCTAGGAATCAGCTGTTTTGTTACCAAATCAATTTTATAGAAAGATGAAAAAATGTTTACTTGCAAATTCTTGTTCTTTTGTAGAAGCCCTTAGAAATGAAATGTAGCACTTTATATTGCAATGAAAAAATTATGTAAAGATTTGATATTTGTAACATACTGTACAAGATTGTTGATGTAGATAAAAATATTAAATACATTTGTTTAATAATAACTAACTGAATATCAATCAAATTGTTCATGCAGAATATGAAGTGCCATCCAGAAGTGCCAATATCCCTGACTAGGATCCTTTCCCCGAGAACTGATTACCCTTATTTTTGTGTTCTTGCTGCTCCCTGTTTTAATCTGTGACAGTGTGTAGTTCACATGAAACCCTATCAGCCACAACATTGTTGATGAAACTCTTATAATTTGATGTAACAGTGACTCCTCCCGATACATTTTCCTTTTTTAACAGGCTGAGTGGCATAATCAGTCACTGGCTTCTGACCAAGATGGCCAAGATATGAATCCCGGCCAATGCATGTGGGATTTTTAAAATGAAATGTCCCATCTGAGTGATTCAAATTCCATGTAAAACTGGAGGTCCCATAGCTACATTCACAATATGAAGTCACCTAAAACTATTAGCTTTCTTTCTGGAAAATATTTTTTAACACTCTCTGTCCCTGCCTTAAGCCTGGCCAGTCAACAAAAAATCCTTTACCTTCACCATGGATTTGAATATGTAACAAATCCTTCATAATTGCTATTCATTCTTTTCCTGGCTGTCAACAAAGACAAAATAGAGAAGATAACAACCTCAAGCTTGCAAGAAAGCCCAACTTCACATACAATACCAGGTGATCATTTATGGAATGATATCAATTTTAAAAGAATGATGCCATTACTAGCTAGTGAGCCTCACTCTGAAGGGCCCTCTATGGGAATGAATTTCTTGGAGAGTTTAAGGGTAGTTGGAAGGTAGTTTGAACTAAGTTCACTAATGTTAACTGATGATGATCATGTTTGTTGTTTGAAGGTGCCTAACAGCTAGGTAATCGGCCCCAAATGATACGAGGTGCAATGAAATGAAATGATAAACCTTCAAGAATCTGAAACGATGATGATAAATGACCATGAATCTAAAACAATCAGTGGATCCAATTCACAATGCCTTATTTTCTGAGATGATACTTGTTGTCCAAAGGGGTCCAAAACCAGGTCATTTGCCCCTCATAATGGTACTAATCACTGGTAAAGCAGAACCATGGTGTTCCTCATATAGTTGTAGTAATCACAGGTAATGTAGACCCATGGTATGTCACACATAATGGTACTACTCTCAGGTAATACAGACCCATGGTGTTCTTCACACAGCAGTACTAACCACAGGTGCCGACTAGATCTGTGGTGTTCCTCAAATAGTGGTACTGATCATAGGCAATGTAGACCCACGGTATATCACACATTTTGGTACCACCCACAGGTAACATAGACTCATGGTGTTCTTTGCATAATGGTACTACTCACAGGCAGCAACACAGACCCATGGGCTTCCTCACATAGTGGTGCTAATGACGGGCAACGCACAATTCTGTGGTAATAATCACAGGTAACGTAGACCCATGGTGTTCCTCATATAGTAGTAGTACTCATAGACAACACGACCCATTCTGAATACAGAGGAACTAACACAATTTAGCACAGTGCACGACACATTCTCCCTCATGGACGTTAGTCTGTGCAAATGCGTGCCCGCTCCACTGCCTCGGTGGGATGCAACAGGCAACGCCCAGACCCACGGTGTTCCTCACTTAATGGTAATAATCACAAGTAATCTTATGGTTTCAATTCCATCAGCCTTTGGTTGCCCTTTTAATCGCCTCATGAGAGGCAGGGGATTCCGTGGGTGTATTCTTCGTCTGCGTCCCCCACCCACAGGGGGTCTAATGTTTACATTTTAAAACATTACTTATCATCAGCTTGCATTGCCACAAGATCGCTTGGTTCTTTCTTAGCAAGACAAAACAAACCCTACAACACCATATTTGCAATACTGTTTCTATTCCAATAAATACACATTTGATATTTGAAATCGGCCTTGTCAATACTTAGAGTTGTTTAATTAATTATTTATTATCACCTCGTACACCATACCTTATTATCCACTTCCTCAGCAGTTTTTTCCCACTACCAAATATCTCTTGGACTTCTTTACTTAAAACACCAACGTTCTAAACATCTCTTAATATCTAATATGTGTCATAAATAAAATAAAATATATCATCAATGTCATAAAAGAACACTAAACTACACTGTTCTCTTTACAATCTTCTTAATATGTCATCCTTCTCTATTACCTAAAACTACAATCAATTTATTAAAATCAGTCTCTCTTAAAATTTTACTATAATCTTCCAATCCCGAGATTACGTCAGTTAAATCTTGCTGGTATTTCCATCTGTCCTCGAACACTCCCTAGAGTGGTAGCTCTTCACTCCACCCTAAATGAATATGCTGTTGTCCATACATAAACATAATTGGTCTTGACCGTAGCATCGGGCAACATGCCTGCCAGTAGTACATCGATATCAGGATCAACATCTTTCTCCTCTATTAGCAAATTGGACAATGATTGCTTTTGACAATAAGGTCCTCGAAACATGTATGGTGTATTAGGTGATAACAAATAATTAATTAAATAACTCTAAGTATTGACAAGGCTGATTTTGAATATCAAATGCATATTTATTGGAGTAGAGACTGTAGTCAATATGGGCCATTATAAAATCAAACTACAATGGTTAAGTTAATAAATTTGCAATACTGAATGTTACTTCTTTTCAGAAAGGATATTCAAGGAGACTATTACTATGATGTTGTTTTCCCTCTTTTACCAACAGTTTCATCAAGTTCCCAGAGAGAACATCATTACGGAGCTCATCAGGTTAGTCCGGTATGTTTTTGTCATACTAAATTATTTGCAATCTCATCATTAATTATCTTATTCAATGATATGGAATTCATCCCCTCCTCTTTGCTGCCAAGACATAGTGTTTACAGTACACCATATTTTCCAGTGCCGGTCCCATGGTGGAGGGGTAGCAATCCTGCCTCTTACCCAGAGGCCCCGGCTTCAATTCCTGGCCAGATCAGGGATTTTTACCTGGATTTGAGAGCTGGTTTGAGGTCCACTAAGCCTACATAATTATAATTGAAGAGCTATCTGAGGTGAGATAGCGGTCCTGGTCTAGAAAGCAAGGAATAACAGCCGGGAGGAATTGTCATGCTGACCACAAGATACCTTGTAATCTGCAGACCTTCGGGCTGAGCAGGGGTCACTTGGCAGGCCAAGGCCCTTCGGGGCTGTTGCACCATGGGATTCAGTTTGGTTTATAACTTCTAGTACAGGCTAAACATATTTGTTACTTTCATTGACCTCTCTGTCTCATCCTTGGCTTTGACAACATGAAAGTTTTTTTAATATTGGCCTGATTATATAGAGCCTGTCTGCACTGTTTACATAGTTAATGCCGTCGCTAAAATGAAAAATCATCATGGTACTTTTGAATCTGTTCCTGGACATTGTCTTGGAAAATACAAGCACTGAAAACACGGGATCTTCGGTGGAATGCATTTTTAGATCCGGCTTCTGTATAATTCCAGTAACTAACATCAAACCGAAAAACTATCTTTTCGATCATTGACGCAGGTTTCCAAGTTTGATAAATTGAATATTTAGTGAATGGACGCAGTGCGCTACTGATAACCTGCTGTGAATATACGGTAAATTAGTTTGCTCACATACATACGCAAAAAAACTGCCACTGATAAATATGTTTACAAAAGACATTATATCTTCACTGTTTGGTACCTTTGCATTTAGGCCCGCGTTTCCTAAAAACTTGGGTAACGGGGGAGAATAGCTCGGAAAAGTGTCAGATAGAGGAACACTGGTATTTCAACATTAACGTCCACTGTTGTTTTGTCTTCATCACTTTCACTATCTAAATCTGGGATGAGTTCATCACCAGAATCATCATTATAAATCATTTCAACAGCCTCTTCAACAGATATAAACTTACTGCTTGTCATACGGTCTTGCTAGTGGCACTAACACAACAACACTGGAGGCAAGAGCACAGGCTTGGAATGTGCCGGGAAAGAACAATTTTTTGCTGGACGATTCTACGCAGGAATTACTGTTTTGACATATGTTAACGAAGGTCTGAACATTCATCTAACTACCGTCTATGAAAGAATGAAGGAACAACAATCCATAGTGCGGTTTTTAACTTGAAATTTTCGCGCAAGTTCTTATCCGCCTTAAGGCGGATACGGGATAATACACTGGTGAAATGTTAACCGCCTTAAGGCACCTACGGGAGTGAGTGTGTTAAGGTGCAATCCCAGCAATTGCTTGGTGTGAAAATGGGAAACCATTTTCAGGGCTGCCGCCGGTGGGGTTCAGTCCAACTATCTCCCAAAAGCAAGCTAACAGCTATTGTTGTTGTTTGGGTCGTCAGCTCATAGACTGGCCTGATGCAGCTTTCCATGTCACCCAATCCCATGCTAACCTTTACCTTTCTCCACATCTATTCTGATCTGTTTGTCATATTCATGCCTTGATCTACCCCTACTGATCCTATTGCCTACAGTTCCCTCAAAAACTAACTGAACAAGTTCTGGGTGTCTTCAGATGTGTCCTATCATTCTATCTCTTCCTTCTAGTCGTATTTTGCCAAATTGTTCTCCTCTCAAAAATTCGATTCATCATCTGAACATTCGTGATTCGATCTACCCATCTCACCTTTAGCATTCTTCTGTAACACCACATTTCAAAAGCTTCTATTCTGGTTCTTTTTGTGTTAATTACTGTCCATGTTTCACTTCCATACAATGCCATACTCCAGACAAAAGGATTCAAAAACATCTTTGTAATTCCTATGTCAATGTCCGAAATGTGCATGTTTCTTTTCTTATGAAGGCCTTCCTGGATTGTGCTAGTATGCATTTTATGTTCTATCTACTTCTGTCACTGTTAGTTATTCTACTATCCAAATAACAATATTAATTTACATCCTTTAAGACTTCATTTCCTAATCTACTGTAGTATTTCCTGCAAAACCTGACTTTGTTCGAATGCACTCCATTCCTTTTGTTTCGGATTTATTTATTTACATCTTGCACTTCTCCAAGACTGTGTCCATACCATTTAGCAATTTCTCCAGATTTTCTGCAGACTCAGAAAAAATAACAGAATCATCAGCAAATCTCAAGAGTTTTGATTTAGTTTCCTTGGATTGTGATTCCCTTTCCAAATTCTTTTTTGAATTCCTTTACTACCTGTTCTATAAAAGAGGAGAGGGGGGAATGAACTGCAGCCTTGCCTCACTCCTTCCTGGATTGCTGCTTCTTTGTCATAGCCTTCGATTCTTATCACTACAGATTGATTTTTGTACGGATTGTAGATCATCCTTCTTACTCAGTATCACCCGATCACCTTCAGAATCTCAAATAGCTTGGTCCAATCAACATTACAGTAGTGAATGCCTTTTCTAGTAGATCTACGAGTGTCATGTATGTGGGATTGTCCTTCTTAAATCGATCACCTAAGATCAGATGTAAAGCAAGTGCTTCAAATGTTACTATATTTCTTCTAATGCAAAACTGATCTCACAACTCAGCTTCAACTTGTATTTCAATTCTTCTGTAAACAATAAAACCAAACCCCATGGTGCAACAGACCTGAAGGGCCTTGGCCTACCAGCCCGAAGGCCTGCAGATTACGAGGTGTTGTGTGGTCAGCACAACGAATCCTCTCGGCCGTTATTCTTGGCTTTCTAGACCGGGGCCGTTATCTCACCATCGAATAGCTCCTCATTTCTAATCACGTAGGCTGAGTGGACATCGATCAGCCCTCAAATCCAGGTAAAAATCCCTGACCTGGCTGGGAATCGAACCCGGAGCCTCCGGGTAAGAAGCAGGCACGCTACCCCTTCACCGCGGGGCCGGCTCTGTAAATAATACATGGTAAAATTTTACAAGCTTCAGATAATAAATTAACAGTGCAGTAGTTTTCACACTAGACTGCACCAGCTTTCTTGGGAATATGTATAACAACATTCTGTTTGAAGCCAGATAGCACTTTTCCTGTATTATACAACTTACACACTAATGGCCGGTTTCTGGAATGACAGTTACCTGTAGATGCGTAGTTATCAGTGACTTAAGATGATGATATGTTCAAAATGAGTTTCCGAAACAACAGTTACCGTCTTCTTCACAGTTAACTGCAAAGTGACTGGTAGCTGCAGCTAAAGCTGTGGTTACCTCTATGTTAGAACTGATTCCAACAAATACCGATGTGCAGTGCCACTTCATTACTGTTTCGTACAAGGTCTTGTATTAGTTTCGTAAACATTAGTAAGTGATAATAATCTGATTATAATATATTCAGTCATTCATTGTAGTTTACGTGCTTTCTTTTCTTTTCTACATTACGGTAGATAGCCTGCGTTTATAGTATTGTACTGTAGGTGGTTTTAAGATACTAGTTCATATCAGCAAAATGGAATTATTATTATCTTTGTCTTCCTCATCATCATCAAATTCTGTGTCGTCAGACGAAGATGATTTGGCTGTTTTGGGTGCTCTACCAATGCCGCGAGTGTTCAGGGCTTCGAAAAATCCATTCGATCACTTTAATGAAACCGAATTTCAGATGAGGTACAGGTTAAGAAAACAGACAGTGATGAGGTTAGAACATCAAATTGGTCAAAATATTAGACCTGAAACACACCGAAACCAATCTGTAAGTTCATTAAATCAAATTCTGATTACCCTAAGATTTCTAGCAACAGGAGCTTTCCAAATTTTATTAGGTGATTACATTAACCTACATAAATCAACGACATATCGCATATTGAAGAAGGTGCTCCCTCAAATTGCTGCTTTGCGGGACGAATTTATTTACATGCCAAGAAACCCAGTGGAAATTGCAGGAACGAAAAGAACCTTCCATGCCATTTCTGGCTTTCCCTCTGTAATAGGATGCATTGATGGGACACACGTGAAGATTCAGTCTCCGGGTGGTGAAAATGCAGAACGGTATAGAAATAGAAAATCCTACTTTTCCTATAACGTTCAAGTAGTCTGAGATAAAAATCTGTGCATCATGGATATTGTTGCTCGCTGGCCAGGTTCAATCCATGACAGCACAATCTTCAGTGCATCTGCACTGAATCTCAGATTTGTTCGAGGAGAATTTCCAAATTCTTTTTTGCTTGCTGACAGTGCATACCAGCAGAAGAAATTCATTCTTACGCTGATTCTAAACCCTCAAAATAATGCGCAAGAACGATACAATTCAGCACATATGCGAACAAGAAATTGCATTGAACGGTGCTTTGGAGTTCTTAAGAGACGTTTCCCTATCCTGGATTTCGCACCAAAAGACAAACAATTTTAACAGCAATAGTGGCAGCTGCTATATTACACAACTTAGCGATAGAAGAAAAAGAGGATATGTCGGTCATGGAAATGGATGCAGATTACGACGACCCAGTACCCACAGAAAACCTACCTGATAATGTGGGTAATGCTGTTCGTGCCGCAATTGTGGAAAACATTTTCAGATAATGTAAATATGAAACATTTATATTCTAATATAAATTGATATATTAGACTATAGTTTATCACAAATTATAATGTATTAACATAGGCTAATTTTCAGATTAATATGACTCGCAAAAAAAGAAAATAATATTTGTTTCAGATTGTTCTTACATCATTTCAAATTGTTTTAATTTTATTTTGTAATCAAGTTCCTTAATTTTAAATTCATATTCTTGTTTTTCCAACTCCTTAAGAGCACTCTTCTTTTGAATGTCTAATATTTCACATTTTTTAATTATGTTTTACTTCCTTCATTTCAAATTCCTTCTTTTTAATTATCGCAAGTTCTTCATCTATATCAGTTTTGGCTTTCTTTCTATTTACAATGCTTTCACTGACGCTGTGGACATAATCTGATTTTCTTTTAGGTGCTGGTTTAGGCCTAGGGAGTGCTGGAGTCGACAACATTTCATTCACTACATTTACGTCCACCTTATCATTGGCTTCAGTCACTGATTCCACTTGGATGGTGTCATCTGTCCTAGCTGTTTCACTTACAACCTCCTCGGTACATGATGCCTCTACTGTAGACGTATCTTCGAATACGGGAACTGAATCATTAAACAAAATAGAACTGGAATCAAATGGATTTTCATCTGGTTCAAATTGATCTTTGAGTGCACCTATAATCTTAAGATCTATTTCATCAGCCTTTGTTTCATGAGTCCCACCACCAGTTAGTGAACACCCAATCTGAAATTAAAGAACGTTCACCATTAATATTTACATTTATACTAAATAATCAACATCTTAGTTACTGGTATGCATTTAATATAAGCCTGCTGAGTAATAAATACAGATTTTTCATTGCTCTTTTAATTTTATTATATCATTTAAAGGTGATGTGAGGTCTCATATACTCCCACGAAATATAAAACTTCTGGACTTCTTTAATTATAAATCTTGCAGGGAGCTGTAGTTTATGTTACCTTCTTATCTGTGTCAACACATTTTGTACCCAAGGTCAGGGTTAGCTCACTACGATTAAAATTCTCAAGTGGACATCCAGAGCTCACGTCACCAGTTAGGAGAGTATTTTTGTCAATGCATGTTGCGTGGCCCGCGGAAGTAAAACATATCAAATGGCTGGTCCATTGCGGTTATTAAGATTACAAATCCTCAGTTCGGGGAGTATATTAGGGAACTACTATGAACAATGTAGTGATAAGGCTAATTTCTTTCGGCTATTGTAGATTGCAGTTTGTAAGGCTTTCGTGTTGTTCAAATTGCAGCCTGAAAGACCGGATAAAGTGGATTTCGTGAAGGGTTTGGGAGCTTATCAAGTAAAATTACATATAAAAGAAAAGTGCGAGTAGCCAGTTTGTTCGCAGTGTACTAAAAATATTTGCACCAGTGACATCAAGGACGAATGAGTGTCACATCATCGGTGCCGGAATGATAGGTTCCAAAGTGAGCTACACGTTTTCATTTATAGGATTATATTTGTTTACGCTCCTTTTGTTTTGGATCAGTGAAAAGTGATCTGTTTGGTAATTTGAAGAACATTTTTAGTGACGACAACAATCAAGGTGAAATTTACGAGGATGTCTATGTACTGTGAGTATATGTAATTTTTGCATTATTAGGTACTACATATATTCATATTATGAGAGATTATTACGTGCTGAATCCGATAAAATAATAGTAGTACTTGTATAAGATGCCGAATGTTTCTCATTGAACTCTATTTTTGTCACAAGTCTCAGAGACCTCACGTCACCAGTAAGATGATATATCAGTACTTGCCCTGTCTTCGTGATTGTGCTTTCTTGCTTTCCTCTTCATAACGAAATACAGTTCTTTTAACTGTTTTGCAGTCCGTCCTCCTGTCTGGCTGGATGCATTGAAGACTTTACACAAGTCCTCCCAAGAACTTTTTTTCTGATCTACTGTTGCCCCATCAGTCTTCTTATTCTCAATCACTTCTTTTCTTTGAAGAACGAGGTCTATTAACAAGTTCCTCTCGAAAGGACTGAAATTTTTCGCACGTTTAGAATTATCCGACATTTCCGTATTGTGTCACACCAAATAGCTATCATTCACTGACTTCTTATAATCGCATTGCGATTGAGATGTCTATGTACATGTTCGCCAACCAATTTTCATTATAGAAAACTTCTGCTAGTAAAAGTAACTAGATATTACCAAAATAACCCTAAAACATTTGCGTAGAGACATCTATTGAAGGACGAGAGATACTAAACATGACGGTAACTGTACTGTTTATTACCAGGGCTTATAAATTTTTATTTAAGTTTCCGGAAACTCATTAAAGTTAACAGCGCAGTTAAAGTTACAAGTGCATTTAGGTAACTCACAGGTAACTGTGTACCAGAAACCGGCCATAAATGCAATAACCTCGCAATGCTGGTTTCTCCTCAGGTAGCCGTTAATTCTGAGGATATGTCATCAATTCCAGATGCCTTGTTCCTATTTAGTTCTCTGAAAGCTCTGCCAAATTCCAATCTCAAAATCAGGTCTCCCATTTCATCAACATCATGAAGAGCCTATTACTGTTCCAGAACCTTATCAAATTCTCTCCCTACATACACTTGTTGGATATGGACCTGCCATGTTTTTGCCTTGTCTTCTTTTCCTTTCCGTCTGAGCTCTTAATATTCATACATCTAGTTTTCCTTGCTTTTTCTGTATGCAGCATCTACCCTTCATACGACCTTCCTCTTATCTTTCAGCCATTCTTCCTTAGCTGTCTTATACTTTCTGTCTTCCTCATTTTTTAATCACCTGCATTCTTCTCTGCACTCCTCGAGGTACAGTTAACTATTTGCATTATTGTACCCGTACTACCCTTCAGAATTTCCTAAAATTCTTGACTTTTTTTTTCTTTCTTTTTGGTTCTCCTCTTACCAACTTGATTCAATTTTTGGCATTCTTGTGTTTTCGTTGTTCATCAATCAGGTCTAATACCTCCCAAATTATCAACTGATTCTTGCTTGATCTTACCTTTCCTCAGCAGCCTGACTGATGTCATTCTTCAAGACTGTCCAGTCTTCATCTGTGGAGTTTCCTTCACTATTTTCATTTAGTCCTTGTGCAACATTCCTTGCACCCTCTTCCTTTAACTACCCTAGATCCTACCTCCTTGCATTCCTTCCTTTCTTCAAATACGGATGGCATTTCATGGCCACCAAATTGTGGTCAGAGACCACGTCTGCTACTGGAAAGGTCTTTCAAACTAGCACCTGGTTTCTGAATCTGTGTCTAATCATAAAAAATATTTGATACCTTCCAGTGCCTCCAGGTCTTGTCTACATATACATTCATCGTTTATGGGGAGGGGGTTGAACCAAGTATTACCAAGGACTGAATTATGATCTGTGCAGAATACTACAATCCGATTTCCTCTTCCATTCCTCTGTCCCAGTCCGAATTCTGTTACATTACCTTCTCTTCCTTGGTCGACCACTGCATTCCAGTCTCATCACAATTAGATTCTCATCTCCTCCCTTTATATTTTGTATTAGATCATTTATCTCCTCATATATACTTTTGATTCCATCATCACCCACTGAACTAGTACATATAAACCTGCACTGTTGTGGTGGGCATTGGCCTGGTATCTATCGTGACAACAATAATCCTTTCACTATGCTAGTCATTGTAGCTTACCCGCTGCCCTATTTTCTTATTATTAAACCAACTCTTGTTTGATTTGTGTTAATAATTCTGTACTCACCTGACCAAAAATCTTGCTCTTCCTGCCTTCACTTATACCAACTACATCTAAGTTTAGTCTTTCCATTTCCCTTTTCAGGTTATTCAATCTACCACGATGATTTAAACTTCTAACATTCCATGCTCCAATGTGCAGAATGACAATATTCATCTTCCTGATATTAGCCCCTCTTGTGTAGTCCCTGTCTGGATATCCAAATGGGGGATTATTTTACCTCCAGAATATTTTACCAGGGAGGAAGCCATCATCGGTACATCATTTATTTATCCAGAGAGAGCTGCATGTCCTCGGGAGTTAGTCAGGGCTGTAGTTTCCTGTTGCTTTCAGCTGTGTAGCAGTATCGACATGGTAACATTACTGCAAGGGCACATCAGTGAATCATCCAGAGTGCCGCGTTTGCAAATTCCGAAAGGATGCTACCCCTCCTTGGATGAACCATTCATTAAGTCTAGTCTCTCGATAGATACCCATCCAATTCAGTTGCACCTACGGCTTCATGAGGGAAGCATAAGGGTCCCCACTGCAGCAAGGTCACATGGTTCACAGGAGTACTAAGGGCTACATGATTAAAAGCGCATAGCCGTTTTGCTCGGTTGTGCTCTGGGTACCTGATACAAGACTGAAAGAAATCCCAGTTATTGGTATACCGATAAGAGTTCTGCGTGCACAAATTCTGAAATGTCCATGTGAAGTAGAGACCGCGATATCATATCACTTTGTGGGACGCCCGCTTCAATTTATTGTCTGGGTTCAAACAGGGTATTCTTCACCTTCTTCTGAAATATCTGAAATGTTTAGTCTGTCAGGTGGCTCGTTGCAAGTCGCATTAGGCAGAAAAGCAAGCCTATCTAAAGCAATAAATCCCCAGTGCACAATCTGTCAAACAAATGTGAAATATCTAGAAATATCCTGGATAACTATCGAACATTTCAATTCTTGAGTTGATGGACCACAAAGAATTGGCCACTGTAGTTGTTAGTAATTTCCTCTGTCAGTTTAATGTGTTATCACTTTTACCGGGAGTAACACCAGTTAGGTTATTTATTTGAAGACATACTGTATATCTATTTGTTAGATGCATTTACACTGTTGTACTTTAAACTTTAATAGTAAATATCTGTCCCTACTCATGATGAAACTCCTTACCATTATCATCGGATACCCGATAAGTTTTAAATACTATTTTCAGAAATTCAGTGAAGAACAGAGAAAGACACATAACACTACAATACTGTGCAAAATCAAGCAGCAAACTTGTTGAATTATGTAAATATATTATGTTTTGCTGAATGAATGACAGGAATTTTACTTTTTTTAAATAGAAATACTGCCATTCCCATCCAAAGAATTGTAAATTGTAGCTTGTACGCTTAAACCCTGTATCTTTCTAAATTGTTACACAAAAATTATAATGAGTCAGTTTTTTAAATGTATAAATATAAGAAAATAAAACTGACGTGTATATCGAGTGCAGTATAAATCAAATCGGAATATCTTGAAAATGATGGTTTTCTTGTGATTATAAGTACTTTTTTAAAAATACTGTACCCCAGTCAACACCTGGCAGAGTAGAAGAGGAGAGCTTCGTAGTCACAATCGAACGTCACTGTTCCACTTTACTGTATTTGCTGTCTTGCAACAATGATGTACATAAGCTGCCCTCATTTACATCAGGCCAGCCTGGCCACACTGGGCTAGCCTCAATGGGTGCCCAGCTGAGCACCTTTGCTCTAGAGTGCCTGCCAGGCTTTAGCTGTTTCACTCTTAGGCATATTCTGGATGCTGATAAAACACGCTCACGTCAGTATCTTTCATAGCAATCTTACGTGGTTTTCTGTGGCGCACACTGCCAATCACACAATGGCATAACTAAGAAAGGACGGGCTCAATCGCTAAGTAATATTTTGGGACCCCTTCCTCAAATTCTAACATAGTGACAAAATAATGTTTCCTGCATTAATCACTGTATGCTAACATACTAGAAAAATATTGTAATTGAAGCTCATAAAAAATGACATGCATCATTATATTCCGAAGAGTCGTCGTGTCATGAACAGAAGCTCATAAACCACAGTTTCCACATTAATAATACCAGTTTCATCACTTTCAATGGAGAGTAAAGCTAATGAATTTAACCTCCTCTGTATGTTTCTGTAAGTTTTAGTTTGTAGGTGATGTTTTGATGTTACATCAGTACAAAAAAAGAAAAATTTTACATTGCATAATTTTATTTGGCACAGAATACGCTCACCAGTTAAATTTCAAATATAAATTAAATAATGTATTAAGGTATACTGTACTATAGAATGGCTTTACGGGTCTCTGATACTACCCCCCCCCCCGGCATGACAGGCCTTGTGGGACCCGTTAGTTATGCCCCTGCAACCACATTTTGGTCAGCTGTACTTGATGGGTCAGGTTCTTCTTTGGTCTTGACTGATCAGGGTACCCAAGTCCCTTGCATTGACTGCACTAGAAATTGAGTTGAGGTCACACATACAGCTGAAGCAGGTTCTTCATTCTTTATTTTTACTTGAGCCAGGATTTTGGTCTGAAAACTTTTCCTTTCTACACATGGTTCATGGTCCCAAGAAGGAAATTTCAGTGGGAGGAATTCTGTTACTTGAAATTTTAGTGTCTATCAGCTCAATTTCTTTACGCTTTACACAGGGATTGCCACTAATTTGGGGGATCTAACATGATAAATGTAGGAGATGGCTTTTATATGGGGTTACATGAATTACTGCAGTTTAGAATGAGGTGCGCATGCTGTGGTGGGCAGGGTTACTGTGTATAAATATGGTTCTACTACCTTCAAAACAATCAGGGCAGTCATTCCCGTACAGCTTAAAAATCAGGGAATCTGCAGGTGTAAATGATATCTCTCAAACGAGCATGTCATCGAAACTGCATTCTACAAGCACGCTCAATCAGATCTGATTTCTCTGGATGCTTTCAATGGTCCACAAGAGAACTTTGAATTGGAGCTTGCTGCACTTGTTGCAGTTAACACAGCATACCCTTTCTTTCTTTCTTTCCTTCCACATCACCTTTTCTAGTGAAGTTTTGGCAGCACAGGTTCCCTGAAGACATCACGTACAGTGGCATGTCCAGAAGTGTTACCAAACTACTCTTGCATTTGCTTGTGTCAAATGGGCCATGGTGACGCATTTATTTCTGTTGGCTTATCATACAGATTTACCAAGTACCTTAGAGCTGTACAATGCAAGAAGTTAGATCACACCTGACATGGAGTAGTCACCAACTGTAGCCAGTCCACTCGAGTACAGACACTTGGAAATATGTGGCTCACTCGCACAAACTGAACCTAACTAAAGTCTATTCGTTTCCGTATTATCTGACCAAAACCAAACCAATTCAAAACTTCTCTAACGTTCTGCACTCCAATTTGCACAGTGTTAGTATTCGTCTTCCTAACAAGGGAACTGTCCATACTGTCATATCGAAATCGACAATGAAATTTCACAGAGACCATGAGGAGACCCATAAAATAGCGATGTACAAAAATTCAGCTGCTATTTCGAACTGGAAGGTTTTGAAATTGTGATACAAAATCTGTGTGACAATGCAGCTTACCGGACAACCCTTCCTTCTTGCTGGCTCGCACGGCGCGGAGTGCAGTTATGCTGGAAAGAGAGAGAGAACGAACTGGCAGGCTGCCACACGCCAAGGTCACTTTATTGTTATGGAGCAAATGTGAAACATAAATGAGGTGTGTTAATCGCATGTTAAAAACACAAATATTTTTGGCACCATGCATGACAAATATGCACTGTGAGGCCACATTGTTTTTCACAGTTTTCTTTACTTGTTTGATGGCAATATTTCGCAGGCACTTCAAACTTGGGAGGTCTCTCCATTGTATAATTGGTTGTGAACCATGAATATTTAATCATGTCCTTGAACTGTGGGGAAGAACATTGGAAATTAATGAAGGACTGCATTTTCAGTATGCTGTTTCTCTGATAAACATCAAATTGGAAGTCTTCACAAGTCAGCACTATATCTGTTAAGCAACGATACAAAGCTTTCCACTGCCGGAAGAAAAACTTTTCCAAGGGCTGTATTTTTCCTGTAGTGCCGGGAGGAATCTGGAGAATTTCTATGCTGTTGCCTGGAGGAATGTCTTCAAGACAGCTCTTATCAATATAAGTAGTCCAGGAACCTAGCAGTAGCAAACGCTTCTCTTCCGCAAATGGGAAGAAGGTCTCTTTAAACCGATACTTTAATTCCTTTTTCCCCAATTTCCTGGATTTTGTGGCTGTTACAATTATATTTCTGGCATGAAACATTTCTTTGGAAACTCTTGGACCTAGAGTTCCAGTTGCCTCCTGTAGTACAATGAATAATTTCAGGAAAAGAGTACCGGCCATACTAATTGTAGGCATAATTGTGTATGAATGGGTGAGTGCACTAACTGATTAAACAACTGTTTCTGTATGTTTCTCACCAACAAACAACAGAGTCCTTTCTGCTTTCATTTCACGCACGAAACCACTCTGACCAATTTGTATATTGAAGAAGGGGTGTAGTCTCAAAATCGCTCTGTAGCTGCTTCCACGAATTTCTTTGTGACTTAATCTTTTTCGTCTTCTTGCAGATACGTATGTGATACAAATTTTGTAATTTTTCTACCTTTTATTCTATACTTTTTCTTAAAATGACTCAACCAACTAGTACATGCGCTAAAATTAGTTCACCCCATTGAAATTTCCAAGGCCCACAGTCTCAAGTCTTCATCGCATACATTCCGCTTCAGTCTTCTTGCTTCTGTAAAGCGAGAAAATAATTTTGTATGCATCAATTTAATGATGATGACACTTGTTGTTTAAAGGGGCCTAACATCTAAGGTCATCGGCCCTGCATCAATTTCCTGTGTTCAATGAGGCTTACTGATCTAACTGGTTATTCCACCTATACAGTTGTCGTAGCGACATCACCTAATGACAAATTCTGCGAACAGTGGTTAATAAAAGCCACTTCTTACCCACTTATGTAACCGTAAAGTTACAGATTTTCTCGTGTATACAAGATCTGCAGTTTGTTTCACTTTCTTCTGTGGACTGGAAACATAGCTTGAACTAGTAGATTTCCTAGGTGACTGCGGTCTCTCTTCACTGCATTGACGGGAATCAGACTCGGGGCTTAAAATCGGATCCGTAACACATCTTGTTCCTGGCAATGGTGTGCTGCCTCCTCTTTCAGATAATGCAGATGAGGTTTAGCTGCTTTCACTATCACGTTCACTTTCACCATTTTTCTCCAGACATGACTCCGAGACGATACTGGCACCCATGGGATGATTTTCAATGAGTACGATCACATATCGACCCATCTCTTTTTCTTCCGAAGTTATTTCACGGGTAGAGGAGAAACCTTTTTCACGGAAGTAACGTAAAGCATACTCTAGAACACAAGAAAACAAATAAAAATGGAGAGAGACTAGTTGACCTGTGTAGAAACCATAATTTAATCTCAAAATCTACATGTTTTAAGAGGAAACCTCAAAAACTCAAAACATGGAAACACCCTGACTACACTAAAGGAGAATGGCAACTGGACCACGTCTGCATGGACAAATACCACCACAAAGAGATCTATAACGTCAAAGTCCTCCGAGGAATAGACACAGGTTCAGATCACTACGTAGTTAAAATTAAAATTAAACTCGCTCCCCAGAGGAGACAACAAAAGCAAGCCCTTAAAACTAAAAGAAAAATAGATCCTACCCAGCTAATCAACAACAAAAATTACCAGAAAGCAACTGAAAAAATAAAAATCACAGACAAACTTGAAGACTTAGTACACAACCTTAAACAAATTGCAGAAGACGTAGCTCCAATTAAACCACGTAAAAAACACCAATGGTGGAACAGTGAATGTGATGAAACAGTGGAGAAAAGACATCAGGCATGGCTATTACATCAGTCCCAAAAGACAGAAATATCCTATCAAAAGCTAGTAAAACAGAGAAAAGAAACTACCCAAGTCTTAAGAAGAATAAAAAGACAACATCATAAGGACACCCTGCAGTTAATTGAAGAACAGTTCAGTAAAACTAAATCAAGGGACTACTACAAAACCTTCAGAAAGCAGCTCCAAAAATATGAACCCCCGACCCTACTGATGAAGGATGAAGATGGTAAGCTGGCCCATAACAATAAAGACAATGCAGAAATTCTGGCTAAACATTTCAACAAGCTTTTAAATTGTGAGGAACCTACAGAACTCCTTCATTTGGACACCAACACCCCGATAAAAACATCACCAGAAAACATCAATCCCCCCCACAATAAAGGAAGTCTACCAAGCTCTGAATAAATTAAAAAACTACAAAGCGCCAGGAGAAGATCAGACCTTTGCGGAAATCTGGAAATATGCAGGAACCTCAGCAAAAGTTGCCCTCCATCAACAACTTGTCTCTATCTGGATTAAAGAAGAACTACCAGTACACTGGACAACAGCCCTCATTCATCCTCTGCACAAAAAAGGGGACAAAACCGACCCTAATAACTACAGGGGAATCTCTCTCCTAGACATAACATACAAAATATTTTCAATAATCATCCTTAATAGGATAAGTTTACAACTTGAGAAAGAACTAGGAGAATATCAAGGAGGTTTCAGACCCTGGAGGAGCTGTCCTGATCAGATCATGAGCCTTAAGTTGATAATGGACTATAACAGGAGAAGAAACAGAGATATGGTGATAACATTTGTAGATTTCAAGAAAGCTTATGATTGCATCCATAGAGAATCTCTGTTTAAAATTTTAAGACACCTTGGACTACACCCCAAATTAATAAACATGATAAAATTGACTCTCACCAATACCAAGTCAAAAGTGAAGTTTAGGGGGGAAACATCAGAGACATTTGAAATTAAAACTGGACTACGGCAGGGAGATGGGCTCTCACCACTATTATTTAACTGTGCTCTAGAAATGGTAATGAGGGAATGGTTTAGAAAATCTCCCCCCAAAATAAAGATTGGCCGAAAAATCAAAACAAATTGCCTGGGTTTTGCTGACGATTTAGCATTACTAGCAGTGGACATAAAAGAAGCAAAAACCCAGATATCAGAACTTCAAAACATTGCAAATAAAATTGGCCTCAAAATATCATTTGAAAAAACAGAAATTATGCCCCAAAAACCAACACAGCTAAAAGAAGTCACCATAAATGGTAATAAAATCAAAATAGTAACTCAGTTTAAATATCTTGGAGAAGTAATAACACATAACTTAAATGAAAAAATCTCAATCCAAGTAAGAACAAATAGATTAGCTAAAGCACAAAAATTAACATGGGATATCTACAAAAAGAAATGTCTATCAATAAATACAAAAATAAAACACTACAACACAGTTATAAAACCGGAAGCTACATATGCAGCAGAAACACTCTTTTACCTGTATCAACAAAAAATATCAGAAAGATGGACAGTGGCGGTTAATACCTAACAAAGTCGTGTACAAAGAGCTAGAACCCATTACAGATACTATGCGTAAGAGGAGACTGGGATTCTTTGGACATATCATGAGGATGCAGGACTCGAGACTTCTGAAACAACTAGTACAACACAATCTCGTCTCAAAAAATACCACAACAGGATGTAAATGGATCAGAGAAGTAAGAGAGGATCTGAAGGAAATAGGCCTTACAACAGAAGACACCAAAAATAAGATAAAATTGAATACAAAATCAAGAATACAAACCTCCGCTTTACCCTTACACAAAACAAACCAACAACACGCACATTTTCAACTGAGGAAAGGGCACGAAGATCGGAGCATCTGAAGAAGTACTGGGAGGACCGCAAAGCCCGAACAATCCCTTCAAAGAGACCTGAACGACGGACTGACTAAAGTGATCCTATGTGGTCATAAAAGAAGAAGAAGAAGAATTAGCTATGTTGATACTGCTGAACTGATATCTGTAAATGCCAAAGATACGCAGCTCATTCTGTTTAGTTGTATGATGCATTGATATTGGTAAGATATCTCTGGGTGAAGAATGCATGAGCGGGGCAGTCCTTACAAGGGAACTGTCAACAATGAAATTTGGTAGAGAGGATGAGGGGTCCATAAGAAAGCAGTGTACAAACATTCAGCTGCCATTTTGATCTGTGAGGTCCTGAAATCGATATGAAAATGTCTTAATAGAATTAGACATGTTAGCGTATAGCTCAATGTGGAAAGCCTTGGTGTCCAGCTGAAGCGACCGGGCTACCCTGAGCTTTCAGCACTAGCCAGTTGACACGTGTTCCTTTGAAGACGCAGTCATGAATCCGGCTAGTGTTCTAGAGTATGCTTTACGTTACTTCCGTGAAAAAGGTTTCTCCTCTACCCGTGAAATAACTTCGGAAGAAAAAGAGATGGGTCGATATGTGATCGTACTCATTGAAAATCATCCCATGGGTGCCAGTATCGTCTCGGAGTCATGTCTGGAGAAAAATGGTGAAAGTGAACGTGATAGTGAAAGCAGCTAAACCTCATCTGCATTATCTGAAAGAGGAGGCAGCACACCATTGCCAGGAACAAGATGTGTTACGGATCCGATTTTAAGCCCCGAGTCTGATTCCCGTCAATGCAGTGAAGAGAGACCGCAGTCACCTAGGAAATCTACTAGTTCAAGCTATTTCATATTGGGTAATAATATAAGGACATATACATTTGTAAATCTTATTTTTTGTACTCTTATGATATGGTTGTCCCTGCAGATTGTTTATCTGCTTCATTTTGGGCATGCAAGCCACCTCATTGAGGCAAGATCACATAGTTCATAGCAGAGAGGATAAAGTACTTTGGAAGGAATATTTAAAGGTTATCTTCAGAGAGGAGCTCAGGTGAAAAAGGGAATATAAGTCCTGGAATTATGTAATAGTTCCTAATTCACACAACAGTAACACATTTCAAAAATCAGAAATTACAAAAATATGGATTTATTCACCAAAACCCAATGAAAACTACAGGAATTTTAGCAGTTGCATTGGTTTTAAATTTTGTAACAAATGTAAATACTATGAGCATTTAAAAGAAATTTAAAATTTACAGGTATATATAAACTGCACGATTTTCATATACTAACTGCTCAGTAGCATGAGCTTCAACTTATGGCACTAACTTCATCTGCGAGTGTTGTATGATGTAAAATAATTTCCCAAATTCCAATTAATGGTTTATAGTACTGAACAGATTTGAGTTTTCATTAAGGAAATGATATGATTAATTCATTAGCTCGAGAGTACCAGGTAAATCAACAGTTCACATATTGAGCACACCTGTAAGAAATCTAACCTGTGTTCACTACAATGAAAATTTCCAGATAAGGATTAACATTCCACAGTTTCCCACAAAAAACATGAAATAATAGTTAATAAGTACTGCTTCAGAAGTACAGGAACAGATGTATAATAAAAAGGAAATACTAGGTGTCTGATTACCATCAATTCTAAAGCACTCATCCCAACACCCCAGGCATATTATCACCTTATAAAATGACCTGTTACTTCGGTTATTTTATAGAGAAAAAAGAAACACCACAAATCTGTGGAATGATATCATTCAACAACAATATTAACAACAATAAGAATAAAATAGATATCAAGCATAACTGAAGTTTTTGAACATAATTACAATATTTTACAACTATTTTACAATGATAATCTAGTTTTAAATTCATTCCCCAACCATCTACATACAGAAAGAGAAAACAGTCTATCTTTACCTATGCTACGCTGAAGGAAACAATATTAAAAAAATGATTTTAGACACACTATTACACTGTAATGTACTAGCATAAATACATTCATTAACTTTTTTTTTTTTACAAAACTGAGTCAATAAAAAATTACTATTTAACAACAGAGCATTAAGGAAACAATAGTAATGTTGCTACTATAAGAAATGTTTCACACAATCGTGCAGATTGCTGAACTCGTAACAAAAACAGAAACATGATTCTTAAAATAAAAATTCACGAGATTTAAGTATTTTTAAGTCTGGGACAGAACATAAATTATTTCATAACAACTGCAAATACAATTTGAATATTATCTATAAACACTGCAAGGAAAGAAAGAGTAACACAGTATCGATTTCCACCTGCATTAACAGTTACTAAGATGCACAGCATAGAATCTACCCTAAGAATTCATTCAGCACACTGCATATAGGTTTCTTCTTAAATTTAGTTAGTTCGGTATTGGTATTAAACATTTCTCTAATTATATGGAACCTGCCACATTTCCTTTCCTTCCAAACCAAAAGTCAATCACAGATTTTAATTAATAGTGTGTTACATTTCTATTCATTTCCTTGCAATGTGATATGAGATGGCATGTCTTATAAATAATATATAGCTCATATAAATACATATAAAAACACGGGACAAAAATTGACAAAAATATTCCAATTTGATATTTTGAGACCTTTTCTTCTTTCTTTTCACACTAACTCCTGAAGGATAATTGTATCATAGTTTATTCTTAATTCATTCATTCACTCAATCACATTTTGTGTAAATTTTCACAGCTGCAAAAATACGATGCCAATGAGCTTTCCTCTGCCCTCTCAGCATGTGATGCTTTTACCCTAATCATTTCTTAGTAGGCACAAACTTTCAATAAAATCCGGTACGTAATAACAAACAATGAAAGACTCCATTGAAATTTCATTAACCACTACTGGAATCAAAGTATTGTTGAAAATAGTACCAAACCCCAACTCACAAATGCCTTCTTCACCAAATCAAGTAAATGGCTAGTTAACTGTATGATACAAAAGCAATAATCTAAACAAACTTTATAACAAATTTATATTTATCAACACGTAAATCGTGACTCTTTATATAACCTATTATATTAATTAAAACTGGAAGATATAAATTCAGGCACTATACGGTTTTCCCTCATCACTGAGTTAAGTCTGGATACATATTCCTACATCTGGAATCATCAATACCAACTAAGTCCATCACTGTTATAAGCTTTTACTTTCATCATCATTCCTTTGCATGGCTGTGTAAAACAGGAATAGCATATCACAGTTCGCTAGAAATCAGGATGGCTTGAACTTCCCATTAGCTTCAGTTACATTGTGCATGGTAGCTGCTCCTGCTGCATGCATTGCTGCCTGCTGCATACTCATTTCAAGAAACTGCTGATAAGCTGGTTTCATCAGCTGTAGCAAAAGAAAAGAAGCAAGAAATTAATATAATTTAAAATTACTGTTGTTCTCCACAAATTTCAATGCCTACTCTACTTTATTATCTATCTATCAATCAATCAATCAATCAATCAATCGCCACCGTTTAGCATTTAAGGCTATCACCAAGGTGGCAGATTCCCTATTAGTTCTTTACTTGATGCTTGTTCTCTAAAGGGGCCTAACATCTAGGTCATCAGCATCTAATGGCACAAAATTAGATGAAATGTAAGAACAATTAAAAAACCATAATCCTCCAGTGACCAGAATTCAAAATGTGAGGACGAAGAATGAATGGATGGATATTAAGTTAAAACAATCAGTGGATCGACTTGCAATGCCCAACATTCCCAGAAAGTAGCGTATTACTGACCAAGAGACTGCTTCTAAAGCAGGTCATGATCATAGGATAAAGTTAATTTTGCGGCCTCTTCTTTACTTGTTTGTATCACTTTTACATTAACAAGTTACGAAGTTCACCATTGTCTTCTACTTCTTGTACCCTACTGAATTGATGATGCTTGTAGTCTAAACGGGTCCAAAATCCAGGTCATCGGCCCTCCTAATGGTACTTATCACTAGGAAAGTAGAACCATGGTATTTGTCATGTTGTGGTACTAATCAAAGGTAGCGTAGACTCGCGATATTCCACACAGTATGGTACTACTCACAGGTAAGGTAATGCGTACATGTAACACAGACCTATGGTGTTTCGCACATTGTCGCTACTTACAGGCAACGCAAACCTATGGTGTTCTTCACATAAGTGGACCACCCACAGGGATTCACACTATCCTATGGTGTTCGCAGGTACTGTAAAATGCATCCTGAGCACACACTGTCGCTGCTAATCACAAACCTATTGTGTACCCAACATAGTTTTATCATGGTTCTAATTTGATCATCCCTTGATCGCCCCCTTTTAATCGCCTCGTACAACAGGCAGGGAATACCGTGGGTGTATTCTTCGTCTGCGCCCCCCACCCACAAGGGGTTGTGTGTTTCCCTCAAGTCCGCCGGAAAGCCGGTTAGGATCCACCTATCCGCCACCTGGAAAGCGCCACGTGGGAGTATCACCTCTCCCCCTGCTACGCCAGCGTAGTAGGTTCATGGAGTTCTTTACTTAAGTCTGTTCTAAAATGATTTAATGATTATTCGGTCTTTACGTCAAACGATTTTGAAACCGATACCTATTGCAAATCATATAGCATTATTCCAAAATATCAAACAAGATTATCAAGAGCAAAATTCACTAAATATGAGACAGAATGAATGGTCAGTGAAGGTATTTTCCCAGTTTTTCAGGCTTTCTTCCCAGTTATATCCCATGTATGTCCATGCTAAATGCCAAATTATAAAGCTGAAATTTACTCACTGCAAAGTGAAAATAAAAATCCTCAGCCTTCTTCCGGTCATTCGACCGGGTCAGGAATGGCGAGGATAGGAATTGTGCTGGCTGCCGAAGCCTGTCGCACTCCTCTGGGGCAATGATTAATGACCGACAGATGAAATGTAATGATAAAGGAGTGAGTCGCTAGAATGAACGATGACAGGGAAAACAGGAGTACCCACAGAAAAACCTATCCCACCTGTGCTTTGTCCAGCACAAATCCCACATGGAGTGACCAGGATTTGAACTCATTGCAAAGTATAGGACTTAATTATCAGGAAGTGAACTTATAAACATAAATTTATTGAATATTTATTGTGCATGCCAAGTTTTGGCAGTAGTGGAACTTCAGAATGAGTGTATTGAAATTTCAAATAAGTGCTTGCAGATACATTCCAAGTCATGCAGATTACTGTATCAATGTATGTGGACTCCAACGTGAATTTTATTTTGTGATAAGGTTACCAATTATTATAACAAATTCTGGCATTTCCTTCTTATCAGTTTACATGTCCGCATGTTTCAATGCCTTTTTTTAATAACTTGTGTTTATATGTAGACCAGATGAAATAGTTCTCAATGAAAGAAGGAAAGATTACACTGCTAGAAATGAACTGTAATCATTGTATGTTAGCAAGAACATTTTTGAACAGAATTTTTATTAAATTGCCTTTCATACATTTTGCAGGCTTCACTCCCTGGTACTGAATTAGGTCATGATCTTAGGATAAAGTTAATTTTGCGGCCTCTTCTTTACTTGTTTGTATCACTTTTACATTAACAAGTTACGAAGTCCACCATTGTCTTCTAGTTCTTGTACCCTTCAGACCTGAGTCCATTAGTACTGAGGAAATTGGCTGTGCGGTTCAGAATGTGTAGCTGTTAGCTTGCATTCGGGAGATAGTGAGTTTGAACCCCACTGTCAGCTGCCCTGAAGATGGTTTTCCATGGCTTCCCATTCTCACACATCCATTTCTTGTCAGCCCGTTTGTCCCATATTCCTAGTTCTGAATGGATTTATGAGGTGCCATCTATTTCAAGATTCAAGCTGGCAGCATATGAAGAAATGGAGATTGCCCTCATCCTTTTTTTTCCCCTTTCTATTCCCCCCCCCCCCTCTCTTCCCACACTGACCTGTCATTGTGCTGTTTATCCTATTGTATATTCCTTTCGATATTCCCGTCTTTCTATATGGTGTGTCCGTAAAGTGAGGTTTCAGAGCCATTTAACTTCTAAACTAGGCATTAAACAACAATGTAACCCATACCATATTGAAAAGAATCTCATCAAGTTTACATTCACCTGTTTATGCAGCCGAGGAGGAGGAGGAACAGGTGGAGGGAGGGTGGAGGGAATGGAAATGTGTGCAACCGTTAGTGAAGGTAGGACACCACTCCACGCGCGTTTAAAATCTGTGAAGCACAGACATGCACAGATTTATTTGTGCTTCGTAGATAGCTTATTCATGTAGTTGCAAGTGTCTCGCCACTAACTGATGGCCTGCTGGAACGTGGTTGGTCCAACAGTGTACATGTTTCCATGAGCTGATGATCCCAAAGGTTAATGTTTTTATGAGATGGATTTTCATTAAACATGCAACAATACTCATGGCACACGTGACAAGAACCCTTCATAGCAGAGGCCACATCTCAACTGGCGTGGTGTCCTATCTTCACTAATCGTTGCAACATTTCTGTCCCTTTCTCCCCCCATCTGCTCCGCTGCATTAAACAGGTATATGTAAACTTTACGAGATTCTCTTCAGTGTGGTGTTAGTTGCATTGCTGTGTTAGTTATGAAGTTGAACAGTTCTGAAACTGCACCATGACTTTACAAATCCCCTGTATATGACATTCTGTCATCATCATCATCATCATCATCATCATTTCCCTTTATCCAGCTGTAGCCGGGTAGGGGCAAATATGGTTCCTCTCCACTTTCTTCGGTCTTTCCACCACTCCTCCTCCAACACTGTGTCCCAGTCCAGGTTTCTTTCTATAATACTGCATTGGATTGTATCCTTCCATCTCAGTCGTGGTCGTCCACGGCCTCTCCTTCCTTGGATTTGCATCTCAGTCGTGGTCGTCCACGGCCTCTCCTTCCTTGGATTTGCATTTCCATCACCTTTTTTGGCATTCTTTCGTCACTCATTCGCACTATGTGCCCAAACCATCTTAGTCATCTCTTCCCTATCCTATCATTCATTTTTTCCACTCCCATTTCTTTCTGGATTTTCCCATTCCATTCTGTATCTGTTATAATTGAGCAGTGTAGAAAGGGACTGGTATTGAAATCTTACAGGGTGGCCAGAGAACCTAAAATCTTAAAAACTGGGGGGGGGGAGAAATTTACAAAACCTGTATTTTAAAAAAAACATTGAATTTCCATAAAAACTGGAATTTTCTCACAAATGTATTTTTCTTAATAATTGAACATGTAAAAATCTTGTGTTTTTCTCTCTTATATGGCAATAACATTTGTATTTACAGTATTGAGCAATAAATATTAAGCATATGAAAGTTAACTATAATTCAAAGGGCTCTTTAGTTATGAAAGTTAATTACTTTTTCTTTTTTTTTTTGCTAGTTGCTTTACGTTGCACCGACAGAGATAGGTCTTATGGCGACGATGGGACAAGGAAGGGCTAGGAGTGGGAAGGAAGCGGCCGTGGCCTTAATTAAGGTATAGCCCCAGCATTTGCCTGGTGTGAAAATGGGAAACCACGGAAAACCATTTACAGGGCTGCCGATAGTGTACTTTTTCTTAAGACATAATATAATATAACTGACATAATTGAAGCAGGGAGATCAAAAGCCCACTAACTCCAATTTTTGGCAAAATTGAGGTATGGGCTGGATGGGGCTTTTTAGTGTGTTCCGCATGGATGGAAGGCACGAATACCCTAATTCCATCATTCATCTGCATACAGGAGGTGTTTTTAAAATCCACGGAAAGCAAAACACCTCTTACTCCATGGAATTAGAGAGTTCTTGCTTTCCATACTTTATTTCCAGGTAGATGGCAGCACCATCACTTAACCAGTTGAGCAGAGATTGAAAGGTTAAAATGGAATCAGATTCACGTTCCGAAAGGAAAATACGTGGAAAGAAACGAATAAATGAAGGCAAATGGAAGTGAAACAGTATTTAAAGGCTTAAAGCTAAGGGCAATTAGCAAACCTCAGATGTTTAATATGATATTGTATTACCCGAAAAGTTGAACATTAAACAATGTATCACTGCTGAGATGTGAATAGGAGTTGTCTTTTAAATAAATTTGTTAGTATTAGCATTCATAATTTTTCTAGGTGCAAAAAGCAGTGCTCTTCTAAATACCCCGATGGAGTAAAGCAACACATTATTGAAACGAGAAATTCCTCATATCACAAAGTAAAGTAATACGATATTCGACATCCCACCAAAATGAAATCCATGTGAGTAAAACTGTGAAAAGTACAATATGGAGTCGATTTAACATCCAGAGACCCAATACAACTGCATCTTTTCCCACTCAACAAAAGTACAACTCACACTTGCCACTGAAAATAGAAAAGCAAAAGGACTTGCAAAATTTAATTAATTTCACTTCGGAGGAAAGTAGAATGTATTACAAAAAACTGTTTGCTGACAGTAATAACCCTGAGTTACAGACTGAACAAGAGAATGAAAGTGAAACAGAATAACTGTAAAGAAAGTCTTTAAGTTTATTTGTGGTTTTATTTATGTATGTTGGTGTAATTTAGATTAGAGTATTTAATGGATATCAATCTCACGGTGTACCTTTGAAATTTAAAAATGTAACAATGCTGATTTTAATAGTGAACTTTCATATTCTATCATTTCATATGGTAGTTATGGTATACTGGTACATTTTCTGTCACATTTTTAATATTTCATACATGCCCGAAATCAAAAAACCCCTAACTCCACCACTATTTAATTCTAATTGTAGCATTAAATACTACAAACACTTAAGTTATGAAGCGTTTAATTGATAAAGAATATACTTTTACTTAATGTGAGCACATAAACGCATTAGATTTAAAATCAGTGAGGGAGATTATCAGTTTTTTCTCTCTCCTGTAAAATTAGGTTTACTGGAGTTAGTGCATTTTTTATTTCCCTGCTTCAATTATTGTATGTGTAGCCCGACCAAAACATAAGTTAGGGACAAAATAACTATAACATGCATTTATTATTATTATTATTATTATCATTTTCAACAAAGAAGGCAACGGAAACAAATGTCCTAATAATTCAATGTATGATATACTTACATTATCCCAGAGAAAATTTGCCAGTTCATCAATCTGCCCTCCCAATTCTCTCATTTCACCACTGTACCTGAAAAATTAAAAGCCATCATAATAAAATGTAATTTTTAATCAGCTGAGATTACTGTGAAGGTTAAAGCATTAAACATTACATGGATCTGGAAAAGTGCTCTCCAGTAGATACCAAATAATGGAGTAAGATACTATCATTTTCATGTATAATTCAGTCATTCACTTACAAGGCTTTCAGTATCAACCTTCTGCTAGCTTAAAGCTCCACAGATTACAATAATTGACCACCACAGAGTTGGAGATTTAAGACTATCTGTGCAGACGAACACTTTCTCCTTCAACATCTGGCCTCTTGAAACCAAGAAAGCGAGCAGTTTGGCGAATGATAAAAACCATACAAGTGAATGTGACTTTCGTCGGAGAACCACACATTGAGCAAGAAATCTGGATCCTCGTATACCATGGCCAAGAAATCTTGCATAATACACAATCTTGGCATACATATCTTGCTCCATCAATGATTGTCCAACCTGTATTCGGTAAGGTACTCCACCTAAGTCTTCAAACAATCACCGAAATGATGTATTGCTGATGTTCAACTTCAAGGACATTCGGCGAAGACTTTGTTTTGGTAACTCCAACTCCTGATTGAGGACACGTCCCTGATTCTCATTTTTGGACACAGTTACTGGCCTACCAAACCTTCCCTTCCATTGACACTATACACTACCAGTACGATAAAATTTCATAACAGACAGCATAACTGTATTGCTTGGCGCCGCCTCATTAAATTGTTCATGATATTGTTTGTTGTTTGCAAATGACATAGTGATACAGAAGTATAAATCAAACCAGAGGCTTTAAATGAAAATATTGAGAAATATGGTATGAAAATCAGTGTTGAGAAGAGCAAAACAGTGATGATGACAAGAGGAGAAAGAGAAGGAAAAGGAATCCTTAGTATCTGGGGACAAAACCTTGAGGTTGTTAAATACTTCAAATATTTGGGAAGAGAAATAATGCAAGATGAAAGGTTGGATAAGGAGATCAGCAAAAGGGCAAAAGCAGGGAAATACACTTTACCAGAATGTGAGGAACCTGGTATGGAACAGAGAAGTTCCTATGAATGAAGTGATAATATACATGATGTACTTTACCCCTATATTAATGTATGCATCAGAGACTTGGACTTTGATGGCAAGAAATAAGAGTAAAATTCAGGCCAGTGCGATAAAGTTCCTGAGGAGTATGGTAGGGAAGACAAGGAGAGACAAAGTAAGAAATGTGAGGTCTGAAAAGAGACAGGGGTAGAAAACCTGAGTGACGGGATGGAGAAGAATAAATTGAGATGGTTTGGACATTTTATGAAGATGGAGGAGGGAAGTGTTGGAGGCTAAGATAGAAGGAAAGAGGGTAAGAGGGAGGCCCAGAACAAGATGGATGGACTGGAATATAATTACTGAAGTGAAGTGGTAGAAGGAGAGGCAACGGTGGAGAAGAGCCATCAACACCTCGGCCTGGCAGGAGCTGGACAAGGGGAAATGAAAATTATGATTGTTCTGCTACTAACTTCAAACTCAGCCCACCTTGACAGCCATTTCCGTATGAGTGAAAATAATACTCCACCATGATAACTTTTCCTCCATCATTAGAACAATTTTCAGCTCCAATCTCAGAGCATAACGTAATTTGCACTACTAAGAACGTGTAACTCTGATGCAACGAAACGCCAACGGACATGCCACGAGAGATGCACAGCCAGTGCTGTATATTTTGGTGCATATCCTATATGTATAAATAATTTTTCATCTGCCAGTTGTTATGTTTATTAGAGCTCTTCCAATGTAGAGAACTTTTCGCAAGGGGAATTTGCAATCCAATAATTTTGTGTAGCATTTTGGTATATTTTTCTCTCCAGAGATCTTTCACATAGTTATGAATGAATGCAAACCTATGCAGTGAAAGATTAGCTCTGAAACAGGGCTTCTCTTGTTCTCGAGGAGTGCTGCACACTACTTGATTTGTGCTACTCTTTGGGAACTGTCCTTCTAACCACCTCAGAGTTTATTGTATTGAAAGGAGATTCCAGCAATCAAGCCATAAACAGATTGACCGAAGGTACCTCACTGGGGATTTCCCACTGTATCCCATTTTTGGGTTGCATCTCTCTGCAGGCCAAGCGTGAGGCATCCTATCAGTCTGGAGCCTGTGATGGCAGCTAGAATGTCTCAAGGTCTGCGTGAAGGCAACATTCAGGATATTTTTAGAACAATCTAATGATTCTGAACTATCAGAAAGTGACAGTAGTGGTTCAAGTAATGTGAATATCACTTGGCAGAAATTATTGTGAATGAAGTTATGCAGATTTTAGGTGTGTGATGTGGGACTCTGCTCGGAGGACTTCTTCGAGGTCCATCGCACTAAGCTGGGTTATGAAGGAAATGTGACAACTGCATTTATTTAATTATGTTATTAGTTTTACGTCCTACTAACTACTTTTTACAGTTTTTGAAGATGCCAAGGTGCCAAAATTTTGTCCCTCAAGAATTCTTTTAAGTGCCAGTAAATCTACTAACATGAGACTGACATATTTGAGCACCTTCAAATACTACTGGATCGAGCCAAGATTGAACCTGCCAAGTTGGGGTTAGAAGGCCAGCACCTCAACCATCTGTACCACTCTGAATAATGATCTGCTTGATGTGAAGTAGGCTTCCTCAAAAATTTGAAAAAAGATCTGCTAGATAGGTTGTATGTTATGATACTTCATCTTGACAGCCGCATTTGAAAGTGAAGGGATTTTAAATCTCCTCCATCCTGGGGCAGCAGCCGACATTTAAACCACCTACATCAGCAAGAGGTTAACAGTGTGTTATGGAGAAAAACTCCAGGTTGAAAAAAAGAAAGAAAAAAAAGCCTTCAGCTCTACTGAAAATTAAGAAAAGCATATTGCTTGATAATCTCAATTAAATTAATAAGCAAATGTAGACCCAATGTCCAAAAATACTTCCATAATTTTTGATAATATTAATTGTAGAAATGGCAAGCATCACTGTGGAAAACATGGCCAGTAGCCAATGCCTGGTCTGATGTAACCAAGGAAGTGGCTTTCATTTCTTCCAATGTATCAGCGCCACCTTTCGCCATATTGCATTACGTGAGCATTTCTGTTTGTTTTTTTCGGCTTCATCCGATTCTTCACTGATGCAATCAAAATGTTGCCCAGCTCACAGCAACATAACTAGGCCTACTCAATTCTTCCAAGGGATATGAGACACCAGAGTAATGCCATGATAATCAAATCCAAAAAGGATATTGTAAGCAGAACAGTTCAGGTAGCTCGTTCTTGTCCTTTCTGAGCATCCCAACAAGACTTTCTTGCTACCCCCACCCCTCATGGCACTACAGCCCTCGAATGGCCTTGGCCTACCAAGCGACCGCTGCTCAGCTCGAAGGAATGCAGATTACGAGGTGTTATGTGGTCAGAACAACAAATCCTTTCGGCTCTTATTCTTAGCTTTCTAGACCGGGGCCGCCATCTCACTGTCAGATAGCTCCTCAATTGTAATCATGTAGGCTGAGTGGACCTTGAACCAGCCCTCAAATCCAGGTAAAAACCCCTGACTTGTGCAGGAATTGAACCCGGAGCCTCCGGGTAAGAGACATGCAGGCGACCCCTACATCACAGGGCTGGCAAGACTTTCTTGCTCCTGCAGTTCAATAGATAGGAGTACAGATGTATGCCAGTTGTCGGTGGTAATATTTCTGCTTGTTCCTGATACCAATGGTATCAATCAACCCATATATTGCATGTTTATTCCTCATACATTGTCTAAAGGAATATCTTCCCCTTCCATTTCATCAATGTGGTATCTTCTCCAACAATGTAATGTTGAGAAGCTGAAATGTTCAAATATATTTCATATGGGACCAATGGGTCATTTTGCTCGTTCATTTTTTCTTTTCCTAGTGTTTTAACATCGTATTAACACATCAAAGGTGGGTGGGAAAGGGTTAAGCTTCAGAAACGGGTGGTGGCCGTGGCCTTAATTAAGGTACAGCTTGGTGTAAAAACGGGAAACCACAGAAAGCCATCTTTAGGGCCGCTGACCGTAGGATTCCAACCCACTATCTCCCAAACACCAGCTAACAGCAACATGACCCTAACCGCATGGCCAACTCTCTCGGCTCCCAGTCTTTACTAAAAAATCTCAGAGCCTATTACAGGCACTTCCATTATATTTTTTTCCTTGAAATCCTGAAGAATTCAACTACACTGAAGCCTTTCATATATACAAGGGTCCTTAAATGGCTTTTATTTCAGCAGATTGATGCTCAGGGCATCCCTTTTCATTTATCCATTGGCTGGTATGAATATATACAGGGGCATTGAGTCAGGAAACAAGAGACTCCATGTATCATCTGGAGTGTATGCATACCGAGCATGCCTGTTAGCTCCTGCTAAATGTAGAATGATGTGATTGTTTGATGCCTCTGGAGAGGCCTGTTGCTGTTGCAGGTCTTTCTATTTCACATTCATGAGCGACCTGCACGTATGGGTGTGTGATGCTGCTGCTGATGATGATGTAGAGACGGTGAAACCTACTGTCTGCACAAAGCTTACTCCTGTTGAATAAGACCATGGGGTCTGCTCAAGGTTTAATGTCCTTGAGGTAAGGAGAATGAACATTTATGAGGATTGTCCATAAACCATTCCATCTTACGGCCTTCTTCCTTTTCTAGGCTTTTCACTTCTGGTGCATATAATTCTTGTTTGCACCATCACAATATCATTATTAAGCTGTAGAGATAAACTTCAACCGACATGATATTTAAGTTTTCGTGTCATTCTCCAATTTCAATACATGTGTCCTGGTTAAATATAATACTGAATGATTTTGCTTTATGGAGACATAAAATAACTTTTTTCTACTAAAGTGCTAATAAATTCTGAATGCCTCATAATTGGATTAAAATGTAATAAACCAAACAATGATAGACAAAATGATCTTCAGGGTTTATGCCGTGTGAAGAACTAAAACTGCACGGTACCTGAACATTTCACAAAGACTTTGCTCTGCTTTCCCGCAAGTGATTGACTACTGTTTTAATAATGCTGAAAGATTTTCATTCAATTGACTATTGCTCTATTGATGAATAGTACCCTTACAGGCTCTTACTATGCACCATTATATTTCAAGTAGCAGTTGATGTTGCCTTTTTTTTTTTTTTTGCAACAAGACCAATGTTTTCTCAGCCATGGGTAAGGAAATAAAAAATGACAAGATCGTCAAAATAACTAATCAAGATAGAGAATATTCCCTGAAAAACAAATATCAAGATCAATGAACAACAGGTTAAGAAAAAGAGAATAATAGAATCAAGATGAAGAACTAAGTATAAAATGGGGGATAGAGAAGATAGGTAGAAAGTTAAAAGGAAGAAAAGGAGAAAATGTACCAACAAGAACACAAAGATATGGATCTGATCATTTAGAATCCTTTCAATACAGTATCAGGCATGCTCCATATTTTATTGATTTAGCGTGTGATGCTTATTTGACAGTCAGGTATTTATACTGGAGATGAAAAGAAAAAATAACAAATAGAATGTCTAGGTTTTCTAACTCAAAACACAACTTCAGGGGTAGCCTCCAGTAATTCATCCAAAGATCTTGAGCAAGACTGAAGTGGGCATTCTTGCATGACATGCTGAATTGTCTGTGCCAGTTCACAGTAGTCACAATTAGGGAAATCTCTTCACCCTCAACTGTGGAGAGTAGAACTGCTTTACTTCATGTACAAATAGATACATCACGTGAACCATCTTGCTATCAGGAGAGCATGAATTTGAAAAGAAAAAGATAAGAAGTAGAATATGAAGGAAATGGAAGAGAACTATTATCTTGAATCACTAGCACCAATGTTCTGCTTAATGGACAAACAGTGTCCCTGTTAAACTTCTGGGTTTTGGTCCTAGACCTCTTAGCTTTATATAGTTAAGAGTTTCAGCAACATGGAACACATCGTGAAGAAAAAGCCAATATTTTTTATTATTATTATTATTATTATTATTATTATTATTATTATTATTCCTAGAAAGATCTCTTTCTTCCATGCAGTTTATTATTTCAATTTTTCCTATTAACACATTCATGCCCGTATCCGTGTTATTGCCTATAGCGCAGTGTCCATGTTGTGGATTGTATCAGAGTTAGCCTAGATAAGCATGACCTTGAATTATAACAGTCCCTATGCAGCTGTGGTCTATTTTTGTCACAAATATGTGCAAGAGAGATGAGTTTAATACCCTTATGAATGCTTCTAATCACCAGAAATCGCATGGCCACGGAGATTTCCCCCTGCAAACCATTTTTGTTTTGTTTCTGAATGTAGGCTAGCGCTGGTCCACCTAGCTACATAGTTCATTTGTGATTGCACAAGTCTTCTTCTTCTTTTCCTGCCGCTTTTTCCCACACCTGTGGGGTCGCGGGTGCGAACTGCGTCGCACATGTGGATTTGGCCCTGTTTTTACGGCCGGATGCCCTTCCTGACGCCAACCCTCTTTGGAGGGATGTAAGCACTATTGCGTGTTTCTGTGGTGGTTGGTAGTGTAGTGTGTTGTCTGAACATGATGGGGAGAGTGTTGGGACGGACATATACACCCAGTCCCCGAGCCAGAAGAATTAATCAGAAGCGATTAAAATCCCCGACCCGGCCGGGAATCGAACCCGGGACCCTCTGAACCGAAGGCCAGTACGCTGACCATTCAGCCAACGAGTCGGACTGTGATTGCACAAGTATAATACCAATATAAATGGTCCGTTATTGGACATTATAAATTTTCCAGTTAACTCATTCCTGGTTGCCAGCGTTTCGCCCGTGTGTGCTAAGTCGGGCTCATCAGCTGGTAAATAGCACACCCACCAAGACGCATGGCTACTGCACACCGTGGAGGCCACTGCGTAGGCTATTTGGAGCCACAGGCTGTGCCAGTGCACTATGAGAGACTTTGTCTCATGACCAAAAATTGATGCCTGCCTGGCCATCAGATGATATAGATGTTGATTCCCATAGGGAACCTGAAATATTTGTCCTGAATGAGTAAATTTATAATACCAATATAAATGGACCGATATTGGACACTATAAATTTTCTAGCTAACTCATTCCTGATTGCCATGGTATCATTTGGAGCACATCTGCTGTAATGGTGTCCCATCATCATAAGAATGAACAGACATGGTGATGGGTCCAAGGGCTGATATCGAAGGTATCGGATGTTCCTTCAGTGGCTTGGACAGAGCATCCTTGGCACTATATAAAAGCAGATACACCGAACTGCTAAAGTACCCTGGCACACCGTCTTGTTGGAATGCTAGCCTACTCAGGCTGTGTGGCATATGATCAATGGCATTCTTGAAGAACTTTCATTGAGGGTAAGTACAGTCTGCATACTAAGTAACAGGCATTTACCAATTAACTCCTTACAATGTTTTTACTGGAGTGACAAGAATCAAACTTCTTCTGACAGGCCTCAGAGATAACTTGAGATACAAGCTAGAATTGATAAGCTATTAACTATATCAAAGGAGTTTGTAGGAGGATGCAAGTTGCCCAAGTCAGCAATACAATGCAATGTGTTAGGAATAATCAATATCTGTGTAAGAGGGGAAAGGAGGAGGTAAGGGCATGGTCATATAAAGAAGTACTAATCAGATGTGAAAAGGGGTAGAGCAAACAGCCACATGGAAATGTTCATACATAAAACCTGCAACATAATTTCTGTTCAGCATGTTAAAAGAATGAGTGGTGTATGTAGACTTCGTGGTTTCAGAAATTAGGACTAGGAGAGGATGGGGGAGACCGAGCAAGTTGGCCGTGCAGTTAGGATCGTGTAGTGAACTTGCATTTGGAGGATGATAAATTCGAATTCCACCATCGGCAGCCCTAAAGATGGTTTTCCATGGTTTCCCATTTTCTCACCATGCTATACCTTAATTAAGGCCGCTACCTTCATAATCCTAGCCCTTTCCCATCCTGGAGTCGCCGAAAACCTTTGATATGTTGGTGCAAAGTTAAACCAATGGAAAAAAAAGGTGGGGAAAGAAGTTTCACTAGACACTGAAGAATGTACTAACTAGATGACAGTGGACTTCTGGTTTGTTTGCTCATGCACATCAGAAGTACAATGCATTTCTACAATGGTTTATTTACTTATACATCAATTTATTCACAAAGCATAAGATACAGCTACAGTGAGCGCATTTCACCTGCACTGTCAACAGAGTAATTAACAAATGTAAACGTTCACAATAGAATATTAAACATAATAAATGAGTAACAGGATCAGGTACACAGCCAACTACAATAAAATAACAGTGTAACAAAATTTTGGGGACCTCAGAATTTAATTTGTTATAGTGAAATATTGTTATACTGAAATAAATCTATTCTTCAGAACTCGCACCTTGCTCAACCTGTTGAAGAATATACGTTATTTCAACATGAATTTACATATTAAAAACCTAATATTGTATTTATTAAATGAGAGGAAAATATATATTTATTTGCTATTTGCTTTACGTTGCACTGACACAGATAGGTCTTATGGCGATGATGGAACAGGACAGGCCTAGGAATGGGAAGGAAGCGGCCGTGGCCTTAATTAAGGTACAGCCCCAGCGTTTGCCGGGTGTGAAAATGGGAAACCATGGAAAACCACCTTCAGGGCTGCCGACAGTGGGGTTCGAACCCACTATCTCCTGGATGTGAGCTCACAGCTGCGCGCACCTGCCACACGTCCAACTCGGCCGGTAGAGGAAAATTAGGATACATACATACATACATACATACATACATACATACATACATGAAGTAATGATATAAAGTATAGGTACTTGCGTTTTCAGCATCTCAAATTTGACCCTGTACCGGTACATTATGTCCTCAACTTTATATTTTGAAAAAGTCTGATTTTCTTCTGAACACTCCCAGGGCACAAACAAATATTCAAGGCAATCAGCAACAACTGCACTTCAATTTAACACAGATCTGGCACATCACTTCGTAACAGAAGAAAAGCCTGAAGACTACGTCCCCTGTTTGTTGCCTGCACAAGAGTCAAACTCAGTTGAACACTTTGAGGCACATCTTCCTCTTCCTCCACATCATCACATGGATTCCTGTTACTAATATGTTACTTTGTGTTACCTTCCTCTAATTCAAAATCCTTGGTTCTCTTGCAAAATTCAATTATGTTGTTGAGTACTGCTGTCGAAGTAAACTTAAAATGTTCCTTTTCAAAAAAATCTGTATAAACTTTGCCATCAATTAGGTTGGACTATTTAAAAAATTTACTATTGAACTTATGGATGGGTTTTATTTTATGAATTATGAATAGTGTAGTTTTAGTAATTCCACTGGGCGAGTTGGCCGTGCGGTTAGGGGCGCGCGGCTGTGAGCTTGCATCCGGGAGATAGTGGGTTTGAATCCCACTGTCGGCAGCCCTGAAGATGGTTTTCCATGGTTTCCCATGGTTTCTCATTTTCACACCAGGCAAATGCTGGTGCTGTACCTTAATTAAGGCCACGGCAGGTTCCTTCCAAGTCCTAGGCCTTTCCTATCCCATCGTCACCATAAGACCCATATGTGACGGTGCGACGTAAAGCCACTAGCAATTTATTGTATTAATTAGGTGGCCAAATTAATAAAATAACTTATTGTTCTTATTTCAATCAAATATCATCCATACGGACCAAAAATAATATTTATCACATGTAATAATGAGGGCATTTTACATCGTGTATCCGCAGGTACAGAGTAAACTATATCTACATATCTAAAGATGAGAGGAAAGATTTTTCCCTTGCTATTTAATTTATGTCGCACCGACACAGATAGGTCTTACGGCGATGATGGGATAGGAAAGGCTTAGGGATGGGAAGGAAGCAGCCATAGCCTTAATTAAGGTACAGCCCCAGCATTTGCCCGGTGTAAAAATGGGAAACCACGGAAAACCATATTCAGGGCTGCCGACAGTGGCAATTGAACCCACTATCTCCCGGATGTAAGGACCCTAACTGCACAGCCAACTCCCCCAGGTGAAAGTACAAGGTGTGAAAAACACAAGAGAACAAATATGAAAAACCTTTTCTGCTGGAGCTCATAAAATAACAAGTGCATTGAAAGTTGTGAAAAACAACAAATATGAAAACTTGTCTACGGGGCCAATAAAAATATCAAAGTATTATTGCAGATCACACTCTCTCTAAAACAAATGTTAGTAGAAGCCTTTTATTTTGGAGCAGGGGGTTATTAAACATTATTCTCTGGTCGCACTCTTTGACAAGGAATTGGAGGTTACACTCAACCATGTGCAACTGGCAGGAATGACTTTGGCTGCCATTTTGAATCGACAAAACTTCAACCAAGTTAAGTGATCGAGTCAAAACTCTAAGGTGCGAATTCAACATTTACGACCTAGGCGTGCTTCAAGATGCGGACGCCCAGTCCACTTTCTGACAAATTTTAATTTTGTCTTCATTAGCAAGGAATTTCACGACTTTGAAGGTCTGACATCTACTTCTTTGCTATTTCTCGTTTCTTTCCTCCTTTCTCCACTTCCTGAAGTATTTTACATTTTTCTTTTAAAGAAAACTGCTTTCGCTTTTTTTTTTTCCATCCATATTGGCGAAAGAGTTAACTGGCACACTAATATACACGTTGCTTCACGAATGAAAGATTAACAATGAACGTGTCATGAGACGTGAATAAACTAAGTACAGTATTACTGAGTGTAGAGATGTGAAATCGTAACGTTCATTGGTTGATTGTAAATGTGGCATTCCTACCCAGTCAATAGCGTTACTTCTTATGTATTGGTTACTTTGAAATCAATATTCAGCTCGACCAATCACGTACATGTACGGAAAATGGCTACCTGAACCATAACCTGTAAACGCGAATACTGTAATGCAAACTGCGCATCCCAATATTTAAAGATATTTTTATTAATAGAAAATTGGCTTTAATTTGCAAAATTACCCATACACAATGACGTTCAGTACTGGTACACCAAAACTGAATAAGATAATCTTCGTAATCTGTAAGTTTTTCTGTATCGATGTTATACACAAATACAATGAGAAAAAGGCTTCCACCTAATCACTAGCTCAAACAAAGACTGTCATACGACGTTAACATGTCAAAATTATTCTCATGATTGGGGTCAATCGTCGAATTGGTAGATGCTAGCTTTGTAAAATATGTGTTTTTATGTTTTGTATATATGGTGACAAACACTCATACTTGAGAATCTGACATTTTATAGTGTAATTTATAGCCTACCTACAATGCAGGTCATTGAATTTTAACACATGTTTTATTCCTAAAGTTAACATTAAGTGTTCATAATATCAAGACTTCAAGGACAAAACTAATTAGTTTTTTTTTAAATTAAGGCAAATTAACATTGAGCAACAAGATTCTATCACAATGTACAACTGAAGGTTCAGGAAACTAGGAAGTGCAACCCACAAGACTAACAAATTGTGATCAATACACATGCTCTCTCCGTGTTACCATACATGTTTTACAAAGCTAGCATCAAATTTCAGAAAAACTCATGCCTATGAACAATCCAAACTTTTATGAATGTGTTTTTATGCATGTTATTCATGAAAAGACAGTGAATACCAAGTTACAATTCGATGATTGCCCCAATCATGAGAATAATTTTGACATGTTATAGTCGTGTGGCATTCTTTGTTTGAACTAGTGATGTTTCATGATTGCATGATACGTTATATGTGATTGTGTGACCAGCTGAAGATGACCTAGAAAGGTCGAAACCGGTCCTGTAGTTTTAATTTTTAATTTAATAAATAAGTATTGGATAGGTGGAAGCCTTCTTCACACTGTATTTGTTTAAGATAATCTTCACGTGCTGTTGGGTAGACAACCTGCTCTTCAGAATTGTAATGTGTTTGCTTACCTTCCTCTGATTTGTAATCGGGTAGTTTCACCTGTGTGTTGTAGAGAGTGTGCCGCCTGGTATTGGCTGTATAGAGACATGTTGTACAAAATACGCAGCGATTAAAACAGGATGAACTTCTATTATATTTTGAAGGAAAAAGACGTTAAATATAAGCAAAAAGACTACATTTCAATTCATTATACTGAAAGTTCGAAATTAGGGAAGAGGAAAGGGGCCTAAAAATAATTTCGCAATTCTAAACATTTCGTTAAACTGGCGTTCGTTATAATGGTATTTTACTGTAATAACAACTGCCCAAATCAAAAACCATGAAAATGTCCATGTTCATAGCCAAGTCATCGTGGGTCAAGATGGTGGTAGAACAATTACACGACAACTTATTTTTAAGATACTATTTACACCCCTCTGGAATATACTTTTACTTGATGCTATATCAAGCTCTGGTCTGTTATTAATAGTGTTAGAGTTGGAAGGCAGATTGGAAAAGATCTGTGTGGGGAATGCAGAGAAAGTCTGACTCAGGTACAGCGGGAAGCAACGCGGAGAAAGAAGAGAGAGACAAGATGTTCTGAAGAGTAATGCCATTTAAGATTCTGTGGAGGAAACTACCTGTCGCCTGATGTGCAGTGGCGACACATTTATTGCCCTTAATACATGCTGCGTAGACAGATTTCTGGGCTTGAAGTTTCCGTTTCTTACAATTGCAGCAAAGAAGGGGACAGCTCCGCCTATCTGGTTAATATTGGAGGGGAAGGCTATTGTCCAAACAGGAGAGCAGTAGTTCAAGAGAGGTTGAATGATCATGAGGAAGAAGTGGCGAAGAGCAGTAGGATCAGAAATTTCTGCAAAATGGTAATGCTAGTAATTTCATAGCCTTGGTTGTATATGTTTGTATGTGTAAGGAGTAGATCTCCCAGGCAACAACATGATCAATGTCAACGAGTCTGTCTCCACACAGAAAAAATCTGCTCACCCAGGTGAGAACCATGCGACTAAAGAACTACATTGTGTGGCCAAAAGTCATGGGAAGACACTGAATGTGATGTTAGTAACGAGCTGCTCCTCTGTGAGCCCTCAAAGCAGCAACAATACGGCGAGGCATTGACTCTACAAAGTGTTGGAATCATTCTGGGGGCATTTGGACCCATGCATCTTGCACTGCTACCTACAACTGATTTTGTGTAGTTGGTGCAGAATTCATGGAGCACACATAAGCATCAACAGCATTCCATAAATGCTCAATTGGATTAAGATCAGGTGATCTGGAGGGCCAATCCATGGTTGTAACTTAACTGGAGTGCTCCTCCAACTACCTGCATGCCACCACAGAGTGGTGACATGGCGCATTGTCCTGCTGACCTCCATAAGGGTAATCTAGGGCCAGAAAGGGATGCATATGGTCTGAGAGAATGTCCACATAACATGCACATATCAGCATTCCCTGCAGCCAGATAATGGGGCCTAATTGCGACTATGAGAACGCCGCCCAGACCAGAAGTGAGCCATCTCCCGCCTAGACACAACCTCGTTGACATGAAAGATCCATAGCTTCATGAGGCATACGCCACACTCTTACATGCCCATCATCTCGATACAATTGGAACCGGGATTCATTGGACCATACCACACACTGTCACTGTTCCAGGGTCCATTGCCCATGTTTGGGGGCCCATGCACTTCGTTGAGCTCTGTGTCGAGGTATCAGCACAGGGACACGAGTTGGCCATCGGCTAGTGAAGCCTACGGGGTGCAGTTGCCTCCTTACAGTCCCAGTAGAAATGGGTTCCCGATTCCCAACATTAAACTGGGCAGTGATCTGACTCGCAGTAGCCTGTAGAGCGCTCAGCATGGTTCTGCGGAGGTGAAGTGATGTCTGTTCATTGCACCTGTGGTCTTCGCGCGCGGCGGTTTATAAGGGTGGTAACATTTTCTTTGCAATATTTAAGATCCAGCCTCAACATTGTTAACCTCGGAAACCCGAATTTAGCGTGTAATCTCCGCAATGGTATGACCCATGCACCGTGCGCCAACGATCATCCCATATTCAGTCAGTTAACTTGGGACATGTTGCCGTCTTCACAACACTGGTGTCTGACAGACTGCTCAGCTATGCCACAGCTAGCTGCAACGCTCAGGGATCATACATGGCACATTTTCTAATGGGACACCCCTTCACGTGACTTTTGGCCACTCAGTGTATATCTGTATCTATGTAAGAAATAGAGTTAACAAAATTGTCGTTCATAGCCAGGATGATTTACATCATTCACGTGACGAATAGTACTGAATTTTCCGTTTATTATCAGAATGTAAGTGGATTGCAAACTGGTTGAATTAAATCAGACACTTCCTAATAGTGAATACCAAAAAAAAAAAAAAAGAATACATTTCTAATAGTGATTTTGAAGTTTACATATTTACTGAATTATGGCCGGACTCTAGCATGTATGACAGTGAGGTCTATAGTGAGCCGTACAGAGCGTAAAGAGCAGACCGAGCTACGGGTGGGCTAGGGCAGGGATGTAGTGTCCTCAAAGCAGTCAAAAAGCCGGAAAGGTTAGCAAGTAACAAACAATTTTGAAGGTTTACTTTTAAAATTACCCATTCAAGAATAGGTCTGGTGTGTTTGCACTATTTACGTACCACCTTCCTCAAAACTAGAGATTTACTCGAAGTATTTGGATGGCTGGAATCTCACTACCTGATCCACTACTGCAGTACAATAATTGCAGAGATTTTAAGACACTATCAATATGCAATAATGAAACAGATGTAAATTTCAAAAGGCAAACACAAGAATTAAAAAAATACATGAAATTACACAATTTGGCTTCATACATATGTTTCAAATAATAATGCTAACATTTTGGATTTAATATTAAACGAACTTAATGTGCACTGCCCAAGGATGCTCACCACACCACCCTTCAGACAGGATTTCAGGTCATAGGAAAGGTGAGGAATCTCCCAAACAGCTTATAATAATTATTTCAGGAGAACAGTACTCTGAGTTAGCAAATACAAATTGGAAAACATTATACGAATGCACCGTTATCGATAATGTAGTGGACTGCTTTTACACTAATGTATACCTCTGTAATAGCAATAATAATACTTTTTATGTCCCATTAACAACTGTTGCGGTTTATGGAGATGCCGAGGTGCCGAAATTTAGTCATGCAGGAGTTCTTTTATGTGCCAGTAAATCTACACACACAAGGATGATGTATTTCAGCACCTTCAAATATCACTGGACTGAGCCACACCACCCAAAACACCGAGGTGCCAGAATTTAGTCATGCGGGAGTGCTTTTATGTGCCAGTAAATCTACCGACATGAGGCTGACGTATTTGAGCACCTTCAAATACCACCAGACTGAGCCAGGATCGAACCTGCCAAGTTAGTGCAATAAATGTATCTGGCCTAAAACAGTCAAGGTGAAGATCAGGAAGTACGTGGTTTGGTTTATAAATGCTATACATCTTCATTATAGACTTATGCCGTTCAAAGTTCAGTCTGCAGGCCTTTGTGAATTTACTAAATGCCTCCACAATCTCCTATTTGTTGGCAACTAGCACTGTGGCCTTGTTTAGTTCCATTCCTCTATTCTTTAAACATCAGAAACAGAGTCTAAACATTATCGCCTTGATCTCCCTCTACTTCCCTTATTCTCCATGACTAAGGGCCAGTTCTACTATCTGCTGGTCAAGTGGCATGCAGCTGCCCGGGAAGTAAAGTACCTGAGGGTGTAAATCGGCTGGTACTTTGGCTTGCGTGCAACCACCTCCGCGCAAGCGTTAGGTAGCTACCCAGAGATAGACACCAATATACGAAGTTGGCTAGACTGATTTTCAACGACTTCTCGCTTTCAAATATGGTGCTATCTATCGTCAGATGTATGAAACTCATTTCAATTGTCTTATTTTCCTTTGCTTGCATCTGCTGATTATCACCATAAAGCCTAATAAGGGGAGTCTTAAGAGTTATGGACAACGATTTATGTCAAGTGTTTGTGATTTTAATCTATGAGCTTCAATATCAATACTTAATTGGGATTAAAATCTCGAGATTACATTTTCTTACGCCAGTTATAACCTCTCATGTAAGGCAGCGTTTTTGAAAAGTATTCTCGTAGTAGACTGCTCAAGTTGCTCGCTCTGTAATAGAAGGTACGCAGGTTTTCATCGTATTCCTAATTTACATTTTAAAATTGATTTTAGTTCCCTGCCGTTGTTCTTAACTCTCTTTTAAGCGCTTCCGTATATGTATACACACACATCTTCCTTACAGACTTATTGCCTTTCGAGCATTGTATCTGCAGGCTTCTGTGAATTGATTAAGTATCTCCACGATGCTCTTTTTGCAACTAGCTCTGTGACCTCGTTTAGTTCCACATGCTTCCATTTATTGATAATACATTTCATTCTAATGTTTAACTTTATGAAGATGAAGTTGGAAGGTACTGTAAATTTAAAGAACTAATCGGGGTAAATATCCATTCATAGGAAGAGGGATTCAGGAATGGAACAGTTTTCCAATTTCTTCGAAATCATTTACAAGAAGACTATGTAAACAACTGATAGGGAATCTGCTACCTAGGCGACAGTCCTTCCTATATGCTATTAATCATGACATCACTTTCTATAAGTAGCACACATATAAAGCAATTTCCTAGTAGATATAATATTGTGATCAAACATTTCAATGAGGTATATTATTAACAAAAGAACGTGTGAAAAGACGCATACAGATTAACACAATGCTAGTAATGGAAATAAAAAAGATTCGTAATAATAAAGACTCGAACCTGCATACCTCGTATTAAGAAGCGAGCGTGTTAGCCATTACGCTACGAGAACAGTTCAGTTAATTAGGATACATACAGTAAGTTATACCCCGTGTCTGAAAACTGAAAAAGTAGAAAATTAAAACTCATTTGAAATGATTTCAAATAGATTTTGATTTTATATCCTTTTAAAGTTTCTTTACGAAAGCCTCACATATAAAACATGTTCTTTACGCTACCGATGCGAGAGGCTGGTGTGACCGTTGCAACATTCTCTCAAAACTTGCCCGGTAGATAAAGTCTTATCGGGCGCTGGAAGTGGCCGATAAATTACGCACCGGGTAACTACGATTTATGCTGCCGATAGCGCTACCTGGGAGGGGTCGAACGGAAACATCCTTTTACGCGGAAGGCAAGTTACGCGCTACTTTACCAGTAGGTGGTAGAACCGGCCCTAAGTCCAATATTCTCCTAGGTAATCTATCTTCCTCCATTCCCTTCACATGACCCCACCGCTGAAGGTGGTTTATGCGTACTGATTCATCTACTGAGGTAATTCCTAACTTGGTCTTTATCTCCTCATTCCGAGTACCCTGTTGCCATTCTTCCCATCTGTTTGTCCCAATATATCACCATCTGGGAGAATACCTATCCTGAACACTTGAAATGATCTACCTGTTCCAGTATTGCATTGCCAATCTGACAATCAATTCTCTTAGCTTTCTTCCTTTCTTTAAAAAAATTGCTTTACATAGCACCAAGACAGATAGGTCTTATGGCAACAATGGGATAGGAAAAGGCTATCAGTGGGAAGGAAGTGACCATGGCCTGGCATGGCATATACCTGGTATGAAAATGGGAAAGAACAAAAAACCATTTTCAAGGCTGCCGACAGTGGGGTTCGAACCACTTATCTCCAAAATGCAATGGGATAGCTTCATGACCCAAACCGCACAGCCACTCGCTCGGTGGTTTCTTTCCTACTGACATCACTTTAGTCTTGGAAATGTTAAAATTTATATGATACTCGCGGCACATGTTTTCACCATCCATGATATTAGATTGCATGCAGGCTTTCAGTAGCATCTGCCATTAAATCAAGTCATTAGCATAGGCTGGTTACTACATATCCACAAAACTGAATCCATACCCACCATTTTATAGCTTTCAGAAGATGATCCCTGTAAAGTACGAACAACAAAGATGAATGATTAAAGCCCTGTCTAACCCCTGTTAGAACTTTAACCACACACTCATTCTAGTTCTAATTCCACCAACTGCTACTAAATCTACCCACATCATTTGTTCATTTATGTGCCTAACAGAAAATAAATTATGTTCAATAGTATTCCTGATAAACAGTCCCACCCCTTATTCTGCCCTTTTCTTTTTAACACATTCACTCCCAGTTGCCTCCAAGGATATTTAATCACGCAGCCCAGCGACTTTTGGATGTCACCCTTACTTGCTAGGTAACATGGAACAAACGGATTTAACTTAGTATCATTCCTATTCTATAAACCGTAAAAATGTGAAATTTTGTACACAACTTCATAAGTTGCTCTATTACGATTTTTACTTGCCACGAATATTCGTTTCATCACTCGGTGCCACTTAAATTTTCAACCGCGCACTTCAAAGACTTCGGGACTGGCAAGTGTTTATTTAAATCACACATCCCACAAGATGTGAAATTATTCCAAGCTACAGTAATACGTTCATCTGCCCGCCAACTACCGGCAAACTGATATTGTGTCATCTGACGAACATTTGATCCACCAAGCTAGAACTAACTGAACATAAAGATGTTTGCGCGAATTCAAATCCGACTAAAGTCAGATACGGTAGTTTACATACATACATACATACATACATACATACCAGGGTCGGATATGGGAGTGAATGTGTTAACACTTGTTCAGAACATTCTCTTTATCTCCATTTACCAAATATTATTAACTCCTAACACATTCACATCTTTGCTGACTCAGTAGTACTTTCTTTCATCCATAAGCCCCATTAATATTGATAAGCTTCCCACCAAATTCCATTTTGTTTCCAAATTTATTTTCAAAGAGTCCCTGTCTGTCAAATGAAAGCGGGATTCCATTACTCCTATAGGTCTGAGGCTTGCTTAAAATATTGTGAGCTATGTACTATGGAGCATGATGCTAGCCCACTTATACATAGTACCAGTAAGAATCCCACCGGTGTACTGTATAATTCTAGCCACCTGAGCAACAGAAGAGCCATGGCTCAGAATGTGTCTGAGATGCCCACTCCTATTCCATAGCAACTGGTATCCTGACTCTCAGGATCACTTACTAAGCCATAGCCCATGGTTCACAAACTAAGACGCTACTACAGTAACCCACACCACAATCCACTAGAAATATAATTTAAAAATGTAGGAAAAAGAATACCTCAGAAAACAAAAGCACATTTTGGATGTTGTAACAGACAGTTTAAAATATTAAGTTTGGAGATGGTGAGGTTACAGAACAAGATACCATCTTATGTAATTAAAAGCTGCATGGTTCATCTTAAGTACACCCTTCCCTTCATTTACGTTTTAATTCAGTGGCAACAATATTTGAACTTATCCTCTCAGAGTACTAAATCATGCAAGACTTTTAAAATCAGATTAACAGCATGGATTTCTTTCACAACAATCTATAGTTACAAATTTAGTTAATTTCAGAGTGTCCTTATCCACAGCACTAAAAAAGAGGCAAATCAATGGATGTTATATTCACAGATTTTGACCAAATTAATGATGGTGAACTTTTAAATAAATTAAATGAGTTAGGCTTCTCTCATTCATTGTTATATTTCTTCAGATCCTATCTGAGTGGCAGCACACGATATGCATTGTATCAAAGATATAATTCTAATGAATACCCAGAAAAATACAGGAGTACTTCAAAGGTCTAATCTGGGCCCAATGATATTCGTTGCATCAATGATCTACCTGATAAAGTTGATTATTATGATTGCCTAGTATACATATGCCGAAGATTTTGAAGTATTCAAAGCCATTTCAACCATTGATGACTATGAACACCTTCAGCTAGACCTGAATAATATAATGGACTGAATGATGGGAAAATCACATTTGAACTTTCCAAACTGTGTGTTAATGTTAATGCTCTTCATCTGTAAGTTAGAGGAGGTGACTTCAGACCTTTAAGGGCTATTATTAGACTGAGATCCCACTTTCACTCCTCAGGTACAGCAAGTAGAACTTTGGGTTTTGTGACACGTGTGAAGCCATTTAGAAACATAAATAAGTGTATCTATTTGTACAACATCTTGCTCAGGCCAAAACCAGAATATGCGAGCGTAGTGTGGAGCCCAAGTGCAAAATAAGTTTGTATCAGATTGAAAGGGTGCAAAAGAAATTTCTGAAATACAGTGAAACCTTGCTAGTGCATTCTTCATTAAGACGTTTTCTCGCTTAGCATGTCATAAATTGAAGTCCCGATTGCCATCCTATTAAACCTTATATAAAAATACCCTGTGCATTTTATAACTCATTTTTGCACTTCCTTCCCAGTCCTGAAAATTTTCTTTGGTCATCTCATGTGAATGGAATGTGATTTCCATTACAGGTAACAGCTCTCGTCACAGGAGGCGGGCTGGGGAAACCTGTGCAATAATGGGAAAAGGCCTTGAATTCCTGAACTTCACAGGGTAAATTGCACCTTCCAAGAACAAGCTGTTAGCCACAAGAAAATTCAGTTTTGCTTGGCAGTTAGCTGTGAGATTGCTGAATGTGAGCCTGTTTGTGTTTGTCTTTTGCATTCTAGTCAGAAGTTAGAAATTTATTGTGTGCTGAGTTGTACAGTGGAAGGTAGTGAATATTTATCATTTAATAGCCAACCTACTGATAAGGAATATAATTGTAAGAATTTCAGTAGCTTGGTGGACATTTGCCCTGTGAAAACCTAGTTATGGATATGGAAAACTTGTGAAATCACTTACTAATGAAGACAAAATCAAAATCCTGCAGGAAGTGGACAGGCATTTGCATCTTAAACATGTAGAGTTTGCGCGAATGTTAAAACTCACACCACACCTTCGTTTAAAGTCAGTAGGAACCAATGCTGGGTATTTCTGAAGTGTCATCACGTTCAAGACATTGGTCAAAGTCTTTCTCTCGCACATGGGCGTGTATAACCTCCAAGTGATTCATGATCGAAGAGTGAGATTGTCAATGTTTAATAACCCACTAGTCCGAAACGTCAGGATTCAACTAGCAGTTCAATGTAACACACTTGCAATAATACACTGAGGCTTTTAAGGACAAATGTTTTCATTTGTTCTCTCGTGTTTTCCACACCTTCTAATACACTCCTCTCACCTTCAGAAATGGTAGATACCACTTCCACTGTAGGGCCTACCCTGTAACTGTACAAAAGTATGGACAAATATAAAGGGCCGGTTGCAGAAACAATGACTAGTTTTAAGCTTTAGACAACATCACCTAAACAATGTCTAAGTTGCACAGGATCTTCCATTGTTTAAACAAGGTTCAGCCGGTGTTTAACTAGACATAATTTAAAGTTTCAATATTGGTTTTCAAAAATGGCAACAGAAGTATCTTTCATGCAACTCTTTGCATGTCGCAACTAATGCAATTCGTCTGTGCATGCGCCAAACACTAGGCAGCTGTTGTCTTCCTACACATTACTCAAATATAGCTAAGCACGAGTATGACTTGCACACAGATAAGGATATCGCTTTCGGTGGAAATTAAATCTCATAATATTATCGACACTAAAGCGACACGTCACCGCACGAGGAACTGTAGCTTTGATTATAGTGTTGTTACGGTGAGTGTAATCTAAATAGTTTCGGTGAAGGGAAGATGAAACTATAGTACTGTGTAACCGAATGAGTTGTACTGGCCATATAGATGCAGCTTGCATTCTGGAGATCATAGATTCGATATGCATCATCGGCAGCTCTGATGATTTTTACACCAGGCAAATACTAAGGCTGTTATTATGGCCACAGCTCTTCTTCCCCAGTCCTTGCCTTTTCCTATCTCATAGTTGCCGAAAATTTCTCTGAATTAGCGCGACAATTATAAAAAAACAAAAATAAAACCACACACAACCTACTTTTTATTTGTCACTATTATGTATGCTTACTTGACAGTAAATATAAGTGAATCCCTCCTGGTTGATGTATGTGACAGCCCTCTGATGATCGGGACAAGTAATTCTCACATGTATGTAGTCGAAGTGACCTATAATTCTATGAAAATTATCCCGTGTATAATAAAATATATCGGTTGCCAAGATTTGTAATAAACTGACAGTTACCAGACTGTCCCACTGTCAGTCTTAAGAAACAAGTCTCTTGAAAAGCGAAATCGTATTTTAAGCTGTACCGGTACCTCCCCATACATTTCAAATGAAGTGTTGCAATTTTGTAGCAGACGACCCACAGAGAGGCCGTTGGACTAACCTTTCTTCCCGGAATCGCCTCAACATGACAATACAAATGATATATTTCATGGCGATTCACTCCTCACACTTAAGGTTAAACAGTGTTCTCGGCAGAGTTTAAACCTGGCTGGTTGAACATCGATTTTAGACAGTGTCTAAATGATAAATAAGGCCTCTGCAATGAGGCAGCTATACTTAAGACACTGTTTAACCATAGACATCGCCTAAACACCGTTTCTGCAATCGGCCCGAAGACTCCATCCACTAATTCATTAATTGTGTATAAATTGGTATCATTTTATTAGGTTATCACAAGATAGGACATCTTCAGCATGTCAAATTATTTAGAGTAAGGGATTTTGTAACAATATCATATAATTTTGTATAATATTGTAGAATTTGTCATCTTCCATAGCAACAAACAAAAATGTTCCAATATTCAGGTTACAGATGTGTGTTCATCAATGTTAAACAAGTATGGCTAAGCATGAGTATGACTTGCACACAGATAAGGATATCGCTTTCGGTGGAAATTAAATCTCATAATATTATCGACACTAAAGCGACACGTCACCGTACGAGGAATTGTAGCTTTGATTATAGTGTTGTTACAAATCTTGCTCGAAACATCGATTAATGCACTTAGTTATTACAAATCTTATCAACCGATATATTTTATTATACACGGGATAACAGTAGTGCATTGATTTCCAAGTAGCCAATCAGAGTGCTAGGAAATTTGAATGTGAAACTCCACATCATAGATTGTAAGATACTTGTAATTCTGTAAGTTACAGAAGCTTTTTCACTAGATGTCTGTACAAATGGTGGACTTACTTACAATGGCTCATATCGTGGTGATGAGAAGACTACTGAGAGGACTATTGCAAGGTTTATCGACTGAGATTTATTGACAATGAACAGCGACTACAAACTTTGAAGAGGAATAATGAACTTTGATGGAGAACATTGTCTACTAACTGATATAATTACATGGCGAAGAAATGACCTGGACGTAGTTATGAAGTGCAAGAAATTTGCTTCATTTACTGCTGGTGAGAACTGTGACCTGCAAAAGTCTTAAATTTTCATTAATACCTAGTTATTTATCACTTTCACATGGGGAGAGTGATGGTTTGTTCTGGAATGTACAGGCGACCTGTTTCCTGCGACATATATATATTACTCTATGGCATAGTGATGGTGCTTTAGATCTACAACTTTGTACATGATTGCATATAAGAATGTTACTGGTTTTTACTTCATACTAACTATTTTTATGGTTTTCGGAGATAATTGTATACATTGTTTTCTAACCTTGTATTTATAAGTTCTTGTATATTGGCTCAGTGTTATGAATCGATGTTTTGAGCAAATGATGTGATTTAAGGCGGATCCTTTGTATTTATTGTGTACAGAATTAGTCGTGAAAGCAATGTTTTTGGGGATCAACATGGAAAACACTAACCAGCTCTCAGCAGTGAGGTCTAAAGCTAGAAGAGTGTTGTGTAAATAGAATTACGGATGCACTTAGTGAATAGGTGTATCCAACCATAAGACACGTGGTGCTGCTAATTCTTACAAGATAGGCGATTGAGAGTGTTGCTAACATTGCTGCGGGAATGTCTCCCTGAATTAATAATTTGTGTCTCCCTGAATTACCGTATTTTCTTGAATAATTAATGCACTTGCATAATTTATGCATCCCAATATTTTTTGGTCCAAAGTGGAGAAAAAGAAATGTGAATGTTCCCATATTTGACGCATCCACTTTTTCGAACATCCATCACACAGCTCCAGATGGGTTTCGAAATAAAGATTTCAACTACTTGAGTAGCAGCCTTCCTATTGCAAAACCGAGCATTCCAAATACTGTGCAACGTGCTATTATCAGCCGGTAGGAAATACCACTGCACTAGTTCAGTGGGTGAACCAGCGCAGAAGTGGCTAGTGACAATCTATTCCAGTCTGGTCCAAACATATTTTACAAGTGTTTTGGGTGAGGTACATGTGCTTGCTGTGATCTCAAAACTGTTTATTAACCTACAATGTACAAGCATTCGAGTAATACGGCATTGTATAAACTCGCAGTGATCAGTTATGCCGAAACATACAGCAATAGGGCAGCGGACCGCAAGTATTCAGTGCTCAAATGCAACGTGCGCTATTGGCGGAAACAGAAAATTGCACTTCAAGCGACCAACAAGTCTCGCAAGTCATTTCACGGACCAAAAAGTGGTAAGTTTCCGCAAGTAGAGAAGGATCTACTTAAATATGAGACTTTGTTATGCAATGATGGATATGCCGTTTCTCACGAAATGCTGAATTTTAAAGGACGAGAAATAGCTGATGTACATCAAATCAGTGTCTCGGATTTTAACCCTGTAATGCCCAAACCAACTGTATGATGATATAAAAATTATTTTTCCAGTAAACCTACTTCCTATAGCCTCAACTTACTCTATTATATGCATTTTGTACCATTTCAAATTTTTGACCCTTTTATTTTTAATGTGAAATATTTGTCACACTGGGCATTTACTAGGAACACGATATCATTAAAAAAATATTTTATTATTAACTAACTCCTTATGTATGCCCTGTACAGTCATTCTCTTCCTAAAGAGTGGCTTGATATTAATTATTTACATTTTAACAGAAATAGGCCTTAAAATTAGAATAATCAAGCATATAAAAATGAGCATTAAAAAATGAGGATTTTAGTTCAATTTCAGTTCAATTTTCACTGTGATTATAATTTTCTAGCGCTATCTACATATGGAACCTTCTGAAGCAATTCTGGTCTTTGTTCAAACAAAGAAATACACTACACTTTTCACACCAAATGTGGGAGGCCATCTTGATGCATATCTTGCAGCATCCTCTTGTCTTTCCATATTGGCCAGTGCTCGTACTTGTCTTTCTGGCAATCAGTAACTGGAAGAATTGTTGTAGCTGCTTTCTTCCTAGATTTTTGACACATCGTCTCTGCTACCTAGGTGATCCTCGCTTTGCTTTACCTTTGCCAGCTGAAACAAGGGCACATGCAATTTCAGCCTGAAACTTTCTCAATGGCATGTATTGCTCTTGTAGACTTTTGCAATTCTCCCTGTACTTGATCCAACTATTGACAACTGCAATGCATATCAAATGCCAAAAGATGTACAGATACCATCTTCTACTCATTCTAGGGAAACCTGAAAATAATAGCAAATTATTATTATTATTATTATTATTATTATTATTATTATTAACCCATATTTCACTCATATAGGGTATACGTGATGGTCAATAACCACTCAATTTCAAGAGGACAGACAACAAACAACAGCAATACATAACACACGCCATTCATTGAAAACACCCTCCAATGCCCAGCGTTACATATTTGTAACATCAGATTCTGAAATGGCCCTACAGCTACACACATTGAGCTAGTGCATTCCCGAAGTACATTTTCTCTTCAATGAACATTATACTTTTATAATACAACTTTATAAGTATGGAAAACACTAAATTATAGAAACAGTAAGAATAACAAACTTACCTTACATGTCATCTTCCTTCACAGCAGCGACCGGTTGACTTCAATAAAATGGCGCGAACTTTCCGGACCACAGTTGAAGAAAATAACCACCAGAGTGTGTTCAGGACTCTGTGACAAATGTGCTACACTGGGCAATAAGAATAAAAGAGATGTATTCTAGCTTCTGATAGCATCTGAAAGCCATGTGACAAATTTGTCACGCCGAGCATTATAGGGTTAAGGTTAGCCAAGGATTGATGATTAGTTTTATGAAGAGAAATGGCCTCTCTCTTTGACGAAGAACAACATTATGCCAAAGAATGCCAAATGATTTCAACCAAAAACTAATTTATTTTCACCAGTTTGTGATTGAGAAACGTAAAATTAAGGAATATTTGCTCTCCCAAATAGCAAACGCAGATCAGATGCCAATAAGTTTCATCATACCACAAAGTTGAACAATCAATATGAAAGAGACATCGAGTGTTATCGTACGCACTATTGGAACCGGAAAACGATGCACTGTAATGCTTGCTGTAACAGCTGATGGCAGAAAGCTTGCACCTTACGTTGTTCAAAAGCGAAAAACAATGCTGAAAGTAAAATTTCCGTGAGGGACCCACGTTCGTATACAGGAACAAGGGTGGATGGACACATCACTCGTACAAGATTGGATACAGTATGGGGAAATCGAGAACGGTCCCTCCTTCGATGCCCAGCCCTTCTCGTAATGGACATTTTTCATGGCCACCTGACGGAAGACATTAAGAAGTTATTGGAAACCATGAAAACCGATCTGACAGAGATTCCTGGTGGACTGACGTCAGTACTTCAACCCTTGGATGTTTCGACAAATAAACCATTCAAGGACAATGTGCAAAAACTTTATCAGTGCTGTACGAACTTACCCAAACAGGCAAGATTCGGAAACCATCTGTGGAACTACTTTGTGTGTGGATATTGTGCTCTTGAGACATGATTTCTTTGAATGTGATTGCAAAGAGCTTCAAGAAAAGAGGAATCTCAAATTCGTTAGATGGGAATGAAGATGATTTCTTATGGAGAGATGCAAACAGTGATAATAGTAGCAGCAGTTCTTCCTCCAGTGCTGATAATGTACTCTAAGATAAAAGGTAAGACTTTCCTTTTTTTTTTTTTTTGCCGGTAAGTCATTATTATGTACTAACATGAATTGAACTTTTATTATTTAATATTTATTACTTGCAGGTCGTATTGTCCTGAAACACAAGCCGTAATTTTACGTCAAATGATAACCACAAATGAGTTGAACCAATTGTGTGTATATATTTGATGTATTCTTTTAAATGTTAATAAACTGTAAATATTTTTTTAAATATCCGAATTCCTTGAATAATTTACGCAACCAAATTTTTTGCCTGTTTTTTGTTAAAAAAGTGTGTTAATTATGCGAGAAAATAAGGTAATAGTTTATGTTTGCAAGTGTTATATAGGGTTGTGGGAATATCTCCTTATTTAATTGCTTGATGTTTATCTTGTATGTCATGCGGGGATGTATTTATGAGCAAACTCAATAAACTGTGATTTGTTTAGTAGAGTAAATTCTATTAGTTATCAGTTAACAGTGTATTTCATTAGTGGAGTCATACCTGGGTTATTACTCTATCATTTTCAGGGACGAATGAGGATATACAAGCAGAATTGGATTCTCATCAGCTCATGATCAAATGCCCTGGGAACCTGTTTATTTTCTGTAATTTCATTACAGTGGCAGCCAAATTTATTTTCAATGGTATTTTCATTCAAAGCAAAGCTCAAAACATCGATGCACAACAGTGAGCCAATATATGAGAACACATTCATACGAGGTTAGAAAACGATGTTGCTCAGCGCCCAATAAATTGCGTTATTCATATAGATTGTTGCGAGTGTTTCTGCAAGTTACAATTTGCACCACATTAGTGGGGCATGTCTCCTGCCATTTTACAACCCCTTCATGAACTATGTAAAATGTAAGCATGTTGAAAAATTAAGCACCTTCATATCGCTTTGAGAGATAACATTTATGATACAAAACTATATGTATACAGCTGAGACTTGTTTATACACATGTAACTCAGTTCTGCATAATTCTGTCTTGTAAGTACATTTCTGTAGGTCTGTAGGTCCAAACAAAATATAACTTTTGAAAAGTGTTAATTAAACCTCATTTGTACATAGCCCACTTATATGTAATTAAGTGTTATACATTTTAATTTTGGTTAAGTGTAGTTTATTTGGACATAACAACATTAAAATAATGTCGCTGATGTGTGCATTTCCTCCGATCAAAACACAAGTGTTAGAAATGTGATATATTAGAGTTGGCTTTGTTGGCAGTGAGAATTTAGCTGCAGATGTCAATGGGGTGTGGTGCGGTAGTGTCACTAAGGTCACAGGATGTAACCGTGCAGCTTGTGACTAAAAGAGAAAACTTATGATCCAAATACCTGTTCGTGGAGTACAGTTGATTTGCAATTGACAGAGTTGAAATAATTCTGTAGACGTATAAATTTCGTGATGTTACCAAAATACAAACGAGTTAGAAATGTGACCACTGAAGTCTGCGTTGTTGGCGGCAGGACATTAGCTTGAGGTATCAGACAGGTGCAGTGTAGTGCTATAATGAAGGTCATGGAAAGTGACCACGCGGCATAAAGCTAAAGTAGAAGGATTACGAGACATGTGCTTCGAGACACAGGACAAGCTTCCATTTTAACTGCAAGCAGGTTATTTAAACGAGACACGTTAAAAAATAATGCTGACAGCTGACATTTGTCGTAATGAGTAATAAAAACTGCGGTTCTATCAGTAGAAACTTTATATTGCTATTAATTGATCATGGAGATCAAAAGGAGGAAAAATAACATCCTGGATAAGAAAGTAAAATTTATATGAGAAATGGACTTATAAAAATTAAAATTGGAATAGATGGAGATTTAGGAATTGTTCATACTGCACTTTGCAGTCATTAGTAAAGAAACACTGTTTTAGATTAATTTTTAAAAATTGGGTGCAAAATCAACAATGTTGTTGATCAACAGCATTGCAAACCTCATATATTAAAGGAATCATCAGTACAAATTATATTGTTAACTTATATCTCTGAAATAACCAGTCTTTAATCTTATTCCTGGAAACAGAGAAAATTATTTCAATATAGTCACACTTATACAACTCGAATTTTTTATCTCGAAGGGATTTAAGTTTCCCAACGGAATCTTATATATTTTCTGAAACTTCAGGTTCTATTACTCAAATTTTTTGGTACCTCGAAGGATATTTGAAGCCCAGATGTAAAATGTTTTTGTGTAACTTGAAATTATGCGAAACGTTACGCCTAATCAACAAGTATAATTAAAGAACCACCTAATCGATACTTTATTTTTTGCGTTGGGCAAAATTAAATATACATTATCACTCACAGAACATGTTTCGACCACTTAGTGGTCATCATCAGCTGTATAAGTAAAACTTAGATGAAAAATATTGGACAATAAGCACAAGCGTTAATTTTTAGGTTATGGAAAAAATATTTGCTGTGTTGATTGATTGGTAAAAGTTCTTTGGTATCTTCTCTGTTATAAAATGGCGGTCATCTGGTTAGGGCAGCTTGCCTCACGTTATCGTATCTTGGAAAGATGTTTATTCTGCGCTGCCTTGGGGATCTGCCTTTGTGCACGACCTAGTGTAGTAGCGATGAGACACGGTTTGATTGTTCGTGCAATCCACAGAAGAAAAGGGAAGTGGAGTTGTGTCATCTTCTAGTACGTCGTTTGAGGGAGGAGGGAGACTTAGCAGTGATTCCGCGACGTCATGCTTGATTATTTCACTGTTTCGTCTTATTTGTTGTCTGTCAACCCATTCCATGTATTTACTGATGTGCTCGTATAAGAGGTCTTTTTGCTAATTCATTTCGTTACGATTCCGTTCCCCATTTTCTAATTTATCAAGAATAATGTAGATGTTTTCTAGGTTGTTCATTAGTGTTCCTCTTCTTTCATATGAGCTCCCATAGCAGAGAATCTTCTGTATTTCTCTGCATTGGTGTGTTCCTGATATCTAATTATGAAGCTCCTTCCTGATAGTCCCACATGTTTTTTTTTACACTGAGTACATGTCAACTTATAAATGCCAGATTCTTGGAATTCGTCATCTTGAAGTTTATTGGCTCTATTATGATTAAAGAATCTATGTTTTGAATTGTTTTTGATTGAAAAAGCTACTTTGGTGTTGTATTTCTTAAACAAATTCGTGATTTCATAAATCCTCAGGTTATTAAAGGTGAATTTGACGTACCTCTTAGTCTTTTCTGATTGCTGTTTAAGTTTAATTTGTTGTTGATATTTGCATTCAGAGATGATTTTGTTGATGAATTTCAGACTGAAACCATCATGCAGGGCTTGCTGACGAATGTAAGATAGTTCCTTCTTTCTGTCAGTTTCTGTTAACAGTATTTCAAAGGCCCTGTTGACAAAACTATAGTAAGAAGATTTCTTTTGTGAAATGGGATGTAAAGAATCGCTTTTAATTGTGGTCAGTGTAAAAGTAGGTTTTCTGTAAATTTTAAACTGGAAAATGTTGTTTTTCCGAATTGTTTGAATATCTAGAAAATTGAGCATACCATCTTCTTCTTCTTCTTCTTCTTCTGTAAATTTAATGTTAGGGTCTAAACCATTTAAAATATTTAGAATACTTAGACTGTCATTGATTTCTCCATATATTATGGCATAGGTATCATCAACATATCGTAGCCATAGATCCAGTCCTTCAATGTGGCCTACTATCTGAGTGTGTTACAAATAATCGAGGTATATGTTAGCTAAAATTCCAGAAGCTGGTGCTCCACTTCCCTTTTCTTCTGTGGATTGCACGAACAATCAAACCGTGTCACATCGCTACTACACTAGGTCGTGCACAAAGACATATCCCCAAGGCAGCGCGGAATAAACATCTTTCCTAGATATGATAACGTGAGGCAAGCTGCCCTAACCAGATGACCGCCATTTTATAACAGAGAAGATACCAAATAACTTTTACCAATCAAACAATCAACACAGCAAATATTTTTTCCATAACCTAAAGATTAACGCTTGTGCTTATTGTCCAATATTTTTCATCTAAGTTTTCCTTATACAGCTGATGATGACCACTAAGTGGTCGAAACATGTTCTGTGAGTGATAATGTATTTTTAATTTTGCCCAACGCAAAAAATAAAGTATCAATTGCGTGGTTCTTTAATTATACTTGTTGATTATACTCATCGATACGGTCATGAAGTGGACAACTTGCAAGACATTACGCTTATGCGTACTGTACCAGGAAGGCATAGGCCCTGGCACATACGAGTTATAAATCTTTATTCATGAGCGAACGGCTAAGTTACAATGCACGAACAGCTGTGTGAGAGAAGGTTCTCGTTCTCACTGCACTGCGTGAGGGCGACCGCACGAGTGGAGCAAGGTCAAGTGACGTCAGCACTGCCTGTAGCTTGCCTCCCCTTAGAATTTTCTCAAAACCATTTTTAAACTTTTCAACGCCAGGATCAATAAATATGAGACCAACACTAAATTGTAGCCCATAGTTTAAAAGTACAACCCTGCAAATTTGAGAGTAATCCGTCCAGTGGTTTCCAAAATATAACAAGTTAAATTTTGGGAAGTATTATCACCCGTTCGTCACATGACTCAGAGTGCTGCTCGCAGACGGATATAAATTGGTCAACGAACTGAGCGTATAGCCAGTGTGTGTGCCTTAAACTGTACGATTATGACAGAATGACAGTATGCTTCGTTGCGAACCGCAAAGACGTAGAAGTTACACTCGAGCACTTTGAAATTGTGCGAAGTAAAGTTTCTACCGCGTCGTGACAAATGAAATGTTATAAAATTTTCTCCGATTAAATCGTCATTATATAATATTTACGAGTGTGTTAACCGAGTGAAGTTACAATAGAAATTGTGAATTGAAGTGTCAAGTATTTCATTTACCACTTAACGATATTGTGGACTTTGTCATTTTCACGTAATTCTGAACTTTATCATTGACTGCGACAGTATTCTAAGACATTGCGTGTGATAAACTAAACTACTAATTTGTGACCATTTTAATGGTTCTGAGACACATTTCTCCTACACTAGTACAATTGTGAACTGTGTGAGATACCATTCCACTAAACATTCAACCAATAACAGGGCTAAATGTGACTATTTTTTCATGCATTTTCTCGAACTTTCGACCACTACTACGAGAAACTAACTGAATATTAAGAACTTTTCATGGCAATATTAAGTTGTACGGACTCGTGTTATGCAAATTCAATCATAAAATCTTCTTAATCTATTAACAGTATTATTCCAGAGACTGTTTTACAGACTGTGTTAATGAAATTTTTTCTAGTGTTTTATGGACTGTGATGATTATTCTACGGTCGAACCTAAGACATAATCAGTGACTGTTGTGAAAAGTGACAGTGTTCAATCCTTATTCCATAAACTGTGTGTGTGAAAAACTGCGTTTTCTGTTTTGAAAACGATTGTAAGTCATTACTTCACTAACCTGAACAAATCATACTGTAGAATAGACTGTGATATTCTAAGTCACGTATTCAACACCGTAAAACAAACAAGAGAATACGAACTGTGCATTGAGACTTGTGCCAGTGTATCATACTAATCTTAATGATAATTGAGAGCTCTATATAAATGGGCCGGCGTAAGGTTGCACATGACAGCTGCGCACAATGTTGGTCACACTGCAATGGCGCACGAAGCGATGTTGCCGCCGCAACAACAGCTGTTTGCACGACACGTGAGTTTTTAAAAACATGGAAGAAATGGTTTTACTGTCAACGCGATAATACACAATACAAATGAATTCCGCCGGCAAAAATCGAACTTTCAACTCACCGATTATTCATCACACAAAATGATACGAGATAAATATACTACGAAGTTCTTATTATCGCGATGTTAGAAAATGCGGAAGAAATCGGCTGAAAAGAATCTCACTTTAAATACACCAATAAATGTTAGAATAATATACACCAGTGCTTAAAAGAAAAGTTTCAAGTAAAATCTATAAAATTTACGAAAATTCAGAAACCTTATTTTCATACCTGATTCACGAAGGTAGAGGCTCGATACCCTCCAGATCACTGCCATAACTACCATCACTACCGTCGCCTTCGTTGTCACTGTCATCATCGTCTAGGCAGATCATCAACTACTGACAGTCATT